>NC_133459.1:26895000-27637500 GCF_048565385.1 Saimiri boliviensis | reverse complement strand
TATCCCTAGTTTTGTATTCACAATTGTGTATTATTTTTCCTTAAAAAGTCTCTGTTGTTAAGTATTCTGAATACTGATGGAATAATTTAGTCTGCCTCGTATCATGTATGTAAGACATGTTTAAAAATCTTCCTTCCTGTCATGGATCTTGGGTACTATTCATCACAAGGTACAATATACCACAGGATTTTTATTGAGAACTTTTACTTCTTAAAAACATACTCAGCCAGAGAAATGTTACAGGTAAAAAAGATGATGAAATGGAAAAGTATATCTCATGGATAGGTGGTAAAGTATAGAAAAACAGATTGATTTACAATGACATTGTCTACTTTAGCAAGATGGAATACAGGTAAATAGTGAGAACATAAAAAACGGTTCAGGGGATGGATGCGGTGGCTCACGCCTGTAATTCCAGCACTTTGTGAGGCCGAGGCAGGTGGATCACCTGAGGTCAGGAGTTCGAGACCAGCCTGGCCAACATGGCAAAACCCTGTCTCTACTAAAAATACAAAAATTAGTCAGGCAGGGTGATGCGTGCCTGTAATCCCAGCTACTAGAGGGGCTGAGGCAGGAGGACTGCTTAAACCTGGGAGGCGGAGGTTGCAGTGGGCCAAAATCATGCCACAGCACTCCAGCCTGGGCAACAGAGCTAGATTTCGTCTCAAAAAAAAAAGTTTAAAAAAAAAATTCAGGGCCAGGTGCAGTGGTTCATGCCTGTAATCCCAGCACTTTGGGAGGCCGAGGCAGGACAATGTCTAGAGCCCAAGAGTTCAAGAACAGCCTGGGCAACATGACAAGACCTCATTTCCATCGAAAAAAAAAATTTTTTTTTTTTTTTAATTAGCTGGCGTGGTGGCATGTGCTTGTAATTCCAGCTACTCAGAAGGCTGATGCAGTAGGATCACTTGAGCCCAGGAGTTTGAGGCTGCAGTGAGTTTTGTTGGTGCCGCTGCACTCCAGCCTGGGAAACAAAGCAAGACTCTGTTGCTTTTTTTTAAAAAAAAAAAAAAGGAAGCAACATATTGTATAATTCTATCTATATTAAATGTCTAGAATAGGCAAATCTAGAGCGGCATAAAGTAGTTAGTGCTTACCTAGGACTGGGGTTGCAGGGTGGGGAATGGGGAATGACTGCTAATGAATATGAAGTTTCTTTTCAGGAGGATGAAAATGTTCAGAAATTAGATTGAGATGATGGCTGCACAACCCCACAAACACACTAAAAAACATTAAATCATATACTTTAAATAGATAAATCATATATGTTAATTACGTCTCAATAAAGTGGCTTTTTTTTTGGTTTTTTTTTTTTTTTTTTTTTTTTTTTTTGGTGACAGAGGCTGGAGGGCAGTGGCGTGATCTCTGCTCATTGCAACCTCCCATTCCCTGGTTAAAGCAATTCTCCTGCCTCAGCCTCCCAAGTAGCTGGGATTACAGGCATGTGCCACCATGCCCTGCTAATTTTTGTATTTTTAGTAGCAATGGGGTTTCACCATTGGCCAAGATGGCCTCAATCTCCTGACCTCATGATTCACCCACCATGGCCTCCCAATGTGCTAGGATTACAGGTGTGAGCCACCTCGCCCAGCCCTCAGTAAAGTTTTTTTTTTTAAAAAATGAAGGCCAAGGTCACAGCATATGTAAGCCAAGTACAAGGAGATTCTAAAGGAATGTCTTTTAAAATAATTAGTTCTCATTCATTAAGAGCACATTATGTGACAGATACTATGTTAAGCATATTACACATTATTTCTAATCATTTCAGCAGTTCTAAAACGTAGATATATCATTAAATGTTACACAAATTTAACAGATGAAGTAACTGAGAAGCAGGGAGAATACATAACTTGCCTAAAAACACACAGCAAGTCAGTACGACAGCCAGGATTCTAAACCACATTTATGACTCCAAAGATCTTTGACTGTATTGCACTGTTTCTTAGAAACAAGCCCAAGGACCTTGAATCAGTAACCTAGTTCTTCTATAATTAATGTTATATGTTACAAAGGATACCCCTTCAACATTTAAACTCAGCCTGGTCTAGGCACCAGATGTTCTATCGTAATCACACCAACCTATGTTTAGCACCACTTTCCTCAGCCTGACTTTGGACCCGATTAAGTAATAGGATCTCCTCAAACAAAACTCTCAGAAAAAAAACTGCAACAAACTAAACAGTAGTTTCCTTAAGGCATCAAATGGCATTAAGATTAGAAGAACGGGAAGGGAATATTTACTGAGAGCTATTTTGTTCCATGTTACGGAGCTATAGTCAGATATTATAAGATCGGTGGTAAACAGTAAAAGGAAAGCCTCTCTACCTCTACCCCAACACCCCTCGACTATTTGTGTTTCTCTTCTGTGAATGGTAATTAGATATTCCATGGGTAACAGTGGTCTCCCCTAAGGGTTATATAGACCTGGTGTTGATCACATGAAACAAGTGGGGCCTGTATCAGATATAACCATAGGCTAGTAAGATAAACTTTTTCCCCTCTCTGGCCTTCTCCTCTGTATTTAGAGATATCTGGATACGCTGGAGGCACTCCCAAGTGGCAGAGGTAAAGATGGCTTCTGCTACTAGAAAACATATGTGTTGTGGGTCAAGTAAGGAAGGTATCCCAATAGAAGACCACAAATTAACAAAGGTGTGCGTTTTATCTTGTGAGTCAGATATTACAGAAGCATACTAGTAACTCTGTACTTACTTCCCTTTTTCATCTCTGAGCCTTTAGTAACATACCAGATGTTACAGCCTGGTCTCAGCTGTGTTCTGCAGGAGTATTAAGAGAAGACTCTCCTCTGGGGTAGAAAATTAAAAGAAAGCAGCACCTCCTGAGGTCAGCAAGGGATTCCCCAGGGGAAAGTGAATCTTTAGGAACAAAAGTCCTTGCTGTGAGCTCCAATTACTCAACCCCATGTGCAGAATCTCCTTCTAAAGCCAACTCTGTAGGACCCCGGCTTTTATTTATTGAAATAGAAAGCAGATTTTCCCTGTCAAAAACAAAACCTTACTGTAAACCCAGGTCTATCTGACTCCAAATCCCGTATCCTTGCTGGCTATTACATCACATTGCCTCCCAAATATACCATTAATAGAAAATTGTTCAGCCAGAGAATCCTTTAAGAGAAGGAGAAAGGGAAGATGGGGGGAAAGAAGGGAGAGGGAGGGATTTCATCAAAGCAATAAAAACTCATTGTGGATTGGATGTAAAAGAAATATTTGAATTAATTAGCATATATGGAGAGTAGTATCTGATAACATAGCTAGCATTCAGTATGTGTTAATTTCCTTCCCTAGGAACAAAGACCATAGAGCCAAGTAGAAAATTGCAGTCTTAAGTTTTGGCTTTTAAGGAAGTCCAAATATTATGATATTAGAACAGATACCCAACACCAACAACAAAAAACTCTACATTTCCTTATTGAAAATATTTTTTCACAGGTAAAAAGAACCCAGAATTGGGGTGAATTCATCAGTTCTCTGTTTCAATCAAAAAGAGGAACACAATATGCACTTCTCCAAAATGAATAAAGACAAAAATATATGTAAATTCATGAATTCATTAAACTGCAAAATCACTTGCCTTTTTATTTACGATAATAAGGTGTATCTTTCTGTAACTGCTAAAAGCTGCACTTCAGATTGCAGGTCACTTGTGTACAAGTTCCCTTTTCAAAAACACCCTCCCAACTCAAACCCCTTCCTGTTTTTCAACTTTGTATGTTTACTTTCACATCTGCTGCAAAAGATAAAAGGAACAATGGAGACATCAACCACATGAATGTGTTCTACCCAACCGGAAATGAAGCACTCAAGCCAGACTTGCTGTGAAATGGGTCTTTAGAATACTCAAACTCAGGCATAAAAATGTTACAGTATAAGTCTGGATCAAATCCCAAGATTACCACTAGACAAAACCATGTGCTTTCTACATAGCTATATTACATATGTTTATATAAAACAATCATTAGACATATCCAATTTAAGTAGAACAATGCATAAGTCAATATGTAAAAATTATTCTCAATTAAAGACTATTCTCTCCCATCTCCAGGAGGTCAGATTTTATCAAAGGTTAAAGAGAACTAACATTTACTGAGTACCTACCTACGACAAGCACACTACAAGGTTTGTTTTTATTAGTTATTACTATAGATTCTCTGCAATGTAAGCATTATGCCCATTCTACAGAAGAAACTGAGGTATAGAAAAGTACTTTCACAAGATCACAATTAGTAAGAATCATTGGTTTTGACAAAAGAAGATCCAAATCTCACCTTCCCCACTTGCTCATGAACATAAGCAAAGGTATAGTTGTAAAGAATACTGGCTTTGAAGCAAATTTGCACTTGCTAGTTGTGTAACTTTGGACAAGTCACTTAACTTTTTGCCTTGTTAATACCTACTCCAAAGAGCTGTGGTGATGATTAAATGCAAAAATAATAATGGGTAACAATTATCTGGTGCTGGGCACTGTCCTAAGTATTTCATATATTAAGCCATTTAATCATCAAAACAACCTTAAAAGATATGTATTTGTATCATACTTATGTTACAGAATGATTAGAAGTGAGGTGATATGGTTTGGCTCTGTATCCACACCCAAATACCAACTTGAATTGTAATTTTTGTTTTTTTTTTAGTAGAGACAGGGTTTTACCACATTTGGCCAGGCTAGTCTCGAACTTCTAACCTCAGGTGATCCGCCTGCCTCAGCTTCCCAAAGTGCTGGGATTACAGGCATGAGCCACTGTGTCTGGCCTATATATATATATATATATATATATATATATATATATATATAGTATATATAATATACTATATATATGCGTATATATAATATATATTATATGCGTGTGTGTATATATATATATATATATATTTTTTTTTTTTTTTGAGATGAGGGTCTCCCTACATTGCCCAGGCTAGTCTCAAACTCCTGAGTTCAAGCAATCCTCAATCAGCCTCCCGAGGTGCTGGGATTATAGGCATGAGCCCCATCTTTTATATTTTTATCACCTATAACACAGAGTCCTGCTCACTGTAGATACTTAATATGTATTAAATGAAGGATCATGCCATTCCTCTGCTGATAATCCTCCCAAAAACTCCTGTCTCTGAATAAAATGCAAAGTCATTAACACAGTCAACAAGACACCACAATGATTTGCTCCTTCTCCTACCCAAGACCTCTCTGCATTAAACTCCTGCGACTTTTCCCTAGATCATTTTGACTCAACATGCTGAATCACTGTTTCTCACACACACCAAACCCGCTTAACTTTTGTGCATTTTGTTCCTTCTGCCTGGGATGCTCTTCACCCAGATACCTGCCCAGCTCACTGTCTTACTCCATTTTGGACTCTGCTCCAATGTTACCTTATCAGAAATGTCACTCTTATCTAAAATATATACCCCAACTGCCTCACTGTCTCCTATTCTACTTTCTCTGATCCTCACTAAAATCTGATGTCTTATGATCTATTCTTGATTTACACATTTATTATTTGTCCCCTACCACTAAAATGTAAGCTCCAGGCTAGGTGTGGTAGTTCACACCTATAATCCCAGCACTTTGGGTGGCCAAGGCAGGAGACTACTTGAGCCTAGGAGTTCAAGACCAGAATGGACAACATAGAGAGACCCATCCCTACAAAAAATTTAATTTAAAAATTAGCCAAGCATAGTGGTGTGTGCCTGTAGTCTCAGCTACTCAGGAGGCTGAGGTAGGAGGACTGCGTGAGCCCAGGAGGTTGAGGCTGCAGTGAGCTGTGACTGCATCACTGCACTCCAGCCTGGGAGGCAGAGCAAGACCCTGTCCCAGAAAAAGAAGTAAGCTTCACAAGAACAGAAACCTGTATTTCATTCACTGCTATGTACCAATGTACTTATGCCAGTGCCTTGTAAATAGTGGACAATCAAAAGTATTTATTACAGGAATAAGTGGTAGATGTTTTAGTTGTCTATTGCTGCACAGTAAATTAATCCCCAAAACTTGATGGCTTAAAACAGCAAATTTATTATCTCACAGTTTCTGTGGATGAAGAATCTGGGCATGACTTAGCTAAGTGACTTTGGTTTGAGGTCTTTTTTTTTTTTGAGATGTAGTCTTGCTCTGTCACTCGGAGGTGGAGTGTAGTGGCATGATCTCAGCTCATTACAACCTTCACCTCTCAAGATCAAGCGATTCTCCTGCCTCAGCCTCCCAAGTAGCTGGGACTACAGGTGCACACCACGACGCCCAGCTAATTTTGTATTTTTAGTAGAGATGGGGTTTTGCCATGTTGGCAAGGGGGTTCTCGAACTCCTGACATCAGATGATCCACCCACCTTGGCCTCCCAAAGTCCTGGGATTACAGGTATGAGCCACTGCACCCGGCCAGGGACTTTCATGAAGTTGCAGTAAAGCTGTCTACTGCATTTGCATTCATCTCAAGGCTCAACTCTGCCTAGAGAATCTGCTTCCAAGATCGCTCACACCAAAGATCTGCATCCAAGCTCCCTGACAGACCTTCTTTTTAACCACATGGACGTCTCTATAGGTTGCCTGACTGTTCTTAGGATATGTTAGCTAGTGGTCCAGGGAGAGGGAGAGAGCCAGAATCCCAAGACAGAAGCCACAGCATTTTATAACCTAATCTTAGAAGTGACATCCTATCACTTTTGCTGTATTCTATTCACTAGCCTCCATTCAAGGGGAGGGAATTACACAAAAGGCATGCATACCAGGAGGCAGGGATCATTAGGGGCCATAATAAAGGCTACCTATCAGGGTACGCATAATGAAAGTTTAAAAACAAAAAACAAAAAACAAAAAAACTTGCCCTTTAGTTATACATTCTTTAGTATATTTATTTAAATATGATTCTATGATCATTATGCAATTATTCATCCCAATGCTAGTCTTTTCAATCTTACGAAATACCAAAGAGAATACATTTCTTGTTAATCAGTGTTCATTAATGGTCACATTAGAGATAATACAACTAGCAAGGATAAGTCAACAAAAATAGCATCTGGAGAAAAAAAGACTTGTTGGGTAAATCTTGCTAAGTAGATGACACTGACCTTTTCTATTTAATCATTATAGGCATCATCTTTAGGAGATGGAATAACAATAAACAATCAGCTTTTTATATTAAAATTAAAGAAATAAAAATTGAAAGCTTACTTAGTAAGCTAGAGGAAATATCAATCTACTGTTAAGAAAGAAGCAGGTTGCTGGGTGCGGTGCCTCACGCCTGTAATCCCAGCACTTTGGGAGGCCAAGGGATCATATGAGGTCAGGAGTTTGAGACCAGCATGGCCAACACGGTGAAACCCTGTCTCTACTAAAATACAAAAATTAGCCTGGTGTTGTGGTGCATGCCTATAATCCCAGCTACTTGGGAGGCTGAGGCAGAAGAATGGCTTGAATCTGGGAGGTACAGACTGCAGTGAGCCGAGATTCCACCACTGCACTCTAGCCTGGGTGACAGAGTGAGACTCTGTGTCAAAAAAAAAAAAGGAAAGAAAGAAAGAAAAAGAAATAGAGGCCGGGCGCGGTGGCTCAAGCCTGTAATCCCAGCACTTTGGGAGGCCGAGGCGGGTGGATCACAAGGTCTAGAGATCGAGACCATCCTGGTCAACATGGTGAAACCCCGTCTCTACTAAAGATACAAAAATTTAGCTGGGCATGGTGGCACGTGCCTGTAATCCCAGCTACTCAGGAGGCTGAGGCAGGAGAATTGCCTGAACCCAGGAGGCGGAGGTTGCGGTAAGCCGAGATCGTGCCATTGCACTCCAGCCTGGGTAACAAGGGCAAAACTCCGTCTCAAAAAAAAAAAAAAAGAAAAAAGAAAAAGAAATAGAAAAGTTTAAGGCTAATTACACATACCTGATGATCAGAATTTAAAAGTGCATCACATAGCCGGGCGTGGTGGCTCACACCTGTAATCCCAGTACTTTGGGAGGCTGAGGTGGGCGGAGCACAAGGTCAGGAGTTCAAAATCGGCCTGGCCAATATGGTGAAACCTCGTCTCTACTAAAAACACCAATATCAGCTGGGCGTGGTGCAGATGCCTGTAGTCCCAGCTACTTGGGAGGCTTAGGCCAGAGAATCGCCTGAACCTGGGAGGCAGAGGTTGCAGTGAACCAAGATTGTGCCACTGCACTCCAGCCTGGGCAACAGTGGGAGACTCTATCAAAAAAAAAAAAAAAAAAAAAAGTGCATCACAGCTGAGCATGGTTCACACCTATAATCCCAACACTTTGGGAAGCCAAGTCAGAAGGATCGCTTGAGGTCAGGAGTTCGAGACCAGCTTGGGCAACATCATAAGATCCTGTCTCGATAAGAAAAATTTTTAAAACTGGCTGGGCATGGTGGCATGCACTTGTAGTACCAGCTACTCAGGAGACTAAGGTGGGAGGACTGCTTGTGTCAGGAGTTCAAGGTCAGAATGAGCCATGATTGCCCCACTGCACTCCAGCTGGGCAACAGAATGAGACAGAGGATAAGAAAATACCAATAAATCTTCGGAGAGTAAGATACCTTTAAAACCTCTCTACCAGGCTTCTTATTCTTGGTCTCCTCTCCCGTAAGTAGTTCTTCATTTACTTGGCAACAACTATATCCAACCTAAGAAAATTATCTGGAGACTATCTAAATATAATTTTATGGGCCAGGCGTGGTGGTTCACGCCTGTAATCCCACCACTTTGGGAAGCCAAGGTGGGAGGATCATGAGGTCAGAAGTTTGAGACCAGCCTGACCAACATGGTGAAACCCCATCTCTATTAAAAATACAAAAATTAGCCAGGCACAGTGACATGCACCTGTAATCCCAGCTACTCAGGAGGCTGAGGCAGGAGAATTACTTGAACCCAGGAGGTGGAGGTTGCAGTGAGCTGAGATCGTGCCATTACACTCTAGCCTGGGTGACAGAGCAAGACTATATCTCTAAAATTAAACTATATATATATATATATATATATATATATACACACACACACACACACACACACACACACACATATATATATAATCTTATAAATAAAATACTATTTACATTTTCACTAAAAAAAACCCCACAAATATACTATGTGGATTTTCTTGCCTCCAAAAGCAATTGTGTTATTTCAAGTGTTGAGGATGCCAGAAAGCTTGAAGATTTAAAAATAACCTCACAAAGAGCTCATATTCAACACCAGATGGAAAGAAATTACTCTAAAGACACATGTGTAGGAGGACATATATACAATATCATATGATACCATCATGCAAAAGGTTTATATAATTACATAATTCCATCAAGATTAGCAAGGCTGCAGGTAGTAAGCTGGCAATAGTGTCGATCCTCTGAATCATTAAAAAAAGAGAAAAGGGCAAGAAACAGCAAGTGGGTGGTAGCAAAAAAAAATTTTAAAGCCTTTACTTTAAGCTGCCTTCCATGTGTCCCTAATGCTGAAATGGCTGGCAGGTAAAATTTGAGGGCTTAAATCCTTGGCACTCTTGAGAGTCCTGCCTGTGTCCATATGGCCAAAATCTGGGGAGGGAGGAGGGAATGGGATGAATTTCAACAATCTGCATGAAATGTATTATTAAGGTGAAACACTCTTCACTTGAATACATGTAGAACTTCTCATTGGCAAATTAAAATATGTGCTTGGCATCTAAGTTAAACTGCATTTCTTTATAACAAATGTTTAAAGATGCACCATTAAGATCCCATTGTGTTAAAACGATTTTAATAGGATTACTTAAAAATATATGTAAGTACTAATAGCTGTATATCAATCACAACTAAATCTTGGCCTATACTATGTATTCATAAATTGCCAAAAATTTACATTTCTATTACACTTATGGGTTACAGGCTTAAATTTAACCAATTCAAAATAACTCTATTAGCTAGGTGTGATGGCGCACACGTGTAGTCCCAGCTATTCGGGTGGCTGAGACAGGAGGATCACTTGAGCCCAGGGGTTCAACACCAACCTCAGCAACATAGAGAGACCCCCATATAAATTATTAAAAATTAAAATAGGCCAGGCACCATGGCTCACACCTGTAATCCCAGGACTTTGAGAGGCCAAGGCAGGCAGATTTCTTGAGCCTAGGAGGTCAAGACTACCCTGGTCAACATGGCAAAACCCAGTCTCTACTAAAATTAATATTTAAAAAGATGAGTCAGGTGAGTAGCCCCAGCTACTCAGGAGGCTGAGGTAGGAGGATCACCTGAGCCTGGGAAGCCGCGGTTATAGTGAGCCATGATCGCACCAATGCACTCCAGTCTGGGTGATGGGAGTGAGACCACGTCTCCAAATAAACAAATAAATCATCCTGCGCTTCAATATAGGATTAAAGCTGGGAGTTTTTGTTTGTTTGTTTGTTTGTTTGTTTTTTTAAAAGCTGGGAGTTTTAATCTGGGAGTTTCTCACTCCAAACTTTTCTATTTGTAACTTTTTTATAGTTTAACGCAGATATTATAAAAACATCCATGGACAAAAGTTCTCTGAGTGAATATTAATGTAAAAAGTACCAAAACCTCAGTCTATGTTGTGTCCAGTGCTATGATTCAAACATATAGAGGGCCTACCAAAAGCTGATCTGCATTAGGATGATTTTGGAGGAGGATAGAATCAGGTTGCATCTATTAATAACAATTAACTACAGGAGCATAGATTATATCCAATCTTATTGAATTATTTCCACCTATTTCAAAAAAAAAAATTGAGGTGTTCCTGTCCCTATTAATAGATATTAGATAACAAAATAGAATTATAGATATATATTGAATATAGAATTAGATAATAGAAAATCTTAATAGAGCATCTGTGGTTTATTCCAATCTATCAATATAAATGCACAATTTTATATATATATATACACATATATATATACACACATATATATACATATATATACACTTTTTTTTTTTTTTGAGACAGACTCTTGCTCTGTAATCAGGCTGGAGTGCAGTGGCGCAATCTCGGCTCACTGCAACCTCCGCCTCCTGGGTTCGAGCGATTCTTCCGCCTCAGCCTCCTGAGTAGCTGGGACCACAGGCGCACGACACCACGCCTGGCTAATTTTTTTGTATTTTTAATAGAGACGGGGTTTCACCGTGTTGGCCAGGATGGTCTCGATCTCTTGACCTCATGATCCGCCCACCTCAGCCTCCCAAAGTGCTGGGATTACAGCGTAAGTAAGCCACTGCACCTGCCCACAATTATATTTCTTATCCATTCCATCAGACAGAAGATCTTGCCCCTTCCTACCCACCCTGCCAAGATTTCTTTAGCCTTACTCAAGCTCTACTCCACATAACTCAGAAACAATTTTAATCTCTGTAATTAGAGATCGCCCTGAGAGTTGAGGGCCTAGATTAATTGGGTGGAACTGAACCAAAGAATCATCAGCTATGGAAGAGGAAGAGCAGCAATTTAATAAACAATCACAGTTTAATTCACATAACTTGGAGATAGATAACCGCAAAAAGAGAACTGCTCTTAATAATTGCAATAATAAAAATAATAAAACAGGCCAGGCACAGTGGGTCACACCTGCAATCCCAGCACCTTGGGAGGCCAAGGCGGGCATATCAAGAGGTCAAGAGATCCAGACCATCCTGGCCAACATGGTGAAACCCTGTCTCTATTAAAAATACAAAAATTAGCCGGGCATGGTGGCACACACCTGTGGTCCCAGCTACTCGGGAGGCTGAGGTGGAGGAATCGCTCGAACCCAGGAGGCGGAGGTTGCAGTGAGCTGAGATTGCGCCACTGCACTCCAGCCTGGTTGCAGAGCAAGACTCTGTCTCAAAAAAATAAATATAATAATAATAATAAAATAATAAACAATTTAAAAGCATGATGCCAGAATGTCTCTGGAATTTCTATACAGAAAGAACTTTGGGGCTGGGTGCTGTGGCTCATGCCTGTAATCCCATCACTGTGGGAGGCCAAGGCAGGTGGATCACCTGAGGTCAGGAGTTCAAGACCAGCCTGGCCAACATGGTGAAACCCTGTCTCTACCAAATACAAAAATGAGCCAGGCATGGTGTTGCACACCTGTGGTCCCAGCTATTCGGGAGGCTGATGTGGGAGAATTGTTTGAACCCAGGAGGTGGAGGTTGCAGTGAGCCAAGATCATGCCATTGCATTCTAGCCTGGGTGGCAGAGCAAGACCCTGTCTTGAAAGAAAATGAAGGACTTTTAAGGATAGCAATTTTTTTTTTTTTTTTTTTTAGTAGAGACGGGGTTTCACTGTGTTGACCAGGATGATCTCGATCTCTTGACCTCGTGATCCACCCTCCTAGGCCTCCCAAAGTGCTGGGATTACAGGCGTGAGCCACCGCGCCCGGCCAAGGATAGCAATTTTTAAGGATAACAATTTGACTGGAAGGAGAGAGATAATATTTGGATATCAAGCTCCCAGTTCCCACCCAAACTGCATGTTTACTTAGGGTGACTTAGGGGAAGCTGATGAAGTTAGTAAGTAGGGGATATTAAAGTCTCTTCAAGCCACTCCTTGAATTATACTGGCTGCTGTTCTCCAAAGTTCAAAGAGCTAGCCAATTTTTTTTTTCAAATATTTCAAGTGGATACAATCCCATTTAAATCAAAATAATCAGCAAAATAAGTATAAACACACTTTCATCATAATCAGATTTTCCCACCAAATTTTCCCAAAACCAGTATTTGAAGCAAAGTGTCAGTAAGGTGCATATTTCTAAATGAGATCAGCACTCAAAGAAAGAGAAAGAAAGAAAAAAAAAAGAGGCTGGGCATGGTGGTACACACCTATAATCCCAGCACTTTGGGAGGTCAAGGCGGGCAAATTACAAGGTCAAGAGATCGAGACCATCCTGGCCAACATGGTAAAACCCCGTCTACTAAAAATACAAAAAATAGCTGGGTGTGGTGGTGCGAGCCAGTAGTCCCAGCTACTCAGGAGACTGAGGCAGGAGAATCCCTTGAACCCAGGGGCAGAGAATGCAGTGAGCCGAGATTGTGCTGCTGAACTCCAGACTGGTGACAGAGCAAGATTCTGTCTAAAAAAAGAATATATATATATATATATATATATATATATATATATATATATATTAACAAATCCAGGCCAGGGTGGTGGCTCATGCTTGTAATCCCAACAGTCCCAACACTCTGGGAGGCCAAGGTGGAAGAATCACTTGAGCCCAGAATTTGAGAACAGCCTGGGCAACAGAGAGAGACCTAGTCTCTACAAAAAAAAATTTGTTGTTAATTAGTTGGCTGTGATGGCTCACACATGCAGTCCCAGCTACTCAGGAGGCTGGTATGGGAGGGTTGGTTGAGTTTGGGAAGTCTATAGTGAGCCATGACTGTGCCACTGCACCCCAGCTTGGGTGACAGACCAAGACTCTTGTCTCAAAAAAAAAAAAAGACAAGAAAAAGAAAAATACACTGGCAACACTTATGCTGTCCTGCCTCTTCAATAACAAGGCAATAGACTGTGGTCTAAATGTATACTCCTCTTGAATTCAGAACCGAACTCAGCCCCTGATGGCCACTGATATTCTAAAGTTATGAAATCAGATTACCAATGTTAAATTGAATTTCTACATTCAAAAAACAATGTGAGCACACCCTATCATTCACACCAAATATTACACACCAGTCATGGTGGCTTGCATCTGTAATCCAGACTAGGCCAGGCACAGTGGCTCATGTCTGTAATCCCATCACTAAGAAGCAGAGGTGAGAGAATCATTTGAGCCCAGGAGTTTGAGACCAGCCTGGGCAACATGGCAGAACACCATGTCTTAAAAAAAAAAAAAAAAAAAAAAAAAAAAAAAAAAAAAAAACTGGGCATGGTGGTATATGCCTATAGTCCCAGCTCTTCAGGAGGCTGAGATGGGAGAATCACTTGAACCCAGGAGTTCAAGGAGGCAGTGAGCTAGGATCACACCACTGCCCTCTAGCTCAGGCAACAAAGTGAGAACCCTGTCTCTAAAAAAATAATATATACAGGGCCAGCATGGTGGTTCACACCTGTAATCCCAGCACTTTGGGAGGCCAAAGGTGGATCACTTGAGGACAGGAGTTCAAGGTCAGCCTGGCCAACATGGTGAAACCATCCCTACTAAAAATACAAAAATTAGCTGGGTGTGATGGTGCACACCTGTAGTCCCAGCTACTCAGGAGGATAAGGCAGGAGAATGGCTTGAACCCGGGGGCAGAGGTTGTAGTGAGCTGAGGTCACGCCACTGCACTCCAGCCTGGACAACAGAACAAGACACTGTCTCAAAATAAATAAATAAATAAATACACACACACACACACACACACACACACACACACACACACACAGAGAGAGAGAAAGAGAGAGAGAGAGAGAGAGAGAGAGACAGAGACAGAGACAGAGACAGAGAGAGATGGCAAAGCAAGGGTTACTACTGAGTAGTTCTATTTGGTTGGACAATACAAGGAATGAGGAGAATAAAGGTGGAAAGGTAGATTGTAGCCATATTGCATAAGAACTTACAAGACATTTGGTATAAGACACTTAGTGAATGTTGGGAGAGGGTGGGTGAGGTGGCTAACGTACATCTGTAATCCCAGCACTTTGGGAGACCTAGGCAGGAGGATCCCTTGAGCCCAGAAATTCAAGACCAGCCTAGGCAACATATTGAGACTGTCTCCACAAAAAATAAAAAGAAATTAGCCAAGCATGGTGGCACACGCCTATAGCCCCAGCTACTAGGGAGGCTAAAGCAAGAGGATAACTTGAGCCCAGGAGTTCGAGGCTGCAGTGAGCCATGATCATGCCACCGCACTCCAGCCTGGGTAACAGATGAGACCTTGTCTGCTTAAAAAAACAAAAAACAAAAAACAAAAAACTGGGGGGGAAATTTGGTAAAACCTACAGATTAAAAACATTTATTTCTAAGTCTGAATTCAAACATACAAGGAAAAATGTATAGTTTTATTAGAAGAAAGAGGAATCAGAGGGTTGGCACTCTGAACTTATATTTAACAATGAGTTCACCTTTTTTTTTTTTGAGACAGTTTTGCTCTGTTGCCCAGGTTGGAGTGCAGTGGTGCAATCTGGGCTCACTGCAACCTCTGCCTCCCAGGTTCAAGCGATTCTTCTGCCTCAGCCTCCTGAGCAGCTGGGATTACAAGCACACACCACCATGCCCTACTACTTTTTTGTATTCTTAATAAAGATGGGGTTTCACCATGCTGGCCAGGCTAGTCTCGAACTCTTGACCTCAGGTGATCCACCTGCCTTGGCCTCCCAGAGTGCTGGGATTACAGGCGTGAGCCACTGTTGCTGGCCAAGTTCACTTTTAATAGTGGCAAAGATATACTGTACGTGTTTCCCAAGGTATATGAATACTATCTATCTTTACCTTAATTATAAGCTTCTTACAGAAAGCACTCGAATTAACTACTTTGATGCTAAGGCAATCTGCTGTTCAGTTATTACATCTATTTTTGAATCTGCCATTTATTGAGTGCTTACTGTATGCCAGATAGCATGTACTCTACATGGATTATATTAACAATACCCCAAACCAAAAATTTTACAACTGGCAAAGAACTGATTACACTTTCAATTTACAAAAAAGGAAAATGAAGAGTACGTCAAGCTTCCATAAAAAGTAGAGGTTAGTGCTACGTTAACAAAATTGGGACGAGAAGAAATATATACAGGCTATTGATTAAAGATATTTTTCCCTTTAATCCACTAAAATTTTTGCCAGGACTGAGAATACAGAAAACAACAATGAGCAACAGCACTGACTACAGTACATCCTCAAGAGAGTATAAATCCACTCTAATAATATCCAAGACACAGACACAACCATTTCTTGCAATTTTCCCTAAAAACAGAAGGGAGCAAAATAGCAGCTGTGAAATCACCCAGACTACTGAAAGAAAAAAAAAAAGAAAAAGAAAAAGAAAAAGAAAGGAAAAAACTATCTCCTAATGAGCAACCACATGCAAAAAACAAGTCTCCACAGACTAGTCATTTACGGCAGGGTATAGGGTGCAGTTAGAGAAACAACAGGATGACAATCGCGATCATGTGGCCAGAAACCAGTCCATCAGCAATCTGCTTCACGTGAGATCACTTTCAAGAGAATGTCTGCTCTTGGGGAACGTGACCTTGTTTTGGCAAAAGCCTCCCCGGCAGTAAGGGCCTGCTGGTGCGTCTCGGAGGGCGAGCGCAGAGCCGGCCTCCCCACAGGTACAGCAGCCCAGCGAGCACGGGGGAAGATGTCCAAGCCGACAGATGCGCGAACTGAAAAAGGAGGTCACGACGCCGAGAGAACAGATTTAACCCTCTGCTCGCTGGGGACCCTGAAGACGAAGCGGGGAGAGCGTCTGACTGCCCCGGGTTCGAGGAACGTGTTGTTCCACGAGGCAGGCGTCGGTGGCGGGAAGGCCTGCGAAGTCCCGCCCGGCTTCCCCGCAGCCCTGAGACTGCGCCTGACTTCTGCAGACGGCCCCGCTCCCTCGCCAGGAGGAAATCGCTCCGCGGCCGCGCGCAACACCTTCGCCGTCCGAAACCTGCGATTCTCCGCGTTTGGTTTTCTGCCGAGGCGCCTGCCCACTGCACCGTGGTTGACGCGCCCGAGGGGACCGACTTACCCTCGTCAAAAATACACCCCAAGCCCAACTTTCCAAAGCTCCCGCGACGCAACCCCTTCCCCTTCCCCTCGCCTCGGCGGCTCCGGCCGGCCCCTAGCTCCTCAGGCCGCGTCCCGGCTCGCGCCCCGGCGTGCGCACGAGGCCCCTCCGCGGGAGAGCCCGCGCCCCGGCCCGGGGCCTGTAGGGGGCTGCAGACAAAGAGGCTGCAGCGCCGCCGCGGCCGCCAGGACCGTCCCCACGGGGACAGCTCCACGCCCCCCTCCCCGCCCCGTCTCCCGCGCCGCCGCCCCCGCCTCGCCTCACCGGTGGCTCCGGGGCCGGGCTCCCGCGCCCCTCGCTGCCGCAGCCAGACGAACAATGGCAGGAGGAGGCGCCGGCGTTCCAGGCTCGGGCCCTCTGCGGCTCGCGGGCCCGCGGGCTGCTGCTGGCTGACTGACTAAACCCACCAGCCGAGGGAGGGAGCGAGCGAGCGAGCAGACTAGCGGCCCTGGCGCGCGCCCTCCCGCCTTCCCTCGGCGAGACGAGGCTGGCCCGGCCCGCAGCCCGCCCGCTCGCCCGCGCCCCTCCCCCTCGGTTCGCCACAACATTGTAGTAAATTTCTATTGGGCCGCGCCGGAGGGAAGGAGGGGGCCGGGCCCGCGGCCCGTCCTCCCATTGGCTGAGGCCAACTTCTAGCTCCTCTTGTTTCCCCCCTCCCCTAGGCCGGTAAGCAGAGGAGAGGGGAAGGAAAAAGAGAGGAAAAGGCAAGGGGCTGGCCACGTGTGCGCACGCGCAAGCTGAACCCGGTCTGAAGCCGGGGTGTTCCGGGATCCCGCAGCACCCACGTGGGGCCTGAGGCAGCTAGAGCCCTGGACGAAGGTGAGATCCTTTCCTCCTGGAGGAGACCCAGGTAAGACGCTGAGATTTGGTAGCCTCAGAGAAAGACCTCACATAGAGGTTGTAGCCAGGCCACCCCAACGCTTAGTGACCTCCCGTAAGTCACTCAGCTTCTCTATGCCTCAGTTTCCCCATCCACTAGTTTGACTGTGTCTAGGCGCCCTTCCCACCCTGACATTCGGTGAGACTTTACCTCTCCTACCAGCTGTGTAAGGGCTGAAATGGAAGCTAAGTATTGAGGCCACGCCAAGACTGAACCTGTCTTCTGCGTTTAAGGATCTTCTAATTCCCCACTGGCAATCTCAAAATTATAAAGACTTAGCTTCCGAGGTCTGGTCTCCAGATGAACTTAGGGTTGCTCTGACAATTGCTTGGTGTGTCTTTATTTCCTTCCAGAAGTGTCAGAGACTCCCTAACCCTTCATACTCCCTGCTAGGCTGGTCTCTGAACAGGCTTCAGACCCACCGTGCAGAAAGAAGGCTTGTTTTAAGCATGATGCCTAAAAAGTAAGATAGGACCTGGTGTTCCATTTTATAGATGAGGAAACTGAAGCAGAGACTTAGACCTGACAGGATAAAAAGCCAGGCAATCTGACAGCAGAACCTGTAGATAACCAACTAGACATTTCCTGATATCTCATCACAGCCCCTTCACACTCCCAGCACAGCCTCTAGAAACAGATGGCCTGGGTTACATTCTTAGTCTCCATACCTTCCTAATTGTTTGATTTTCCCCGTGCTTCATTTTTCAACACCATAAAAGGAGATAGATAATATGTCCAAGTAGCTGGGACTCCCACCTATAGTGGGAGGCTGAGACAGGAGGATTGCTCAAGTCCAGGAGTTCAAGGCCACAGTGAGCTGGGATCATACCATTCCACTCCAGCTTGGGCAACAAAGCAAGATTCCATCTCTAAAAACAAAAATGGGGGTTGGGGAGAGAGAAAGATAATAGTAGTTCCTATCTGATAGAGTTTCTGTAAGAATTAGGCTAAGTGTGGTGGCTCACACCTGTAATCCCAGCACTTCGGGAGGTCGAGGCAGGCAGATCACCTGAGGTCAGGAGTTCAAGACCACCCTGGCCAACATGGTGAAACCCCATCTCTACTAAAAATACAAAAATTAGTCGGGCGTGGTGGCAGGCACCTTTAATCCCAGCTATTCAGGAAGCTGAGGCAGGCGAATCACTTGAACCCAGGAGGCAGAGGTTGCAGAGAGCCAAGATCACACCATTGCACTCCAGGCTGGGCAACAAGGGCGAGATTTCATTTCAAAAAAAAGAATTAAATGAGTTAAAATATATAAAGGGTTTAGAGCAGTGCCTAGCTCAAAATAAGATCTATGTGCATTAATTATTACTACTATTTGGAGACTAAAATATGGACTGAGAGGTGTAGAACCGGCAAATGTAATCATGTATTTGTTAAGCATGCAATTGTCAGCACCGAGCTGAACGTGTTATGTAAATTGTCTGTTTGAAATATCATAAAACCCCTTGAAAACCACCTGACTACACCATCTAAAAGCACCCTTGTCCTTGTCCTTGTGCTTTAACTTACTTCATAGCACTTACCCTACTTGACATTTGACTATATATTTATTATTTACTGTGCCTCTCAAATAAATTGCTGTAATCTAGACCCACTAGACTGCAAGCTCAGGAGGATAGGAACTGTATCTGTATTTATCTCCTATGTATCAGTATACACTCAATAAATGTTCGTTGAACCAGTTAATGAATGTCCTCATTTTATATATAATGAAACTGAGGTAAGGTCAGGTGACTTGGCCAGGGTCATTCTGTGTACTAAGGGTGAAGCACCTGTTTGTTTGCGTCTTTTTGTTTTGAGACACAGTTTTGCCCTTGTTGCCCAGGCTGGAGTGCAGTGGTGTGATCTCAGCTCATTGCAGCCTCTGCCTCCCAGGTTCAAGCAATTCTCCTGCCTCAGCCTCCCGAGTATCTGGGCATGTGCCACCACACCTGGCTAATTTTGTATTTTTAGTAGAGATAGGGTTTCTCTGTGTTGGTCAGGCTGGTCTTGAACTCTCTATCTCAGGTGATCCACCCGCCTCAGCCTCCCAAAATGCTGGGATTACAGGCATGAGCTACCGTGCCTGGCCGCACCTGTTCTTGAATACTCTGGTCTCCTGCCTCAAGTCCTCAGGTTCAGCCATGCTTCTTATTCAGGGTTCTAATCCTACCACCTCTGTGCCTCAGGCTTCCTTCACCAATCAGACAGGAAAGTCTGGTACCATGAAGGATGACGATAGATCAATCACCAGTGGCTTACTACCTCTACCACCACCAAGTTATCCAGCAAATTCAGATTCATGAAAACCAATAATCTCTATGCCATGAAGTGCTAGCCATCGGCACATCATATTTAAAGATGCTGGCTGGATGCACAGAATGTGTAGCATTTAGTAATCATTACCCTGAAAGTAAGTAGAGGTCTCAGGCTAACAGAAAAGGGCTAGACACAAGGCAGGTATGAACCACCCTGAAATTCAGAGTGCCATGCAGTAGCAATTCAAAATCCAGTTGCCCAGGCTTTAGAATCTGAAAGACCTGAATTCCAGTGCTGGCTTTTAATTATTGGCCTGCACATGAAAGGGCTTTGTAAACTGTAAAGTACTATCCACACATGAGGAACTTTTGTTATTTTAGACAAGTATCTTCACTTGTTAGGCTAAGTGCCCAATCTCTGAGTGTTGCCAGGCCGATCACATAGTAGGATGTGGGGGTATAAATAAGACCTAATATGAAGGCAGAAAAACTACTTTACTCCTTGGCTCATCTGCCCTCTCAGACTTCTGCAAAGCAGACATCCAGTCCCAGCTCACCCTGCAGAGACTGTCATCAGGTACTAAGGGTAAAGGTCCCAAGCACCATCTCTGAGGCTAATTTCCTAGGCAGAAACAGCTCTGCTCCATGCTTACATCTGGGTGGCGGCTGTGCCATGCTCCAAGCCCCAGGATGGGGTCCCTAAGGGCCATCTCTATCTCGCCTGCCAGCTGATCCCACCATTACCTCCCCACCCCCTACCCCTTGTGTTCCTTCCTAGGGAATACAGGCCCCGCTAGCTGCCTGTTAGCCCCTGGAGCAGTCAAGGGCACTAAGCAAAAAAAAAAAAAGGAAAAAAAATGACAGCGTGAAAGGGTCTTAATCCTTCCCCACTGCAAACTGAACCCAAGCAAAAGCAAACATCAGCTGCACATAAGAGGGTAAAATTAGATGGTGAAATTAGGTGGTGACCAGTGGGGAAGGCCAGGGAGCACAGATGAGGCCTCAGATGACCTAGCAGAGATGAGATTGGAAGAAAAGGGGGGAGAGGTGGGGGAACCATACCCAAATCTGGGACGTGGGCGGATTAGGGACACAGACGGCCTGAAGCCCAGTGATAGGGCACAGAGAAAATGTTTGTCTGTTGTGGAGGGTGGCAAGAGACTGAAGAAGGCCTTGAAAAGCCGGGCCCACCAGCAAAGTGTTCTGAACAGTACCATTGAATGAAAACCGATGCTGGCACCAAAAGTACATGAAGAGTAGTGCTTGCCATCCTGTGCATGGCCATAAAAGTCACAGTCATTTCAGACTTGTAAACACAAATGATAAATCAAACAGGCTATAATGGGATGGGAATTACCATTCATACAGTTTGAGATGGGGATTATTTTTACTAGTAGTACTTGAATTGTTCATAGAAAATTTAGAAATACGAGAAAAAATGTAAGTCACCATAAAGCCACCAGTCAAACACAACTACCATCAATATTTTCAGGGGACCTTCCCTTCTGGTACCTTTTCTTATATGTTTACTTGTTTTTTGAGACAATGGTCTTACTCTTTCGCCCAGGCTGGTGTGCAGTAGCATAGCCACAGCTCACTATAGCCTTGACCTCCTGGGCTCAAGCAATCTTCCGACCTCAGCCTCCCAAGTAGCTGGGACTACAGGTGTGCCATCATGTCCAGCAAATTTTTTTAATTTTTTGGTAGAGACAGGGTCTCATTGTGTTAACCAGACTGGTCTTGAACTCCTGGCCCCAAGTGATGGGATTACAAGCATGAGATACCACACCCAGCCTTATGTATACTATCTATCTATCTATCATATTTATCTATTTTTGAGACACAGTCTCTGTTGCCCAAGTTGGAGTGCAGTGACATAACCATGGCTCACAGCAGCCTTGGCCTGAGCCAGAGCAGTCCTCCTTCCTCAGCCTCCTGAGTAGCTGGGACTACAGGTGTATGCCACTACGTTTGTGGAGCTGGGACTACAGGCATATGCCACCATGTTTGTAGAGATGAGGTCTCCCTCTGTTGTCCAGGCTGGTCTTGAACTCCTGGGCTCAAGCAATTCTCCCACCTTGGCCTCACATAGTACTAGGATTACAAGCATGAGCCACAGCACCTGGCCTTATTTTTATTTATTTATTTATTTATTTGTTTATTTATTTATTTTATTTTTATTTTTTATTATTTTTTTTGAGACGGAGTTTCGCTCTTGTTACCCAGGCTGGAGTGCAATGGCGCGATCTTGGCTCACCGCAACCTCCGCCTCCTGGGTTCAGGCAATTCTTCTGCCCCAGCCTCCCGAGGAGCTGGGACTACAGGCACTCACCACCATGCCCAGCTAATTTTTGTATTTTTAGTAGAGATGGGGTTTCACCATGTTGACCAGGATGGTCTCGATCTCTTGACCTCGTGATCCACCCGCCTCAGTCTCCCAAAGTGCTGGGATTATAGGCATGAGCCACCGCACCTGGCCACATATGTTTATTTATTTAATTTATTATTTCAAGAGATAGGGTCTCATTCTGTTGCCCAGGCTGAAATGCAGCTGTGCAATTATAACTCACTGCAGCTTTGCACTCATGGGCTCAAGCAATCCTCCCACCTCAGCCTTCCAAGTAGCTCAGATTACAAGGACAGGCCACTGCACCTAGCTTCTTCTCTGTGTACTTTTCAATGTACATATATTAAATCATATGAAATTGCTGGTTTTATAAGTTATAAATGATTAAATATGGCCAAGTGCAGTGGCTCACGCCTGTAATCCCAGCACTTTGGGAGGCCAAGGCAGGTAGATGATGAGGTCAGGAGATCGAGACCATCCTGGCTAACACAGTGAAACCCCATTTCTACTAAAAATACAAAAAAAATTAGCCAGGCGTGGTGGTACATGCCTGTAGTCCCAGCTACTCAGGAGGCTGAGGCAGGAGAATCACTTGAACCCAGGAAGCAGAGGTTGCAGTGAGCTGAGATCGCACCACTACATTCCAGCCTGGGTGACAGAGGGAGACTTTGTCTCAAAAAAAAAACATCAGGGCCGGGCGCGGTGGCTCAAGCCTGTAATCCCAGCACTTTGGGAGGCCGAGGCGGGCGGATCACAAGGTCAAGAGATCGAGACCATCCTGGTCAACATGGTGAAACCCCGTCTCTACTAAAAATACAAAAAATTAGCTGGGCATGGTGGCGCGTGCCTGTAATCCCAGCTACTCAGGAGGCTGAGGCAGGAGAATTGCCTGAACCCAGGAGGCGGAGGTTGCAGTGAGCCGAGATCGCGCCATTGCACTCCAGCCTGGGTAACAAGAGCGAAACTCCGTCTCAAAAAAAAAAAAAAAAAAAAATCAAATATGAACAATTTCATATGTCTCAACCTAATGCTTTTTTTTTGTTTTTTTCCGTAAAGATATCTCACTCTGGAGCCCAGGATGAGTGGCACAATCAGCCTGGCATCTGACAACAGCGCAAGACCTCTGTCTCAAAAGAACAAATTATAATACACAAGGCTACCTGTTCCACTCACGTTTGAGATAAAAGCCAAAGAAACCAGCAGATGCAGTACTTTTGTACAATTATTTGCCTTTCATATTTGAAACACAGAGTATGTTTTGACCTCTTCGATAGACTACACCTTGCTTACAAAAATTGTCTTAAACAGTTTTCCATGCACAGTAAAAGCAATAAACTAAATGTGATTAAAATCTGTACATTGGCGCTGCTGTGGAGACATGCCAAGAAACAAGGAGCAGAAGGAAGAAAGTTGAAATTGTAAACGTGGACCTGGTGGATAGTTGTTATGGCATTTCTTTAGGCCTTCGAATTCATAGGTTAGAACTGGATAGTCCCTTAAAGATCAGGAGGTCCAAGCTTCTAACTTACAGACAGAGTAGGAAATGGATCCAGAGACTGGAAGGTACTTGCCCAAGATCACACAGCACAGTGGTGGCAGAGCCCAAATTTGAACCCAGGTCTTCCAACTCCTACTATAGGATTCTGTTCACTGCCTTCTTCCAAGTCCAGCTATATTTGCTCTCCAAAGCCATTCTACAGCCATAAAACCTAGGAATATCTGAGCTGGAAGGGATTTTAGAGATAATGTATTATTAAAAATGGTAATAGGCTGAGTGCAGTGGCTCACACCTGTAATTCGAGCACTTTGGGAGACCAAGGTGAGCAGATCACCTGAGGTCAGGAGTTCAAGAACAGCCTGGCCAACATGGTGAAAACCCATCTCTACTAAAAATATGAAATTAGCTGGGCATGATGGCATGCACCTGTAGTCCCAGCTACTCAGGAGGCTGAGGCAGGAGAATCACTTGAATCCAGGAGGCGGACGTTGCAATGAGCTGAGATTATGCCACTGCAATCCAGCCTAGGCAACAGAGCGAGACTCTGTCCCAAAGAATAATAATAATAACAACAACTACATTTTGGTTTTTATTTTTTTTGAGACAGAGTCTCTCTCTGTCACCTAGGCTGGCGTGCAGGCCTGTTGCCCCGGCCTGGAGTGCCAGGCACATATTAAGTACTTTTTAGGTATTACTGCATTTAGCTTCTTAACAATAATACTTAGGCAATATTATTAGCCTCAGGTACAGTTGAAGAAACTACAGCTTAGATAAGTGAGAAGCCATGTGGTGGCTCACACCTATAATCCCAACACTTTGGAAGGCCAGGGTTGGAGAATTGCTTGAGGCCAGGAGTTTGAGATTAGCCTGGGGAATATAGTGAGACCCCATCTCTACAAAAAAAAAAATTTTTTTTTTTTTTTTTTTTTTTTTTGAGGAGTCTCACTCCATCACCCAGGCCGGAGTGCAGTGGCGTGCTCTTGGCTCACTGCAACCTCCACCTCCCTGGTTCAAGCAATTCCCCTGCCTCAGCCCCTAAGTAGCTGGGATTATAGGCATATGCCACCATGTCCAGCTAATTATTTTGCATTTTTAGTAGAGACAGGATTTCACGATGTTGGTCAGGCTGGTCTTGAAGTCCTGACCTAGTGATCCACCTACCTCAGCCTCCCAAAGTGTCAATATTACAGGCGTGAGCCACCACGCCCAGACAAATAAATTTTTTAATTAAAAAAAAAGCTGATATGGCGCTAGCTTTGGAGTCTTAAAGAAAAACAAAATAGCCAAGCGCAGTTGCACCTGCCTGTGGTCCCAGCTACTCGAGAGACTGAGGTGGGAGGATCACTGGAGCCTGGGAGGTCTAGGTTGCAGTGAGCTGGGATCGCACTACCATGCTCTACCACTTTGTGACAGAGCAAGACTGTCTCAAAAAAGAAAAAAGAAAGGGCAGGCACAGTGGCTCACTCATTGCCAAGGAATGTCTTAACTACCATCCACCAGGTCAACTTTTACTATTTCAGCTTTCCTCCCTCTGGCCCTTTTTTCTTGGTATGTCTCCACAGCAAAACCAATGCATAGGGGTAATGTAGTCCCAGCACTTTGAGAGGCCGAGGCAGGAGGATTACTTGGGCCCAGGAGTTTGAGACCCGCCTGGGCAACATAGTGAGACCCTATCTCTATTTAAAAAAAAAAAGAAAGAAAGAAAAGTTAGGTGATTTGCCCAACGTCACAGCTTAAACTAGGTTTGTCTGATGCCACTGTTCTCTAACGCATACTGCTTTCATATCACTCAGGAAAGCACTTTGGAAATGACGTGAATGAGTAACATTAGCATCTATCCCAAGACCTCAGGGAAAGGCTGTCCTGGTTGCTTCTGATTATAGCCCTGGGACATTCAAGGAGAGACCCACTGATCTGGCCTCCCATGACCCCTCCAACCCCCTTCTCTTACCAGCTGGAGTGAGCCTAATGACCCTGATCCAGCAAAGCCTCTGCTCACTCAGCCTTAACCCACTAATTCTCACTAGGGGAGGGAACCCTCAGGCGTAGAGGGTTTCCCAAGAAACAGAGAGGCTCTGTGCCACCTACTAGCTGACCTGCTTCTAAAACTGGTAAAGTCAGCCTGGCCCAACCTTCACTTGAAAGAGGGACAGGGCAGAAGAGGAGTTATAAGTAGAGGGTTTGGGGGTACAGAAATCGCCAGGTTTAACTTGCTGCAAGACTCTCCAAAGCTACTGCTATAGGACAGGTCCTGAGCTGCCCAGCTAGCATTTAACTAACCTCAGTTTCCAAGACTTGTAGTGACTGGGAGCACTTTAATGGGGAAGAAATTGAGAAATTGGGGCCAGGTGTGGTGGCTCACGCCTATAATCCCAACACTTTGGGAGGCCAAGGCAGGCAGATCACTTGAGGCCAGAAGTTCGACACCAGGCTGGCCAACATGGCGAAACCCCGTCTCTACTAAAAATACAAAAAATTAGCCGGGCATGGTGGTGTGTATCTGTAGTCCCACCTACTCGGGAGGTTGAGGCAGGAGAATCACTTGAACCCAGGAGGCGGAGGTTGCAGTGAGCCAAGATCATGCCACTATACTCTACACTCCGTTTTAAAATCTCTTTTGGCTGGGCGCGGTGGCTCATGCCTGTAATCCCAGCACTCTGGGAGGCCGAGGTGGGTGGATCACGAGGTCAAGAGATCGAGACTATCCTGGTCAACATGGTGAAACCCTATCTCTACTAAAAATACAAAAAATTAGCTGGGCATGGTGGCACACGCCTGTAATCCCAGCTACTCAGGAGGCTGAGGCGGGAGAATTGCCTGAACCCAGGAGGCGGAGGTTGCAGTGAGCCGAGATTGCGCCATTGCACTCCAGTCTGGGTAACAAAAGTGAAACTCCGTCTCAAAAAAAAAAAAAAAAAAAAAAAATCTATTTCTTTCTATATCCTCAGCTCCACCATAAATTTGCTGTATGACTCTAGGCAAGTTATCTACTCTTCATCAGCTCAGCTGCCACAACAAAATGCCATAGATTTGGTGCTTAAACAACATAAAGTTGTTTTCTAACAGTTCTGGAAGCTGGAGTCAGAGATCAGGCCTGGCCAGGTTCTGTCGAGGGTACTCTTCCTAGCTGGCAGATGGCCACCTTTTTGCTGTGTCCTCAATGGTGGAGAGAGAGCAAGCCTTCTGGTATCATTTTTTCTTTTATTTTTCTTTCTTTTTTTTTTTTTTTGAGACAGAATCTTGCTCTGTTGCCCAGGCTGGAGTGCAGTGGTGTGATCTTGGCTCACTGCAACCTCTACCTCCCAGGTTCAAGCGATTCTCATGCCTCAGCCTGCTAAGTAGCTGAGATTACAGATGTGTGCCACTATACCAAGTGCTTTATGTACAATATGTCACTTTACCTTCACAACAGCACCTTGAGGAAGGTATGACTATAATTTCCACTTTACAGATGAAGAAATGGAGTCTCAGGTCAGGCACAGTGGCTCACGCTTGTCATCCGAGCCCTTTGGGAGGCCAAGGTGGGCGGATCACCTGAGGTCAGGAGTTCAAGACCAGCCTGGCCAGTGAAACCCTGTCTCTACTAAAAATACAAAAATTATTTTTTTTTCTTATGGTGTGGTGGTGGGCGCCTGCAGTCTGAGCTACTCAGAAGGCTGAAGCAGGAGAATCGCTTGAACCCAGCAGGTGGAGGTTGCAGTGAGCTGAGATTACGCCACTGCACTCCAGCCTGGGCAACAAAGTGAGATCTTTTCCCCCCAAAAAAGAGAAAACAAAAAAAAAATAGAAGCAGGGCGAGGTGGCTCACGCCTGTAATCCCAGCACTTTGAGAAGCCAAGGGTAGATCACGAAGTCAAGAGATCAAGACCATCCTGGCCAACATGGTGAGACCCCGTCTCTACTAAAAATTCAAAAATTAGTTGGGTATGATGGCACGCGCCTGTAATACCAGCTATTCGGGAGGCTGAGGCAGGTAAATCACTTGAACCCAGGAGGCAGGGGTTGCAGTGAGCCGAGATCATGCCACTGCACTCCAGCCTGGCGACAGATGAAACTCAGTCTCAAAAAAACAAAAAAAAAGAAAAAGAAATAGAGTCTCAGAGAAGTGAAAAACTTGTCCAGGATCACCCAGCTAGTAAGTGTCAGAGTTAGACCTGAAACCCACATCTGCCGGCCCTGTTGCTAGTATTATTTTTACAGATGGCCTGCATTGCCATGATGGTCATTACCATAATACCAGCAAATATGTGCAGAGTACCAGCTAAGTACCTAAGTACTTTACCTGCATTCTCTTATTTAATTCCAACAACAACCCTCTAGAGTGAGTACTATTTTAGCCCCATTTTATAGCTTTGGGAACTGACGTCAGAGAGGTGAAGTGATTTGCCCCAGCGTCACACAGCTAGGAAGGGGTATGGTTGGGAAGTCAGCTGTGTGTGAGTCTAGAACCCAACTCCTTGTTTATGACACTATCTTGCCTCTCTTCCCTAGTGAGGTCAAGCAGGCGTCTTTATCTCTGTTTGACAGATGAGAAAACTGAGGCCCAGCAAGAGGCAGTGATGTGCCTAGGAACACACAGCAAGTCAGTAGCTACACAGAGACTTAAGCTCAGGCTCCTGAGTCTCAAACCCGGGATAATTTCCTCCACTTAGAATCTTGAGCATCAGAAAATGCCCCTGTCCAATAGACATTTGGAAACCTACCTTACCTCCCCTGAGGGTGTGAGGAATGAAACCCCCTCTGTACCAGGCCAGGCATTGATAGCCAGGGGTGTTAGATGAAAACGTTGCAGGATACTGCCTGAGAAAACAGCAGTCGAGCTGGTGACCCAAGTGCCCCTACCTTTGGGCACCTCCATCTTGGTCTCCCTACATCATGGACCCCGAGCTGGGAAGGGGAGAGTTTCAGAGGAAGCTGCTCCAAGCCTGAGCTCCCACTGTCTAGCACAGCTCTCTCCTGTGATTTCTGCTGAAAAACAAAAAGCTCGATCCACTAGGCCTAAGTGCTAATTACCAATAATGACATAATAACAATTGCGGACCCAACAGCCAAACAGCCCCAACTAGAAATTCTGCAAAGCTCAGGCTCCAGGACAAAAGATCTGGGGACTCCAATTGAAACTGATGCCCTGGCAGAAAATACCAGAAGCATTCAGAAGCAAAAGAGCCTCGGAGTAGACCCAGCCAAAGTATGATCTGGCAGATGGAAAGGATGACGACCATTCACTTTTTCTTTCACTCGTACATTTATGGAGACTCTACTGTATACTCAATATATTCCTAGATCCAGAGAGAATAGGCTTCATGTCGTTATTAGTTTACTCCTCAAATATTTACTGAGCACTTCCTATGCACCATGCACTGTTCTAGGTACAAGGGATATAACGCTGAATAATACAGACAAAAATCACCATCATCATGGAGCTTACTATTCCAGTGGGAGGAGAGACAATAAATAATACAGTATGTCAAAGAGTGATAAGTGCTATGGATAAACCTAAGCAGAGAGTGCTGAGGTTAGAGGACAGAAAGGTGTTACAATTTCAGTAAGATAGGAAGCCAGGCGTGGTGGTTCACACCTGTAATCCCAGAACTTTGGGAGGCCAAGGTGGGCAGATCAACTGAGGTCAGGAGTTCAAGACCAGCCTGGCCAACATGGTGAAACCCCGTCTCTTCTAAAAATACAAAAATTAGATGGGTATGGTGGCACATGCTTGTAATCCCAGCTACTCAGGAGGCTGAGACAGGAGAATCCCTTGAACCCCGGAGGAGGAGGTTGCAGTGAGCCAAGATTGCACTGCTGTACTCCAGCCTGGGCAACAGAGCAAGACTCCATCTCAAAATAATAATAATAATAAATAAATAAAAAGGAAAAGTCTTATTGAGAAGCTGATGTTAAAACAAAAAATTTAAAGAGATGAGAGAACAGGCCGGGCGCGGTGGCGCAAGCCTGTAATCCCAGCACTTTGGGAGGCCGAGGCGGGTGGATCACGAGGTCGAGAGATCGAGACCATCCTGGTCAACATGGTGAAACCCCGTCTCTACTAAAAATACAAAAAATTAGCTGGGCATGGTGGCGCGTGCCTGTAATCCCAGCTACTCAGGAGGCTGAGGCAGGAGAATTGCCTGAACCCAGGAGGCGGAGGTTGCGGTGAGCCGAGATCGCGCCATTGCACTCCAGCCTGGGTAACAAGAGCGAAACTCTGTCTCAAAAAAAAAAAAAAGAGATGAGAGAACAAGCTACAGAAGTGTCTGGGAGTAGTGTTCTGGACCAAAGGACTCGCTAGTGCAAAGGCCCTGGGGTGGAAGTGTGCTTGATGTGTTCAAGCACCTGCCTCTAATCTTTAACAGCTGAGGGGCCTGCTGGGGAAGGAATCAGACACAGACTAGTGTACTTAAACTCTCGTTAGCCTCAGGACAACCTGGAAGGTAACATTCTGCCCACTATTCTCACCATTTTACAAACAAAGGAGTGAGAAGGGAAGTAAATGATCTAACCAGGCACAGTGGCTCATGCCTATAATCCCAGAATTTTGGGAGGCTGAGAGGGCAGATAACTTGAGGTCAGGAGTTCAAGACCAGCCTGGCCAACATGGTGAGACCCCATCTCTACTAAAAACACAAAGATTAGCCAAGTGTGGTGGCACATGCTTATATTCCCAGCTACTTGGGAGCCTGAGGCAAGAGGTTCGCTTGAACCCAGGAGGCAGAGGTTACGGTAAGGCAGGATCATGCCACTGCACTCTAGCCTGGGCGACAGGAGACTCCATCTCATAAATAAATAATCCCACATCACACAGCTAGAATAGGCATGTCTGTCTGACTCCACCTTTCTGTGGCCAGTCTCTGGCCCATCTGTGAAAACCCTAAATATTTATCAAGTGAATGAATGACTCAATCAATCCTGTACATACATTTCTCAAGTCCTTCCTTCCTTCTCAATGAACTCTTTTATAACTTCTTTTTTTTTTTTTTTTTTTTTTTTTTGAGACGGAGTTTTGCTCTTGTTACCCAGGCTGGAGTGCAATGGCGCGATCTCGGCTCACCACAACCTCCGCCTCCTGGGTTCAGGCAATTCTCCTGCCTCAGCCTCCTGAGTAGCTGGGATTACAGGCACGCGCCACCATGCCCAGCTAATTTTTTGTGTTTTTAGTAGAGACGGGGTTTCACCATGTTGACCAGGATGGTCTCGATCTCTTGACCTTGTGATCCACCCGCCTCGGCCTCCCAAAGTGCTGGGATTACAGGCTTGAGCCACCGCGCCCGGCCTTATAACTTCTTGTTATCTCTACTGATCACAGAATAATGACGACAATAATAATTCCAAAATGTCAGCTATGGACTGAGTACTTTATACAGATTATTTAATTTAGCCCTTAAATAATCCTATGAGAAGATGCTATAAGGGAAAAAAACTGAAGCTCACTTAGTTAAAGCAACTTGTTAGAGGTCCCACAGCTGGTAAGGGGTGAAGCTGGGATTTAAACCAAAGTCTGTCTGCTCATAGATCCCTACTTTTAATCCTGTAGTATTAGTAGAAACCTCTGACCTCAATCCATCCCCTTCCTTTTTAAATCAGAAAATGAAGGCTCAGGAAGGGCAGGTGATTTGCCCAAGATCTCACAGCATGAAGAGCTAGGAAGGCAGGTGTTTCTTTCACTCTACCATTTTTGGGGCTGTGAACCAGGTTTCTCTTTTGGGCCTGTTTCCCAGCCTCTTTGGAAGTCTTCAGGTCATCCTAGCTCCCAAGGATGGTTCCAAGGAGTTCACAGACCATCACTGTCCCCCCAGCCTCAGCCTAGATGGCATGGGGCCCTTTCTACTCTCTGCTTTTCCAGAGGGCCTGAGGGCATCATAGGAGGCTGCAGACAGGAAACTCTAGGATGGGGCCAGAATGTCCCAGGAAAGGGAGAAGAGGGGAAGGTAGTGTAACAGATGCTGAGCCTCCTGCTTTAAAACTGGCTTATCAGGTGTCATTTGTTCAATAGAAACCAAAGCAGATACTCCAAGTCCCTAGATCAGGAAGGGGCAGGGCAGAAGAAGTTTTTAAGAGGCAGTAGCTATAACAATAGCTTCCTGCTGTCGAGGACTCACTAGGTGCTTTCTGTACATTATTGCTGATCCTCATGGTAAAACAGTGCCCCTCTACAGTGGAAGAAACTGAGGCTCAGAGAGGTAAAGTGACAGCCAAGGCCACTGTACCACATGCATCTATGGGACAGTGCACCGAGGGTCTGGAGACCTGGGTTTCTACTGTGTCTCCTTGCGCCGACAGCTACTTGCTCTGATCTGAGGTCCCTGTGTCTGTTCCAGAAGGGATTTGCCGGCTAACGTCTGTTGCATGATCCAGAAGGCTGAGGGATCCAGCTCTGCCTTGACCACCGGGCTTCAAGAAAGACTGCACATCACACTCGTCTCAGAAGCAACAGAAGAAAAGGGCCTGCTTATCCACTCCCAGGAAAAAAAATAAAGCTATTTTCTAAATATGCATCCCTATTTCAGGGCTGCTGCTGGCTTTGGCCTCTAGCCAGGGCAGGGCCTCTAGTGCAGGGGATGGGAGGGTGCCCAGGCCTCAAGACTGAGAATCCTGGGGCCCAAGGCCAAAGTGGGCAAGGGGCAGGAGGGGAGCCAGCTTGGCAGTGGGCCAGGACCCCCACTGGAGACTTGATCTTGTTTCTTAATCTTTTCCTTCCTTTCTTGGCCAGAACAGGCTGCCAGGAGAGGCAGGGAAAGCAGTGGGTGGGGCCAAGAAGATTAAGGAGTCTAAATGATGATGGTTTAATTAGCTCCTGTTTATGGGTACACAATACATGTAGACACTGGGCCTGGCCATTTGTGAGGATTATCTCACTGAAGCCTCCGCCCTTCCCTGGGAGGAAAGCCTGCTGTTCCCACTTTACTGAGGTGGAAACTGAGGGGTAGACAGGAAGTGACTGACTGGGGACCACATGGCTTTTCAGTGTCAGGGCTGCCAGTGCTCCCTGGTTATTGACTCCTGAGAGAGGCAGCCACTTGATCTGGCCGGGGTAGTGCAGAGGAGGGGGAGAAGCTGGGGACTCCCCAAAGCCCTGCCTGACTTGGGCCCTGCTTCCCTGATCAGCCTCATCCTCTGTCACTGCCTGCCTCTCCCTTTGTGATCCAGCCATACCAATGACAGTGCTCATCTATCCTGAGCACCGTATGCAGGCTTGAACCTTGACACATCCTGTTCCTGTACCTAGAAAGTTGTTCCCACCACTGCCTGCCTAGAGAGCTCTTACTCATCCTTCAAAGCCCAGCCTAGCTCTTTTCCCCTGATTCCCTGAAAGAGTTAACCACCTGCTCCCCTGGGCTCATTCTGCAAATGGCGATGCGTCCATAAGGAGCAGGAACCCTGTGTGAGTCACCTTTGTGTCCCCAGAACCTAGCATGTCGGTTCTCAATAAATGTTTCCTATCTCTAGTTGTATTTTATCACTGAATCTTTGAGGCAAGCAAAACAGGTTTTCTTATTCTCACTCTCAAGGCAAGGAAAGGAGAGCAAGAGAGAGGGAGTGATGGGAGTTCGTTCTCTCTTTCTTTTCCTTCCCTTCCTTTCCTCCCTTCCCTTCCTTCTTTCCTTCCTACATGGGTCTCACTTTATCACCCAGGATGGAGTATAATGGTGCCATCACAGCTCACTGCAGCCTCATCCTTGTGGGCTCAGGGATCCTCCCACCTCAGCCTCCCAAGTAGTTGGAACATCAGGCACACGCACAATGCCCAGCTGATTTTCGTATTTTTGTAGAGATGGGGTTGCTCCATGTTGCCTAGGCTTGTCTTGAACTCTTGGGCGCAAGTGATCTTCCTGCCTCAGCCTCCCAAAGTGGTGGGATTACAGGTGTGAGCCACCATGCCTGGCGATTCCTGAGGTCCCACAGACATTCAGTAACACTGGTAGGTCTAGAACCCAGGGCTTTTCTGCGCCACACAGCTCCTGGCTGACCCCCACCACCAAAGAGGTCTCATCCCTACCAGACCTAGCAGGGTCACCACAAGGGACCCCTGAGATAGGAGTGGGAGCCCTGGGCCCTGGTGGCCACAGGCTTTGCCCCAGTGTCCAGCTTAGACATAACTGCTGCCTGGGAAGCTGAGGGGAAAGGTAGTGAGAGCGGTTGAATGGCTTTTACCCTCAACCCAGCTCTGCCTCCTCCTCCCAGATCTGTCCCTCAGCCAGAGGCCCCAGTGGGCCCACTGGCCCCAGGCCCCAAGATCTCTCTGGCCCTCTCCTCTCCTTCCTGGCCGCTGTAGTTCATTATCATTCCCCGCTGGCTCTGCCTCCTGAACAGACTTCCTGTTGCCCACTGCTCCCATCCCATGGCACAGTCCCCTGCCCAAGATCTTGGCATCTCTCGCCTGGACAGTTCCCACTGCCCCTGTCCCTGCCCCTCCCTGCTTAATATCCAGTAGCTCCCCATTGCTATGGGTTAAGTCCTCTTCACTGGGTCTTGAGCCTGTCACTTCAGCTGCATTCCCCCAAGTGCAGGTCATGTCTCTGTACCTTGGCACATGCAGTTCCTTCCATTAGAATCTCCTTTCCTTCCTTCTGCCTAAGAACACCTATTCGATAAAGGTGGAGTTGGTAGTTTCTGGATCCTTGTTCCCAACTAGACTCAGCGCCTTGTGGGGAAGGTGGGGAAGGACCACACAGATTCATCTGTGGGCCCCATGCCCAGCACAGGGCCTGACACGGAGGAAAAGCAGATGACTAGGAAAGGGAGGTATGTTCTTACTTCCATGAGGCCACCTCCCTCCCTTCACATGCCTTAGGAGCCTGTCAGACTAGGCTGCTATTCACCCACCCCAGCAGTTCTCTGCCAGACCTGGTCTCTCCTATCCCAAGAGGAACAGCTTTATAATCCCCAAATCATGTTCATAATTATAACAACAACCACTGTTACTATTTGGACTTTTTTTTTTTTTTTTTTTTTTTTTGAGATAGAGTTTCGCTCTTGTTGCTCAGGCTGGAGTGCAATGGCGCAATCTCAGCTCACCGCAACCTCTGCCTCCTGGGTTCAGGCAATTCTCCTGCCTCAGCCTCCTGACTAGCTGGGATTACAGGCACGCGCCACCACGCCCAGCTAATTTTCTGTATTTTTAGTAGAGATGGGGTTTCACCATGTTGACCAGGATGGTTTTGATCTCTTGACCTCATGATCCACCCGCCTCGGCCTCCCAAAGTGCTGGGATTACAGGCGTGAGCCACCGCGCCCGGCTTGTTACTATTTGTTGAATGCTCACATGGGCCTCTTATTTAATACTCACAAGAAGTCTAAGAGGTAGGTAATTATTGTCACTTTACAGGTAAGGAAGCCAAGGCTCCAAGAGGTTAGATATCTTGCCTAAGGTCACGTAGCTGGTAAACACTAGGTACAAGATTCAAAGGCAGGCCTGCCTGATCCTCAAGCACCAGGCTGTCCAGCCTTCTCCTGTTTTCTATTACCTTTTCTCTTTAAACTCTTACAGCAGCAGGCCTGGGTGGGGGTGCAGTGTGGGTGTGTGAATTTATTCATCTGACAAACACGCCAGTAGCTCCCACCAGCCCTGTACTGGTCACTGGAGATGGACAAAGAGAATTTAGATGTGGACTCTGCCTCCCTGGGGGGATAAGAGAGTTTCACACTAAGAATTTGGGCCTTGGGGCCAGGTGCGGTGACTCACACCTGTAATCCCAGCACTCTGGGAGGCTGAGGCAGCCAGATCACCTGAGGTCAGGAGTTTTAAAGCAGCCTGACAAATATGGTAAAACCGCATCTCTACTAAAACTATAAAAATTAGCCAGGCGTCGTCGCACATGTCTGTGGTCCCAGTTACTCAGGAGGCTGAGACAGGAGAATCATTTGAACCCGTGAGGCAGAGGTTGCAGTCAGCCAAGAACACACCACTGCTCTCTAGCCTGGGCAGCAGAGGAAGACATCATCAAAAAAATAAATAAATAAATAGAATTTGGGCCTTGAAGTGAGCTTGGGTCTGAGCCGCAGCTGCAACTCTAAAGAGCTGTGGAATTCTGAGTGACTCACTTGACTTACCCAGTGCCATGAAGCGGGGATGATAATACCTGCTTGAGAGGGTCTTCCAGGTCGCTAGGAGGAGTGCGTGAGATAATGTGTCTGAAATAGCACATAACCTGCCCAGCCCCTAAGAAACAGCCAATAAATGGCAATAATATACATGATGACTAGAGAGTCCTGGGCTCCCTGGGCCACGGTGGGATGTATTTCTCCAGGGCCCTCCCTAGAGCCACCTCAACCAGAGCCAAATAACAATAGGGATAATAATGCCTAATCTGCCTGTTTCCTAATTAAATGGTTCTTCAAGGGAGGTGTCTTTTAATAACCCTACTTTACAGGTAAGGCAACTGAGGCAGAGAAGGGGTTATGGAACTAAGTCACACAGCAAGAGTGGTTAAACTGGAACATCCACTCAGCTCCTCCCACACCAGGCAGAGCCCAACCCTAGTCCCAGGGCCCCTGGTCAGCCTGCTGGGAAGTTCAGGGGATCCTGGGATTCCAGTCCCAACTGGGTGAGAAGTTAAAAGTAGACTTGTAATTCTAGCAGTCTGGGAGGCCAAGGCGGGTGGATCACAAGGTCAGGAGTTCAAGACTAGCCTGGCCAACACAGTGAAACCCTGTCTCTACTAAAAAATATAAAAATTAGGCCGGGCGCGGTGGCTCAAGCCTGTAATCCCAGCACTTTGGGAGGCCGAGGCGGGTGGATCACGAGGTCGAGAGATCGAGACCAACCTGGTCAACACGGTGAAACCCCGTCTCTACTCAAAATACAAAAAAAATTAGCTGGGCATGGTGGCGCGTGCCTGTAATCCCAGCTACTCAGGAGGCTGAGGCAGGAGAATTGCCTGAACCCAGGAGGCGGAGGTTGCGGTGAGCCGAGATCGCGCCATTGCACTCCAGCCTGGGTGACAAGAGCAAAACTCCGTCTCAAAAAAAAAAAAAAAAAAAAAATATATAAAAATTAGTTGGGCATGGTGGTGGGTGCCTGTAATCCCAGCTACTTGGGAGGTTAAGGCAGGAGAATCTCTTGAACCTGGTGGAGGTTGCAGTGAGCCGAGATCATGCCGCTGCACTCTAGCCTGGGCGATAGAACTAGAGTCTGTCTCAAAAAAAAAAAAAAAAGGAAAAAAGTAGGAGAAAGGAGCCAGAAAAAGGAACACTTGGTCCTCTCCCAGAATTGTAAAATGAGCCCAGAGCTGGGAAGAAACAACAGTTAGCAAATGGGGCCCTGCGTTGGGTTCTTCTCATCGACTCCTTCCCACACCTACGCGGGGAAAGTGTTGAGATATATACAACACAGATGAGGTCTCCAAGACTCAGAGAAGAGCATGCCTTGTCCAGGGTCACACAGCTAGGAAAGTGGCAATACTAGAAGGGCAGGGTCCCTCCCCAGCTCTCCCATTCTGCCCCAAATCTTCCCAGCTGCGTCTCTCTTCTGATGAAAACTAGATGCTCGCTGGGCATGGTGGCTCACACCTGTAATCCTAGCACTTTGGGAGGCCGAGGTGGGTGCATCATCTGAGTTCAGGAGTTCAAAACCAGCCTGGCCATCATCGTGAAACCCCATATTAAAAAAAAAAAAAAAAAAAAAAACTAGAGGCTCTGTCACTCCCTTCCAGGAAGTCCAGTTGCCCAGGCCCCTCTCTGTGCTGATTGATACATGCTGGGTTCTCGGCCCCTTACTAAGTGCAAAGGACCCAGAGCTCACTTTACCAGAGCCCTGGTCCGCAAGAAAGTCACAGTCTATTGAGCAAATAGGGGATTCACATTCACTGAGCCCCGCCGGGCGCGGTGGCTCAAGCCTGTAATCCCAGCACTTTGGGAGGCCGAGGCGGGTGGATCACGAAGTCAAGAGATCGAGACCATCTTGGTCAATATGGTGAAACCCCGTCTCTACTAAAAATACAAAAAAATTAGCTGGGCCTGGTGGCACGTGCCTGTAATCCCAGCTACTCAGGAGGCTGAGGCAGGAGAATTGCCTGAACCCAGGAGGCGGAGGTTTCGGTGAGCCAAGATCGCGCCATTGTACTCCAGCCTGGGTAACAAGAGCGAAACTCCATCTCAAAAACAAAACAAAAAAAAAAAAAAAAAAAAAAACACATTCACTGAGCCCCTGTCATGCTGGGCCCTTTATATCCATTAGCCATTTTATCTAAAACCAAGGACATTGATAGGTGTACCGTAAACAGTCAATAAATATCTTCATTCCTTTGAAAATATTCCTTGAGCACCTACTATGTGCTACTACACCCTTTTGTAGAGATGGGGTTTCGCCATGTTGCCCAGGTTGGTCTTGAACTCCTGAGCTGGAGTCACAGTCTCTTGCGCAAATAGGGGATTCGTGGCGAAACCCCATCTCTACAAAAGGGTGTAGTAGCACATAGTAGGTGCTCACTGAATGTTTCCAAATGAATTAAGATATTTATTAACTGGACTCCTAGGTGCTGGAGATACAGCAGTGAATAGATGAACAAAAATCCCTGCCCTTGTGGGGCTTACATGAATAAAAGAACAAATGTACTTGTGTCCTGTAAGTATTCATTTTCTTATTTTGCAGACATGAAGTTGAGATGCAAAGAATCATCCAGCTGTAAGTGACAGAAAAGGATTCTATTCCAAGCCAGTCTGCCCCAAAGGCCTTTGCATTGTACTATGTGAACAAAAAATCAGCACCCAGTGTGTTTAATTGGTAGGCCCTGCTTGTGGTAGGACCCTAACTTCACAGACAGCCCTCTCCTCGCGTTTCTGCCCCTACCTCAGGGCATCTCTTTACGCTTCCCAAAGGCCTCAGAGCCACAGGACGCGCATTAAAATCAGCTCACGTGGCAGTCGTTAAGTCAAACTATTACTCACCCAGAAGCAGCCGTTGGGGGTCACGCAGCCAGTCCAGGAGAGGCCATGGAGCCATCACCGCAGTGGCACATGGAAGCAAAGAACAGCAGTGAGACACACAGCACAGCCAAGAACAAGCCCTTGGGGCCCCTTCTTCAGCCAGGGCCTGGGCCAGGAGGGAACCCTGCCCTCCCTCTGCCTATGGGGTCTTGCTGGGGCAGACACCCTAGTCAGGAATAATCTGGTAATCCAGCCTCAGCTCATCAGGCCTCCAGGGCCCAGCCCTCTAGTAGGCAACAGAATCCCTGTGAACAAACATTAACTGAGCACCTGCTGTGTGCCAGGAGTTGGGGATACAGTCTGAAGAAGACAGACATGCCCCCTCCCCTTATGGAGCCTACAATGCAGTGGCGAGACAATTATGTAAATAACTACTGAATTACAACTGTGATGAGTGCGTCAAGGAGGAGACTTTAAGAACCTGGGCCAGCCGGGCGCAGTACCTCACACCTATAAGCCCAGCACTTTGGGAGGCTGAGGTGGAAGGATTGTTTGAGCTCAGGAGTTCAAGACCAACCTGGGTAACATGGCGAAACCGCATCTCTACAAAAAATACAAAAATTAGCTGGGTATGGTGGCATGCCGCTGTAGTCCTAGCTATTTGGGAGGCCGAAGTAGAAGGCTCCCTTGAGCTCAGGAGGTTGAGGCTGCAGTGAACTGTGATCACCCCATTATACTCTAGCCTGGGCGACAGAGTGAGACCCTGTCTCACAATAAAAGAACCTGACACCTGTAATCCCAGCACTTTGGGAGGCCGAAGCAGGCAGAACAATTGAGGTCAGGAGTTTGAGACTAGCCTGGCCAACATTGTGAAACCTCATCTCTACTAAAAATACAAAATTAGCCAGGCATGGTGGCAGGCACCTGTAATCCCAGCTACTCAGGAGGCTAAGGCACAAGAATTGCTTGAACCTGGAAGGCAGAGGTTGCAGTGAGCCAAGATCGCACCACTGCACTCCAGCCTGGACAACAGAGTAAGACTCTATCTTGAAAAAAAAAAAAAGAAAAAAGAAAAGAAAAAGAAAAAAAAAAAGAACGTGGGCAAATCCTGACTTTACTATTTATGGCTCTACCTTTTGTGACACTGGGACCATTTTTAAAATTTCTCTATGCCTCACTTATTCATCTGCAAACTGGAGATAGTATTAATATCCACCTTGGAGGGTTGATGTGAGGATTACATGAGTTAATACATATAAAACATCTGGAACAATGCTTTTTTTGAGCGGGGCGTGGGGGTGGAGTAGGGGATGGAACCTCGTTCCTGTTGCCCAGGCTGGGAAGTGCAGCGGCACTATCTTGGCTCACTGCAACCTCTGCCTCCTGGGTTCAAACGATTCTCCTGCCTCAACCTCCCAAGTAGCTGGGATTATAGGCGCCCACCACCATGCCCAGCTAATGTTTTGTATTTTTAGTAGAGACGGAGTTTCACCATGTTGTCCAGTCTGGCCTTGAACTCCCGACCTCAGGTGATCCACCTGCATGGGCCTCCCAAAATGCTAGGATTACAGGTATGAGCCACTGCTTGCCCAGCCAGTGGTGTTATTCTTAGGTCTTCTCTCCAGCACAGCCCCAGGATAAAGAGAAGCTGTCAGAAATGCTCTCCACCACTACAAACACACACACAGAACTGTAGCTTTGGACTGAAAAATAACCAGCAACCACATTCTCACCTGATTCCACAAATGCCTCACCTCCTTTAACCTTCGCAAAAACCCAGGAAGTGGCCAAAGGAGAAATTATTACTATTCCCACTTTAAAGATGAGGACAGTGAGGTGAAGGGACTCTTTCCTGTGTCCTCAGGGGTGCCATTTCACATCTCCAAGCCTAGTTAAGTGGCCAACCCAGGATTCTAGCTCACATCTGCCTGGATTTTGTTCTCCGAGTTTTCTCTTGATTTGTTTCCTTTCAGTTTCTGGGTACCGGCTGCACAGACAAGCCTCTGAACCTCTCCAACCTCAGTCTCTTCACCTGAATGGCTGTCAAACAGCTGGCCGAGGATCCAAGCTGTTCCTGACCCAAACTCCTCCTTCACAGACTCAGTCACTGTCACTCCAAGCCCTCCTCTTACCCTTTACCCTATTGCTGATCTCAGCCACTAACCCAGGGGTCAAGGAATGTCTACACTCATTTAAGTCTATGCTTTACAGATGGGGAAACTGAGGTCTAAAGTTGGCCACATACCCAAGGCTGCCTTTCAGTGCCCAGTCTTGCACCTGGGCAGTAGCTGGCTGTGGCTGCCCTCTGGGGAAACCACTAGTGGGCCCCGCCTGACCTGCACGTTTCTCCCTCTGCCCCTTTCTCTCTGCGCTAGGCCCAGGAGCCACCCAGCGTAGGCAGCACAGCTTGTTCACCAGCTCCCCAGCCTCAACGTCCCGGAGCTCAGAGCTTACTCCAGCAGGGGTCAAACAGTTCCACAGGTAAGGGCTGAACAATGTGGGCACCTCAGTACCCGTGGGGTGGAGGCTCCCACTTAAGTCTGGGCTTTGAAGTTGAACCCAAATTCAAATCCCAGCTCAGCCATTTCCCAGCTTTGTGACTTTGGTCAAGTCTGTTCAGCTCCCTAAACTCCTGCAAAACAGGAAGAATATTTCCCTCATGAGGTTGTAAGGATTGAATGAGTTAATGCAGCATATTAAAGGCTTAGAACAGAATGCTGTGCATAGTAAGTGCTTAACAGGCAGTGGCTGTAACTATGATTAGAGAACACAGGCCAAGAACAGGACCTGTGGGCCCATCATACTCAGCCTTCACCTCATTCCATCCTATCCCCTCATGTGGGGTGAGGGTAGGGGGCAGACTAAGTCCCAAACCAGGTCCTGAGGCTGTAGTAACAGGTGCTGGAAGACCCATGGAGACTTTAGACTTTTCTCCCCTACTCATTTCAAGGAAAGGGAAACTGAAACCTAGAGAAAAAAAGTGACTAGCCTGCAGACTATAAAGAAATGGAATCCTGTCCCCTTTAATAAATATCAGAATCAGCCAGGCATGGTGGCTCATGCCTGTAATCCCAGCACTTTGGGAGGCCAAGGTAGGTGGATTACAAGGTCAGGAGATCGAGATCATCCTGGCTAACACGGTGAAACTCTGTCTCTACTTAAAATACAGAAAAAAATTGGCTGGGCATGGTAGCACTTGCCTGTAGTCCCAGCTACTCGGGAGACTGAGGCAGGAGAATTGCTTGAACCCGGGAGGTACAGGTCGCAGTGAGCCAAGAGCATGCCATTGCACTCCAGCCTGGGCAACAGAGCAAGACACCATCTCAAAAAATAAAAATAAAAATAAATATCAGAGGTTGGGCACAGTGGCTTGTGCCTGTAATACCAACACTTTGGGAGGCCGAGGCGGGTGGATCACAAGGTTAGGAATTCAGGACCAGCCTAGTCAACATGGTGAAACTCCATCTCTACTAAAAATACACACCCCCTAAAAAATTAGTGGCACATGCCTGTAATCCCAGCTACTTGGGAGGCTGAGGCAGAACGCTTGAACCCAGGAGGTGTAGGTTGCGGTGAGCGGAGATTGTGCCATTGCACTCCAGCCTTAGTGACAGAGCAAGACTCCATCTCAAAAAAATAAATTAAATAAAAATAAACAAATAAATAAATATCAGAATCAGCCGGGTGTGGTGTCTCAAGCCTGTAATCCCAGCACTTTGGGAGGCCGAGGCAGGCAGATCACCTGAGGTCAGGAGTTCGAGACCAGCTTGGCCAACATGGCAAAACCCTGTCTCTACTAAAAATACAAAAATTAGCCAGGTATGGTAGCAGGTGCCTGTAATCCCAGCTACATGGGAGGCCGAGGCAAGAGAATTGCTTGAACCTCGGAGGTAGAGGTTGCAGTGAGCCAAGATTGTGCCACTGCACTCCAGCCTGGGTGACAGAGTGAGACTTTGTCTCAAAAAAATTAAATTAAATTAAATTAAACTAATATCAGAATCTCAGGCCCTGGGAAAATTCTGAACTCCCGTATCCCCAGGAACTGTCATCCAGAATCATTCTGCAAATCCCTAACAAATCTCAGGCCACCATAACTCTATGATGAGTCCTCTGTGAGTATCCCGTTCAGCTCTGTGGCTGGCAGACCTGTATGTGGTGCACAGCAGGTGCTCAAGAAAGGCTTAGAGAATAACCAAGTGAAGTTCAGTTTGGTTCCACACCTCTGCTTAGGATTCCTTTCCAGGAGTCTCTCCTTGCATCTCCCCTCCTCACTCCCACCTCAGCTTCAGTCTCACCCTGCTGCCTAGATTCCATGAGCTGGGCCCAGCTCCAGCCAACAGAGGTCTGGGCCTCCATGGGGCCTGCACAGAGTCAGCAGCTTCCTAGCCAGACTGGGATGTTCCTGCCCAGCACGGCCAGCCAGGCTGCTGCTGGCCATGGTCCATTCTGCAGAGAGGGTGCCGACCCTGCCCTGCCAGGGCTCCACCCACACTGGTCTAGGGAGTAAGGTGGCCTGGGAGCTTCTGTTGGCACCTGGGGCCTACAGGAGGGAGGCCAGCCCTGGGCTAGGAGGTGCAGGGATGGGCCAATCAGGAGACAGCTGGGTGTGAGGCCTCCTGGCCTCAGTGAGTGCCACCCACATATCCAGGTACTCCACCCATGTCCCATGTTGCTGGGACCTGGCAGGTGGTGCCTGACTCTCCTGTACATACAGGGGAAACCTCAGGGCTTCCCCGCTCCATTCCCTTCTTAAAACACACTACTGGCCCAATCTCAGACCAGGTATCATTCCAGTCTGCATACACATTGCCTTATTTAATGCTGCTTATGCCTGCAAGGTCCAGATTATTGGCAAAGGACAGCCTGGAGCTCAGAGAGGTGAAATGACTCATGCAAAGTCACACAGCAGGAAAGTGGAAGGGTCAGGATTCAACCCAGTTCTTCTGAGTGCAGAGCCTACTGGGCACTGGATGTCCCCTTCCCTCCCTCCCTCCCTCCCTTCTTCCCTCTCTGCTCCCTTCAGCTTCTGGCTCCCTTTCTTCTCAAACCTCCTATCTCCTTCTGCAAAGTTTTCCCCCCACTTAGAATTAATAATTCCCGGCTGGGTGCTATGGCTCACGCCTGTAATCCTAGCACTTTGGGAGGCTGAGGCGGGCAGATCACGAGGTCCGGAGTTCCAGACCAGCTTGACCAACGTGGTAAAATCCAGTCTCTACTAAAGACACAAAAATTAGCCAGGCATAGTGGCAGGCGCCTGTAATCCCAGCTACTCAGTAGGCTGAAGCAGGAGAATCACTTGAACCCGAAGGAAGAGGTTGCAGTGAGCCGAGATCACACCACTGCACTCCAGCCTAGGTGACAGAGCGAGACTCCGTCTCAAAATAATAATAATAATTCCCGCCTCACACCTGCTTTAACGTCTTATTTAGTTATTTCTGAGGTGTCTCTCTGATACTCCTCCAGAGAGCCTTAAAGGCAAGGAGTGACCCCAGGAGGTGCCCCTTAGACTTGAGGGTCTGTCATTCTATCCCGCCCCGCTCCCCAACATGCAGAAGTCCCTTGGGCCTCCTCCTACTGATCCCCTCCCCGCCCCAGCCTCCTGCCAAGACCATCTTCCAGGTCTGGAACTGGGTGGAGGTAGGGAGCTTGCTGGCTCTGGCCCCTCCCCAACCCCTCCCGCTCCCCTTCAATAGCTGAGGACCTGACCCCGACGAGACACTAGGCAGCTCTCACAGGGATTCCCAGCTGCCCTAAGCCCAGCCCCAGCCAGGGTCTCCCCAAGCCTCCTCCTTCTGGAGGAAAGGGCTTCAGAGGCGGAGAGGGGGCCGTCCGTTCCGGACCCAGGAGTTATGGGTCCTGGAATCACCTTCCCCAACCCTCCTCTCCCCTCCCCACTTCTGGATCGAGCTCGGACTCGGACTCGGGTAGGTCTGGACAGGTCTCTGCCTCCCACAAGCTGGAGGGGAAGGGTCCTGTCCCACCCCGAAGAGGTGGGGCCTGCCGGGAAGTGTAGTGAGGGCCAGACAATTCTTGATGAAAGACAGAGGACAGAGACAGGCAGAGACAGCCAAACAGAGACGAGAGATGAGAGACATAGGGAACCCGAGGATGAGAGTGAGATGGAGCCTGAACCGGACAGAGAGACTCGGGAGACCCAGACAGAGGGAAGTCCCCTAGACCAAGCCTGGCAGGGAGGGTGTGGGGCTGGCGCGGCGGCCGGGGCCACCCTGGCGGGGACAGCCGGCGCCCCAGCTCGCGGGTCCCTGGGTCCGGAAACTCAAAGTCAGTTATGTAAGGGCGGGAGCGGGGCGCGGGGCTCCAGGCCCGGTCGCCCCCTCCTGCTGCGCGCCGCTCGCCCGCTCCAGCGCCGCTGCGGGCCCGGCTGGAGCCTGCGGGGCTGGGCGAGGCGGGTCTAGGGGGCGGCCGGGTGCTGCGCCGCCCTGCAGGGACCCGCGCGCGGGGACCGAACTCAGGACCCCCGCCCCAGACAGCCAGGACCGGCCGGACCCGGACGTGTCTGGCTCCGGATCCGAGCTCCCGGATCCCCTCTCCAGACTCCCGCGCCCCTCCGTGCACCCCGAACTTCAAGACGCCCAGACTCCTTTGGACCCCAAGTTCGGATTCTGAAATCCGGGACCCCTGGACCCTTCAGCCCCGGACCCTTCGACCCTGATCGTCTCTCCCGGGACGGTCGAAGGGTGGGTTCTTCTGTCCCTCACCCAGTCCCTCCCGGGGACCGAGGGTCGCCCCCCAGGTGGTCCAGGCTCACCTCGGGTGGGTGCGGCGGCGACCGGGCCGGGCCGGGCCGGACCGCGTTCTGGCTCCGCGCCGCTCTCGCCCTTTAAGAGGTTCCTGCCACTTTGCCCCGCCGGGCCTCCACCTGCACTGACAGGGCAACTCCAACGTGAGACTCCGCCCCGCCCGCTGGGCCCTCTGATTGGCGCAGGCAACTGCCGATCAGCGGGGCGGGGAGTGGGAGGCCCCGGCAGAGGAGTGCGAAAGTCTCCGCCGGGAAGGGGCGGGGGCTGCAGGTGTGGCCTGGTCCGGTGGGGAGGCTGAACTGGGGACTGCTCTGATAGACCCCAGAGATCAGGGGAGGGAAGGGGAGGGAGTTCCTGGATTGACTGGTGTGACGTCATATGCCAAAAGTGTGATGTAATTTGCCACGTGGTGCTGCCCTTAAGGGCACTAGGTAGAGGGGTTGGTCAGAGGGGATCTAGGGAAGTGACCCTGGGGAGGCTCACCTGGATCACCTGTCCTACCACTTCGTCTGGCGTGACTTTGAACCAATCACTTCTCTGAATCTGAATTTCCTCAACTGTAAATGTTACAATTTTCCTGAGAATTAGTGATATAAGTTAAATGTCAAGCACAGGCCTGGTACACAGTAGGTGTTCTGTAAATGCGACTTCTGGTTCCTCTCATGCCCACCTTGCCACTCTTCTCTGACTCTTCTCCTCCTGATGGTCCCCTCTATCAACACTGGCAGGGGCTTCCATGGTCACTGGCCGAAGACACTCGTTCCTCCCATTTCAGGCGTGGGCTGGCTTACATATGCCCGTGACAGGAAGCTCACCAGCCCCAGAGTGGCCTCTTTCATTCAAAACCAAGCCTGACTCTTCAAAAGTTCTTCATCACCGAATCATAGGATCATAGAATATTCCAGGCCAGAGCACCATGGAAAAACTAATCCTTTCTTTGGACAAACGTGGCAAACTGAAGCTGCTGAGGACAAAGGCCTTCCTCTGAGGGTAGTGATCTTCCTATTAAATGGGCTAACTCGACCGCCTGTGTTCCAATCCTCAACACTGCCTCTTCCTGAGTTACTTTGGGCAAGATACTAACTCTCTCCAAGCCAGTTTGCTCCTCTGCAAAGTGAGGTTAATACAAGTATTTTCCTCAAGGGTTGTGGCAAGAATTGAATGAGAGAATCCATGTGAAGTGCTAAGAACAGTGCCAGTCCCAGGGTAAGCCCCAATAAACATTAGCATTTATTATAATTATTGATGTTATTGTTATATTGATACAAAACTGAATTAAAAGTCATACACTGATTGACTCCTTCCCACTCCCTCCCACCTCCCCTCATCCCACCCCCCATACTCCAAATTCACTGAGGTTTTAGATGAGTTAGGTCCTGTTTGAGGCTTCAGGGCCCTGGTTCCTGCCTTTAAGGAGCCCGTAGTCTAGCAGAGGAAGGTCAGACTGAGCCCTTAGACCTGGGAGATGTTTTCTGATAGGGGGAGGTGGGCTCTAAGGCACTAGAGAAGCGTTGGATCCTTTGACCAGAAATCAGGACACTTGAGACACTTTCAGTCCCTATACCTGTGAATTCCCTGGGGAAGCCTGGGACACACGCAACCAGGCTTCCAAGCACATTGCTGTACCTTTCACTTGCCTATATCACACCTGCCCACCAGACAGTATTGCCAAGGGGTTATGAGATAGGGATTTGGAGGCAGGTGAGTCTGAGCTTTGGGCCTTGGGGCAAACTACCCCCTTTCTGGGGCACAATGGGATTAATAATAGTACTAACTGGCTGGGTGTGGTGGCTCATGCCTATAATCCCAGCACTTTGGGAGGCTGAGGTGGGTGTATCACCTGAGGTCAGGAGTTCGAGACCAGCCTGACCAACATGGAGAAACCCCGTCTCTACCAAAAATACAAAAAACTAGCCAGGCATGGTAGCACATGCCTGTAATCCCAGCTACTCGGAAGGCTGAGGCACGAGAATCGCTTGAACCTGGGAGGCAGAGGTGGTAGTGAGCAGAAATCATGCCATTGCACTCCAGCCCTGGTAACAAGAGCAAAACTCCACCTCCAAAAAAAAAAAAAAAAAGTACTAACTTTATATAGAGCTGTTGTGATGATTACATGAGAGTGTGTGAAAATATATTTGCAAATACTCAGTAATGAACCTAGCAGTATTTTTTAATTGCTCTCACATGTACTCACCCAGGAGGAAGCAGGCTGTGAACTCTTTGATTCGGCCTCTGCAAACAGTGGCTCCTCCCCCAACCCCATCCCCACCCCTGAATCAATCAAAGGGCTGGGGAGAGTAAAACTCCAGCAGTCAGGTGGATGGGGTGATTCTAGAGAGCTGCTGTGGGCCCTGCCCTCTCCGGGCTGAGGCAGCCACGTGGCTCTAGCTCTGTTGGGCTGAGCTGCCTGTGGGTGACTCAGCAGTGCCAGTGCCTGCCCCAGCCTGATAAGTGTGTGTGTGTGTGTGTGTGTGTGTGTGTGTGTGTGTATGTGTTTGGGGGTGGCCAGGAAGGGCCACCTTCTGAATTGGGGAGTGCATTTGGGAGAATGTTTGTGATCCTGTATCTCCTGTTTCTGTGCATTTGTGTGTATGGCGGGGGAGGTGTTTTAGTGCCTGTGAGGGTGTGCCCATGTTTGTGAGTTTATATAGAGGGTGTGAATCTGCGTCTGTCTGTGTCCTATAAACAGATTGTACCCTGGGTCTCAGGCCCTGGGACCTAGAGAGCGCTACCCTGTTCCATGGCCCCTGGACCCCAGCACCTGTGCGTATGTGTTTCTGGTTGAGGTGACTTGTGCACTTAGGGTGGGTGAAGGCCTTGTGTGGCATTGCCAGTCACTGAAGCAGGGAGGCTGTCACTACCTGGACTTCAGGCCCCTGGCCCACAGCCTCTGCCAGTGACATCATAATCTTCACCTCCATCCCCAGACTGCAGGGAGCACTTTGCTACCTGAGATGCCCCTGTCAGCAGTGACGTATTGAAGAAGCCGCTCATACTTAGTGATCCTGATTCTTTTACTTGCATTTGCTCATTTTATCTTATTGAATTCTAACAGCCAAAATTTTTCTAAAGAGCTTCTGAGGCTCAGAGAGCTAAAGTGGCAATCCAAGGTCACACTACTCTTTTTTTTTTTTTTCTTTTGAGATGGAGTCCCCATCTGTCGCCCAGGCTGGAGTGCAATGGCATGATCTTGGCTCACCGCAACCTCCACCTCCCGGGTTCAAGCAATTCTCTTGCCTCAGCCTCCCAAGTAGCTGGAATTACGGGCACAGACCACCATGCCCAGCTAGTTTTTCTAATTTTTAGTAGAGATGGGGTAAGTCATAGAGGGTGTGAAGGTGACAGGCAGGGGGCAGCTTTCCTCCCTTGGCCATGCAGTCAGTTCCCGGGGGCCTGTGGGGCCCTGATAAGCTTGAGGGGGTGGGGAAGGAACCTGTTTGTGTCTCCCACTCCTCCTCTGAGAAGGCCCAGGCCTCTAGGAACTGCTTATCCTGCCAGAGCCTGGGCACTCCCAGCAGCTTCAGATGGGCTTGAGGTGGGTGATAAAGAAGCCGAGGAACAGACAGGGTGGGGGTGGGGGTGTGTACACGTGGGAGCCTCTGTTCTTCAGCAGCACTTCATTCAGCATATTATTAAAAGGTAAGACTGACAAGCGGGAAGAGAGTCACAAGACCAGGCCACAAGAAATGGTAGAGAGGGAAGGAACTTTCAGGCCTGAGCCAGGGGGTGTGGCCGAGGCGGGTTTGAATCCTGACTCCACCATTTACTCAGCTTAGGACTTCCTCCTAGCCTGTCTTCTCATCAGTCAAATGAGGTAATGGCTCTCACCCTGCCTGCTTTTCCCAGACCCAAGATACTAGAAGGGAAAGGCATTTGTAAAGTGTGGATAATGGATGTTCCTGCTGTGACTCCTGGCTTCCTATGAGGAAGGCTCTAGTAATTGCATGCCCAGAGCCCAGAGAAGAGAAAGTGATTCCATCCGAGGGAGTATGGAAGACTGCCTGAAGGAGGTGACCTCCCACCTGGACTTTGCCCGCTAATTTACTACATGGTAATGAAAGAGGGCATTCCAGGTGGAAGAACAGCCTGCACAAAGGCTTGGAGGTAGGAGAGTGAAGGTGGACTCTGGGAACAGAAAATGATTCGGGATAGTTGAAGCACAGAAGTGAATCATGAGACCAAATTGTAGAAGGCTTCAAATGCCAGAATGGTCAGTGAGTCTTTGAGATAGAGGAGACTGGGGTTTGGCAGTCATTTGGGGATCAGTAAAAGGACAGTGAAAATAGGTAGGCAGTGGGTCAGCGACCCCTCTTCAGGAGGATGGATTTGAAATTTGGGGCCAGGTGCAGTGGCTCATGCCTATAATCCCAGCACTTTGGGAGGCCAAGGCAGGCAGATCACATGATGTCAGGAGTTTGAGACCAGCCTGGCCAACCATGATGAAACCCTGTCTCTACTGAAAATACAAAAAAAAAATTTAGCCAGGCATGGTGGTGGGCACCTGTAATCCCAGCTACTCACTGAGGCAGGAGATTCACTTGAACCTAGGAGACAGAGGTTGCAGTGAGCTGAGATCGCGCCGCTGAACTTCGGTCTCAGCAGCAGAGAGAGACTTGAAAAAGAAAGAAAAGAAAAGCAATTTGGGGAAGATCCTCAGGAGGCTGCAGAGCCATTCCAAGGGAGACATGGGAGTTAGTAGGGATGGAGAAAAAGCCAAGTCAGACACCGCAACCCAGGGAGGGGCCCGTTCATGGGCACAGAGGATGCCAACAAATGAACGCTGAAGAGCTCTGAAAGGCCCCATTGCCCAGGAGTCCCTTGGCTTTGCTGTAGGGTGGGGCAGGAACCAATCCTAGGAACCAATCCCAGGAACCAAGGGGTTCCGAGGGGGCGTGACATCTCCGAAGGCCTTGTTGAAACAGCAAGAGCTGTCCATGATTGTTGGTGTATTACATACGTGCCGGTGCATCGCTGACCTGTTTTCACAAGATACCCCGATTTTATGGATGAATTAAATGAGGCAGAGAGAGGTGAGGTGATCTACTCACTAACACACAGCCAGTACATGACAAGGCCAGGATTCGAAGGCAGTACTCACTGTTTGCAGGGAAGGGCAAGAGAGAGCTGATGGAGGTGTTTGGGGACAGCTGAGATTCTGGCTATGTGAGACTGAAACCTGGAATGAGCAGGTGCCAGGAAAATGAGGGAAAGATGGTGTCTGCCGCCCCCTTGAGGTCATGGAGCCGCTGGGGCGGAAGTTCAGAGCTAAGACTTCCAGGCTGCCAGAGGCTGACAGGGGAAAGGCGGGGGCCTTTGAGTGAGCAGGTGGGCACTCGAGGCAGGAGGTGATAGTGAAAGGGGGGCTTTCAAGCGGGCTATCCTGGATTGCAACTTCACAGCTTGCCACAACTTGCTGTGAAACCCTAAGTAAGTTCCTTATGTTTGCTCTTTATTTTTTCGTCTCTGGGGCCTTTGAGAGGATTAAAAGAGATCACCATTGGCTAGGCGAGGTGGCTCACACCTGCTAGCCCAGGACTTTGTGAAGCAAGACAGGAGGATCACTTGAGACCAGCCTGGCAACACATGGAGACCCTGTCTCTAAAAAGCATAAAAATACATCGGTCCGAAACTAGCGAATTATCTCAACTGATTATTCAGTCAGTTACAGATAAAACTCCTTGTTCTACTCTTTCCCTCATTCTCTTTTTTTTTTTTTTGAGACGGAGTTTTGCTCTCGTTACCCAGGCTGGAGTGCAATGGCACGATCTCGGCTCACTGCAACCTCTGCCTCCTGGGTTCAGGCAATTCTCCTGCCTCAGCCTCCTGAGTAGCTGGGATTACAGGCACGCGCCACCACGCCCAGCTAATTTTTTGTATTTTTAGTAGAGACGGGGTTTCACCATGTTGACCAGGATGGTCTCGATCTCTTGACCTCGTGATCCACCCGCCTCGGCCTCCCAAAGTGTTGGGATTATAGGCTTGAGCCACCGCGCCCGGCCTCTTTCCCTCATTCTCACTACTGCACTTGACTAGTCTTAAAAAATGAATAAATAAAAATAAATTTTAAACATAGGCCAGGAGCACTGACTTATATCTGTAATCCCAACACTTTGGGAGACCAAGGCAGGAGGATTTCTTCAGCCCAGGAGTTCACGACAGCCTGGGCAACATGACAAAACCCCATCTGTACAAAAAATACAAAAATTTAGCCAGATGTGGTGGCATGCACCTATAGTCACAACTACTCAGGAGGCTAAGATGGGAGGATTTGCTTGAGCCCATGAGGTCGAGGCTACAGTAAGCTGTGATTGTGCCACTGCACTCCAGCCTGGGCAACAGAGCAGACCCTGTCTCAAAAATAAAGACAAATTTAAAAAGATCATCTTTCATCCTATTAAGCCCTTCTACAGTCTTTATTGTCTCTTTGCAATTGGGAAACTGAGGACCCAATGGGCAGATCCAGGATTGTGGGGCCTGAAGCTTGTCTGGAGGAGGGGTCTTCCCAAGATAAAGAATGCAAAGTTAAGACTACAAAAGGCAGCCAGGCATAATGGCTCACAACTGTAATCCCAGCAGTTCGGAAGGCGGAAGCGGGCTGATCATGAGATCAGGAGTTCAAGACCAGCCTGACCAACACGGTGAAACCCCATCTCTACTAAAAATACAAGTATTAGCCAGGCATGGTGGTGCATGCCTATAATACCAGCTACTCAGGAGGCTGAGGCAGTAGAATCATTTGAACCTGGGAGGCAGAGGTTGCAATGAGCCAAGATTGTGCCACTGCATTCCAGCCTGAGCGACAGGAGACTCCATCTCAAAAAACTAAAAGACTACAAAAGTCCCGTGGCCACTCAAAGCCAGATGACACAGTGGGAAGTAGGAGGAGTAGAGTGGAAGGAGAAAGTGGGCTTACTCCACTGAGGTTAGCATGGTTTACTTTTCCAAACTGTAAGGAAATGTGATCTCGTAAACACAAGGCCAAGGTCCCTCAAAGGGCCTGTGCAAATGTGGCGCTACCCCTGGGCCTGTGATATCTCTGGCTCTGTGTCCCCACCCAAATCTCATCTTGAATTGTACTCCCATAATTCCCACGTGTTGTGGGAGGGACGAAGTGGGAGATAATTGAATCATGGGGCGGTTTCTCCCATACTGTTCTCACGGTAGCAAATGATAAGAGTCTCAGGAGATCTGATGATTTGATAAGGGAAACCTGTTTGGCTTCGTTCGCTCTCATTCTATTCTCTTTTTTTTTTTTTTTTTTTTTTTTTTGAGACAGAGTCTCACTCTGTTGCCCAGACTGGAGTGCAGTGGCACCATCGTGACTCACTGTAACCTCCACGCCCCCCGCCCCGGGGTTAAGTGATTCTCCTGTCCCAGCCTCCCAAGTAGCTTCAATTACAGGTGCCCACCACCATGCCCAGCTAATTTTTGTATTTTTAGTAGAGACAGGTTTTGCCAAGTTGGCCAGGCTGGTCTCAAACTCCTGATCTCAGTTGATCCACCCACCTTAGCCTCCCAAAGTGCTGGGATTACAGGCGTGAGCTACCACACCCAGCCTTGACTCTCATTCTCTTTCTTGCTGCTGCCATAGACGTACCTTTCACCTTCTGCCCTGATTGTGAGGCCTCCCTAACCATGTGGAACTATAAGTCCATTAAGCTTCTTCTTTTTTAAACAAAAATGGAGCTTTGCTCGTTGTCCAGACTGGAGTGCAATGGCAAAATCTCGGCTCACCGCAACCTCCGCCTTCCAGGTTCAAGCGATTCTTCTGCCTCAGCCTCCCAAGTAGCTGGAATTACAGCCATGTGCCACCATGCCCAGCTAATTTTTTGTATTTTTAGTTGAGACAGGTTTCTCCATGTTGGTCAGGCTGGTCTGGAACTCTCAACCTCAGGTGACCTACCTGCCTCAGCCTCCCAAATTGCTGGGATTACAGGCATGAACCACTGTGCTTTTTTTTTTTTTTTTTTTGATAGAGTCTTGCTCTGTCACCCAGGCTAGAGTGCAGTGGCAGGATCTCGGCTCACTGCAACCTCCACCTCCTGGGTTCAAGTGATTCCCCCACCTCAGCTTCCCCAGTAGCTGGGACTACAGGTGCACACCACCTTGCTGGCTAAGTTTTGTATTTTTAGCAGAGAGAGGGTTTTGCCATGTTGGCCAGGGTAGTCTTAAACTCCTGACCCCAGCTGATCCACCCACCTCGGCTTCCCAAAATGCTGGGATTACAGGCGTGAGCCACCGTGCCCGGCCCATCTCCTCGTTTGTTAAACACACTCACTTTACAGTGTTTTAAATTCATTTAATTGAAATAGCTACGAGGACTTTTCATGTGCCAAGTGCTGCATAAGGCACATGGGATTGAGAAAATAAATATAACAGCTGTAAGGGACAGTAGTGCCTGACATATAATGGACAGTTAGTCAATGATAATTCCCCACCTCCACCCCACCTCCCTTATTCGTGTCCTTTCAGGAACCAGTTCCAGCGCCCAGTTTCCAGAGATGAGCAATGGAGGACAGAATGGAACAGAGCAGAACTCAGCAAGGATGCTAATGCAAGATATAGCTGGTAGGTGGCAGCAGCGTCTGTGAAATGAGCCTAATCTCGGGCAGCCTTGCCTAAATTTCTCCCAAGCCGAGCTGTTTGACTGTGTGCACGTGTGGGAACACAGGTGGACAGGTGTGCATGCGTATGGGTCAGGAGTATGGGTCACAGGTGTACAGATGTGGGCCTATTTGTATGCGGCAGTGAGGCATGTGTGAACCGCTCCCCGCCGCCCCCACTCCCTAAAGCAGCGCCTCTTAAACTTTCGGGTCCTGGACCCCTGGAGCATCCAATGAAAGTTTAGGATCCTGCAGTTAAGTTCCAGGTTCGCACTCCATTTTAAAACGCTCTGGAATCAGCTGTGGATCCCTTGAACATTCTTCTGGGTAAGGAAATACACCCAAATGTATGTGTGTGTGTAGGGGGAGGTTGTTCTTTTTAACTCAAAGATACAAATAATTATTTTTTAAATTTTTGGATCGGGCGTGGTGGCTTGCGCCTGTAATTCCCGCCACTTTATCAGGCGGAGGCAGGCGGATCATTTGAGCCCAGGAGTTGGAGACCACCCTTGGGCAACAGGGCAAAACCACATCTCTACCAAGACGGATTCTCTCTTGTCGCCTGGGCTGGAGTGCAATGACTCAATTTCGGCTCACTGCAGCCTCCGCCTCTCGGGTTTAAGCGGTTTTCCTGCCTCGGCCTCCCAGGTAGCTGGGATTACTGCTGCCCATTACCACGCGGACTAATTTTTGTATATTTTAGTAGAGACGGGGTTTTGCCATGTTGGCCAGACTGGTCTCGAACTCCTGAGCTCCAGTGACCCACCTAACTCGGCCTCCCAAAGTGCTCGGATTATAGGCATGAGCCACCCCGCCCAGACCGTTTGTTTGTTTGTTTGTTTGTTTGTTTGTTTGTTTTTTGAAATGAAGTCTCTGTTGCCCAGGCTGGAGTGCAGTGGCATGCACGATCTCGGCTCACCGAAACCTCTGCCTCCGGCATTGAATTGATTATCCTGGCTCCACCTCCCAAGTAGCTGGGATTACAGACAGGTGCCACCACAGAACCCAGCTAATTTTTTTTTTTTTTTTTTTTTTTTTTTTTTTTTTTTTTTTTTTGTATTTTTAGTAGAGATGGGATTTCACTATGTTGGCCAGGCTGATCTTGAACTCCTGATCTCAGATAATCTGCCTGCCTAGACCTCCCAAAGTGCTAGGATTATAGACATGAGCCACATTTTTTTTTTTTTTTTTTTTTTTTTAAATAGATGAGGTCTCACTCTGTTACCAAGGCTGGAGTGCAGTGGTGCAATTTTACTCACTGCAGCCTTGAACTCTGGGCTCAAGGGATCCTCTTGCCTCAGCCTCCAAAGTAGCTGGGTCTACAAGCATGTGAGCCACCATGCCCAGCTAATCTTTACTCACTTTTTAAAAAATTTTTTATATTTTTTTCGACCTTTACTCACTTTTTATTTTTTATTTATTTATTTATTTATTTATTTATTTTTTGAGACGGAGTTTCGCTCTTGTTACCCAGGCTGGAGTGCAATGGCGCGATCTCGGCTCACCGCAACCTCCGCCTCCCGGGTTCAGGCAATTCTCCTGTCTCAGCCTCCTGAGTAGCTGGGATTATAGGCATGCGCCACCACGCCCAGCTATTTTTTTTGTATTCTTAGTAGAGACGGGGTTTCACCATGTTGACCAGGATGGTCTCGATCTCTTGACCTCGTGATCCACCCGCCTCGGCCTCCCAAAGTGCTGGGATTACAGGCTTGAGCCACCGCTCCCGGCCCACTTTTTATTTTTTTATTTTATTTATTTATTTATTTTGAGACGGCGTTTTGCTCTTGTTACCCACGATGGAGTGCAATGGCGCGATCTTGGCTTACCGCAACCTCCGCCTCCTGGGTTCAGGCAATTCTCCTGCCTCAGCCTCCTGAGTAGCTGGGATTACAGGCACGTGCCACCATGCCCAGCTAATTTTTTTGTATTTTTAGTAGAGACGGGGTTTCACCATACTGACCAAGATGGTCTCGATCTCTTGACCTCGTGATCCACCCGCCTCGGCCTCCCAAAGTGCTGGGATTACAGGCTTGAGCCACCGCGCCTGGCCTTACTCACTTTTTAAATGAGATTATTTTTTCCTGTTGAGTTGTTTGAGTCCCTTGTATATTTTGGATAGGAGTGCCCTGTTTGCAAGTATTTTCTCCCATTCAGCAGGTTGTCTCTTCACTCTGTTAATTGTTTCCTTTGCTGTGCAGAAGCTTTTTCATTTAATATAGTCCTATTCGCCTATTTTTTGTTTTGTTGCCTATATTTTAGGGGTCTTATTCATAAATTATTTGTCTAGACCAATGTCCAGAAGAGTTTCCCCTGATTTTCTTCTAGTGGTTTTATAGTTTTCAGACTTATGCTTAAGTCTTTATCCCATTTTGAGTTGATTTTTGTACACAGTAAGAGATGGTACAGTTCCATTCCTCTGCCTGTGACTATCCAGTTTTCCTAGCACCATTTATTAATGAGGAGGCCTTTTCCCCAAATGTCAGTTCTTGTTGTCTTTGTCAAAGATTTGTTGGCTATAAATATGTGGCTTTATTTCTGGGTCCTCTGTTTTGTTCCATTGGTCTATGTGTCTGTTTTTATGTCAATGCCATGCTGTTTTGGTTACTACAACCTTGTAACATATTTTTAAGTCAAGTAATGTGATACCTCCAGTGTTGTTCTTTTTGCTCAGAATTGCTTTGGCTCTTTGGGCTCTTTCTTGGTTCAATATGAATTTTAGGATTGTTTTTTCAAATTCTGTAATGAATGACATTGGTATTTTGATAAGGGTTTGGATTGAATCTGTAGATGCTTTGGGCAGTATGGTCCCCAAATGTTAATAGAATAAGGAACTAGGGTGACTTCCTCTCCCCTTTTTTTTTTTTTTCATGTTTGTCAGGTTTCTCAGGTTTGTTTGTTTATTTGTTTGTTTGTTTTTTGAGACAGAGTCTCGCTCTGTCTTCCAGGCTGTAGCGCAGTGGCACAATCTCTGCCTCCCACATTCAAGAGATTTGCCTGCCTCAGCCTCCTGAGTAGCTGGGATTACAGTTGCCCGCCACCATGCCCAGCTAATTTTTATATTTTTAGTAGAGGCAGGGTTTTGCCATGTTGGCTAAGCTGGTTTCAAACTCCTGACCTCAAGTGATCCACCCACCTCAGCCTCCCAAAGTGCTGGAATTACAGGTGTGACCCATCACACGCGGCCAGGTTTCTCGGTTTCTGTAATGAGCACATATTACTTTGATATAGGACTAAGAAACCTCATAAACATTGAAGAAAAAAACCTTAATGTTCTTTTCCACCAGTCTTTCCTTTTCTCCTTAGGGACAATGGGGTTCCCATGTGTTTGCTGGTGAGGTAGGGTCCCCAGCAGTCTATTGAGAGAGAGAGAGAGTGGGCAGGTCTTGCTCAGGTGGGGCACCCTGATAGCAATTGTGGAAGATCCAGGCAGGGGTCCAAGAGTGTAGCTGGAACTATCAGAGAAGGCTTCCTGGAGGCAGAGGCAGTGGAGCTAACCAGGAAGGGTGATGAAGCTGGCACAAGACAGGAATGTGCTCTACCTGCCCCTCACTGAGAACTGCCTGCCCTGAGCTGGACTTTAGCAGTCCTCTTCCCAGGGTGGGTTCCCTTCCCCCTCAAGAGAGTTCGAGGTTGCAGGCAGGGAAGCTGGAACTTAGATTCTGAGTCCTCCATTGGAAAGGTGCTTAAGAGATCATCTGATTTTCCACACAAGTAGGAACTATTGAAGGTTTAAGGCAGAATGTTTTCCCCCACCAATAAGAAGGTGCCCTAGTTTCCATGCACAGCTGTTGTCTCATTGGACCCTCAGGAGAATCCTGGTGGATGCAGTTTTCATTACGACTGTTATGTTTTTCAAAAGAGGAAAGTGAGGCCCAAAGTGGTCATATGGACAAGGTTTTCCTCAGGGTACACACAAGGTGAAAAAAAACCTCTGTATAGGCCACGCACTGCAGCTCTTGCCTGTAATCCCAGGACGTGAGGTCAGGAGTTTGAGACCAGCCTGGCCAACATGGTGAAACCCTGTCCCTACTAAAAATACAAAAATTAGCCAGTCATGGTGGCACGCATCTATAGTTCCAGCTACTCAGAGGCTGAGGCAGGAGAATCACTTGAACCCAGGAGGCGGAGGTTATGGTGAAGCGAGATGGCGCCACTGCACTCCAGCCTGGACAATAGAGCGAGACTCTTGCCTGGCTCGGTGGCTCATGCCTGTAATCCCAGCACTTCGTGAGGCCAAGGCAGACAGATCACGAAGTCGAGATCAAGACCATCCTGGCTAACACGGTGAAACCCCGTCTCTACTAAAAATGCAAAAAAATTAGCCAGGTGTGGTGGTGTACACCTGTAGTCCCAGCTACTCAGGAGGCTGAGGCAGGAGAATTGCTTGAACCTGGGAGGTGGAGGTTGCAGTGAGCTGAGATCACGCCATTGCACTCCAGCCTGGGCGACAGAATGAGACTCCATCTCAAAAAAAAAAAAAAAAAAAAAAAAAAAAAAGACTGTCTGAAAAAAAAAAAAACCTCTGTATACACTCACATCAACCCTGAGGTGCTCTCACTCATGCTGTGCATACACACGCACGTGCACACACACACACACACACTCTCTCTCTCTCCCTCTACGTCTCCCTGTCTCTCCTTCGCAGCTGTCCTTCCCAGCTTTGGTGAGAGTTGGCTCTGACTAGAGCTGTCAGGCCTCTGTGACATCTCCTTGACTGAGTCCCTCTCCATGAACGGTGGGGGGGGCCAAGAAGCCGCCCCAACCCCCACCCCGGGCAGCCTGGCCGCCCGGCCCTGCCGGCACAGCCTGCTTTGAGGCGTGCTGAGATCCCAGTCTGGGTCAGGGCTGCCCATCTGCCTTGGTGCTCATCACCTTGACATGAACAGGCCCCAAGGTGGGTGGCCCTGAATTGAGGCCTTGGAAGGGAAGTTGGCCGAGGGGTGGGGGAGGCTCCAGGCTCTGGTGGCCTCCTCAGGATGGGTCACATGTGATGGGAAACAGATGTGGGTCAGGAAGGAATTTCCTTCCAGGGAGTTACTTACTAACCACAGGGGCCAGGACTACTCCATGTTCATTCTTAAGAACATGGAGGAGGTGGAGGTCTCCTGGGGCATGGGGTTCTAACTCCCACCCCAGAGCCGCACGGGCTGTGCACAGGGAAGGTCTAGTGCCTCCATGGCCTGAGGGAAGGGTCACTGAGGGGCAGAGAGATGGGAGAGAGATTTAGTGGAGCCCCAGGAGGCGTGTGGGGTGGGCAGGGCTCTGGAGGACAAGCGACTTGGATTAGGGGAGTGGCGGGGGTGCAGGGAAGGGGAGGAGCCAGTTCGGACGGTGGTGGGGAGGGGTGGAGGGTGGCAGGGGAGGGGCGGAGGGTGGCAGGGGAGGGGCGCACGGAGGCCTGGTTTGGTTCCGAGCTCACTCTAGGAAATGCCTGCCTTGTGTGTCTGCCTCTCCCGCTAAACTAGGGCTTTTTTTTTTTTTTTTTTTTTTTTTGACAGTCTCCCTCTGTCACCCAGGCTGGAGTGCAGTGACATGCAACCTCCACCTCTTGGGTCAAGAGATTCTCGTGCCTCAGCCTCCCAAGTAGCTGGGATTACAGGCACGGGCCACCATCCCTGGCTAATTTTTTGTATTTTTAGTGGACACGGGGTTTCGCCATGTTGCCCAGGCTGGTCTTAAACACTTGAGCTCAGTCTGCCCGCCTGGCCTCCGAAAGTGCTAGGATTACAGGCGGAGCCACTGCGCCCGGGTCAAACGAGGGCTCTTAAGGACAATGATGCCTCTCCCTCTGAGACAGGTCCTCAGGCTAGTGCCAGGGACTATATGACCCCCCAGTCTGGGGCCCCTCGCAAGGGAACCCGACAGAGATAAGCCAACAAAACAGCCAGAGACGCAGACACTGAGAAGAGGCCTCACTTTATTGAGAAAACAGAAGGCGGGGTCCTTGGTACCAAGACGGAGCCTGGGGTAGGCCGAAAGCTTGCACACGAAGCTTTGGATTCAGCTTCCTTTCTTGCCACATCCACCTCCCTACCCCCGGTTGGGACAGCTCCTATCACAGACCCCAGGCATGCTTTTCCCCATCTCTGGGCAAATGCCCGGTGGATTTTACCAATAGATGTCTGTTTCTGGGATCCAGGAACACGAGGGCAATGTCTCAGTTCTTTTCCAGGATGGCAGAGCCTTCCGAACCGGCAACTCGTACCCTCCATCGTGCAGAGGCCCAGAGAGGGACAGAGACCTGCCCAACCTCCCAGCAAGGAAGCAGACAGTGAAGATTCAAAACATTCCCAGGGAGGTTCTAGATGAGCCCCATTACAGGGATGCATCTGTACCCGCCACCCGCCAAGGGACTCCATGCCCATGATGCTGATGGCCCGGGACCTTTCTTCCTTTCCAGGCTGTTCCTCCCTCTCGGGTCCCTGAGAGGGCAGTCCTGGTGGGGGCAGGAGAGGACAGTGTGGCTAAGGAGCTTGGGGAGAAGACGTCCTCTTGAGAACTGCTTTCCAGTACGTCCCACCTTCTGAAACTCAAGGAGATGGTTAAAAGAGAAAAGCCTTGCTCTGGACCCACCTGCAGCATTAAGAACCATGGGTTGGGCCGGGTGTGGTGGCTCATGCTTGTAATTCTCCTAGCACTTTGGGAGGCTGAAGTGGGCAGATCACTTGAGGTCAGGAGTTCGAGACCAGCCTGACCAACATGGCGAAACCCCGCCACTAAAAATACAAAATTAGCTAGGTATGGTGGCACTGTAATCCCAGCTACTGGGGAGGCTGAGGCAGGAGAATGGCTTGAACCCATGAGGCAGAGGTTGCAGTGAGCTGAGATTGTGCCACTGCACTCTAGCCTGGGCAATAGAGCAAGACTCTGTCTCAAAAAAAATAGAAGCAGCAGCATGGGTTGGTACAGGCATGAACTTAAACATTAGATAATATGAACAAAGCTGCATTTGTCGGACACTTACTATGTACCACAGACGTCGTTCATTCACTCAGTAGGTAACTACTGTGTGCCCATTTGCGTTTGCTGGGAACATGTTCATGACCAAAACAGACAAGATCCTTCACCCATAGACCCTTTCGGAATCTTCTCAACTTCTCACCAGGTAAGTGCTGTCATCCATGATTGAGAAATGGCTCAATAAAATGACATGCCCAAGGTCACATGGCAAAGACATGGCAGGCAGGCAGCAAATTATCAAACAGGCAGGACTTCCAAGGCAGGAGGAAACAGATGGGGAGAGGGACCTACCAAGGTCACAGCAGTTTTTTGGGCAGCTGGCACGTGCCTCTGCTGCCACATGATGAGGCGCAGAACCCAGCACAGGGAGTGCTCAGCCTGTGACCATGAGCTGGATGTGGGAGTCTCCCCAGGGCCCTCGGTGTACCCAGAGCATTTCCTCTCTGGAAGCGGGAGGAGGAAAGCACAGGAAGTGGACTTAGCAGACCAGAGATGGGATCCTAGCTGGGCCAGTCACTGACAAGTAATGTGGTCGTGGGCAAGTCATTCCCTTCTCTGAGCCTCAGTTTTCCCATCTGTAAAATGGAGGTAATGATACTAATGCCTACCTCATAATTGTGCTGCGAAGATGAAATGAGTTACGCCATGCTGTACATTACCCATTGATAGTGTCTCAGTGGCCTTTCACCGGAACGGTGTGTGACAGTGTGCCACACTCTGAAACGGCTCGCCCCCTGTAATGGTGCTGGGGCTAGAGCCTGGGCAACCTAGCGTGTGCTCTACCACATCACTACGTCCACCTCAAGGGCCCCCTCCAGCCCCTCTCTAAGCCCCATTTTGAGTTGCCAAGCTGCCTGCAGCCTGAACCACACAGCCAGCTGTCCTTGTCACCCAACTCTCAACATCTGCAAGCTCAGCGTGGGGCAGCCAGGTCCTGATTTGCTCCTGTCACTCCTCTCAGCTTCCAGCCCGCACTCTTTCTAGTGTGGGGCTCAGAAGTGAAATAAAGAAAGAAATACCTGATGAAACAGAGGCATGTGTGTTTTGTGTGTGAGTGTGGGGTCCAGGATCCGGGTGCCAGGGATGGGGGGTGGTCACTTCCTAGGGACTTTGGGGCCTCTGGGGCCAGCTCCAGTTTGGATCTGCAGCAGATGCTAGGAGTAGCTGGTGGCCAGTAGCCATGTCCTAGGCGAGGGCTCTGCCGCTGATACAGAGAGGACTGGCCTTTGGACAGAGGCCCGGCAGGTGCCCAGGCTGGACTGTCGTTCCTCCAAGTCCTCTCGGGATGCTAGTGGGCCATCTCCAACTTGACAAGCATTTCTAATTCCAAGCCCAGCAAGCCTCCTTAGAGCAGTGGCGTCTGGCACCCACATCATTATCAGAGAATAATCCTGTATCCAGGGCCCACTAGGTGCCAGTCACTTGGGTGGCACTTTCTTCACCACCAAAGTGACTTTCAGAGAGGGCTCATGGAGGTGAAGTGACTTGCCTAAGGTCACGCTGCTAGCACGTGGCCAAGAATTCAGCAAAACCAGGACTCTTATTAAGTGAGACTGATGGTCATATTAGAGATGGATCAATTCCCTTATCTCAACTCTAGAAGGAAACAGAAGCTCAGAGAGGGCAAATCCCTCGTCTGTCACACAGCCAGTTAGCTTGAGAGCTGGGATTTGATCCAGGCTTTGATCCATGCCTGGGCCATGTAAAAAACTAAATTGGAGGGTTCCCATCACCCTCAGCCCTCCCTACTCCCATCCTCTCTGATGACACTTGACATTATCCGTCACTCCCTCGCCCTGGGAACGCCCTCCTCCTCCAGTTTCCGTGGTAGCACATTCTCCCCATCCTCCTCCTGCTTCTCTGGCAGCTGCTCACTCTCCATGCTGGCTCCTGAGCCAAGAAGCCAGGGGATCCCCAAGCCGGATCTCCAGTCTCTCTTCTCTCCCCATCACTAGCCCTGATAGCTCATGTACTCTTCCCTGTGGGTCTCTAGCTCTGACACTGAACTCTGGCTCCACTTTTAAGCAATAACTGCCACTTACCATGTACTTAAGAGTTTACTTATGTGCAGGGCCCTATCCCTATACATACATTAAATCCTCACAACCGCCCATGAAGGAAGTCCACTCTACTGATGAGGAAACTGAGGCTCAGAGAAGGAAAGCCAAGATCTGATGCCAACCTTAACCACTATTTGTACTGCATCAAGTCGAGGTATGAGGGCTGGGCACAGTGGCTCACACCTGTAAACTCAGTACTTTAGGAGGCCAAGACAGGAGAATTGCTTTAGGACAGAAGTTCAAGACCAGTCTGGGCAACACAGAGACCCTCTGGTCTCTATTTAAAAAAAAAAAAAAAAAAAAAAAAAAAAGGCTGGATGCAGTGGCTCACACCTGTAATCCCAGCACTTTGGGAGGCCGAGGCGGGTGGATCACAAGGTCAGAAGTTCCAAGACCAGCCTGGCCAACATGGTGAAACCCAATCTCTAATTAATTAATTAATTAATTAATTTTTTAAAAAGCTAGATGCGGTGGCTCACACCTGTAATCCCAGCACTTTGGGAGGCCAAGGTGGGCAGATCACCTGAGGTCAGGAGTTTGAGACCAGCTTGGCAAACATGGTGAAACCCCATCTCTACTAATAACACAAAAATTACTCGGGCTGTGGTGGCTCACACCTGTAATCCCAGCTACTCAGGAGGCTAAGGCAGGAGAATTACTTGAACCCAGGAGGCGGAGGTTACAGTGAGCCAAGATGGTGCCACTGTACTCCAGCCTGTGCATCACAGAGAGACCCTGTCTCAAAAATAAACTAAAATAAAACAAATGAATAAAACTAAAATTGCTGGGGATGGTGACATACACCCGTCAGCCAAGATATTCAGGAGGCTGAGGTGGGAGGATCACTTAAGCTCAGGAGGTTGAGACTGCGGTGAGCTATGATCGCACCACTGCACTTACACTCCGGGCTGGGTAACAGCAAGACCCTGTCTCAAAAAAACAAAACAAAACAAAACAAACAAAAAAAAGATGAGGATGAAGGTGAAGAGGAGGAGATCTGGAACAGTAGGACATTTTAAAATTTTGAAATCAGGGGCAAAAACTTCTCTCCCTCCAGGAGGAGGGAGAGAAATGGAAATTTTGGGGGAAACAGACCTACCCTGCAGTTTTGAGAACCCTGTGAAGATCTAGAATTATACTGTCAATTTAGAGCTTTAACAGGCACCATGCACAGTACATTCTGAAACGTGAAGATTTGGAGAGCTTCAGGAGGAACAAAAGTTCATAGAAAATTGCCCGTTTCCTTTAGATTTTTCCATTTGGTTTTGTGTTTCCAAAAAACCTCATTCTCAAGATTAAAAAAAAGAAAGAACATAAAAAAATGAAAAAAAAAAATGTTTTTAAAAACTTCATTCTGGGGTTCCAGCTTCTAACACCTTTCCACTTCACTGATGCCTGAAGTTTTGTTTTTTTTTTCTTTTTTTTCTTTTTTTGAGACGGAGTATTGGTCTGTCGCGAGGCTGGAGTGCAGTGGCAAGGTCTCGGCTCACTGCAACCTCTGCCTCCTCCCTGGTTCAAGCAATTCCCCTGCCTCAGCCTCCGGAGTAGGTGGGTTTACAGGCGCACGCCACCACGCCCAGCTAAGAAGCCTGCAATTAACTGGAAACGTAGAGCCTGGAATTCCAGGGACCCAAGTTCTGCCGCTACAAACAGGCTCTGTGCCTCAGGAGCAAGGAGCCGGACCTCTCTCAGCCTCAGCTCTCTTTGTCTACGATGGGCATAACACTACTTCCTCACTAGGCAGTCCAGAGGATCAGGTGGGCTGATGCACACAAGGCACCTGGCAGAAGCCTGGCACACACAAGAGCCCAGTGAAGCCCCGTGCTCTAGCTGCACCCTACTTGTTGGGTTTGCCAAGCATTTAAACATCCTCATGCTTCCACACATGCTGTTTCCTCTCCTTGGTGGCCAACTCCTATTCATCCTTCAGGGCCCCCAACCCTTATCCACCTCTTACAGAATTGCTACAAACATGTGTTTTAGTGAACAGCTAGAGAAGGCACTTCCCCGTGACACCCTCCCTGGGGCTCCCTGTCACTGCACTCATCACACTGAGGTGCACTCATCGGCTGATGATTTTTCTCCCAGCACTGGCTCAGGATTTTGGAGGGCAGGGCCGAAGGTGACCCATTTCCAAGTCCTGGTGCCCAGAGGGCATGCCGGGCATGAAGTAGATTTCTTTGTTTTTTGTTTTTTGTTTGTTTTTTAACTTTCTCTTTTTTAATGATCTGGTCTCTGAATATCAGTACATGAAGTAGATTTCAATAGAAGTTTGCACTACCTTAAACACATGTGGTCCAGACCTGGCCCCCTGATGACCCGGCACAGATTTATATATCAGAAGGGGCAAAAAACAGCCAGATCTGTTACAGCCACAGGAGATGGCAGTGAGTGGGCTTCAAGAGCAGGCCTATCCTGGGAGGGACACAGTTCTTGCAGGGATAGTAAACAGCTTGGCTCCAATGTCACCTCCTTCAGGAGTCTTCCCCAGTTCCTAGATTGTCCCTTTCTCTGCCATACCCTGAGAGCATTCACAGGAGGAGCCCCTGATGAGGAGAAGTGTCTCCTGCCTTGCTGACAACCTCCCACCCTCAGACCCAGGGGTCTCTGTGGTCACAGCGTAGATGGGTTAGAACCCCAGGTCACAGTGGGTTGGCAGGCTGGATTTGAGTGCTTGGCACAGCCCCATATCTTTCCAGGACCCAGAGGAGCCATTTCCTGAAGGAGACACTTCCCTGGGTCTGGAGCTGCTGGGAGCCTCACCCTGAGAAGAGGGCTGTGCTTTGCCCTCCACGGGCATCCCTTCCTCCTAATGTGCCCAAAAGCCCTCTTGGTGCCTAAGTCCCCAGCCCCCTGCATGCTATTCAGTCCCTGCTAGAGTGACAGCCTCCTAGCTTTTGTTCCAAAGATACGGCTGTCAAAAGGAAAAGAAGTATATTGTTTCTTTTTCTTTTTCTTTTGTTTGAGACAAAGACGTCAATTTCTTTCCATCTGTCCCAAAAAAGGAAGAAAATTAAATTTGTTTTTACAAGGATGTCAGCACACTGCTTCAATAGGGAGTCAGGGTGCATCACTGAGGCAGCGTCGGTGAGGGAGGGGAGAGCGGTGGGGGGGAGAGGAGAGGAGGCACGGGGGAGGTGCAGGGAACAGGGGCAGACACAGATATTCTGGGAAGCAAAGATCCAGGAGTGCCTGAAAAAAACACCGAACCAACGAAGAGAAAAACTTCTACACTAACTCCAGGTGGATGCCACCCTCAGCAGCGTGAAGCAGGCAGCTGGGCTGGGGCAGGTGGAGGGCCCGGGGAGACTGGGGGGGAAAGCAGAGGAGAGCACACGCCGATGCTGGCCTTGCAGTTACAAAAGCTTCTGCCCCAGTTCCTTTAAGGTCAGGTCCCCCTGTGGGCAGTTCCAGTTCACTGGAGTCATTGACACCAGACACATGGGCGCAGCTGGATGTTGGGAGAAGGGAAGATTTCACCCAGGTTCTTAGCAGGGGCCCAGGACCCAGCACCAAGTCCAAACCGATGGTGCTGGGTCCTGGTGCTTCTCATACCACATCCACCCCCAGAGTCTCATCGTGGTCCTCTGTCCTCCAGGATCTGGGCTAGAGAAACTAGGGCTCTGGGGACCCACAAAAAGCATCCACCTTCCACTGGAGGACCTAGCCTTGAAGCAGAAGCCCACCTCTCTTCCTCCACCCATCCACAACCACCCCTTAGCAAAGAAAGAGGGCCACTCCAGGTCTGGGTTTTGGAATTGGTTTTGGAAACCTCCTTCCCAAGCCTCTGGGCCCCCATGAGTACTCAGGTCTGGGGACTCTACCCCAACCAAGACCTTACCCTGGAGCGGCTGGCTCCCCTCTCTGCTGTCCTGTCCCAAGCCCTACTGGGACACTGTGCTGTGGCCACTTCAATTCTAAGGCATTCCTGGCTGTTCCAAGGAAATAGATGACCATCAAAGAGTTAAAAGGTACATTGTTTCTCTCTCTTCTTATCTCTTCCTCCCTCAGTCTCTCTCCCCCCCCCCCCCCCCCCCGCTCTGTCACTCAGGCTGGAGTGCAGTGGCACCATTATAGCTCACTGCAGCTTCGAATTCCTGGGCTCAAGCGATCCTCTCGCCTTCAAGGAGCTGGGCCTGCAGGTGCGCACCATCATGCCTGGCTAATTTTGTATTTTTTGTAGAGACGGGTTCTTCCATGTTGCCCAGACTAGTCTCTAACTTCTGGGCTCAGGCCATCCATCCGCCTCGGCCTCTCAAAGTGCTGGGATTACAGGCTTGAGCCATCACACCTGGTTCCTCAAGTCTTTTCTGTTCTATTTACAAAGGTGTCAAGTTGCACCTGGACCTCCACGAGCCTAGCCCCTTGCTAGAACTGGGGTCTGGGACTGTATCCCAAAGTAGAGGCCACAGGGCCTTTGCACAAGCCACCTGTCTGGTGACCAAATCTTGAGCTGTAGCCACGCCCAACTGTCCTGTCTCTGGGTCACCCCTCACAGGAGGCCCCTCCCTACTACACAAAGGCCGAGTCTTCCAGCTCAGTTTTCAAGCAACCATCCCCACCACTGCCCCTCCGGGTCCCGCGCCCAGACCCCCAACTCCAAAAGCTGGGCTCCAAGTTAGAAACCGAGGCTGTCTCAAGGTTGAAGCCCTGCTCTCCTGGAGATGCCCTACTTAGGGACTCAGTTCTAGGGCCACAGGTCCCGCTCCTCCCCTGGAGTCACTGGCTCCCCTGCCCCACCTAGAGCCGTGGACGGGGCACCCAGTCCAGAGGCACCGAGCCATCGATCTGCCCTCTGCCTCGCCCCAAGCCAGAGGCCCACCCCATGCCCATCTCGCCGCCCAGCCCCGTCTCCGAAGCAGGGTCCCCACCCAGCGGTCCCAAGCCTCCGACCTTCTGCCCCATTCCAGACCGTGGCCCGCGCCTCCCACTGGGACTCATGTGGCCGCCAGGTCACTAGAGAGGGGCGCGCTGGGGGCCTGGTCAGGCGGCGGCGCCACCGCCGGGACCATCAGACGGGGTGCAGGCGGTGACCCGCTCGCGGGCCGTGGCTTCGCGGGCGCGGCTGAAGCTGCTGGGCTCCCGGCGGCCGCAGGGCTTGCGGCAGAGCTGGCGGAAGCAGCGCTTGAAGTTCTCGTCGAGGAAGGCGTAGAGCACGGGGTTGAGGCTGCTATTGGCGTAGCCCAGCGCGATGCACAGGTGCAGCGCGGCCACCACCAGCGGGTCGCGCCGGTCGATGTCCACCAGCGTCCAGACGATGACGAAGATGTGGATGGGCGCCCAGCACACCACGAAGGCGCCCACCACCACCAGCACCATGCGCGTGATGCGCCGCAGGCTGCGGTCCTTCTCCTTGGAGCCCGACAGCAGGCGCACGCTGCGCAGGCGCAGCAGCATGAGGCCGTAGCACACGGTGATGATGAGGATGGGCACCACGAAGGCGAAGAGGAATACGCAGATCTTGGTCACCGTGTCCCAGTACCAGCTGGGGCTGGGGAACTGGAGCATGCACACTACCGCCCCGTCTGGGCCATGGAAACATGGAAAGACAGACGGGGTGAGGGGCCTGTGCGCCTAAGGGGCCCCCACCTGCTCGCCCACCCTTCCAAGGCTTGGGCAGGTCCCACTACCCCTCCCAGCCTTTGCTCAAGGGGATTCTTCTGTCTGGAACGTCCTCCCCGGCCTCTGTACTTGGTGAACTCTTAGTCATCCTTACAGACCAGCAGGATCGGCCCTCATCTGGGAGGTCCCCTTTCCATGTTCTCTCCTGGCCCCTTTATCAGCCTTTGTGTCCATGTGTGGCAGTAATGAAATCATTTAGCTCAGCGCACTGAATGCCGGTCATTGCAGTAACTCAAAACACCCTGACCCATTTCCAAACTAGCCCCACTGGGGACAGGACTGCTAAGATGGACTTAGCATGAGTTAGGAGCAGGACTCAGGCCCTACTCCACAGTGTGAGCAAATTACTAAACCTGTTGAAGCTTCAGTGGAGTGGGGCTAATGACAGGACCCACGTCTCTAGGATTGTTGTGACGAGTAAATAGGCTAAGGCCCGTAAAGAATTTAGCACAGTGGGTTCAAGCTCTTGGTGTACCCACAGGGAAGAGGGGTGCATATGTGTGGGAGTCTAGCACTCAGGGATAGGGCCAGCCTCCTCAGAGGGAAGCAGGTCTCAGCTGAATCACAAGAACCTCCTGGCCAGGCATGGGGCTCATGCCTGTAATCCCAGCACTCTGGGAGGCTGAGGCAGGTGGACTGCTTGAGTCCAGGAGTTCAAGACCAGCCTGGGCAACATGGCGAAACACCATCTCTTGGAAAAAAAAAAAAAAAAAAAAAAAAAAGTAGCTGGGTATGGTGGTGCGTGTCTGTAGTCCCAGCTACTTGAGGGGCTGAGGTTGGGGGATCGCTTGAGCCCGGAAGGTTGAGGCTACCATGAGCCAGGATAGTGCCACTGCACCCCAGCGTGGATAACAGAGACTCTGTCCCATAACAACAACAACAACAACAACAACAACAACAACAAAAACAACTTCCTTCTGGGAGGAAAGCAGATTTCAGCTTAACTGCAAGGACTTCCTTCTTGAGACAGGAAGGGAAGCCAGGATAGAATGAGCTCCCCATTCCTGGAGTGTTGGGCTGGGCTTGGGCTGGATGAACACCTAGCGGGTGCTGTGGGATTCTGATACAGCCTCAAGGCTGGCCCAGGGGACTCACAGGATCTCTTGGAATGCTAGGATGTAAGAAGCCACACAATGGACTGGAGCCTGAGAGGTGAGAAGGGTTGGGATCCACAGACATAGGGGGTCCACGGGACATGAGGCTGGCGGACCCCTAGAAATGACTGAGTCCAAGACTTTCACTGTGTAGAAATCAGAACCAGATCAGCACTTGTTTAAGGTCACACAGCAAGTGGCCCACAGATCCAATAGGTGCTGATGGCCCATACTGGGGAAGTGTGTGTGTGAGGGATTGTGCAGTGAGGAGGCCCATCTGGTCCAGCCCCAGCAGGGATGCAGTTAATGGCCCATAAACTGAAGGCTGACGGTGAGGAATGGGGCCCTGCTGCTGAGTCAAAACCAATGGCTCGTAGGCTTAGAAGGGCACCAGGGGTTCTGCCCTCATGAGGGTCAAGGGTAACCAAGAAGCTTGTTCTCTCCCACCCACAGCATGGGCCCTCTGCAAACTTCCACCCAAGGGGTTAGAAGGAAGAACAGACCTGGGGGCAGGAACCCTAGGCTGCAGGCCAAATTCCACAAAATGCCTGGCTGTGTGACCCTAAGTAAACCGCCTGACCTCTCTGATTCTCTTTTCTTACAGTGACGTGGAGGTGGGAGTCCCTGCCTTGTCCATCTCACAGGCTTAATCATTTAATAGCTGCTATTCACTGGGCGTTGGCGATGAGCCAGGACTTGTCCTAAGGATTCTATACATATTATCTCTTTTAACCTTCTCAACATCCCATAATATTGTGTGGCTCAGAGAGGTTAATTAGTTACCGTGTCTGCTGTGCCCTTCTAAACAGTATTTCTCACTTAGTTGCATTAAGGTGGGGCCATGTGACCAGCTGTCACTATTTTGAGAAAAGTCTTGCTTTGTCGCCCAGGCTGGAATGCAGTGACGTGATCTTGGCTCACTGCAACCCTCTGCCTCCCAGGTTCAAGTGATTCTCCTGCCTTAGCCTCCCGAGTAGCTGAGACTATAGGCATGTGCCACCACGCCCAGGTAATTTTTGTATTTTTAGTAGAAATAGGGTCATATTGGCTAGGCTGGTCTAGAACTCTTGACCTCAAGTGATCCATTGGCTTTGGCCTCTCAAAGCTGGGGTTACAGGCGTGAGCCACCGCACCCAGCCAACATTTCAAGTGGCTGTGCGTTCTCCCCACTCCCTTTCCATATTCAACTGTGGGCCAGATGCCAGCAGTAGAAGATTCAGAAACCATCAGGAGCCTGGGTCCCTGAATGACTGTGCTTCTGCCACTCACACAGGCTTGTGATGGGAGCGAGAGAGAAACGTCTGCTGTGTTAAGCCCCTGAGCTTTGGACAATGTCATAGCAGCTCCCCTAATGCAGGCGGTTACTATAATAATCACCATTTTAGCTCCTATTTGTCATTCCCTGTGGGCCATTCTCTAGGCCTTGCTTTGGTCATCCAGGTCAGTGGTTTTCAAATTGGGATGATAGGGAGTTTAAAACGGGACTGCAGATCTTGCGGCCTCCATGGCTCACTGGTCAGTGACACCCTCACCTCATTGGATATCTATCCATATCTCTATAGATCAGTCATCCACACACCCCTGGCCAGCCACCTACCAGTACATAACCAGCTACCCATAATCCCCTTCATAAATTCATACATTCATACATTCCCGTTGGCCAGCAAACCGTATGACCACTGATCACATTCACCCTCACAATAGTCAACCATCCTCATGCCTCACTGGCCAGCCATTCGCATTCCCATTGGCTGACCTTCTACACTCCCATTGGCCAACCACCACATCATCACTGATCTCGATCAGAAGCCAACCTCTGCTGGTGAACCACCTACACTCACTCTGGTAAGTGCCCTGCAAGCCCACAAAGGCCCATGTGCTGCCTCATGTGGTCAGTGGCCTGTGCCACGGCGTACTCGCTCACTCACCCCGGGGACGCGTCACCGCCATGACCATGATGGGCACGCCAACACCCGAGGCCAGGACCCAGATGCAGATGTTGATGAGCTTGGCCTTGGCAGGTGTGCGGAAATCCAGGGCCTTGACAGGGTGGCAGACAGCGATGTAGCGGTCGACACTCATCATGGTGAGTGTGAAGATGCTGGTGAACATATTGTAGTAGTCAATGGAGAGCACAGCCTTGCAGAGCAGCTGGCCAAAGGGCCACGTCTCCATCAGGTACTTGGCACTCTGGAAGGGCAGCGTGCTGGTGGCCAGTGCATCGGCCAAGGCCAGGTTGAAGATGTAGATGTTGGTGGCTGTCTTCATCTTAGTGTACCTTAGAAGGAAATGCATATGTAATTGATCCCATTTCACAGATTTCAGTTTCCCAGCACTTTTGGAGGCCAAGGTGGGTAGATCACCTGAGGTCAAGAGTTCGAGACCAGCCTGACTAACATGGTGAAACCCTGTCTCTACTAAAAATACAAAAATTAGTTGGGTGTGGTGGCAGGCACCTGTAATCCCAGCTACTAGGGAGGCTAAGGCAGGAGAACTGCTTGAACCTGGGAGGCAAAGGTTGTAGTGAGCCTAGATCACACCATTGCACTCCAGCCCGGGCAACAAGAGCGAAACTCCGTCTCAAAAAAAAAAAAAAAAAAAAAGGTCAGGGCAGAGGTGGGACTAGAACCCTGTACTATCTGATTTGGCATCACTCCTTTCACTAAAACAGAAGCAAAAAGATTTCTCTGGTTGTGAATAACTTTGGCAGAAGATGTTTTAAGAAAAATTCTAGGCCAGGCGCAGTGGCTCAGGCCTGTAATCCCAGCACTTTGGGAGGTGAAGGCAGGTGGATCGCTGGAGCCCAGGAGTTCCAAACCACCCTGGGCAACACAGTGAAACTTCATCTCTACAATTAAAAAAATACAAAAATCAGCCAGGCATAGTGGTACATGCCTATAATCCTGGGAGACTGAGGTGGGAAGATTGCTTGAGCCCAGGGTGGAGTAAGCCGAGATCCTGCCACTGCACTCCAGAGTGGGTGACAGAGCAAGACACTGTCTCAAAAATAAATAAGTAAATAAAAGAAAAGAAAAAGAAAAATTGTTATCTTCTGAGAGGTTCTAAGTAATATGTATAAAAATAAAACTGGGCTCCAGAAGAAAGCAGAGCTGGGTTCTAATCCTGCTTCTACTATTTATTATATTAGCTGGGTGACTCCAAGTTAGAAATTTGACCTCTCGAAGGCTCTGCATCCATAACTGTAAAAGAGGGGTGATGTTTGTAGCAACCTCTTAGGATGGCTGTGAACGTTTAATAAGCTAATACAGCACTTAGCTGCAAGCCTGGTGCATGGAGAGCACTCCAGACATTGCTGTTATTTCTCTTCATAGATGAAGAATGGAGGGGGCTAGACCAGAGTGACTTGATTCTCTAGCTTCTGCCGCTGCTCTGGCCTTTGGGGAATATGCTTGCTGAGGAAGGGACACTGCCTAGCAGATTGGTTGGGGCCTCAGGCCCCTGGGTGTCCTCTGAGGTAGACCAGAGCTCTCAGCCTTTCCTGTGGTCCCATCCAGGCCTCCCCATCCCCATGCAACTGGACTCACTTCTCTGCAGAAGCCACAGTGCATCCCTCTGCCCATCCACAATGGTGTGGGGAAGGGGAGCAGGTGACAGTGTCACACATCCAACCCAGGGCATGAGCCCAGGGGTCCAAGCCAGATGTCTGCAGCCAAACTCAGCAACCAGCCCTCCCAGCTTCCCTCCATGCTCTCTTCCCGGCACAACTATCTAGTTTGGCCGATGTTTACAGCCATGGCCCCTTCTCTACCAGGACCTGGGCAGGGCACCAGGTAGCCCCGGGGAGAGGCTGCATACGCTGAGCCAGACCTTCCCAAATGCAGCGTCACCACCACAGCAACACATGGGCACCCTGAGTCAGGGCTATGTGACACTGCTCTCGTGCTTCTGGAGCAATCTGAGATACCCAGAGGAGGGTTACCTGAGTGACTCCTCAAATTCCAGAGCGGGAGGAGAGATGCATTGAGGGGAAGTGATTTTATTAAAGCATGGCCCAAGGGCTCTCTTCAGAATTACAAAAAGAGCCTGGAAGAAATGCAGAGCCCTGAACTACACCTCAGATGCGATCAATCTTCATTTCTGGAACTGATACCTGGGAATCTTCATCTTTAACAAGCACTTCCTCACCCCCAAGTGATTCTTATGAACTCTAAAGTCTGAGAATTACTATGCAGCCTAAAGCCTACATCTGGGAGAGACCGGGAGATTGAAGCCCAGAGAGGCAGTATGACTCACCCAAGGTCACACAGCAACAGTGGCAGAGCAAAGGTGAGAACTGAGACCTCCTGACTCCCCATGCTCTCTTTTCTCTACCCCAAGGCTGGTCCCATACTCCGTGCCTCCATTTCCTTTAGAATCTCTCTGATCCCATGCCCAGCCCTGGATGCCTAGGACTAGACACTCAATGTTTTCGAATGACCGAACAAACTCGCATCGGCTAAGGCTGTTCCTGCATGAAGTGACTGGTATTTTTGGTTAGAAAGAAACTGACGCACTCATTGTCAGTTTCCTCCAGAAAACTGACATTGTCCTCCAGGGCGGCATCTGTCCTGCTCCCTCCCAAACAGCTGTCATTTGCTCTGGGGCTGGAGAAGGAAAAGTTTTGCTCAGAGACAGCAGAATTGCAAGTCTCAGGAAGTGTCTTCAGTGGGATGCGGGATCACAGCTGTGTGAGAGGCGGTCTCAACCCCACAGCTGACTCGTCTAATTTCTCTGCTCTTACGCAGAACAATTAGAGGCTGTTCTTCGCCTGCTATTTTGATTTGTGAAGGATCCTTCCATTCCCAGAGGGGGCTGGGATGTTGGAAAGTGGGTGATGAAGCTGCTGTAGTTGGTCCAAGTGGGCTTAGCGGCCCAGGGCTGACTGCCTGCCAGGCGCCCCCCAACCCTGCTCCTCTTCCCCGGCCACCCTCTCTCCCCTCTCCCACAGCCATGACCTGTCCTTCTCGCCACCTTAGACTCCCTTCTCCAGCCCCAAGACAAATCAGGGCGCTCCCCTGCTCCCAATCCCCCAGCGACTTCCCAAAGTTCCCTCTGTTCCGCAAGCTGCCCCGACCACCTTTGGGATCTCAGCTGCCAGCACCTTCCCCTCGACCAATGTGCCCCTGCCACACACTGGCCTCCTTGCTGGTCCCTGGACAAGCCTACTCCCACCTTCCCATTTTGGGGCCTCTGGACTTGCTCTTGCCTCTGCCTGGATCCCCCCCATATTTTGCATGGCTTACTCCATCACTTAATGCAGGACTTAATTCAAATATCACCTCCTCAGAGAGGCCCTCCTTTAACCACTCTATCTAAAGTACCATCCTTCCCATGAACTCTCTCTAGCGCCTTCAGCAGCTTCACTTTTCATTACAGCACAAACCACCTCCTGACTTACATTCATCTTTTTTGCCCTTTTGGCTTTCTCACCCATGTTAGTTCCCCGAAGGCAGAAGATCCTGTCCGTTTTGTTCCCTGCTGTATCCTTGGGCCTACCGGCCGTGCCCAGCAAAGAAGCAGGCTCTCAGGAGACATGCGTGATGCGGATGTCTTAGTCCCACCTCGCCAGCTCGCGCGGGCACACTGCAGCAGCCTCCCTCCCCCACAATTCATCACCGGTATAAGTCGGAGGCTCACTCTAAAAGGCAGATTTGGCCAGGCATGGTGGCTCATGTCTGTAATCCTAACACGGTCGGAGGCTGAGGTGGGAGGACTGCTTGAGCCCAGGAGTTTGAGACCAGCCTGGGCAACACAGCAAGACCACTGTCTCTCAAAAAAAAAAAAAAAAAAAAAAAGAAGAAGAAGAAGAAAGAAAAGAAAAAAATTGGCTGGGCACAGTGGCTCATGTCTGTAATCCTAGCACTTTTGGAGGTCGAGGCAGGCAGATCATGAGGTCAGGAGTTCGAGACCAGCCTGGCCAACTTGGTGAAACCTGGTCTCTCCTAAAAATACAGAAATTAGCTGGGCGTGGTGGCACGCACCTGTAATCCCAGCTACTCGGGAGGCTGAGGCAGGAGAATCACTTGAACCCGAGAGGCGGAGGTTGCAGTAAGCCGAGATCGCACCACTGCACTCCAGCCTGGGCTACAGAGCAAGACTCTGTCTCAAGAAAAAAAAAAATTAGCTGGGTATGGTGGAGTGTGCCTGTAGACCCAGCTACTCAGGAGGTAGAGGCAGGAGGATCACTTGAACCTGGGAGTTCAAGTCTGCAGTGAGCTCTGATCATGCCATTGCACTCCAGCCTGGGGGCCAGAGCAACAACCCACGTCTAAAAACAAACAACCAAGCCAACTCCCTAGCCTGGCTTTCCATGAGGGCTCCTTTCCCACGATGCCCTCACGTGACTGGCCACATCTGTAGTTCCTCACCTGTTCTGTGTAGCTCACCCTACCTCCCTCCAGAGAGACAGCCACTGTCATGGCTGGGTGGGGATCCTTCCAAACTACATATATGGATATAGCTTTTCCAAAAATTTTATTTCTGGACGGACGTGGTGGCTCACACCTGTAATCCCAGCACTTTAAGAGGCCAAGGTGGGCAGATCACTTGAGCTCAGGAGTTGGAGCCCAGCCAGGGCAACATGGCAAAACCCCATCTCTACAAAAAATACAAAAATTGGCCAGGTGTGGTGGTGGCACCTGTAATCCCAGCTACTCAGGAGGCTGAGGCAGGAGAATCACTTGAACCCAGGAGGCAGAGGCTGCAGTGAGTTAGTGCCACTGCACTCCAGCCTAGGCATCAGAGTGAAACCTTATCTCAAACAAAAAAGAAAAGAAAAGAAAAGAAAATTTTATTTCTGCCAATGTAACACAATTACAAAGCATAAAAAGTCATGCAGGACAGTGATGAGAACAGCTGCCCCTCTGCCCATCCTGGTTCACTTACTCCTCTGCCCTGCTCCCCAGAGCCAACCACTCTGAATGTCTTTAGCTATTCTTATAGTGCTTATCTCCACAATTCTAAAGAATATGCTTAAGTGGCTATTTCTTGATTCATCCATTTTAGACAGTGTCTGTTGAAGCGTGGGCTTGGTTAAGCAAGGCTATGCCTAAATACCACATCCCAGTGCTTTAACAAAGGAAGGGGTTACCTCTCACAGAGTCCATTCAGTGCTTCCAGGACAACTAAATTCCAGGGGACAATTCCAGGCTGCTTCACTCCTGTGGCCCCGCTATCTTAACCCAAGGCCCCCTTGATCACCAGAGAGGAAGAGGAGGCAGCTGCAGGGTGGTCTAAGCTTTAGTCCGGTGGCGACGCCTCACTTCCACATGAAGGTGACTGGCCAAAGGTCATCATGTGGCCATGCCCAGCCATAAGGGGTTGAGAAATAGTCTTCTATGTGACCCAAGACAGGGAGAAGCAGATATTAGTGAGCGCTAGATTACAGTAGATGAGGGCGAACTCATCACATCACCCAACTGTTCTCTCCATCTTCCCAACATAGTTATTGGTTTGTTTCTAAGAGACACGGTCTTGGCTGGGCATGGTGGCTCATGCTTGTAATCCCAGCACTTTAGGAGGCCAAGACGGGTGGATCACCTGAGGTCAGAAGTTCAAGACCAGCCTGGCCAACATGGTGAAACCCCGTCTCCACTACAAATACAAAAAATTAGCTGGGCATGGTGGCGGGCATCTGTAATCCGAGCTACTTGGGAGGCTGAGGCAGGAGAATTGCTTGAACCCAGGGAGGCAGAGGTTGCAGTGAGCCGAGATAGTGCCACCGCACTCAAGCCTGGGCAATAAGAGCGAAACTCTGTCTCAGAAAGAGAAGAGAAGAGAAGAGAGAAAAGAAAAAAGAAAGAAAATCCTAAGAGACAGGGTTTGCTATGTTGCCCAGGCTGGAGTGCAGTGGCTATTCACAGGTGCAACCATACTGCACTTCAGCCTCCATCTCCTGGGCTCAAACAGTTCTCTGGCCTCAGCCTCCTGAGTAGCTGACATTACAGGTGTGCACCATCATGTCTGGCTCCAATATAGTTTTATCAGCATTTTCCGCTAACTCGGTATTAAGGGTTTACATTTTTATGACTTTGTAGGTATTATCCACTGCTAAGCCAAAAAGCATACTATAATTACATTTTTTAGTGCAGACATTTAATTTTCCCCGAGGGAATAACTGCACCAATGTTTTTCCACTTTCTTAGTTCTGTGTGCATATTGCTAAATCTCCTCAAACACTCCAAAAGACCTATCAGACGCCTCTTCCAGGCGATCACATCGTCTACCAGTTCTTTTTTTCTTCCTATTCACCTGTGTCCTGGACCTTTCTGCCCCACTTTCCATCTGCACTGTTTGCCTTCTGGGTCAGCTGCACACCTGTCCTCCTCGGCTAGAGCACCTGTTTCCTGGCTTGCAAGTCTTCCTCTGTCTTGATCTCTGCCCGCATTTTAATGGAAGACAGCCTCTAATGACTTCCTGAGAAAGGGCACATATGAGGTAGAAATTTTACACCCTTGATTGTCTGAAAATGTCTTTTTTTTTTTAGATGGAGTGTCGCTCTGTTGCCAGGCGGGAGCGCAGTGGCAGGATCTCGGCTCACTGCAGCCTTCAACTCCCTGGTTCAAGCGATTCTCCTGCCTCAGTCTCCCAAGTAGCTGGGATTACAGGCGTGTGCCACTATGCCTGGCTAATTTTTGTATTTTTAGTAGAGATGGAGTTTTACCACGTTGGCCAGGATAGTCTCAATCTCCCGGCCGTGCTGGGATTACAGGTGTGAGCCACCACCGCCCAGTCAAATGTCTTTATTCTTTTTTTTTTTTTTTTTTTTTCTGAGATGGAGTTTCGCTCTTGTTACCCAGGCTGGAGTGCAATGGCGCGATCTCGGCTCATCGCAACCTCCACCTCCTGGGTTCAGGCAATTCTCCTGCCTCAGCCTCCTGAGTAGCTGGGATTACAGGCACGCGCCACCATGCCCTGTGGGGAACATTCCCGTGTGAGACCCCTAAAAGGCGTGAGTCTCACTATACGGTGAGTTTGATCCCAAACACAGTTTCCTACTGGAGGCAGTCGAGCTATCCGGAAATATAGGAACTTAAAGATGAATGATCAGTTTCTAATATCAACCACAATATCGTTTGGGCCTAAAACTATGCGTTGCTGCTAGACCAAGTGACCCCCTGCCGGCAACCGGTTCCTGCTTTTAACCTTTTTATGACTCTTTAAGAATAAGTTTTAACCTTACTTACCTGACTGCCCTTGTACCCTAGATAATGGTTTAACTGTCGATATTTGCAAAGCAAAATGCCACCATAAGGGATGGCTTTGATTCCTGACTCAGAGATTCCTGAATGGGGAAGTTGAGTTAAGTTGAGTCAGGAGTAGACAAAGGAGAATCCGATTAAAAGATATTGTGATGAGCAAAACCAAAAAAACTTTTCACATCTCAGTTCTAAAACAAGGTCAAACCAGAGATACCTGCAGCCAGGAGGAATAATGTTTGGATGTAAACAAGCTTTGTGAATAATGTTTGGATGTAAACAAGCTTTGTGAATAATGTTTGGAAACAAACTTTGTGATTGTAGGAAATTTTGTTACTTTTTACAACCATTGATTGCATATCTGACTTCTCTATTGTATAGGCCATGTGAGGCATACATTTGCATTCCTCTTACTATGACGTAAACCAGAGCCAAGAAAGTGTATTTATTCCTGGCCTTTGAAAAATAAAATTTGCTGTTTAGGCACAGCCTATCAGCCCTCCAGACGCCTCGCTTTCTCTCTCTCTGTCTTTATTAATTTTCCAGGCGCACTCCCTCTTCCAGGTATTGGGACCCTCTTGCAGGTCGAGAGACCCCCGGGCAGACGTGCCTACCCGTCCCGGATGGTCCACGACAATGCCCAGCTGATTTTTTGTATTTTTAGTAGAGACGGGGTTTCACCATGTTGACCAGGATGGTCTCGATCTCTTGACTTCGTGATCTACCCGCCTTGGCCTCCCAAAGTGCTGGGATTACAGGCGTGAGCCACCGCACCCAGCCCTAGGCTGGTCTTGAACTCCTGACCTCAGGTGATCCACCCACCTCGGCCTCCCAAAGTGCTAGGATTACAGGCATGAGCCACCGCGCCCGGCTAAACTCGGATTTTTAAGTGAAGCACTAAATAATTGGCAGTTCTGTGTCTGTGTGTGTGTGTGTGTGTGTGTGTGTGTGTGTGTGTGTATGTGTGTGTGTATCAGTGTGAGGGCCCTGTCAACTGGTGGGCCTCACTATAGGGGAATTGAGTGATGATCTAGCTTTTACACCGAGGAACATGTAAATGTCAGTTTTCGTAGGTCTGTTCTCTGGCCTTCAGGGCTTCAGAAAAGAATCCTCCCATCTCCCAGCTGGGTTGCATACCTCTGGCTGTCAGAATTATGTTGGCAGAGCTGGAGAAGGGGCCTGGGAGTTCCCCCACCTCCCCACTTAAAAAAATAATAAAAATAGAGATGGTGGGGAGGTCTCACTATGTTGCTCAGGCTGGTCTCGAACTCCTGGGCTCAAGTGATCCTCCCACTTCGGCCTCCCAAAGTGCTGGGATTATAGGCATGAGCCATCGCACCTGGCCTCCCACTCCGTATTTTACCTTTGGTATCTTGCCCTGACTCTTTCTGTGACTGCTGGCCCTGAGTCCAGACTTCCTCCATGTTAACTTCTCTAGGAAAAGAAAAAACCTTGCCTTCTTGCAGAGTGGAGGGGTAGCCATCTGCTTGTGCAGGGTACAAGGATGGGGGTGCCTGGCAGTCCCAGTACTCCCTCTAGACAATCCTCCTCCTGCCCCCGTTTTCTGTCCCACACCTCACCCCTGCTGTCATTTCTCTTCCAGTTGCTTCTCGTGGTCCAAATACGTATTGACAGCTCTTAGACAAGGTTAACGGAAGCACAAGAGGTGAGGTGATTTATCCAAGGTCACATGACTAGTAAGTGGCAGATCTGGTACTGAACTCAGTCTAAATGCCAACATCTGGTAACCCGTTACCTTCCTTAAGTAGAGACGGGGTTTCATCATATTGGCCAGGGTGGTCTCAAACTCCTGACCTCAGTTGATCTGCCTGCCTTGGCCTCCCAAAGTGCTGGGATTACAGACCTGAGCCACCATTCTTGGCCAAGCCTGTTTGCATCTCCTGCAAGGAAGGAAGATACTTGTTACCTTCCTTCCCCCCCACCTCTCATAGCAAAAAAGTCAAGAACGTGAACTTCTTATAAACTGGCCTTTGCTCACAGGTATTAAGTGGACACTCGATCCACGCCAGGCACTGCATAAGGGATCTAGGTGTAATGACGACAGTCTGGCCTCTTGAAATCTATGACCTTAGCGAGGAGGGCAGACGTTGAACAAACTGCTTTGTTAATTAATGAACAGTTACCTGCTATTACCAAGATGCCGTGAAGGATAAGAACGGGGTATATTGATGGACACAACCTAGTGGGAGTGACAGGCAGGGGAGTGTGGAGGGACCCTGGCTTAGACGAGAAGGTCAACAATGGCTTTTCTGAGGAGGTGTGCTATGAACTGAAGTCAGTTCCCCCAATTTCATATACTGAAACCCTAATCCCCAATATGATGATATTGGGGCTCCTCTTGCTGCCAATTTTTTTTTTCAAATAACTGTTTTGTTGTTGTTGTTTTCTTTATGCTGCAGTTTACATATGAAAGCCCCAAGCCCACACAACACTTGGTTTTCTGGTTTTATTTATTTTTATTTATTTCTGAGACAGGTTCTCATCCTATTTCCCATCCTGGAGTGCAGTGGTGCGAGCATAGATCACTGTAGCTTTGGCCTTCTGGGCTCCAGTGATCCTCTTACCTCAGCTTCCCAAGTAGCTGGGACTACAGGTGCACACCACCACACCTGGTTAATATTTTGAATTTTTTGTAGAGACAGGGTTTCCCCATGTTACCCAGGCTGGTCTCAAACTCCTGGGCTCAAGCAGTCCGCCCACCTCAGTCTCCCAAAGTGCTGGGATTACAGGCCTGAGCCACTACGCCAGTCTTCGTTATTCCTTCAGTGTCCATGTCCGCAGAGACTGCTTCTCCCAATCACATGTGCCATTTGATTCTCAACTGGTACATGCAGAACAACAAAGAACCTGGCTCTCCAGCACTCGTACCTGGGCCCTTCCACTTAAGTGCACTCACGTCTATTTGGGCTGGACCTCTGCCCTGGTCTCATCACCCCTGTGGTGTCCTCAGGTCAGAAATGCAAACAGGCTTGGCTAAGACACAGTGGCTCATACCTGTAATCCCAGCACTTTGGGAGGCTGAAGCAGGCAGATCACCCGAGGTCCGGAGTTGAGACCAGCCTGACCAACATGAAGAAATCTCGTCTCTACTCAAAATACAAAAATTAGCCAGGCGTGGTGGCGGGCGGCTGTAAGCCCAGCTCCTCAGGAAGCTGAGGCAGGAAAGTTGCTTGCACCCAGGAGGCAGAGGTTGCAGTGAGCTGAGATTGTGCCACTGCACTCCAGCCGGGGCAACAAGAGCAAAACTTCAAAGAAGGGAGGAAGGAAGGAAAGGAGAAAGGGAGGCCATTTTTATATTTTTAGTAGAGACGGACTTTCACCATGTTGGCCAGGCTGGTCTCAAACTCCTGACCTCAGGTGATCTGCCCGAGCTTATTCTTTTCTCTCTGTGTCTCTTTCTCTCTGTGTCTCTCTGTCTCTCTCTCTCTCTGTGTCTCTCTGTCTCTCTCTCTCTCTCTCTCTGCTGTGCAAGGGCAGTGATGAGGCAGCCATCTACAAGCCAGGCAGGCAGCCCTCACCAGAACCTGACCGTGCCGGCAGCTTGATCTTGGGCTTCTGTCCTCCTGAACTGAGAAAATAAATCTCTGTTGTTGAAGCCACCCAGTCTATATTTTGATCTAAGACACAGCGACATTTCTGCCAGGTTGGGAAGGATGAGTTAGCCATGTAAAGAGAAAGAGGAAGGTTGGTCCAAAGAGAAGGAACAGCATGTACAAAGGCCTAGTGGCAGGAAAGAGCTCGATGAGCTGCAGGAATGGTCGGAAATCACGTGTGACTACGATACAGAAAGGAGGCAACAGGAGATGCAGTAGCGGAAATCTGTGGGGGTCAAATCATGCAGGGCCTTAGGGCTAGGAAAGAAGTTTGGCTTTACTGTGAGTGGGACAGGAAGCCACTGAAGACTTTAAACAGAGAAGCGATGTGGTTCATTTATGTGAGTTTCTTAAAAGATCATGCTGGCCTGGCGAAGTGGCTCACGCCTGTAATCCCAGCACTTTGAGAGGCCGAGGAGGGTGGATCACGTGAGGTCAAGAGCTCAAGACCAGCCTGGCCAACATGGTTTGGACTCGATCTCCTGACCTTGTGATCTGCCCACAGGCAGATTACCTGAGGTCAGGAGTTTGAAACCAGCCTCGCCAACATAGCAAAACCCCATCTCTACTAAAAATACAAAAATTAGCTAGGTGTGGTAGTGCGCGCCTGTAATCCCAGCTACTCAGGAGGCTGAGGGAGGAGAATCACTTGAACCCAGGAGGCAGAGACTGCAGTGAGCCGAGATCACACCACTGCACTGCAGCCTAGCAACAGAGTGAGACCCTGTCTCAAAAAAAAAAAAAAGAAAGAAAGAAAGAAAGATCATGCTGACTACTGTGTGGAGGCTAGATGGAGCACGAGGCAGGAGGAGGCCGGAGACTCAACTTTCTAGAAAGAGAAATTGTTTATGGCTCCATTTCCCAAAACTCTACTATGGTTCTCTAATTTTTTTTTTCTATTACAAAAGGTTGTGGATATGAAATTGGGCCTTTACCTTATACCATATACAAAAATTAACTCAAAATGGATCAGGCTTAAAAGTCCTAGAAGGAAATATAAAATAAAGCTTTATGCAGATTTTTTTTGACTATTACAAAAGTTTATTTAGCAAAAAGTCTAATATGAAAATGTACATGACCTAATTTTTACAGCATAGTAAAACAGGCCCTATGGAGAGAGGACACGGGTTTCTCCGCTGAACAGCCATTATTTATACTTGTTCCAAGGCTTCTAACATGATGATACTATTTCCTCGTATTACCACCATTCCAGTATTGTTCTGTTGTCCGCTAGTCGCCAACTCCACACATTCATCTATCACAAGATTCATAAAGGGATCAAATCCCCACAATATTCCTTGGACATGTCTGCCACCATTTCATTTCAATGATAACTTCTTGTCCATAAATTTTTTCAACTCGGGAGGGTGAGCTTTGCTCATGATGGCTACTCCGTGGGCACACAGAGGCCTTGGACTTTTTTTTTTTTTTTTAAAGACAGGGTTTCACCATATTGGTCAAGGCTGGTCTCGAACTCCTGACCTCAGGTGATCCGCCTGCCTCAGCCTCCCAAAGTGCTGGGATTACAGGCGTGAGCCACTGCACCCGGCAATGACACCAGATTTGGCAATGATTTCTCGTTTTGTTTCTTTGTTTTCCTTTCTTTTTTTTCTCTCTTTTTTAAGTTTATTTTTAGATTTGGTAATAATCTCTTGGACATGACACCAAAAGCCCAGGCAACAATAACAAATACATTAAGTTGGACTATATCAAATTTAAAAATTTTGTGCATCAAATGACACTATTATCCCGGTACTTTGGGAGGCCAAGGCAGGTAGATCAGTTGAGGTCAGGAGTTTGAGACCAGCCTGTCCAGCATGCCTAAACCCCATCTCTATTAAAAAAAAAAATTTTTTTTTAATTAGCTGAGAGTGGTAGTGTGCACCTATAATCCCAGCTACTCGGGACACTGAGGCACAAGAATCACTTGAACCTGGGAGGCGGAGGTTGCAGTGAGCCAAGATAGTGCCATTACCTATGCAACAATCTTGCATGTTCTTCACATGTACCCCAAAACCTAAAATGCAATTAAAAAGAAAAAAGAATTAAATGCTGTAAGTCCTCTACAATTTAGTGGTGCCTGTCACATGACAAATAAATAAATATTACCTATTTATTAAAAAAAAAAAAAAAAAGATAGTGCCATTGCACTCCAGCCTGGGTGAGACAGAGTGAGACTCTGCCTGCCCCTCCCCTCCAAAAACAAAAACAAATGACACTATCAACAGACTGAAAAGGCCACTCATGGAATGGGAGAAAAGATTTGCAAATCATATATCTGATAAGGGGTTAATATCCAGACTATATAAAGAATTCCTACAACTCAACCAAACGCAAATAACTTAATTAAAAAATGAACAAGGGCCAAGCATGGTAGCTCTTGCCTGTAATCCTAGCACTTTGGGAGGCTGAGATGGGTGAATCACTTGAGTCTAAGAGTTCAAGACCAGCCTGGCCAACATGGCGAAACCCCATTTCTACAAAGATTAGCTGGCCATGGTGACATGTAGCCTGTAGTCCCAGCTCCTTGGAAGGAAGAGGTGGGAGAATCGCTTGAGCCCTGGAGGTCAAGGCTGCAGTGAGCCATGATTGCATCACTACACTCCAGCCTGGACAACAAAGTAAGACTCCGTCTCAAAAAAAAAAAAAAAAAGGACTTGAATATTTCTCCAAAAAAGATATACAAATGACCAATAAGGCCATCAAAAGATGCTCAACGTCACTATCATTAGGAAAATGCAAATCAAAACCGTAATGAGATAGTACTTCATACTATTAAGATAACAACAACAGGCTGGGCATGGTGGCTCACGCCTATAATCCCAGCACTTTGGGAGGCTGAGGCGGGTGGATCACGAGGTCGAGAGATCGAGACCATCCTGGTCAACATGGTGAAACCCCGTCTCTACTAAAAAAGTGCAAAAAATTAGCTGGGCATGGTGGCTCGTGCCTGTAATCCCAGCTACTCAGGAGGCTGAGGCAGGAGAATTGCCTGAGCCCAGGAGGCGGAGGTTGCGGTGAGCCGAGATCGCGCCTGGGTAACAAGGGCGAAACTCCGTCTCAAAAAAAAAAAAAAAAAGATAACAACAACAACAAAACCCAGAAATCAAGTGTTGGCAAGGATTTGAAGAAACTGAAACTCTTGTGTGCCATTGGTGGAAATGTAAAATGGTGCCGCCCCTGTGGAAAACAAAATTGCAATTCCTCAAAAATTTGAAAATAGAATTGCCTTATGATCAATCCAATTCTTCTTCCAGGTAGAAGAATTAAAAGCAGGGTTCTGCTTAAAAAAAAAAAAAAAAGGGGGGGGAGCTGGGTGTGGTGGCTCACACTTGTAATCCCAGCACTTTGGGAGGCTGAGGCAGGTGGATCACCTCAGGTCAGGAGTTCAAGACCAGCCTGACCAATATGGTGAAACCTCGTCTCTAAAAAAAGAAAAAGAAAAAGCAGGGTTTTGAAGAGCTGTGTGTATACCCATGTTCACAGCAGTATCCTTCACAATAGCCAATATCAACGATACGTGGGAAAGGAACCCACACAGCCACTGATAGAAGGAGAAACAAAATGTGACATAGACATGAGATGGAATATTATTCAGCCTTAAAGGAAGAAGGAAATTTCTAGCCTGGGCAACATGGCAAAAGCCAGTCTCTACAAAAAATACAAAAATTAGCTGGGCGTGGTGGTGCATGCCTGTAGCCCCAGCTACTCGGGCAGCTGAGGAGGGGCAACTGCTTGACCCCGGAAGTCAAGGCTGCAGTGAGCCAAGATCACATCAATGCACTCCAACCTGGGCGGCAGAGTAAGACCCTGTCCCAAAAATAATAATAATAATAATAAATAAATAAGTAAATAAATGCCCAGTGCCCAGAAGGTCAATACATTCCCTCCTTTGTGCAAGGTGTCAATGGGAGACCACTGACAGCTTTGGGTGGGTTGTCTGTTTCCTTTAGGCAATATTCTCCTATGCGCCAAGCACTATGCCAAAAGCAGTGAATGCAGGATTTCATCTCAGCCTCATTCTGCAAATGAGCTAAGTTAGATGCTCACCCAAAGACACACAGCTACGAAGTGATGGTGACAGGATTCACGTGCAGATCTATCTAGTTTCCAGAGCCTAAGCTCATAACCTCTTGAGTCTGTGTCCACTTTCCCCCAGCCTCCTTGCCTCCTGTACCTGTGAAACCTTAGCCATGGCGAGGAGCCAGGCTGGGCTGGGGATGAGCCCCCTCTGTAGCACACTCGTCTGCTTCTCACATATTCCCCAACCCTGCTATGGTTTAAGGATTTGGAGACAGTGCTCACAGCCTAGGTGGGGTCAGGGAGAGACAAGCTTATAAACATCAGACCAATGTCACAGGCACGAATGTGAGGCCCAGTAGGGCAAGTCAGAGAGGTCAATTCAGAACAAAATGTATACCTCTGATTCCAATGGGGTAGCAGCCAGTATTTAGGGATAATAACTGTGCTAGGTCTTCCTCCGGTGTGATTTATGGGCTCCTTACACCTGTGTTTGGTTTTTTGTTTTGGTTTTGGGTTTTTTTTTTTTTTTTTGAGATGGAGTTTTACTCTTGTTGCCCAGGCTGGAGTGCAATGGTGCGATTTCAGCTCACCACAACCTCTACTTCCCGGGTTCAAGTGATTCTCTTGCCTCAGCCTCCTAAGTAGCTAGGATTACAGGCTTGAGCCATCAAGGCTGGCTAATTTTGTATTTTTAGTAGAGACAGGGTTTCTCCATGTTGGTCAGGCTGGTCTCGAACTCCTGACCTCAGGTGATCCACCCACCTTGGCATCCCAAAGTGCTGGGATTATAGGCATGAGCCACCACACCCCACCTGGTTTTGTTTTTTTAACAGATAATAAACATATGTTGGACACTTACTATATTCCGGGCACTGACATAAGCATTTTACTTTATTTTTTTATTTTAAATTTAAATTTTTTATTTTTTGGAGACAAAGTCTTATTCTGTTGCCCAGGCTAGAGTACAGCTCACTGCAACCTCCGCCTCCTGGTTCAAGCAATTTTCCTGCCTCTGCCTCCCAAGTAGCTGGGATTACAGGTGCCCACCACCACATGCAGCTAATTTTTGTATTTTTAGTAGAGACAGAGTTTCACCATGTTAGCCAGGCTGGTCTGGAACTTCTGACCTCAAGTGAGCCACCTATCTTGGCCTCCCAAAGTACTGGGATTACAGGCATGAGCCACTGTGCCTGGCCCCACATTTTACATTCTTGAATCCTCACTCTGGGGCAGACAGTGTTTAATATTTCCAATTTATAGACAGAAGGAGAGGCACTTGCCCAAGGCTGCAGAGTGAGAAATAGGCTGAGCAGAGAGTCAGACCCAGTGCTCTTCCCCAAAACCCCAGGGTCGTCTTCTTGGCTTCGGTTTTAGCTTCTGTCCTGTAGACCCGAAGTACTCTGTGTCCTTCACATACTCTTTTTGTCAGGCAGTGGCTCATGCCTGTAGTCCCAGCTACTCAGAAGGCTGAGGTGGGAGGATCACTTGAGTGCAGGAAGTAGAGGCTGCAGTGAGCTATGATTACGCCACTGCACTCCAGCCTATTAAAATGGAGGGACAGAGTGAGACTCCATTTTATATATATACAAGCTCGCAGTGGGCAGGAATCACGTCTGTCTTGGCTATCATGAAGAGCCTAGAACCTACAACAGCACCCAGCACAAAGCAGGCACTCAAAACATATTTGTGAAATGAACAAATTTTCATTATCTGTCTTACACACTAGACTGGGGCATCCTTCAGGCAGGAACTGTGTCCCCTTCTCGCTGCCTCCCAGCACCCATCACAGGGCCAGGCTCAGAGGAGACGCAGCGCTTACTGGAGGAATCCTGTGTGCAGGTGTCAAGCTGCCCTGATCCGTGGTAACGAGCCACAGACCGAAGAGATCAGATTGGAGCATCTCTTCCTCCTCACCCTCCCTTCCCCTTGCACTCTCTCCTTTCGTCCTTCTCCCTCCCTCCCATCCTACCTCCTCCCATGCTCACCCTGGACCAGCTCAGGTCCCCTGAAGGATGCCTGGGCCGGACCCTGTTGACCCTGAAGTCTGACGTGACTCAGCTCCGCCGGTGGTGGGGTTCACTCCGATTATTTAGCCAGGGTAGCTAATTTGTCCTTAACTAAACTGAGGGGATTTTTTTCCCACTGATGCACAACAGCCCGTGAGTTCAAAGTGGGGGCAAGATACCTAAAATCAAAACCAATAACAATGGTAACAAGGGCAGAACTTCTACACGCAGCCCCACTGACCCTGTGGCACCCCAGGAGCCAAACGGAACAAGCGGCTCCAGCCTAGACCAAAGCTCATTTGGTCTCCAACCAAATCCGGTGTGGATTGCTGGAGTATTTAGAATTAAATTTATTCCCAATTGCTTTTCGAGTGCTCAAAAATAACAGCTGCTCAATATAAATGCAAAATCATTTACAGACATAATTAAGTGAAGGATCTCGAGCCCATCTTGGATCATCGAGGTGGACCCTAACTCCAGCAGCAAGTGTCCTTGGAAGAGCAGAGGAGAGCGCCGTGTGCAGAGGGAGGCAGAGATTAGATGATGCAGCCGCATACTAAGCCTGGAGCCACCAGAAACGGGAAGAAGTGAGGAAAGATTCTCCCCAAGAGGCTTCAGAGAAAGCACAGCCCTGCTGCCACCTTGATTTTGGATTTCTGGCCTCCAGAACTGTGACAGAATGAATTTCTGTGTGTTTTTCTTTTCTTTTCTTCTTCTTTTTTTGAGACAGAGTTTCGTTCTTGTTGCCCAGGCTGGAGGGCAAGGGCAAGATCTCAGCTCTTCGTAACCTCTGTTCTCCTGGGTTCAAGCGATTCTCCTGCCTCAGCCTCCTGAGTACCTGGGATTACAGGCATGCATCACCACACCTGGCTAATTTTTTTTTTTTTTTTTTTTTTTTTTTTTTTTTTTTTGAGACGGAGTTTTGCTCTTGTTACCCAGGCTGGAGTGCAATGGCGCGATCTCGGCTCACCGCAACCTCCGCCTCCTGGGCTCAGGCAATTCTCCTGCCTCAGCCTCCTGAGTAGCTGGGATTACAGGCACGTGCCACCATGCCCAGCTAATTTTTTTGTATTTTTAGTAGAGACGGGATTTCACCATGTTGACCAGGATGGTCTCGATCTCTCGACCTTGTGATCCACCCGCCTCGGCCTCCCAAAGTGCTGGGATTACAGGCTTGAGCCACCGCGCCCGGCCAATTTTGTATTTTTGAACAATGAGTTCAAACCTCCCCTCCCACTTTACGGATGGGGAAACTGAGGTCTGGAGAGGGGAAAACAGTTGTGCAAGGTCACACAGAAAATCAGTTCTCCTGACTTCCGGGAAACCAAGTTCCTTGGTGTTTCTCCATGTTGGTCAGGCGGTCTTGAACTCCCAAGCTCAGGTGATCCACCTGCCTTGGCCTCCCAAAGTGCTAGGATTACAGGCATGAGCCAACCGTGCCCTGTCTAAATTTCTAGGTTTTCTTTTTTTTTTCTTTTTTTTTTCCTTTTTAATATTTAAACATTAATTTAAAAGCGTATGGCACCCGTTATTCCCAGAAGGTCTCCCATCCAAGTATTAACCAGGCCCGACCCTGCTTAGCTTCCGAGATCAGATGAGATCGGGCACGTTCAGGGTGGTATAGCCATAGACTAAATTTTTGTTTTAAGCCATCAAGTCTGCAGTAATTTATTTTGGCAGCCCTAGGGAACTAATCTGATAAAAGTACAAGTAGTCTCAGCTACTGGGGAGGCCGAGGCAGGAGGACCACCTGAGCCTGGGAGTTCAAGGCAGTGGTGTGCCACGATCACACCTGTGAATAGCCATTGCACTTCAGCCTGGGTGACAGCTTTAGGTCCCATCTCTTACAGCAACCAAAGAAAGGGCAGCCCAAGGAGAAGCATGGACTTTGACACTGGACACACCTATTGAAGCCCCAGCTCTGTCCCTAATTGCATTGATCTTGGGTGAGCTCTAACCTCTCTGAGCCTCACTTTACTCCTCTGTGAACTGGTTACAATGGTCCTTCCTGCCTCGTGAGGGCGTGGGGAATACCAAACGAGGTAATTCCTGCCATGTTCCTAGCACTCCACCTGGTCCACCCGTAACATAATGGCTTCTCTTGCTCAAGTGAACAAGACGGATCCAAAATGCACTTTTGAAGTGTCCCTGGAGTCACAGGGCCCCTAACTTCTCTACTGGCTCTTGGTAACCTGCCATCATTGGGGTGGGACACAGAGCCCTGTGTTGGAACTTCAGCACTGGAAGAGGCTCCAATCTGTAACAATGAGTTCAAACCTCCCCTCCCACTTTACAGATGGGGAAACTGAGGTCTGGAGAGGGGAAAACAGTTGTGCAAGGTCACACAGAAAATCAGTTCTCCTGACTTCTGGGAAACCAAGTGCCTTCTGCTTCTCCAAGCTGAATTCCTAGGATCTAAGTCTCTGATGAGGTTCAAGGCGGCTGAGGCCAAAGGGGAAGGAGGATCCTGTCCAAGACTTCAGAATTTCTGACAAGGTCCCGGCTCTTAGCAGGTGGCTACACTCCAGGTCCCTGTGTTCAGTGAGTAACCAGTGTAGGTAGGTCCATGAATGGAACCATCTCAATCACCGTCATCATGTCACCACCACCTCCATCCCAGCAGCTATGTGGACTCAGTGTTTACCCAACTAACACATTCTATTGAATGTTACTATGACATTTACAGAGATCATCTCATTTAATCCCTCCAAAAACCCTATGAAATTGCTGCTATCCTCACTGTACAGAGGAGGAAAGTAAGCCTTGGGAGGGTAGACTGAAGTCAATAGTGCATCACAAAACCCATGTCTACCCAGGACCTCGGAATGTGACACTATTTGGAAATATGGACTTTGTAAATGTAATTAGTGAAGATGAGGCCATACCAGATTAGGGTGGGTCCTTATATGACTGATGTCCTTACGAGAATAGAGAGTCGGATGTGATGGCTCACACCTGTAATCCCAACACTTTGGAAGGCTGAGGCAGGAAGATCATTTGAGTCCAGGAGTTCAAGACTAGCCTGGGCAACATGATGAGACTCTCCATAAAACAGGGGTGCCCAACCCTGTTTTATAGGACCGGCCCACACAACAGGAGGTGAGCAGTGGGCAAGCAAAGCTTCATCTGTATTTATAGCTGCTCCCCACTGCTGGCATTACCACCTGAGCTCTGCCTCCTGTCAGATCAGCTGTGCCATTAGATTTTCACAGGAGCTTGAACCCTATTGTGATCTAGGTATGCAAGGGATCTAGATTGCAAGCTCCTTATGGGAATCTAATACCTGATGACCTGTCATTGCCTCTTATCATTCCATGGGACCATCTAGTTGCAGGAAAACAAGCTCAGGAGTCCCACTGATTCTATCTTACGGTGAGTTGTATAATTATTTCATTATATGTAATAATAATAGAAATAAAGGGCACAATAAATTTAATGTGCTTGAATTATCCTGAAACTATCCCTGTCCCTCACCCCCACCCCACCCCTGTCCAGGGAAAACTTGTCTTCCATGAAATTGGTCCCTGATGCCAAAAAGGTTGGGGACCGCTGCTATAAAAAAAATAGCCGGGGCCGGGTGGGATGGCTCACACCTGCAATCCCAGCACTTTGGGAGGTGGAGGTGGACAGATCACAAGGTCAGGAGTTCAAGACAAGCCTGGCCAATATGGTGAAACCCCATCTCTACTAAAAATTTAAAAATTAGCTGGCATTATGGCATGCGCCTGTAGTCCCAGCTACTCGGGAGGCTAAGGCAGAAGAATCGCTTGAACCCAGGAGGCGGAGTTTGCAGTGAGTGTAGATTGCACCACTGCGCTACAGCCTGGGAGGCAGAGCAAGACTCTGTCCCCTACAAAAAAAAAAAAAAAAAAAAAAAAAAATAGCCAGGTATGGTGGCGCACCCCTGCAGTCCCAGCTACTTGGGATTGCTTGAGCCCAGGAAGTCGTGAGCCATGTTCACACCACTGCACTCCAGCGTGGGCAAAAGAGAGAATCGCTGTTTCAAAAAAAAAAGGACTCAAGACACAGAGACACACAAGGCCATGTGAAAACAGGAAAAAATTAGAGTGAGGTAGCTGGAATGCCCAGGATTGCAAGCAACCACAAAAGCCGGGACAGCAAGTCCTCCCATGGAGGCTTCAGAGGGAGCACAGCCCGGCCATCACCTTGACTGCAGACTTCTAGCCCCCTGAGCTGTGAAATGTCTGCTGTTTTAAGTCTCCCAGTTTACAGCAATTTGCTACAGCAGCCCTAGGGAACTAACACAAAGGGGTTAGCCATCTCAGCAGCCATGGCCTAAAACACAGAAGCAATGTCTGTTAAAATTCCTCCACACCCCAGCTCTCACAACAGAAGGCCTTTTTCCGTCAGGAACATAGAATGTTGGCCTAGAATGAACACTGGCCGGGAAGAGTGTTTGCGAGCACTTACACGTGCCAGTCTCGCTCCTAAGTGGCAGCCATGTGTGCATAAACCCACTGAATCCACACAACTGCCAAAGGAGGGGAGCGCTGTTCTCCCCACCTTACAGGTGGGGAATGTTGAGGCTCAGAGGGGTGAAGTAACTCACCCAGAGGCCCACAGCTGAGGGTAGCAGGGCCTAGGTTAGGCCTCTGGTTCCTTGGATTCCAGAACCCACACTCCTAACCACCCCCCAATCTTCTCCCTGCAGGTCAAGTTCATTCCCTTTATTTTACAAACGAGGAAACCAAGGCACATCTACAGTAGTGATCGCAAAGGCTCTTCAATGGAGAAGCTTCAATGAAGCAACTGCCAGTCAGCCAGGGTCCAGCTGGGGCTCCCTCTATTTGCAGACAAAGGGCGGTTGCCCTCCACGACTGGCAAAACAAGCCCAGCTGGACAGCAGGAGCTGCAGGCTGCATCCCTGCCCACCACTTAACGAGAGTGGCAAGCGGCCAGAAATTAATTAGCTGTCTCAGTTTTGGCACAGCCTGAGGAAGGAAAGTGATTAATTATAACGAAGCCCAGAGAGCATGTCATAAGAGAAGATTAAAGGCTGGAACAGAGAAATCCAGGCCCCAGAGTTGAACGTGAGCGGGGAGGCCGGCCAGGTCACACTCAACGAGAAACAGGACAGATGCCTCATTCAGCTCAGTTCGAGAGCAACACTCACGGCAGCCAGGGAAGAGCAGCTCCTCCCCACCATCCTGGCTCGGCTTCTGGCTTAGGGATGGCTGGACCAGGGATGGGGCAGCAGGCACGATGGGGGCCCAAGAAAGCAGAGTCCCGCAAGGGTGTGGCATACCAGCCCACGGGCCTCTGGAAATAGGACATGCGCCTTGTACAAACACCTAGTGACATGCTGCCTGAGTGTTGGACCCTCTGCTGGGGCTCCAGCTATGAACAAAGGATATACTCCTCCCACCCCACACCCACTCATGGTGGGGAGAACAGAGCAGGGGAGCAATCAGGTGTCTGAAATAGTACATAGTCCCTGCTCCAACGGCGGGGGACACACAGGACATGGTGGGAACACAGAGGAGGGTTACCTGTTGGCTGGAGGAGCAGTGAGGAGCAATCAGAGAAGACTCCCTGGAGGAAAGGTTTTTCTAAGCTGAAAAGTAAGGGGTTTCTCTGAAGGAGACAGCAGCCTGAGGTTCCTGCACACCTTACTGCCCTCTTGTCTCACAGTTGGGGGATTTTTATTCTAGATCCCAACAACTCCACAGAGCAAATCATATTAACAAAGTGTCATCTGGATATTTAAGAAGTACTTGGATGGGCACAGGGGCTCACATTTATAATCCCAGCACCTTGGGAGGCCGATGGGGGAGGATCACTTGAGCTGAGGAGTTTGAGACCAGCCTGGGCAACATAGGGAGACCTTGTCTTTGTTAAAAATTTTAAAATTGGCCGGGCGCGGTGGCTCAAGCCTGTAATCCCAGCACTTTGGGAGGCCGAGGCGGGTGGATCACGAGGTCAAGACATCGAGACCATCCTGGTCAACATGGTGAAACCCCGTCTCTACTAAAAATACAAAAAATTAGCTGGGCATGGTGGCGCGTGCCTGTGATCCCAGCTATTCAGGAGGCTGAGGCAGGAGAATTGCCTGAACCCGGGAGGCGGAGGTTGCCGTGAGCCGAGATCGCACCATTGCACTCCAGCCTGGGTAACGAGCGAAACTCCGCCTCAAAAAAAAAAAAAAAAAAAAAAAATTAAAATTAGCTGGCATGGTAGCACACGCCTGCAGTCCCAGCTACTCAAGAGGCTGAGGTGGGAGGATCATTTGAGCTCGGGAGATGGAGGTTGCAGTGAGCTGAGATAGAGCTACTACACTCCAGCCTGGATGACAGAGTAAGACCCTGTCTCAAAATAACAAAGAAAGAAAAAGACAGATGGGAGGAAGGAAGGAAGAAAGGGAGGAAGGAAGGAAGAAAGGGAGGAAGGACGAACGGAAGGAAGGAAGGACGAACGGAAGGAAGGAAGGAAGTCCTGGCCCAGCACCCCAACAAAGAGACACCCCTTGAGGACAAGGGCTAGGGAACCCCCGTGCAGAGTATCATACACATTCTCTCACTTGAATCACACCCACCCCAGGAAGTGGGTCTCAGTATATTCCCATTTTGTTTACAGAAGAAACTGTGACCCAAAAGATGAGTGGTGCCCATGCGGGAGTGTAGAATGAACAGACAGAACTGAGATCCAAAGCCAGGTGTTCCAAAAAGCCCAGTCAGACGCCAAGCTTTTGGCCATGCTCTATGTTATTTTATTTTATTTTATTTTATTTTGAGACAGTCTCACTCTGCCACCCAGCCTAGAGTGCAGTGGCACAATCAGAGCTCACCACAGCTTTCACCTCCTGGGCTCAAGCAATCCTTCCACCTCAGCCTCCCAAGTAGTTGGGACTACAGGTATGGGCCACCAATCATGGCTAATTTTGTGTTTCTTATAGAGATGGGGTCTCCCTCTGTTGTCCAAGCTGGTCTTGAACTCTTGGGCTCAAGCGGTCCTCCCACCTCGGCCTCCCAAAGTGCTTGATTACAGGCAGGAGCCACTGCGCCTGGCCTGTTACTTCTTATGCCATCTCTCTACCTGGGATCCAAAAGAGCTTCACTTTTCTTTTATTAACAATGGATTATAGAAAAAATTATTTTAATGATGTTACAAATAAGCCTGCTGCGCTTCACTGCCTCTCCCAATCCCTGGCTCTATGAAAAAGTCATTTTCCACAGTGGGAATCAGAGGGCGTCATAGGTTCAACCTTTTTCATGGACATTGCTTCATGGACATTTTGTACACCTGAGCCCTGAGAGTCAAGGGGCCCTCATTTCAAACGCTGGCTCTGCCACTTCCTAACTGCGGCCCTGGGCAAGTGAATTATCATCTCTGAGCCTACAGTTTTCTCATCTGTCAAATGGAGAGAAACATGGTACCGATCTCATAGAGCTGGCTGAATTAAATGAGATAACCTATGTGCGATGCTTCACACAGAGCTTGGCACAAAGCTGGCCATGCTGTCGGCATCCAAGAAAGCTCGGCGAGGCCTGGTGGCTCACGCCTGTAATCCCAGCACTTTGGGAGGTCAAGGCAGGAGGATCGCTTGAGTCCAGGAGTTCAAGAACAGCCTGGGCAACACAGTGAGACCCCCATCTCTACAAATAATAAAGGAATTAGCCACGCATGGTGTTGCCTGTGGCACCAGCTACTCGGGAGGCTGGGGCGGGAGGATCACTTGAGCCCAGGCAGCTGAGGTTGCAGTGAGCCATAATCGCATCATTACACTCCAGCTTGGGGAATAGCACGAGACCCTGTCTTAAAATAAAAGAAGAAAAAAGAGAAAAAGGTCAGCGGTTCTATTTTTGGTGTTAACTCTGGCCGAGTCAGTATGCTATGCTTTGCTGTTCAGCGCTCTCTTACATGGGATGACAAGGCCCAGGCAGGTGGAAGGAGTGTCTTGTGGCTACCCTGCCCCCCCAAGCAGGACAGCGCCATTCCCTCCCCTCACGGAGGAATGGAAAATCACTAGATGTGGGGTATTTCCCAGCACCGTGGGAGGCTGTTTTTGTAACCAAGGGAAACAGATGATCTCCATCTGTCCTGCAGGGGCATCTGGCGGGGCCAGGAGAAGCAGCATCTCCGCCCTGGCTTAATTCCTGCCCCTGGTTCCCAAGTGCTGGGCAATGATCCAAAAGGCATCATCATCACCAGCAGCTTCCAGCTGTGGGTCAGGCCCTGCGCTAAGGCCACAGAACATCATCTCCCTTAACCTTTGCCCTCGCTGTGCCCTCCGCCTGAGACGCTCTTCCTCCGAGCAACAGTCCTCTGCTCACTTGTCTCCTCTTCCTTGACCCCTCCACATACAGGTATGTCCTGTCTAAGGCACTCTGCAGATACTGCGGTTTTTTCAAATTGAAGGTTTGCGGGAACCCTGCTGTGAGCAAGTCTGTTGGCACCATTTTCCCAACAGCAGGTGCTCTCTTTGTGTCTGTGTCATATTTTGCTAATTCTTTCCATATTTTGAACTTTTCATAATTATTATATGTCTTGTGGTTATCTGTGATCAGCGATATTTTTTTTTTGAGACCGGGTCCTTACTCTGTTGCCCAGGCTGGAGTTCAGTGGCATCATCATAGCTCACTGCAGCCTCGACCTCCCAGGCTCAAGCAGTCCTTCCACCTCCGCCTCCCAAGTAGCTAGGATTACAGGCATGTCCCACCACACCTGGCTATTTGCTTTTCATGTTATAGAAATGGAGTCTCATTATGTTGTCAGGGCTGGTCTCGAACTCTTGGGCTCAAGTGATTCTCCCACCTCAGCCTCCCAAAGTGCTGGAATTAACAGCCGTGACCACCATGCCCAGCCATCAGTGACCTTGGATGCTACCACTGTAATTTTTGGGGGTGCCACAAACCACACCCCTGTAAGACGAACTTAATTGATAAATGTGTACATTCTGACCGCTCCACTGACCAGCTGTTACTCCATCTCCCTCCCTCTCCTCAGGCCTCTCTATTCCCTGAGACACAATGATATTGAAATTAGGTCAATTAATAACTCTAAAATGGCCTCTAAGTGTTCAAGTGAGGGAAAGGGCCAGGTGCAGTGGCTCACAGCTATCGTCACAGCACTTTGGGAGGCTGAGGTGGAAGGATTGCTTGAGCTCAGGAGTTCAAGACTAGCCTGGACCACAAAGTGAGGCCCCATCTCTACAAAAAAAATTAAAAAATTAGCGGAGTATGGTGGCACACACCTGTGGTCCCAGCTGCTTGGGAGGCTGAGGAAACAGGATCACTTAGACCCGGCAGTTGAGGCTGCATTGAGCTGCTGCACTCCAGCCTGGGTGACAGAGCGAGACCTTGTTTCAAAAAAGAAAAAGAAAGGGTCACACGTCTTGCACTTTAGATCAAAATCTAGAAGTAAGCTTAGTGAGGAAGACATGTTGAAAGCCAAAATAGGCTGAAAGCTAGGAGGCCTCTTGAAGCCAAACAGTTATGAATATAAAAGAAAAGTTATTGAAGGAAATTAGAAGTGTTACTCCAGTGAACACACAAATGATAAGAAAACGAAACTGGCCAGGAGCATTGGCTCATGCCTGTAATTGGAGGCCAAGGTGGGCAGACCACCCTTGGCAACGAGACTTCATATCTACAAAAAATACAAAAAATTAGCTGGGCATGGTGGCGTATGCCTGTAGTCCCAACTACTCAAGAGGCTGAGATGGGAAAATCACCTGAGCCTGGGAGGTCAAGGCTGCAGTGAGCAGAGATTGCACCACTGCACTCTAGCTTGGGCGACAGAGCAAGATCCTGTTGCAAAAAAAAAAAAAAAAAAAAAAAAAAAAAAATACAACTTACTGCTGATATGGAGGTTTGAGTGGTCTAAATAGAAGATCAAGCCAGCCATAACATTCCCTTAAACCAAAGCCTAATCCAGAGTAAGGCCCTAATTCTCTTTAATTCTAAGAAGGCTGAGAGAGGTGAGGAAACTGTTGAAGAAAAGCCTGAGGCTCTGAAGCTGGCTGAGGCTGGTTCATGAGGCTTAAAGGTCATAGCGAAAGGGGCTACGTTACACAACAGAGCCTTAATGGAGACAAAACAGCCTTCTACTGGAATAAGATGCCATCCAGGATGCTCATTCCTAGAGAGAAGTCAGTGCTTGCTTACAAAGCTTCAAGGACAGATTGATGCTCTCTCTCTCTCTCTCTCTCTTTTTTTTTTTTTTTTTTTTGAGACAGTCTCACTCTGTCACCCAGGCTGGAGTACAGTGGCATGATCTCAGTTCACTACAACCTCTGCCTCCTGGGTTCAAGCGATTCTCCTGCCTCAGCCTCACGAAGAGCTGGGATTACAGGTACGCACCATCGCACCCAGCTAATTTTTGTATTTTTAGTACAGATAGGGTTTCACCATGTTGCTCAGGCTGGTTCTCTAACTCCTGACCTCAGGTGATCCACCTGTCTCAGCCTCCCAAAGTGCTGGGATTACAGGAGTCAGCCATCGCACCAGTTTTTTTGTTTGTTTGGTTTGTTTTTGTTTAAAGACAGGGTCTTACTCTGTCAGGCTGGAGTGCGGTGGCACGATCATAGCTCAATGTAGCCTCGAACTGAGCTCAAGCAACCCTCCCTCTTTGGCTTCAGGTATGAGCCACTGAACCCAGCCAAGCTGACTCATTAGGGGCTAACGCAGCTCCTGACTTTGCTCATTAACCATTCCCAAAACCCTAGGGCCCTTAAGAATTATGCTAAATCTACACTGCCTGTGCTCTCTAAATGGTACAACAAAGCCTGGATGACAGCACATCTGTTTACAGTGTGGTTGACGGAGTATTTTAAGCCCACTGTTGAGACAAACTGCTCAGAAAAAAAGATTCCTTTAAAAATATTGCTGCTCATTAACAATGCACCTAGTCACCCAAGAGCTCTGATGGAGAGGTACCAGGAGATGAACTTGTTCTCATGCCTGCTAACGCAACATCCAATCTACAGCCCATGGATCAAGCAATCAAGTTTTTAAAATTTTTATTTATTTATTTATTTATTTATTTTTGAGATGGAGTTTCGCTCTTGTTACCCAGGCTGGAGTGCAATGGCGCAATCTCGGCTCACTGCAACCTCCGCCTCCTGGGTTCAGGCAATTCTCCTGCCTCAGCCTCCCGAGTAGCTGGGATTACAGGCACGCGCCACCATGCCCAGCTGATTTTTTGTATTTTTAGTAGAGACGGGGTTTCACCATGTTGACCAGGATGGTCTCCATCTCTCGACCTCGTGATCCACCCGCCTCGGTCTCCCAAAGTGCTGGGATTACAGGCTTGAGCCACCGCGCCCGGCCTGCAATCAAGTATTTTTTAAGTCTTATTCAAGAAATACATTTAGCCGGGCGCGGTGGCTCACACCTGTAATCCAGGACCTTGGGAGGCCGAGGTGGGAGGATCCTGTCAGGCCAAGAGCTCCAGACCAGCCTGGGCAACACAGAAACTCCAGCTCTACCAAAATAAAAATAAAAAGTAAATAAATTAGCCAGACATGGTGGCACAGACCTGCAGTCCCAGTAACTTGGGAAACTGAGGCAAGAAGGTCATTGGAGCCCAGGAGTTTGAGGCTGAAGTGAGCTATGGTCACTGCACTCAGTGTGGGCAACAAAATAAGACTGTCTCTCGGGGGGAAAAACCAATATTAACAGGAGTTTGAAAGAAGTTGATTCCAGCCCTCATGGGTGACTGTGAGGGGTTCAAGGCGTCAATGGAGGAAGTAACTGCAGATGTAGTAGAAATAGCAAGAGAACTAGAATTAGAAGTGGAGCCCAAAGAGGTGACTGAATCGCTGCTGCTGCAATCTCATGAAAAACATTTAATGGATGAGAAGTTGCTTCTTACAGATGAGCAAGAAAATGGTTTCTTTTATTTATGTTTTTCTCAAAATGGAGTCTCCCTCTGTCACCCAGGCTGGAGTGCAGTGGCGCAATCTCAGCTTACTGCAACCTCTGCCTCCTCGGTTCAAGCAATTCTCTCGCCTCAGCATCCCTAGTAACTGGGATCACAGGCACGCGCCACCACACCCGGATAATATTTTGTATTTTTAGTAGAGACAGGGTTTCACCATGTTGGCCAGGCTAGTCTCGTACTCTTGACCTCATGATCCTCCTGCCTCAGCCTCCCAAAGTGCTGGGATTACAGGCATGAGCCACTGTGCTCAGCTGAGAAGTTACTGCTTATAAATGAGCAAGAAAGTGGTTTCTTGAAGCCAGGCACGATGGCATGTGCCTGTACTCCCAGCTACTCAGGAGACTGAAGCAAGAGGATCACTTGGGCCCAGGAGTTTGGGGCTGGAGTGAGTTATGGTCTTGCCTAACTGGAGTCCAGCCTGGGCAACACAGTGAGACAAAAATCAAAAAGAAAGAAAGTGGTTTCTTTTGGTTTTGTTTTGTTTTCGAGGGTCTTGCGCTGTCACGTAGGCTGGAGTGCAGTGGTACAATCTCGGCTCATTGCAACCTCTGCCTCCCCAACTTCAGCAGTCCTCCCACCTCAGCCTCCCTTGTGCTGGGACTACAGGTGCACACCACCACGCCCGGCTAATTTTTGTATATATATATATATATATATATATATATATATACACAAAATTTTGTATATATATGTATATATATATATATATATTTTTTTTTTTTTTTTTTTTTTTTTTTTTTGTAGATACAAGGTTTGGCCATGTTGCCCAGGCTGGTCTCAAACTCCTGTCCTCTAGGGATCCACCCATCTCAGCCTCCCAAAGTGCTGGGATTACAGGCATGAGCCACCCTGTCTTGCTGAAAGTGGTTTCTTAAGATGGAATTTACTCCTGGTGAAGAAGATGCTGTGAACTTTGTTGAAATGACAACAAAGGATTTAGAATATAACATGAATGTAGTTGATAAAGCAGCAACAGGATCTGAGAGGACCGACTCCAATTTTGAAAGAAATTCTCTTGTTGGTAAGATGCTATCAAACAGCAGTGCATGCTACAGAGAATTCTTTCATGAAAGAAAGACTCAACTGATGCAGCAAACTTCACTGTTGCCTTGTTTTAAGAAACTGCCACAGCCACCCCAGCCATCAGCAACCACCACCCCGACCAGCAGCCATCAATATTGAAGTAGGACCTTTCACCAGCAAAAAGATTATGATTTGCTGAAGGCTCAGATGATCATTAGCATCTTGTTAGCAATAAAAGGATTTTAAAATTGAAGTATGTATATTGTTTTTTAGACACAATGCTTTGACACACTTAATAGACTACAGTACAGAACTAGAATTAGAAGGTGATTAGAACTAGATTCCTGGGATGAGTAATCCCAGCTACTCAGGAGGCTGAGGCAGGAGAATTGCTTAAACCCAGGAGGTGAAGGTTGCAGTGAGCTGAGATCACACCACTGCACTCCAGCCTTGGCGACACAGCAGGACTCTGTCTCAAAAAGCAAAGAACATTTTTTTTTTTTTTTTTTTTTCTGAAATGGAGTCTTGCTCTGTTGCTAGGCTGGAGTGCAGTGGCGCAATCTCGGCTCACTGCAACCTCCGCCTCCTGGGTTCAAGCGATGCCCCTGCCTCAGCCTCCCAAGTAGCTGGGATTACAGGCACCTGCCACCGCGCCTGGCTTTTTTTGTATTTTTAGTAAAGACAGGGTTTCACCACGTTGGCCAGGATGGTCTCGATCTCCTGACCGTGTGGTCCACCCGCCTCAGCCTCCCAAAGTGCTGGGATTACAGACGTGAGCCACCTCGCCTGGCCTTTTTTTCCTTTTTCTTTTTCTTTTTTTGGTGACAGGCTCTGACTCAGCCACACTGCACTGCAGTGGCGCAATCTCGGTTCACCGCAGGCTCGACCTCCCAGGACCAAGTGATCCTCCCATCTCAACCTCCCTGAGTAGCTGGGAGTACAGGTGCATGTCACCACACCTGGCTAATGTTTGTATTTTTTTGTAGAGATGGGGTTTTGCCATGTTGCCCAGGCTGATCTCAAACTCCTGGCCTCAAGCAGTCTGCCCATCTCGGCCTCCCCAAGTGCTGAGATTACAGGCATGAGCCAGCACACCCAGCTGTAAACAACTTTCATACACACTGGGAAACCAAAAAATGTGTTTGACTTGCTTCGAGATACTTGCTTTATTGCAGCAGTCTGGAACGCAACCCACGGTATCTCTGAGGTTTGCCTGTACAGCTGCAGCCCCGCCGCCTTCTCACCCAATGCCCGTTTCAGTTTATTTCACCGCTTATAGCCTTGGCCTTATATCTGTTTATTGTCCATCTTTTCCCCACTAGACTGTCAGCTCCATGAGGGCAAGGACTGTGTCTTCATCACTGTCGGATCCCAAGTACCGACTACTGTGACCGATGCTTTGAGGGGTACAACTGACGATATAGAAGTTTTTCTCTCATCCCCATTTCACACATAAGAAAAGACGGCATGCTGAGCCCGACGGCAGCCAGCCAGCAAGAAGCACACCGGGATTTGAACCCTAGTCCATGTGTCGCTGAAGGACAGGGCCGCCTTCCCTGCTGCTGGCCTTGCCGCAGTGAACCTGGAGCTCTTTAGGCCTGGCATGTGTTGTCAGTGACCCCGAGGCCAGACTGTCCTGTGTAAGAACTCACTTCTTGGGTCAGGTGCGGTGGCTCACGCCTGTAATCCCAGCACTTTGGGAGGCTGAGACAGGCGCATGATGAGGTCAGAAGTTCAAAACCAGCCTGATCAACATGGTGAAACCCCGTCTCTACTAAAAATACAAAAATTAGCTGGGCATGGTGGCGCGAGCCTGTAATCCCAGCTGCTCAGGAGGCTGAGGCAGGAGAATCGCTTGAACCCAGGAAGCGGAGGTTGCAGTGAGCCGAGATCGTGCCACTGCTTTCCAGTCTTGGTGACAGAGTAAGACTCTGTCTCAAAAAGGAAAAACAACAACAACAACAACAACAACAACAAAAATGGCTGGCGCGGTGGCTCATGCCTGTAATCCCAGCACTTTGGGAGGCCGAGGTGGGCAGATCACAAGGTCAGGAGATCACGACCAGCTTGATCAACATGGTGAAAACCTGTCTCTACTAAAAATACAAAAATTAGCCAGGCGTGGTGGCATGTGCCTGTAATTCCAGATAGGAGGCTGAGGCAGGAGAATCGCTTGAACCGGGAGGTGAAGTTTGCAGTAAGCCGAGATCGCAGCACTGCACTCCAGTCTGAGTGACAGAGCGAGACTCCAACTCAAAAAAAAAAAAAAAAGCCGGGCGCGGTGGCTCAAGCCTGTAATCCCAGCACTTTGGGAGGCCGAGGCGGGTAGATCACGAGGTCGAGAGATCGAGACCATCCTGGTCAACATGGTGAAACCCCGTCTCTACTAAAAACACAAAAAAGTAGCTGGGCATAGTGGCGCTTGCCTGTAATCCCAGCTACTCAGGAGGCTGAGGCAGGAGAATTGCTTGAACCCAGGAGGCGGAGGTTGCGGTGAGCCGAGATCGGGCCATTGCACTCCAGCCTGGGTAACAAGAGCGAAACTCCGTCTCAAAAAAAAAAAAAAAAAAGTAGCCAGGCATAGTGGTGCACATCTGTAATCCCAGCTACTTGGGAGGCTGAGGCAGGAGAATCACTTGAACCTGGGAGGTGGAAGTTGCAATGAGCCGAGATCACGTCACTGCACTCCAGCCTGGGCAATAAAGTGAGGCTCTGTCTCAAAAAAGAAAAAAAGAAAGAAAGACTAGGAAATCTACAGAGGACAAGCTTCTTTCTGCACGCACCCTTCCTGGACAGAGACAAAGCTGCTGATTTCTGCAGCTGCACTGGGAACTATAAATCAGTAGAACACAGCCCAGACACCCCCCATTCCACCCCACACCCCCCAGCCGGTAATGGGGCTGCTATAGCCTGCAGAGAATGGTAAATTGCTAATTTAAGCCAGGCTTTCTGCTCTACCCCACGATTATCCCTCTTCCTGTGCATGTTATGACATTCCGTGTGGTCAATTTGATTTTGAGGTCCCAGGACTCTGAGGTTAATGAAATCATGCCTTGCCCTTGCACAGCCCCTGCCTCTCAAAGTCCAGACATCTGCCAAGGAAGGGAAAGAGAAGCTGAGATCACAGCATCTAAAAATCATTATTTTTAAAATCTCAGGGTCGGGCGTGGTGGCTCTCGCCTGTAATCCCAGCACTTTTGGAGGCTGAGGCAGGTGAATCACTTGAGGTCAAGAGTTTGGGGCCAACCTGGCCAACATGGTGAAACCCTGTCTCTACTAAAAATACAGAAAAAGTTAGCCAGGCAGGGTGGCGCACCCCTGTAATCCCAGCTACCCAGTAGGCTGAGGCACTAGAATTACTTGAAGCAGGGCAATGGGGGGGTGGGGAGTTTGCAGTGAGCCAAGATTGCACAAGCCAAGATTGTGCCACTGCACTCCAGCCTGGGCAACAGAATGAGACTCTGTCTTAAATAAATAAATAAATAAATAAATAAATAAATAAATAAAAATATCACCCATAGTGAGAGGGGCCTGAAATTCTGCTTGTCTTTTCTCCACCTGAATCTCAGGGCCAAACTTCCACCCAGTGATTTCCCAGTGTCTACTTGCACACTTAAGCGACAGGAAGCTCCCTACATTACACAGCATCCCACACTTTCCTGGAGAGCTTTGACGGTGGGCAAATTCCTTACAGAAATAATGAGATGTGTGCAAAGAATGTTCACGGCATCATGTATTATTACTATTTTTTTCTTTTTTTTAGAGACAGGGTCTTGCTACATTGTCCAGGCTGATCTTGAATTCCCTGGGCTCAAGGGATCCTTCCACTGTGGCCTCCCAAAGTGCTGGAATTACAAGAGTGAGCCACCATGCCCAGCCAGCAGCCTGGGCGACAGGACGAGACTCATTATTTAGATTGGCATAATATTGGAAATAATGAAAGTCGCTGGAAAAAGAACACATTCATATAATGTAGCCATCAAAAATCATGTTTTCAAAATAGAGGAGCACATGCTTACACTATCATGTTAAGTGAACAGGCATCTCACCAAATATTACATGCAATGTGATCATGACTTCAACATGTGATACTGATTTCACTAAAACGGAAAAACACATGTGTTGGCTCATGGGTGTAATTAATCCCAGGACTTCGGGAGGCCAAGGTGGGAGGAACACTTGAGTCCAGGAGTTCCAGACCAGCCTGGGCAACATAAGGAGGTCCCCATATCAAACAAAAATAAGCCGGGTGTGGTAGCTCACATCTGTAATCCCAGCACTTTGGGAGGCCGAGGAGGGCCACCATGCTCAGCTAACTTTTTAATTTTTTTGTAGAGATGGGTCTTGCCATATTGTTTGGGCTGGTCTTGAACTCCTGGACTCCAGTGATCCTCCTGCTCTGCCTCCCAAAGTGTTAGGATTACAGGCATGTGTCATTGTACCCAGCTGAGATTTTTTTTTTTTTTTTTTTTTTTTTGAGAGAGAGAGTCTTGCCCTGTCATCCAGGCTGGAGTGCAATGGCATAATCTCGGCTTACTGCAGCCCCCACCTCCCGGGTTCAAGTGATTCTCCTGCCTCACCCTCCCAAGTAGCTGGGATTACAAGCACCCACCATCACACTCGGCTAATTTTTTGTACCCTTAGTAAAGACAGGGTTTCACCATGTTGGCCAGACTGGTCTTGAACTCCTGACCTCGTGATCTGCCTGCCTCAGCCTCCCAAAGTGCTGGGACTACATGCACGAGGAGAATTTCTAATATTGAGTTGATAAAGTTTCCCTATAACACCCACTCAATAATTCAAGTTCTGGCTCACACCTGTAATCCCAGCACTTTGGGAAGCTAAGGCAGGCGGATCACTTGAAGCAAGGCGTTCGAGAACAGCCTGGCCAACATGGTAAAACTCCATCTCTACTAAAAATACAAAATTAGCCAAGTCTGTTGGCACACATACCTGTAATCCCAGCTACTCGGAAGGCTGAGGCAGGAGAATCGCTTGAACCCAAGAGGCAGAGGTTACAGTGAGCCAAGATCACATCATTGCACTCCAGCCCCGGGAACAGAACAAGACTCTGTCTCAAAAAAAAAAAAAAATTCTAGTTCCTCTGAGGCTCAATAAATGTCAATCAAATGAATGCAAAGCAAGTCCTACTCCTCTTCTAAATAGTCATAATTATAGAAAATGTTTATGGCCCACATACCAAATGCCTAGCTCTGTGCTGAAGCCCCTCACAGCAGGCCTCATGAACTTCTCATAAGCACTCTATGAGGGTCTGTCACTACTCCCATTTCACAGATGAGAAAGCGGAGGCTCAGAGAGGTTGTGTATGTATTGCTCAAACTCAGTCTTAGTAAATGGCACAGCTGGGACGTAATTCAAGGTCAGTCTGGCTCCCATGCCAGGCTCTCAATCACTGCCACCCCATGCAGAGGCCCTAGAGATTTGCAGACAGCAGTCTACCCTCTTCCCTGTCCCCGTTCCTTGCTTCTGTACCTAGACATCCCCAGCGCTTGCCTCCATTCCACCATGTCATGAATAGCAGCAGCAGATGGACATGGAGTGGTTTTGGAGTCAGATAGGCCTGGGTTTGAATCTCGATTCCACCCTCTCTTGCTGTGAGAGGCACTTGCTCCCTTTGAGCCTCTTGTCCTCATTTGTAAATGAGAACAGAAAGGCCCCATTGCAGGGCTGGAGTGCACTTTGCATGCTTAAACCTCAATGTGGCCTCTGGCTCCAGAAGCCTCCGGCGCGTGGCAGAAGCTCAGGAAGAGGCTCCTCAGTGTCCTCAGTGACTCCTATGGACCCACCTCAGAGCATCTATAAGTCACACACACTCACCAGGGAATAAACCCAAAACCCGGGAAGGAGCAGGCTCCAGCCAAGACCAGGAGATGCCACAGGAACAGCAGCCAGGGCTGCTGCCTGTCCTCTCTGCTCAGCCTCATCAGAAGTCATCTGGCCCAGTGTCCTCCTGCGGTCATTGTCTCTGTCTCCGTCTCCTCCTCCTCCTCCTCCTCCTCCTCCTTCTCCTTCTTTTTGAAATGGGGTCTTGCTATGTCGTCCAGTCTGGTCAACACCTTAGCCTCTTGAGTAGCCGAGATTACAGGCATGCACCACCATGCACAGCTTCCTGCCTTCTTGTTAGGTCCAACAGCACTCCATTTCAGAAAGGGAACAGCTGAGGGCAGGGTTTTAATGGCCCCGTCAAGGTCACCTGGCTCTCTTTTCATTGCCCTGAGCCACCCTCTCTAGTCTCCCCACATTGAGCCCCTCCCCATCCAATCCACCCCTCACCCTCACACCAAATTCATTCTCTTGAACACCATTCTGCATAGATTGCTCCAAAATCCCCCTCCCCATGGCCTGTGACCGGAAGCTCCCTCATTTCCCTGCAAGCCAACCTTACCATGGGATCACTGAGGACCTGTCCAGCCTCAGCTCCGACATCCAGACTGGAACCTCTGCACGGCCTCTGGCCGCCCCCACAGTCAGGCCGGGCCTGCCTCCAGGCCTCTCTTCAGTCCTCCCTCTCCCCATGAGAACAACTGCCTCTAGTTAACTGGGGCTGCTCTAACAGGGGCTCCTCCTCAGGAATTGCCGGTGGCTCCCAAGCCCAGCCAAGCTCAGCACCCAGCAGGAGCTTTTGACACCATGGTGAGGAGGAGGACACTGCTTGCTACACTTTTCCTGCTTTTGTCCCTGCAGCCCCTTCATCTTCACAGCCACCCTGGTCCCCAGCACCCTTAGCTCAGCCTCGGTGAATTGGTGAATCATTGCTCCTGCGGCTCCATCTGTCTGGAATGCTCCGCCCGCACCTCTCCAGGGAGCCGACTGCTGCTCCCGCTCCACCGTGCACAGGCGTCCCCTCCTCTGGCTGGGTCTGGACCTCCTTGGACTTCCATAGTTCAGGGAGCTGCACTTCTCCGTGGAGTTGCAACTAACCAAGGGGCACGGGCATGGCTGCGTTAGGAGACAGAGGCCACTCGGAGGTTTAAGCTGTGGGTCTGGGCAGCGGAGCTGAGGCTGGATAGACCTGGCATGGGTCAGCATCAGCAAATGCTTTGCTGACTGAGTACGTGTGCAGGCAATCCAGGACATGGGAAAGGGCCCACGGTAGAAAACACAGATGACCAGGCCTCCACAACCCACCTGCACTCTGGCCACCTGCAGCCGCCGCAGGAATGCCAGGTAACCACAGCACAGGGCACGCCAGGTGCTATGCTACGGCCTTTCCATGCTCCATCTCTTTAAGTCCTCCCAATAACCTATCATATCACCCCAATTTTTTAAATGAAAAAATGAGCCGGGCACGGCAGCTCATGCCTGTAATCCCAGCACTTTGGGAGGCCAAGGCGGTGGATCACTTGAGGTCAGGAGTTCGAGACCAGCCTGGCCAACATGGTGAAACCCCGTCTCTACTAAAAACACAAAAACTAGCTGGGCATGGTGGCGTGCACCTGTAATCTTAGCTACTGGAGAGGCTGAGACATGAGAATGACTTGAACCTGGGAGGCAGAGGTTGCAGTGAGCTGAGATGGCACCACCGTACTCCAGCCTGGGCTCCATATCAAAAAAAAAAAAAAAAAAAAAAAGGAGGCTCAGGGAAGTTAAGCTGTTTTTGCCCAAAGTCACACCTCTGGGACATAGATAGAGACCAGGCACTACCTGACCTCTAGCCACAGCCTTTACCACTGCACTGTGCCATCTCACTGGAATCGCTCCTGGCCCCGGGGCCGTGGGTCCTGACCCCAAGAGAGGGGAGCGAGACAAGAGGCCAAGGGGCTTCCAAAAATAGGACAGGGATTCAGTGCTACAAATTCTGCTAAGAAGACACTTCAGCATTTTCCCCAGCAGCTTCTGGAACCTCGAAGGGAGACAGAAGAGATCATCAGCACCCTGCATTCACCCATCCCGGCCCTGCCTGCCTGGCCCAACTCCCCTCCCTGCTGGGTGCTGCAGTCCCCTCGGAGGAGGGAAAACGCGGTGCTTTGCCAACATCATCTCATCCGATCCGGAGGACAAAGGTACTTATGGCAGTGCTATTACCCACATCTTCCCAATGAAGACAGATGCACAGAGGCGATCCGGCTTGCTAAAGCTCTTAGTAGAAGGCAGAGCCAGCATTTGATACGAGGAGAAAAATCAGAAGAGACATGGGGTGAGGTGAGATCAAGGGGCCGAGAAGCACACAGGCTGAAGTCGTCTCTCGGAGGCTGGCCGGGGCTGGCAGGAAGCAGTGGGTGCAGCAAGGGTACACACCTGCTGAAACCAGACTCAGGGCCCAGGGGAGGCAGGGAGGCAGGGACGGCTGCGGAACAGACAGGAGGCCAGGTAGAAAAGCACTGACTCCTCTTGCTCAGGTTCTGGGTTGGGCCACCGAGGAAGCTCTGGGCCAGGCAGGAGGAGGAAGGGGTCACCTGCCACAGGTGAGGGGCCTGCTAAGCCCATCGCACCTCACCTACCCAGTGGGACGCCCGGGGGAAGTCTCCAAGATGGCAGCCCAGCAGCCCAGAAGGAGGAGTTGTCTGGTGTCTGCTCTGAGGACCTCAGCATCGCCATCGCCAGCACGAGGCATCATGCTGACCAACCCCACACGCAGGAGGAGGCAGCGGGACCACCTGTCCACAGAAATCCCACTCACGCTTCCTAAAAGCATCATTCCCCAGAGCCGATTCCCAGAGGCCCCTCTCGCGCCTCCAGGATGAGAGGCCTTCGCAGGTGGCTCCTCGGAAGGGAGGCAGCGTGCGGGGCCTGCGGGACGAAGGAATTCTGAGATTCCTGGTCCTTCCGTCCGGGCCCTCACCAGCGTCCTGCTTCCTGGCCGCTGCTCCTCTGGAGCACGGTGCACTGTTTTCTCGGCATTTAGCACACAGTGTGTAGAATGTTGTAGAATGAGTTAATTCTTTTCAGTTCTTCACACAGAGCCCCTCCTTGTTCTCAAAGGGCTTAGGGACTAAAAGGCTCCGATATCACACATTATGCCACTTATCCTCACCCCCACGCTGGAGGCGCTGTCGGTGTTCCCACTTCAATGAGAAGAGCTTCAGACAGCTCGTCACTAGCCCAAGTACACAGCACGTAAGTGGCTTTGAACTCAGATATGTCTGGCTCCAGAGCCACAGCTCTGCCCACTCTACCACCCTGCTTCCTTCCCCAAGAGTCTCTGAATCTTCCCTTGCACACCGTCCCCTGCCCCCCATCCCCCACCCCACGACAAGCTGCCTAAGCTCAGGACTGGCTGGCAGAATTCACTCATTCAATCACTCATTCACTCAACCCAGCAACCAACTCATGTGCTGGTTGTGGCGGGCCTTCCTTGGCTGCCAGGAAACCGCAGATGGAGTGCAGCGCGGGGAGCCCTTCAGGGGAGCAGGGGTTTTTCTCCAGCCCAGGCTGCCCTCTCCCCATTGCCCTTGGGACTTTTCCAGCAGAAGCCAAGACCCAGGCAGCTGCCCTGCCCTCAGCCTCTCTTTCACTGTTCACCGGGGAAGGTCTAAGCACCAGCCCCCATCATTCCCCCTCCCCAAAGGACAGCAGCCTAAAATGTCCAGGCTGAGTAACGCGGAGAAGCACAGTCCCCAGGTCTCTGTTCTCTGAGGATTCTAGGACCAGAGGAGGGACAGAGCCAGGCACAATGGCTCCGCCTGTAATCCCAGCACTTTGGGAGGCCGAGGCGGGTGGATCGCTTGAGCTCAGAAGTTTGACACCAGCCTAGGCAACATGGCAAAACCCTGTCTCTACAAAAAATACAAAAGTTAGCATGGCGTGTGCCCGTAGTCACAGCTACCCAGGAGCCTGCGGTGGGAGAACCACATTCAAGCCCAGGAGGTTGAGGCTGCAGTGAGCTGTGATCATGACACTCCAGCCTGGGCAACAGAGAGAGCTTGCCTCAAAAATAAAAGAGGAGGGACAGGATTCTGCCACCCTCCTTCCAGACAATGCTTTGACTGTCCTCTACCCCAGGCAACTCTGGCGAAAAGTTCTGGACTTAAGTCACAGACTAGGGTTCTAGCTCTGGGCCTGGTGCCAGCTGTGATACCCTCCGAGAGCAAGTCACCTTGCCTTTCTCTGAGCCACAGATCCCTCATCTGCAGGATGTGAGTGCTGGTGATGATTCTAATGTTTGTCCCATGGCATTGAAGGCGAGGATTCCATCATTCAGACCCTGAGACACAGTTTTCACATAAATGGTTGACCAGCGCAATGTCTTAGCAACGTGGGGACCCCAAGAGGCCCGCTCAGCTGTGTGCATACACTGGGCAATGCGATTCCTGGAAGGCTGTGTGGGAATGCCCCTAGCAGGCTGAGTCCAGAGCCCCCCCACAGTGGACTCTCAGCAGTGGGAGGCCCTTCCCTTGCTCAATGGTAGTGGGGAAGCCGTGCTGAGTCAGCCCACCAGCCAGAGACCCTGGGGAAACGGTTGGAAATGAGACTGAACACACTGCTGCTCGGCTTTTCCCAGACTCGGGCACCTGGAGGTCCCCTAGACAGGGCGGGTGCCAGGAACCCGGAGATCTCAGAATCACATCTCCTCTCAGGCCCACCTTAGGACAGACGCCTCCCTCGGTGAGGCTCCCTTCCGTAGTCAGATTCCTCAGGACTTAGAAAATCCCCCCTCCTCACTGTGTAGACAGCGTCCATTTACTGGGTGCAGGCACCAGGATAGCTGCGGTACGTGCTCTCTCTCTGACGCCTCACAGCAACCCTGTGGGAGAAGATTTACCCTTCCTTCATTCTACAGATGAAGAAACTGAGGCTCAGAGAGGCTAAATGATTCGCCCAAGTCACACAGCCAGTTCCTGGCAGAGCAGGGATTAATGCTAGGACTGGCCTGCCTCTAAGCTTGCGAAGTGGGGAGAATCACTGACGAAGACACAAAGCCAAGATCAGTCCTGCATATGCTGGGGGAGAAGGCTCCCAGTGTTGCTGGTGATGAGTCATGGAAAGCACAGGAAATTCCTGTGCCCGCCATTCTTTCTGGAGGAGCAAAGATCCCCCAGAGATCATCAATGCTGAAGCCCACTGACACCCACACACCTCATCCCATGCTCCAACACACTACGTTCTGCCCCGCAGACACCCCATACCCTGGAATTCATACTTTCCAATTGAGGAGACTGGGTCTATATTCTTCGGACAGGGAAACTGAGGCAGATGGGAGGAGGGACAGGAAGAATACTACCTGGGCATCCATGATTGGGCTGAGACTACAGTTCCTCTCTCCAGCCTCTGAGTCCACGGCCTGAGCTATGCCCTGCATGGTGGCACCACAGCCCAGAGAGGTTTAGGGCCATGTCCTTGGTGCACGAGCATGCAGGACCCATTTTCAACTAAGAGTAAATACCAGGGCATCTTTGTTGTTTTAAGGATGGAAGTTTTCCTCTCAACCCTTATTGGCCATGTCTGGGCTTGTGGGGCTGTTATCAGGAGGGCTACTTCTGGGGCAAGCTGATGTCTTAGACTCCTTGAGAAGGTCTCAGCTCTCTCCATAAACTCCAAGAAGAGCACCTCACTTCCTGGGGTAAAAGCTCAAAATCCACTCCAGCCCAGACCAACCACTGTAGCCTTTGGCAGAAGACTGTTAAAGTCGGCAACGAGAAAATGGGAGAGGGCATTTGTGAGGAGGGTGTGAGGCTTCTCTGAACCCTATTCAGAGCTCCTGACCAGGTGGCCACTGGGGAAGGGAACAGAGAAGTGGTGGCGGCCCACAGCCGCCGCCCATGGTATCCAGGAATCACTGGCAAAGGCACACAGAGCTGCACAAACAACAGGGACCACGGCCACTCTGGATGCTCTGCTGCCCTCGGGGTTTCAGGGACTTGAGAAGAAAATAACAGTCGCACTGTTGCATTCAGACAGAATCACAAACTGACAGGGACAAGCACACACCAACCCAGGGACCCTAACAGATGATCACCAAGAATGACTTGGTAAGGGCCCCACAGCGAGGTGCCGACACCCAGCACCCTCCTGTGCGCCCTGCCTGCACGGCGCCCTCACGCCCGTCTCCCCGAAAGTCCGAGGCACCTCAGAGCAGCTCTGCCCACCCCATGGACATGTTTCCGACGTCCAAACATACAGCTGTCCCGTCACAACCACCCACTCACAAACTGTGACAGACACATAAACTGACGCCAAACTGTCCCACAAACAAGCAAGGGGATGACAACAGATGATCAAATGTAATTTAGTCAAGCTCGGTGCACCCCTCCACCACACACATACACACACACACATACACACACACACACACACACACTACACGATGACACACATTCCTGTGTCCCCATCGATGTAAGTGGCCTCGCCTCTTGCTGGGCCCCCGGTGCCCCTCCAGGAAGTGCGGAGGCGAGGGGAATCTGGGGTCCGTGCTTGGGGTCCCAAGTCCGTGATCCCCACAGTCACCCCGGGCCCCAGCCCTGCAGCGCCGGCCCGCAGTGGACTCACCGGACGATGCCAAACATGACGAGCAAGTTGCCCAGCAGCCCCACGGCGCACACGGCCGAGTAGAGCGCGGTGATGGCGATTGCCAGGGCGAGGGACGAGGCGCTCCGCTCGCCCGGCGGCCCCGACGCATTGGCGCCCGCGCTGGGGAAGGCGCTGGGGTAGGCGTCCGAGGCGTTGGCGAGGAGCGGGGGCTGCAGCTCGGCGCGGGCGGAGGGGGCCGGTTCCATGGCTGCCGGCCGGCCACGCCGCGTCCCTCTCTACTGTGCGCCCTGGGCGCGGGGACCCGGCGCGAGGGGCGCCCGAAGGCAGAGGCCGCGGCCCCGACGCCGCCGGCTGCCGCGCCCCGGTCGCCCCGCTGTCTCTGCGCCTCCTCCGCCGGCCTCGCCGCCCGCACCGGCCCAGCCCTCGGCGTCCGCCCGCTCTCCTCGCCCGGAGCTCTGTGAGCCCGGAGCAGCCGCAGGCTCCTCGGACGCGCCCGCCGCGCGCACCACGTGGCCCGGAGGCGGCCGCCAGTCTGCGCCCGCGACCGGGGGCGGGCGCTGCACCACCGGCTCAGAGCTGGGCAGGGGAGGCCTCCCGCCCCCTCATGGGGATGGTTCGCAGGCTCCAGTGCGCCCAGTCCCAGCCTGGACTCTCCTCCCCACCCCCTTGCCACTTTGGTGCCTGAGGGACCTGGGTGTGGGTCCCGCCTCCCGCCCCTGCACTAACCGGTGAGTGACCTTGTGTAGTTACTTAACCTCCCACACCTTCACTCTCTTTGTCTGTGACTTGAGGAAAATCGTACCACCTCCCTCAGAGGGAGATTGGGGAGACTGAATAAAATGATTCGAACAAAGAGCTTAGCGCAGTGCCCTGCGCACAGTTGCATGCTCCGTAAATAACCCGTATTATCCGTGCCTTTCTTGCACCCCATTCATTCGCTCAACAAATATTTTGAGGGTGCCTAATAGAAGAGCCAGGTATTTGGCGGGACCCTCTAGTACACAAAACCAGAGGCAGCCTCTGCTTCCTGGGGCTTACAGCCCAGTGCAGGAGAGAGAGCGAGCACTCCTAAAATTACACTAAGATACAGGTAGAAATTGAGAAAGTGGCAGGGTCTACAAAACCCAGCGGTCAGGACGGCGTCCCTGGGGAAACGACACTTGAGGTGTGGTGTGAAGTTTGGGGAGGAACTAAGTAAGGAAGAAACAAGGGAAGAGGATTCCGGATACAGGAAGCAGAGGGACTGAAAGGAAGTCAGGAAGAGGAGAAGGCAGGAAGTGAGGGCGATGAGGCGATGGGCAGGCTCTTGAAGACCACCTTAAGGAGCGCTCCGGCGGCAGTGCGAGCAAATGGAAGTGGGGCACTTGGCTAAGTCATCCTTCTCCTTGGGGTGCCCAGGCTTTTCAGAACGTCCTCTCTACCAAGCATTATCCTCTCAGGCACTGTGATTAGCACTTTATCCATGCACCAACACTTTAGCATAGCTTCTATTATTGTCCCCATGTTACAGATGAGAAGACTGAAGCTCGGCACTAAATTAAGCCATATAGTCATTATTTCTATCAGAACTGGTCTCCCTCCTTAAAGGGCCCGGGCCTGATTGATCCCAGCATCCAGGAGAGGGCTGGGGTCATAGCAGGTGCTCAAGAAATGCTTTTTGGATAATAAAGATCCCAAAGGGAATTGGAGTGGAGCAACATTAGGTGTTCTGAGGTCTAGACTCTGGGGCAATGCTCTTGGCTCTGTGTGTGGCTGGGCAAGGACCCCTCCCTCATCTCACCCTCTAGCTGGAGTCATCCATCTACAGTATGTGCAAGCCTCGTACCCTTTCCCAGAGAAAAAGCCAGAATTCCCAAGTTCACCCTCTCGGACATTTTCTCCACCCACTCAGCTGCTGGCCAGGTGCCTCTACCAACTGCAGCAACCCCCACCCCAGGACTTTCCCACTCAATCACCCAAGGACTTTTCAGAAAGATTTTTGCTGTGGTCACCTGCTGCCAAAACTCTCTCCCCTGTCCCGAAGGGCCTGGTCCTCATAGACTTTTCTAGTGCCAGCAGAGAGAAATTGGGACAGGAAGGAGGAGGGCTGATTTATTGGAACTCTGGTCCCCTCCCTAAGTTTTTTCCTGTCAACTCCAAGCCAAGTTTTTTCCTGCCTTGGGACATTTGAACATCCTATTCGTTCCACTTGGAAGGCTGGACTGCTTGCTTCCTCAGCCTAAGCGGTTTTTTATATTTTTTTAATTTTTATTTATTTCTTTCTTTTTGAGATGGACTCTCACTCTGTCGCCCAGTCTGGAATGCAGTGGCACAATCTTGGCTCACTGCAACCTCCGCCTCCCTGATTTAAGCAATTCTCTGCCTCGGCCTCCCAAGTAGCTGGGATTACAAGCACCTGCCACCACACCTGGCTAATTTTTGCATTTTTAGTAGAGATGGGAGGGTCTCACCATCTTGGCCAGGCTGGTCTTGAACTCCTGATGTCGTGATCCACATGCCTCGGCCTCTCAAAGTGCTGGGATTACAGGCATGAGCCATCGCGCCTGGCCCTAAGCATTATTTATCCCTCAAGTTTCAGCTTAAATATCACTTCCTTTGTGAAACCTTCACTGATCCCCACCCCACCTCCAACTAGCCCAGCTCTCCTTATTATCTGGTAGCATCACGTGCCTCTTCTTTACATGTTAACAGTTTCCCAAGTGTGTATTTGTATCGTTGGACTTTTTGTGCATCACCTTCATCCAAAAAAGTCTTGTGTAAAACTAACCACTGAGTACTACGCTCAATAACTGAGTTGACAGGATCATTAATACCCCAAACCACAGCATCACACAACATACCCAGGTAGCAAACCTGCACGTGGACCCCCTAGATCTACAAAACAAATTGAAAAAGACCGGGCAGGGTGGTGCACACCTGTAATCCCAACACTTTGGGAGGCTGAGGCAGGCAGATCACTTGAGCCTACGAATTTGAAACCAGCCTGGGCAACATGGCAAAACCCTGTCTCTACAAAATAAAATACAAAAATTAGCCAGGCATGGTGGTGTGTGCGCCTAGTCCCAGCTACTTGGGAGACTGAGGTGGGAGGATCATTTGAACCTGGAAAGTAGAGGCTGCGGTGAGCCAAGATTGTGCCCCTGAACTACAACCTGGGTGACAGCAAGACCCTGTCTCAAAAAAAAAAAAAAAGCCGGGCGCGGTGGCTCAAGCCTGTAATCCCAGCACTTTGGGAGGCCGAGGCGGGTGGATCACGAGGTCAAGAGATCGAGACCATCCTGGTCAACATGGTGAAACCCCGTCTCTACTAAAAATACAAACATTAGCTGGGCATGGTGGTGTGTGCCTGTAATCCCAGCTACTCAGGAGGCTGAGGCAGGAGAATTGCCTGAACCCGGGAGGCGGAGGTTGCGGTGAGCCGAGATCGCGCCATTGCACTCCAGCCTGGGTAACAAGAGCGAAACTCCGTCTCAAAAAAAAAAAAAAAAAAAAAAAAAATTGACAAAAAGACAACGAAAAAAAAGTCGAAAAAAACATTAAAAGATCTTGTGCATTTCTGTGCCCTCCTTAGCGCAGGCCCTGACACACAGGTGCTCATGAGTGACTGAATAAAAAAGCTCAGTTCCAATTTTGGTTACTCTGTAATTTTTTTTTCCTTAAAGAAGTTCACAATCAGGAAGTTTTGAAGGAGGGCTGGGAGTGGTGGCTCATGCCTGTAATCCCAGCACATTGGGAGGCCAAGGCAGGTAGATCACCTGAGGTCAGGAGTTCAAGACCAGCCTGACCGACATGGTGAAACCCCATCTCTACCAAAAATACAAAAAAAAAAAAAAAAAAAAAAAAAAAAATGCTGGGCATGGTGATGGGTGCCTGTAGTCCCAGCTACTTGGGAGGCTGAGGCAGGAGAATGGCTTGAACCTGGGAAGTGGAGGTTGCAGTGAGCCGAGATCACGCCACTGCACTCCAGCCTGGGCAACAAGACAGAAACTCCATCTCAAAAAAAAAAGAAGTTGTGAAAGATATGTAAATGACCAAGTACCTGAGTGAAATAATTGCTAAGAAAACATACATGCCAACTGCAAGTGAATTGCCCCATTCTGAACATTGGAAGAACAAATGGAAATTCAAAGGCTTCTAAAGGGATTTCCACAATCACCTCTAAAATGAAATGAAAACTTGGAAATGATCAATTCTTACATGGGTGTAAGCATTCTAGCTTATGCAGCCTCTACCTTCCAGGATCAAGTGACCCTCCCACCTAAGCCTCCCCAGCTGTTAGGACCACAGGCATGCACCACCACAGCCAGCTAATTTAAAAAAAAAAAATTTTTTTTTGGAGATGGTGTCTTGCTCTGTCACCCAGGCTGGAGTGCAGTGGCGCACTCTTGGCTCGCTGCAACCTCCACCTCAGCCTCCGGAGTAGCTGGGATTACAGGCACCCACCACTATGCCTAGCTAATTTCTTTGTATTGTTAATAGAGACAGGGTTTCACTATCTTGGAAAGGCTGACCTTGAACTCCTGACCTCGTGATCCCCCCGCCTCAGGCTCCCAAAATGCTGGGATTACAGGCATGAGCCACCGCACCTGGCCTTTAATTTTTTTTTTTTTTTTTTTTTTTTTTAGACAGAGTTTCGCTCTTGTTACCCAGGCTGGAGTGCAATGGCGCCATCTCAGCTCACCGCAACCTCCGCCTGCTGGGTTCAGGCAATTCTCCTGCTTCAGCCTCCTGAGTAGCTGGGATTACAGGCACGTGCCACCATGCCCAGCTAATTTTTTTGTATTTTTAGTAGAGACGGGGTTTCACCATGTTGACCAGGATGGTCTCGATCTCTTGACCTCGTGATCCACCCTCCTCGGCCTCCCAAGGCCTTTAATTTTTTTTTTTTTTTTGAGACAGAGTTTCGCTCTTGTTACCCAGGCTGGAGTGCAATGGCGCCATCTCGGCTCACCACAACCTCCGCCTGCTGGGTTCAGGCAATTCTCCTGCCTTAGCCTCCTGAGTAGCTGGGATTACAGGCACGCGCCACCATGCCCAGCTAATTTTTTGAACCTTTAGTAGAGACGGGGTTTCACAATGTTGACCAGGATGGTCTCGATCTCTTGACCTCGTGATCCACCCGCCTCGGCCTCCCAAAGTGCTGGGATTACAGGCTTGAGCCACCGTGCCCGGCAATTTTTTTTTTGTAGAGATGGTGTCTCACTACTTTGCCCAGGCTGGTCTTGAACTCCTGGGCTGAAGCCTCCCAAAGTGATGGAATTATAGGTATGAGCCACTGCACCTGGCCTTCTAGTCTACTTACCTTTAAAAGGCAGTCTCATTTCTGTGGTCACAAATTCATTTAACAACCCCATTGGCTACGATTTATGGAGAGCATGTTCTATGGCAGACACTGAACCAAATGCTTTGTGGATTATCTCATTTAATCCCCAAGCAGCCCTAAGAGCATATAGGGTTATTATTATTCCGTTTTGCAGAGGTCAGGTGACCTGCCCAAGCCAGAACCGAGATGTCAAGCTAGGTCTGTGTGACTCCAAACCCCAGTCTTCTGACTCCTCCCAGCACAAAGACTGAGTCACCCAGAAAAACATACTCCATCTGCCTCTGTTCAGCAGAGTTTCCCCCAGGTGGAGGGCAATGATTTACTTGGAGCTTGGGAGATTCTTGAATTCATCCCCACTCTTGGGGGGGACCAGGGTAGACACAGTGCTCCATACCTGGGTTACAGAAGAGTTTGAGCTGTTTTTGGAGCTTGTCCATATCTTGACCTCAAGGTGGGAGAAATGAAGAGAAAAACGGATGGGAAATCCTGGGCCAACTCAGGGCATCAGAAGGCGTCAGCAGGAGAGAAACAGAAATCACTGAAGGAGTAAGAGCAGAAAGGAACTCCCTGGGGAAGCTATTAACAATTTAGTATGTGGGAATGTGGCTCCCACCTGCCAAAGAGACAGAGCTGCCTGATAGAAAATACAGCAGCTGCCTCCCAGTGAGCAGGCAGCTCCCCTGGGTTGCCTCTCAGTCTGGCTCCATCAGCAGGCTTCAGGAGCAGGGAGGATGGCAAAGCTAACCATAAAATAATGCAAAGGGCTTTTGACTTTCCAAAGGACTTCCAGGCCAGACCCAGTGGCTCATGCCTGTAATCCCAGCACTTTGGGAAGCTGAGACTGGCAGCTCATTTGAGGTCAAGAGTTTGAGACCAGCCTGGTCAACATGGTGAAACCCTGCCTCTACTAAAAATACAAAAAGTAGCCAGGCATGGTAGTGGGCACCTGTAATCCCAGCTACTACAGAGGCTGAGGCAGGGGTATCACTAGAACCCAGGAGGCAGAGGTTGCAGTGAGCCAAGATAGCACCACTGCACTCCAGCCTGGGCGACAGAGCAAGACTCCATCTCAAAATAAAAATAAATAAATAAATAAATAAAGTACTTCCAGATTGATGACTTCATCTTGACATCAGCCTGATATATGGGGAGGTTAGGTTTCATTATCTTCATTTGATAACTAGGAAGACAGACTTCTAGAGAGCCTAGTGGGATCCCCAAGGATACATAGCAAATTGGCAAAAGAAATAGGATTGGCACCATCCATCTAGCTGCTCAAGCTAGAAACCTGAGAATCATTCTTGATTCCTCTCTGTCTCTTTCCACCACTTCTAAGCAATCACCAGGTCCTGTCCATTCTTCCTTTATAATCTCTGAATCCTGATATTGTTCTTTATTCTTTTTTTTTTTTTTTTTTTTTGAGACATTCTCACTCTGTCGCCAGGCGCTAGGCTGGAGTGCAGTGGCACAATCTCGGCTCACTGCAACCTCTGCCTCCCGGGTTCAAGCAATTCTTCTGCCTCAGCCTCCTGAGTAGCTGGGACTACAGGCACACCACCATGCCCAGCTAATTTTTGTATTTTTAGTAGAGATGGGGTTTCACCATGTTGGCTAGGATGGTCTCGATCTCTTGACCTCGTGATCCACCCGCCTCGGCCTCCCAAAGTGCTGGGATTACAGGCTTGAGCCACCGCGCCCGGCTGTTCTTTATTCTTATTACCCATTTCCTCCTAGTCTGACACACCACCATTTTTTTTTGTTGTTGTTGAGACAGAGTCTCGCACTGTTGCCTAGGCTGGAGAGCAGTGTCGCGATCTCAGCTCGCTGCAACCTCTGCCTCTCGAGTTCAAGTGATTCTCCTGCCTCAGCCTGCTGAGTAGCTGCGACTACAGGCACATGCCACCACACCCTGCTAATTTTTATGTATTTGGTAGACACAAGGTTTCACTATGTTGGCCAGACTGGTCTCAAACTCCTGACCTCAGGTGATCCACCTGCCTCGGCCTCTCAAAATCTGGGATTATAGGCACAATTTCTCACTGAAACTACTAAAATAGCCTCCGAAAAGATCTCCCTGCACCCAGGCTTGCTGTCTTCAAGCAGTAACATGGTTCCAGGGTGCTTCACACATCTCTACCTCACCAGCTCCTTGCACCACCTTACATCTTTACATGCTGGATTCCAACCAAAATAAACTCCTTGAGGTTCTCCAAACAACTTGTTTCTCTCACCTCCAGTTTTATCCGAATGGTTAAGATAAAGGCGTGGGCATTGGACTGATTGGATTTGAAATTCCAGCTCACCCACTTAACTAGTTGCGTGAGTTTGGGTGAGTTATGTAACTTCTGTAGGTTTCCTAAACTGGGGACAGTGAAAGTACCTACTTTATGGCACCTGGTGTATAGGCAGTGTTCAACAGGTGTTAGCTATTGCTGTGATGATGGCTGCTCTGTTTGGAATGCTCTACTGAACCCTCCCTGGCCCTTTGTCATCTAACCCACTCCAACACCTCTATCCCTTCTCATCTGAGATGCCACTTCCTCTCCTGCTCCCCCAGATGAGTTTCCATCACTCGGTGTCTGTTCCCCTGGGGCGCGTCTCTCTCCTGGAAGTGCAGTCAAGTCCTGAGTCCCTTGAAGACCATCCCGTCCAGGCATTGCTGGGGAGGCCTAGGTCTGTCAGGAGGAGGAAGGAGAGGAGTTGAAGAGAGAGTGATACAGTTTGGCTGTGTCGCCACCCAAACCTCATCTTGACTTGTAACTCCCATAATTTCCACGTGTTGTGGGAGGGACCCAGTGGGAGATAATTGAATTATAGGGGTGGTAGTGAATTAGTCTCATGAGATCAGTGGTTTGATAAGGGGAGATCCCTTTCTTGCCTGCTGCCATGTAAGACATGCCTTTCACTTTCCACCATGACTGTGAGCCCTCCCCAGCCATGTGGAACTGTGAGTCCATTAAACCTCTTTTTCTTTATAATTTACCCAGTCTCAGGTATGTCTTTATCAGCAACGTGAAAATGGACCAATAGAGGGAGGGTGGTCCCAGGCAGGACAGAGAAGTGGATTCTATGAGAAGGGGAGAATGGAGGAGTGGTGGGTTCTTTGAGTGAAGACTTTGGTGGGTAGTAAGAGTCTGGGAGAAGTTCTGCAACAAGCTGAAGGTCAAGGGAACATAGGCGGTCTCCCCTCTTTTGAATGGACCCTGAGGCTCGAACAAAAGCCCTTCAGAGATGATTTTGATGGAACAAATGACACAGGCCTCTGCCCCATGTTTCCTTGACTGTGAAAACCTCAAGAGAGCAGAAAAACTGGCCCCTCCTCCCCAGTGACTGAGGATGGATTTTCTCACAACCCTGGTGGATGGGGCAGAGACAGAGTTTATCTGATTTTTTAAAAAATTTGTTTTTGCATCTGAGTGTCATGGAGGAAATGCCTACACCTGTTAGATCAGGCGTCCCCCAACTTTTTACACAGGGGGCCAGTTCACTGTCCCTCAGACCGTTGGAGGGCCGCCACATACTGTGCTCCTCTCACTGACCACCAACGAAAGAGGTGCCCCTTCCTGAAGTGCGGCGGGGAGCCGGATAAATGGCCTCAGGGGGCCGCATGCAGCCCGCGGGCCATAGTTTGGGGATGCCTGTGTTAGAGGAATCATCATGAGGCCTATAATAGGCATCAACAAAAGACAGATGAAGGCTGGGTACAGTGGCTCACGCCTGTAACCCTAGCACTTTGGGAGGCCGAGGTGGGTGGATCACCTGAGGTCAGGAGTTCAAGACCAGCCTGGCCATCATGGTGAAACCCCATCTTTAAAAAAAGAAAAAAAGACAGATGAAAATTATGCTTTTCAGAGGAAGGTTGGTGACTTGGAGGAACTGAAGGTACAAAATCTCCCTTCATTTCCATGTTCCTGGGATTGATGTCCTGTCCAGACACTTTTAGCTGTCTGCCCAACAGCAGTGTTTCCTTCTCATTCCCTACAGCTGTACTCCACCCCCTCCACCCCCTCAGGGGATAAGCGTTTTCCCTTGATTTGGGGAAAGGAAGCACCTTTTCTGCCTCAAGGAATAAACTGATCTAAATACATCATGGTAACCTGTGGTAAACTGCAAAGGGGTCACAATTCTTCATTCCTCTCTATACCCGTTGCAATGTGACTTTGCAGCCCCTCCCATACAAGTGGTTGAGACTGTTTTCCCACCCCTTGGTCCTAAGCCAGCCTGTGACTTGCTTTGTCCAAAGAATGGGATGGAAATGAGAGTTCTAGTTCAGAGCCTGAGCCCCAAAAGGCCTTGTATTCTTCCACCCAGTCTCAGAACCCTATTGCTGCCATAGAAATAAGCCTGGGCCAGCCTGCTGGAGGATGAATACACTCAACCTAGCACCCCAGTTAGAGCCAGCCAATACCAGACACTTTAGTAAGTAATGCCATCCTAGACCAGCCAGTCCCCAGCCAACCCAACAGCTGGCCACAGACACAGGAGTGAGCCCAGCCAAGATCAGCCAGGACTACCCAGCTACCCATAGACTTGTAGCAACAATAAATGGGGGTTGTTTCCAGCCACTCGATTTTGGAGTGATATGTTAAGCAGAAGCCATCATAATATATACTTTCTACAGCATGGACTGGTCTAGGAGTAGATACATGACCAATGAGGCATAAAGAGAAATCTGCTGACAAACTTTTATTCCAGGATAAAAATCAAAGCTCCGTCAGGAGAAAACTGTTTGCCCCTGCTCCTTGGGTGGCTGATATAATGCCTGGAGCTGCAGCAGCCACCCTGCAAACGTAAAGCAGTACACATTAGGATGAAAAGCCAATATGGTGACATGGTAAGAATGGAAAGACAGAACGAGCCTGGCTCTTTGGCGATGTTGTTGAAGTCCAGGTACACCACCTCTGGACTGCCTGCTTCAAGACCTTTTCTTTAAGCCACTCCTGGTCATGTTTTTTGTCCTTTGCAGCTAAAAGCATTCCTAAAGGATGCATCAGTGTGCATTCTTCTTGAACTAACATCCCAAGAAGAATTTCACAGGAATAAGTGGGCCTGGTATATTGGCATGAATATGTCCTTGTTTGGAGACTGGGAGGTGGAATTCTGTGATTGAACATACAGACTCTGGGTTTAAACACTGGGTGGGCCACAGGCAGTGATGTGACTTTGGATAATTATTTCCATTTTTCCAACCCTCCATTTCATCATCTGTTAAGAGGCAATAATAATAATATCACTCACACCTGTAATCCCTGCACTTTGGGAAGCTGAGGCAGGAGAATTGCTTGAAGCCAAGAGTTTGAGACCAGCCTTGGTGACATATCAAGACCCCTATCTCTAAAGTCCCACTTACACTGGAGGCTGAGGTGGGAGGGTAGCTTGAGGCCATGAGTCTGAGGTTGCAGTGAGCTATGATAGCGCTGCCTCAGCCTGGGCGTCATCGTCATCATATATGTTGTATAGGATTATGAAACAGCATGATGGTGGAAGTAAACATTCTTTGAAAAACTCAGCCTGGGCCGGGCGCGGTGGCTCAAGCCTGTAATCCCAGCACTTTGGGAGGCCGAGGTAGGTGGATCACGAGGTCAAGAGATCGAGACCATCCTGGTCAACATGGTGGAACCCCGTCTCTACTAAAAATACAAAAAATTAGCTGGGCATGGTGGCGCGTGCCTGTAATCCCAGTTACTCAGGAGGCTGAGGCAGGAGAATTGCTTGAATCCAGGAGGCGGAGGTTGCGGTGAGCCGAGATCGCGCCATTGCACTCCAGCCTGGGTAACAAGAGCGAAACTCCGTCTCAAAAAAAAAAAAAAAGAAAAACTCAGCCTGGCTCCTGGTTTTTCTATCAAGCTGTTATCTTTCTCAGGCAAAAATCAGTTCTTCCCTTCCCTTTCTCTGCTTTTTCTTCTCTGTTTACCCTGGTTAGCTTCCTGAAACCTTTCCCCACCAGAGTGGACTTCCCATTCCTTCCACTGGAATTCTAATACCCACCTGGTCCCTTCTCTCCTCCTCCTCTACCCTCAGCAATTACTGTCGAGCATCAAAATCACCCCATGCCTCATTTGCATACTCTGATGCTGAAGGTATTGACAATTGCTTTCAGTTAACCTTGTCAGATCCAAGGTATTCTTCACTCTCCCCTGTTCTGGTCTCCCCAAGCCTCTCTCCACAAAACGTGGGCAGGGCCCTGAACCAGAGGCAGTCACCAGGGAGCCAGACTGAGTCCCAGTACTCCAGCACTCAGGCATCTCTGCCTCCCCTGCAAGGGCCCTCAGGCTCAGGGCACTGGCCTCCTGGTTGGACCCACGAGCCAATCTGGCAGTGAGTCAGGGTGATGTGGTGGAAAAAACACAGATTTAGGAGCTCTGGGATAAGTCTTCTATCACTAGAAACGTAGACCTGTGGAACTGGAAAGAAAATTAGGCATTGGCCGGGTTCAGTGGCTCATGCCTGTAATCTCAGCACTTTGGGAGACTGAGACAAGTGGATCACTTGAGGTCAGGAGTTCGAGACCAGCCTGGCCAACATGGTGAAACCCGTCTCTACCAAAAATGCAAAAAAGCCCAGGCGCAGTGGCTCACACCTGTAATCCCAGCACTTTGGGAGGCCGAGGCGGGTGGATCACAAGGTCAAGAGATTGAGACCATCCTGGCCAACATAGTGAAACCCCGTTTCTATTAAAAAATACAAAAATTAGCTGGGTGTGGTGGCATGTGCCTGTAATCTCAGCTACTTGGGAAGCTAGGCAGAAGAATCGCTTGAACCCAGAAGGCGAAAGTTGCAGTGAGCTGAGATCCTGCCACAGCACTTGAGCCTGGTGACAGAGGGAGACTCTGTCTCAAAAAAGCAAAAAAAATAAAATAATAAAATAAAATTAGCCAGGCATGATGGCGCACACCGATAGTCCCAGCTACTTGGGAGGCTGAGGCAGGAGAATCATTTGAACCCAGAAGGTGGACACGGTTGCAGTGAGCCAAGACTGTGCCACTGCACTTCAGTCTGGGCGACAGAGCAAGATTCAGTCTCAATCAATCAATCAATCAATCAATAAAAATTAGGCATCATCTAGTCCCACCCTTCTTCAGTTTACAGAAAAAGATGCTGAAATTCAGAGTGGTGAAGGGACTCACGCAAGCCACTCAGCAAGTGAGTACCAGAGTCATCATTAGAACCCACGTCTCCTGAGTCCTATAAGTTTCCCCCACATTGGACATGACCTTGAACAGCTGCATCTCCTTCCATGCCAGGCACTTTGTGAAGCACTATACGTATATGATTTCACTTAATCCTTCAAATGCCACTTTCAGGGAGCGGGTATTAGGATCCTCAGTTTACAGAAGGGGGATTCCAAAGCTGACAGCCGTTCAGGCTGGCCAATGTCACACCACACATGCAGGGTCTGTGACTCCAGATACCCTCCTGGCCAAGGCACGAAACCTCTTTGTGAAATGTTAAGCACCTAGGACCTCAGTCTCCCCACCTGTGAAATGGAAGCATCGCACTCCATGGCCCTAAGGTCCATCTGTGAGGCGTTGAAAGGAATTTCAAGGAGCGGCTGGCTGTTTGCTAGTTGCCCGTATCGGTGAGAGAATTCTTCTGTTTTCCCTGTTTGCTTCAAAACAGTTCGCCCCCAGGTTTACCCTGAGAGGAGCCCAGGGAAGGTGCCATGGCAACCGCAGCCACTGCCGGGAACCACATTCAGCTGACTTGGCCAGACTGGCAAACCAGCTGACCTGATGTCTGCCCTCCCTGAGGGGTCAGAACAGAGCCAGGAAGAGGCCTGAGACCCCAGGACATCCAGAGAGGGGAGGAGGAGCCTGCACTGTTCCCCTGTGATCAGGGAGACTGAAGGTTTGCAGCCTGAAAAGAAGGCTCTGTGGTCAGTTCTGCGATATGTAAGGGTGGGACTCTCTGCAAATCCTTTATCCTCTCTGATCCTCCAGGATTGTTCTTCCTCACCTAGCACATAAAATAGGAACAAAATAAATAGGAGCAGTTTATCATTGTTATTTTTCTTGCTTTGTCCCCCAGGCTGGAATGCAGTGGCGTGATCATGGCTCACTGTAGCCTCAAACTCCTAAGCTCAGGTGATCCTATCAACCTTAACCTCCTGAGTAGCTGGGACTACTGGTGTGCACCACCACACCTGTCTAATATTTATTTATTTATTTTTGAGTCGGAATTTCGCTCTTGTTGCCCAGGCTGGAGTGCAATGGCACAATCTTGGCTCACTGCAACCTCCGCCTCCTGGGTTCAAGCGATTCTCCTGCCTCAGCCTCCTGAGTAACTGGGATTACAGGCATGTACCAACATGTTTGGCAAATTTTTTTTTTTTTTTTTTTTTTTTTTTTTTTTTTAGTAGAGACAGGATTTCTCCACGTAGGTCAGGCTGGTCTGGAACTCCTGACCTCAGGTTATCCACCCACCTTGGCCTCTCAAAGTGCTGGGATTACAGGCCTGAGCCACCGCACCCAGCTACCTGTCTAATTTTAAATTTTTTTTTGTAGGGATAGAGCCTCACTATGTTGCCCAGGCTTGTCTTGAACTACTGGCCTTAAGAAATCTTCCCGGGCCGGGCGCGGTGGCTCAGCCTGTAATCCCAGCACTTTGGGAGGCTGAGGCGGGTGGATCACAAGGTCGAGAGATCAAGACCATCCCGGTCAACATGGTGAAACCCCGTCTCTACTAAAAATACAAAAAAAATTAGCTGGGCATGGTGGCGTGTGCCTGTAATCCCAGCTACTCAGGAGGCTGAGGCAGGAGAATTGCCTGAACCCAGGAGGCGGAGGTTGCGGTGAGCCGAGATCGCACCATTGCACTCCAGCCTGGGGTAACAATAGCGAAACTCTGTCTCAAAAAAAAAAAGAAATCCTCCCGGGCCGGGCACAGTGGCTCAAGCCTGTAATCCCAGTGCTTTGGGAGGCCGAGGCAGGAGGATCACGAGGTCAAGAGATTGAGACCATCCTGGTCAACATGGTGAAACCCCGTCTCTACTAAAAATACAAAACATTGGCTGGGCATGGTGGCGCGTGTCTGTAATCCCAGCTACTCAGGAGGCTGAGGCGGGAGAATTGTCTGAACCCAGGAGGTGGAGGTTGCGGTGAGCCGAGATCGTGCCATTGCACTCCAGCCTGGGTAACAAGAGCGAAACTCCGTCTCAAAAAAAAAAAAAAATCCTCCCACCTCAGCCTCCCAAGTAGCTGGTACTACAGGCGTGAGCCATTGTACCCAGGTGAGATTAACGTTTAAATCAGTGGACTTTGAGTAATGCAGATTGCCTCCCATAATATGAGTGGGCCTCATCCAATCAGTTGAAGGCCTGAATAGTGCAAAAGATAGATTTCCCCTGAGCAAGAAGGAATTCTTCCTTCAGACCTGAACTAACACACTGGCTCTTCCCTGGGCCTCCAGCCCTGCAGATTTTGGACTGGCCAGCCTTAATAATCATATAAGCCACTTGCTTAAAATAAATCTTTACAGATGCACACATCTTTTGGGTTCTGTTTCTCTGGAGAACCCTGACTCATAGGGCCTACTGTGTGCTTAATTCTGAAGACAGAGCAGTACACACAACAGACGGGTCTACGGCCTTGCCAAGTTCACATTCCAGTGCCTGGAGGGAGCAATAAATAAACACATCATGAAACAGACTCTTAGAGATGTTTGTAAGTGTGCTGAAGGCACCACTTGAACTGACCTCAAGGCTGGTCCAGGTGAGGGGTTAGGCAGGGCAGCTTTTAGGCAAAGACCAAGACTTTGGGGTCAGTTTCCTCTTTTGTAAAATAGAGCAAAGAATATCACTTTGTTTGTCATAGAGAATATGCAGAATTAGCCCATTTATGTTTTTTAAAAAGTAGATGGCCGGGTGAGGTGGCTCACGCCTGTAGTCCCAGCACTTTGGGAGGCCGAGGCAGGCAGATCATGAGGTCAAGAGATCAAGACCATTTTGGCCAACACAGTAAAACCCTGTCTTTACTAAAATTACAAAAAGATAAAAATGAGCCGGGCGTGGTGGTGTGCACTTGTAGTCCCAGCTAGTCAGGAGGCTGAGGCAGGAGAAGCGCTTGAACCCAGGAGGTGGAGGTTGCAGTGAGCTGAGATTGCACCACTGCATTCCAGCCTGGTGACAGAGTGCGGCTCCATCTCAGAAAAAATTAAACGGTTGTGTCTGACAGGTTGGGAAGAATTGTTCTCTTAACAGATGGCAGCAGGTTCCTCAGGGAGGAAACTGTCTCTCTTTAAGATAACACTTTGGTAAACCACTGGAGGTGGGAAGTACAAACCCAAGGGCATTAGCTCTCAAAAACAGGTAGGTAAAAGAGATCACATTAGAAACAACATTAGATCTAGGGTGGGGGATGGGAGGAAGGCAGAAAAGGAAGGAGGGCAGAGCGCCAGGCACCCAGACAGAGGACCTTCCTGGACAACGATGTCAATGTTCAATTTTAGGCTGGGTGCAGTGGCTCACGCCTGTTAGCCCAGCACTTTGAGAGGCCGAGGCAGGCAGACCACCTGACGTCAGGAGTTTGAGACCAGCCTGGTCAACATGATGAAACCCCATCTCTACTAAAAATACAAAAAATTAGCCAGGCGTGGTGGTGTGTAGCTGTAATCCCAGCTACTCGGGACACTGAGGAAGGAGAATCATTTGAACCCGGGAGGTGGAGGCTGCAGTGAGCCGAGATTATGCCACTGCACTCCAGCCTAGGCAACAGAGCGAGACTCTGTCTCAAAAAAAAAAAAAAAGAAAAAGAAAAAATCCAAGCACGTTGGAAGCCAAGATGGGAGGATCACCTGAGATCGGGAGTTCAAGACCAGCCTGACCAACATAGTGAAACCCCATCTTTATTAAAAAAAAAAAAAAAAAAAAAAAATCAGGCCGGGCGCGGTGGCTCACGCCTGTAATCCCAGCACTATGGGAGGCCGAGGTGGGTGGATCACGAGGTCAAGAGATCGAGACCATCCTGGTCAACATGGTGAAACCCCCTCTCTACTAAAAATACAAAAAATCAGCTAGGCATGGTGGTGCGTGCCTATAATCCCAGCTACTCAGGAGGAGGCTGAGGCAGGAGAATTGCCTGAACCCAGGAGGCAGAGGTTGCGGTGAGCCGAGATCGCACCATTGCACTCCAGCCTGGGTAACAAGAGCGAAACTCCGTCTAAAAAAAAAAAAATCAATTTTAGATCATTAGTCATTAGCACTCCTGTGACAGAAACCCACTATAAGTTAGGAATATGTGTAAGATGCACATAGCTTCTTATGAATGCAGATTTTTCTGGAAATGGAAGTAAGTTCCTAAATTCTAGGTCAAAGTTAACATCAGGCTGTGCTGTCCTGGGAGTTACATATCCCAACTGTCAAAAGGATACAGAGCAGAGACTACAATTTCAGCAGAGTTGGGAAGCAGAGGTCAGAGATAACCGGGCCCACGCGGGCCTCCTGGAAATATACGTAAGATTTGAGGAGGGAACTGGAATTTCAACTGGGCAAAGAAGGAAGAGTTCAAACCCATCTTCTCTCAATCTTAAAAATTCCGGCTGACTTTTGGGTGACCGGAACACGAATGCATAAGAAAACAAAGGAGAGAAAGCTTGACACCAAAACGCCATCGGGGCTGTTTCTGGATGAGGGAACAACACGTGACTTTGTTTACTTTTAAAAATATCTTAGTGCATCTGTCTAAATCTTTTACAATAAACAGAAAAAAAAACCCAGCAAAGTTATTTTCATTTTGCAACATACATAAATAAATCCTTGCCGTCAATCCTGCGGAAGTGGCCAGGATGGCAGGCCGCGCCTCACTAAGAGGGGATGAGAGAGAGCAGGAGAGAAGCAGGCTCGCTCCTCCACGGCATTTGGAAACGTGACTCATTTCACACTTCGAGCTGCCACGAAAATGAAGAGAGTGCCAAAGGAGATTTGCAAGTTGCCCATCTCTCTCTCTCTCCTACTCTCTCTCTCCCCCACACCCTTCTCTCTTTCCGTAGCAAGAGGGAGGGGAGCCCAATGTGTCCCATGCTTCTCTCCAGAGAGCTCACTCCGGGCCATGTGCCTGCCAGACCCAGAGCTACGTCGCGTCCCGTCGCGGGTGCTCTCAAGTCCAGGAAAGCTAACAAGGCAGTGTCCAGTCCCACCTTTCTCCCTCCCCAAGCCTTAATCAGGATTCAGGCGGCTACAAGGCTCTCAGTCACCTTGCCCAGAGAGGGGGCTGCTACTCTTCACTTAATTCCCCAAGGCAATGCAAGCCACAGGCCAGCTCCAGGGGTGCCAGCTAACAAGCATTGCTGACAGTGTAGGTAAATCACAAGGAAACTGCAGTGCACTCAAATTTAAAATCAGTGTCCTACAGGAAAACTCAAATGTTGACATCCAAAAACCCCTCCTCGGAGCCCTGCTGTCCCCGCAGCCTCCCAGCCTTATGTCAGTGCAGGGCTCCCTGTTCACATCAAGCTCTTCTGTTCCTGCCCTTTCTTTCTTGAGCTCAAACTGCCCACCTCATTTCCTGGATCTTCCAGAGAAAGAAAACCAGAACAATGTCTGCAACCAAAGACCAACAAACAACAACAAAAACGAATAACCAAACAGCCTTTTCACCCGGAAACTCGCCTTCAACTCATGCTGCAAAGCAGTTTAGCTCTTTTGCCCTCAGCTTCTTCCACCACATTCATTCTGGGACTTACATTGCATAACCAGAAGGTCAAGTAGGTATGTTGTCTAAAAATAGGCAGTTTTCCACCAGGATGGAATCTGGCTGAGTATAGAAAATGCAATGCTGCCAGGCCGCCTTTTTTTTTTTTTTCTTAGTTGACTATACATAACAAAATCTACCGTTTCGGCAGCTTTTTAAAACAGGATTTTTGCCAGATGCGGTGGCTCACGCTTGTAATCCCAGCACTTTGGGAGGTTGAGCCAGGCAGATCACTGGCGGTCAGGAGTTCGAGACCAGCAGGGCCAACATAGTGAAAACCCATCTCTATAAAAATATAAAAATTATCTGGGAGTGGTGGTGGGCACCTGTAATCCCAGCTACTCAGGAGGCTAAGGCAGAAGAATCACTTGAACCTGGGAGGTGGAGCTTGCAGTGAGCCGAGATCGCACCACTGTACTCTAGCCTGGGCGACAGAGACTTGGTCTGAAAATAAATAAATAGAATAGGATTTTCCCCCATCCCTGCTACATTATGAATAAAAAAGGGAAATGGAGTCTAAGGAAAATATGAATGGCAGGGGGTGGTGGTGGGAAATCGTTTTCCCAGGCAGGTGGCTCCACGTGCCCAGGAGATGGCATGCACTTCTTCTTGGCACCCCCAAGTTACAGGTTCTGCCTGCCTGATGACTGCCCAGTTGGGTGTGACTAGCTGTGAGACTGTGAAATTGGGTTGAGGCCCTACTGGAGAGGACTGAAATGCTACTTGGTTGACTATTTGCATCTTTCTTTCTTTCTTTTTGAGATGAGTGTCACTCTGCCTCCGAGGCTGGAGTGCAATAGTGTTATCTCAGCTCACTGCAACTTCCGCCTCCTGGGTTCAAGTGATTCTTCTGTCTCAGCCTCCCAAGTAGCTGGGATTACAGGTACCCACTAACACCCCCAGCTAATTTTTGTATTTTTAGTACAGATGGGGGTTTCACCATGTTGGCCAGGCTGGTCTTGAACTCCTGACCTCCACTGATCTGCCCCCCTCAGCCTCCCAAAGTGCTGGGATTACAGGCGTGAGCCACTGCACTTGGCAACTATATGCATCCTTCTAATAATCCACGGGGACCCACTGAGGGTTCTTGAGCATGAGCAGAGCTGCACTCTACTGAGAATCATCTGACGTGAAGGTGAGAAGAGCAAGGGAAGAGTCCCAGCGTGGGGAGATGCGTTAGGAGGATGGCAAGGAACCAGCCAGGGTCCAGTTCTGGCCATACAAGTGGGGAGATAGAATGGAAACTCTCACATAAATACTACACCCTAGGCTGAGAGCGGTGGCTCACACCTGTAAATCCCAGCACTTCGGGAAGTGGAGACGGGTGGCTTGTTTGGGGCAGAGGTTGCAGTGAGCCGAGATCATGCCACTGCGCTCCAGACTGAGCGACAGAGGGAGACTCCATCTCAAAAAAAAAAAAAAAGAAGAAAAGCTCGTTCTCTTAGTCACAAACCTCCGGTGGGTCCTTACTGCCACGGGTAACTCATCCCGGAAGCACGCTCCGCACAATATAGCCTAAACCTGCATCCCTGGCTGTCTCTCCCCCGGCTCCTTTGCACAAATTGTGAACCCCAACTGTACCCTCACCATTCTTTCTTACCTTTCTACCTTCACTCACCCAGCAATTTCCTCCTGAAATCTCCTTTCTCTGCTGGTCAAATTACTTTCCATCATCAAGGTCCATGCAATCTCTTCCTTTAAGGAAGATTTTTTTCACGTCTTGAGGCCAGGCACAGTGGCTCATATCTGTTAATCCCAGCACTTTGGGAGGTCAAGGCAGACAGATCACTTGAGGTCAGGAGTTCAAAACCAGCCTGCCCAACATGGTGAAACCCTGTCTCTACTAAAAATACAAACATTAGGCAGGCATGATAGTGCATGCCTGTAGTCCCAGCTACTGAAGAGGTTGAGGCACAAGAATCATTTGAACCTGGGAGGCAGAGGTTGCAGTGAGCTGAGATCATGCCTCTGCACTCCAGCCTCAGTGGCAGAGTGAAACTGTGTCTCAAAAAAACAAAAAACAAAAAATCTGTCTTGATCATTTCCAGACTTACCCATAAGACAGTTAAGCTTCAGAACAAAGACACTATAAAATACATGGTCTTACACAAGTCTTCTTTAATTCCTGCCTGTTTTCTGACCTTAGCTCTCCAGTTTTCCCTTTGACTCAGTGAGCTGTTTGATAACCTCCCAATCCATTCCTTCTCTCCTTAACAGAATTGGTTTCTGTTGCTTGCAGTCAATAACTGTGACTGATACCCCTGCCTCCCTCCTGGATTGCTATTGAGTGAGATGCTGTCTACACAGGTGCTTTGTGAACAGTAAAACCCAGCAGAAATGTGATTTATCATTCCACTCTGTATTCCCCCCATTCCATCGCCTCCCGTCATCCAGCCACCTCCAACAGAAGAGAACCAGCAAAAACAACTCGCAATCACATTAGCCAAAGGGAATGAACGGCCAGAAGAGCTAGCACTGAGGCTCAAAATAGAACACTCATGTTACACTTGATAATTACCTCCCTGACTATGACTTTTGCAATTATATAAGCCCAAAGTTGTTTTTTTTTTTTTTTTTTTTTTTTTTGCATTGTAAATAGATAGCAAATAATCTCCAAAACCACTTACTGATGATTCCTGACTCCATTAACGGAAGTTTAAGTGCTTTGTTTAGATCCTCTGTTACTGAGCCACCAAGGGAGAGTAAGTGGTCATTTCCCCCACTGCAGTCTCTTCTCTGGCCACATGGCCTTTTCTTTTCTTTTGTTTTTTAGACAAAGTCTTACTCTGTCACAGGCTGGAGTGCAGTCGTGACCTTATCACTCACTGCAGCCTCCAACAACTCCTGGGCCCCTCCCAAGTAGCTGGGACCACAGGCTTTCGTCACCACTCCCAGCTAATTTTTTATTTTTTATTTTTTTTGAGACAGAGTTTCGCTCTTGTTACCCAGGCTGGAGTGCAATGGTGCGATCTCGGCTCACCACAACCTCCGCCTCCTGGGTTCAGGCAATTCTCCTGCCTCAGCCTCCTGAGTGGATGGGATTACAGGCACACGCCACCATGCCCAGCTAATTTTTAGTATTTTTAGTGGAGACGGGGTTTCACTATGTTGACCAGGATGGTCTCGATGTCTTGACCTCGTGATCCACCCGCCTCGGCCTCCCAAAGTGCTGGGATTACAGGCTTGAGCCACCGCGCCCGGCCTAATTTTTTATTCTTTGTAGAGATGGAGCCTCACTGTGTTGCCCACGCTGGTCTTGAACTCCTGAGCTCAAGCAGTCCTCCCGCCCCAGCCTCCCAAAGTGTTGAGATTACAGGAGTAAACCACCATGCCCAGCCTCAAAAACTTGTTTGTTTGTTTGTTTGCTTTTTTGAGACGGAGTTTGGCTCCTGCTGCCCAGGCTGGAGTGCAATGGCATGATCTCAGCTCACTGCAACCTCCACCTCCTGGGTTCAAGCGATTCTCCTGCCTCAGCCTTCCAAGTAGCTGGGAATACAGGCATGCGCCACCATGCCTGGTTAATTTTTATATTTTTAATAGAGACGAGGTTTTGCCATGTTGGCCAAGATGGTCTGGATCTCTTGACCTCGTGATCCACCCTCCTCGGCGTCCCAGAGTACTGGGATTACACGTGTGAGCCACTGCACCTGGCCTAAACACTTGTTGAATCAAAGAAGCTAGAAGCAAAAGAGTACATACGATATAACTCCATGTTTATGAAGTTCTAGCACTGGCAAAACCATCTATGGTGATAGAGGTCAGAAGAGTGGTTTCTTCTGGGGTTTTGACTAGGAGGAGGCATGAAGGAACTTTCCGGAGTGTTGGAAATGTCTTCGTCTTGATTTGGGTTGTGGCATCTGGATGTGCACAAAATGTGTAAAAATTCATCCAATGCTACACTTAAGATTTGTGTACTTTACTGTATGTAAATTATTTGGGCCAAAACGGGAGGATCGCTTGAGTCCAGGAGTTCATGACCAGCCTGGGCAACACAGAGAGACGCCATCTTTACAAAAAAAATTAAAACTTACCCAGGTGTGATGGCATGCACCTGTAGTCCCAGCTACTCGGGAGGTGGAGGTTGGAGGATTACTTGAGCCTGGGAGGTTGAGGCTGCAGTGAGCTATGATCATGCCACTGTACTCCAGCCTGAGCAATAGAGCAAGGTCCTGTCTCAAACAAAAAACAAATTTTTGAGTCTGCGTCCCGAGTCCTTGGCTTTTTTTTTTTTTTTTTTTTTTTTTTTTTTTTTTTTTTGAGACAGAGTCTCACTCTGTAGCTCAGGCTGAAGTACAGTGGCATGATCTCAGCTAACTGCAGCCTCTGCCTCCTGAGTTCAAGCGATTCTCCCCACTCAGCCTCCTGAGTAGCTGGGATTACAGGGCCCGCCACCATGCCCAGTTAATTTTTGTGTTTTTGTAGAGACGGGATTTCACCATGTTGACCAGTCTGGTCTCAAACTCCTGACCTCAGGTGATCTGCCTGCCTCAGCCTCCCAAAGTGCTGGGATAACAGGTGTGAGCCATTGAGCCCAGCCATGGCTTTTTTAAAGAAAGGAAATCTTTCGGCCGGGCGCAGTGGCTCAAGCCTGTAATCCCAGCACTTTGGGAGGCCGAGGTGGGTGGATCACGAGGTCAAGAGATCGAGACCATCCTGGTCAACATGGTGAAACCCCATCTCTACTAAAAATACAAAAAAAAAATCAGCTGGGCATGGTTGTGCGTGCCTGTAATCCCAGCTACTTAGGAGGCTGAGGCAGGAGAATTGCCTGAACCCAGGAGGCGGAGGTTGCGGTGAGCCGAGATCGCGCCATTGCACTCCAGCCTGGGTAACAAGAGCAAAACTCCGTCTCAAAAAAAAAAAAAAAAAAAAGAAAGGAAATCTTTCTCAGTCCCTTTACGCTTTGCATGTGAAATCTTCCTTGCTTATGTATGTGCCTTCTGTACTAGACTTGGGAGCTAAGATCCCATTGGATGGCAGCCCTTACAGGATCCTCCACAAATCAGATGCTTGATAAACAGTTCCTTTATGAATTCACCAAAGAAGATCAGAACCGCTAACCAGTTTTCTATCTCCCTTTCAGTCCTTGGCATGATGCTGAGCACATCTGTTGAGCACTTATCACGTGTCAGGCTCACAACGAGGCATCCTCATGAGCCCTGCACACACATGAGCTTCGCAGGGAGCTCACAACAGCCCTGAGGTGCAGGTGCAACTTTTTCCTCATTTCTCACGTGAAGAAGCTGAGACTTCCCTCCAGTCTGCTGGCTAAGAAGTGACAGATTCAGGATGGGCACGATGGCTCACACCGGTAATCCCAGCACTTTGGGAGGCCGAGGCGGGCAGATCATCTGAGGTCAGGAGTTTGAGACCAGCCTGGCCAACACGGTAAAACCCCGTCTCTACAAAAATACAAAAATTAGCCTCCTCTGTGGTGGCAAATGCCTGTAATCCCAGCTACTTAGGAGGCTGAGGTGGGAGAATCGCTTGAACCTGGGAGGCAGAGGTTGTAGTGAGCTGAGATTGCAACACCGCACTCCAGCCTGGGCAACTGAGCGAGACTCTGCCTCAAAAAAAAAAAAAAAAAAAAAAAAAGTGACAGATTCAGACACTGATCTGTCTAAGGCAGAACCCAGACTCTTTGCCACTAACCAGCACCACCTCATGGTAAGGAAAGCAGCAAACCACTAATGTTCCCAGTGTGCTTTGCAAAAGCTCAGGAACTCCTCCCTGGGGCCCACATGTCATCACGCCCGCCTCCACAGGCAGGAAGGCTGATGGTCAGAAACACTGAATGCCCTGTGCACACAACTAGCAAGTGCGAGACTGGAAACTAGAATCCCTCCCCACTGAGAGCCCATGTTCTTTGTGTCACGCCCTCAGGGCACCTTCTCACAGGACAGTTTGACGGCAGGGAAGGGCTGGAGCAGCCAATCTCTGTACAGGCTTGGTGTTTACATTCCCCAGTCAGGAACATGTCAGGGCTCAGGCGGCCTCCTTTAAAGCACAGTGCAGGGCAGGGCATGGTAACCCACGCCTGCAATCCCAGAACTTTGGGAGGCCGAGGCAGGAGGATCACCTGAGGTCAGGAGTTCAAGACCAGCCTGGCCAACGGTAAAACCCTGTCTCTACTAAAAATACAAAAATTAGCCAGGTGTGATGGTGGTTGCCTGTAATCCCAGCTACTTGGGAGACTAAGGCAGGAGAATTGCTTGAACCCGGGAGACAGAGGTTGCGGTGAACCAAGATCATGCCATTGCAATTCAACCTGGGCAACAAGAGTGAAGCTCTGTCTCAAAAATAAATAAATAAAAGAAATTCAAACTAACTGAAGGAGAGTGCAGATAAAACAGCATGAGATGGAGCTTGCAAAGTGTCGGGTGCCGGCCAGATCACACAATCATGGTTAAAGGGCTTGGATTTTATGTAAGAGAAGTAAGAGGTAACTGAAGAATTCTGAGGTATGGTATGATCCTATCTGCATTTTTAAAGAGTCACTTCGGCTACTGAGGAGAGAATGGCCTAAAGAGCAGACAGCTGGAGATGAGGGAAGGAATGGGCATGGAGAGTCTTAGAGAGATTCAGGAGACAGTGAGGAGATGCGATGCTCAGGACTCGAGTCAAGAGTGACTTGCACAGACCTCTGGCTTAAGCAGCGAGCTGGACGATGCAGCCATCCACCACGACAGGGGCCCTGGGGGGAACAGGTTCTCTAGGGAAGATGAGAGTTTCTATATACTCGAGATGAAGATGCCGTAAGAAACATCCAAGTTAAAAAAAGTCATGAATGTTGCTGGATACGTGGACTAGAGCCCAGAAAGAAGGCTATGGAGAGAGCTCTGAGGACTGTTGACACCTAAATGGTAATTGCAACCACAGGGAAGAAGAATGAGACCACTCAGGAAGAGAGGTTAGAGTGAGAGGAGGCCAGGACCCGGAACTGGACCTTTAATGGCTACAGAACGGAGGAACAGGACCTGGCAAATGAAACTGAGAAGAGGAGAGAGGCAGGTGACAAACTGAAGAGTACTGACTTAGACAAGGAGGAAGGAGAGTGTTTCAAGGAAGAAGCACCCTGACCGGGGGCAGTGCTCACACCTGTAATCCCAGCACTTTGGGAGGCTGAGGGGGGCAGATCACAAGGTCAGGAGGTCGAGACCAGTCTGGCCAACATAGGGAAACCCTGTCTCTACTAAAAATACAAAAAATTAGCCAGGCATGGTGGTGTGCACCTGTAATCCCAGCTACTCGGGAGGCTGAGGGAGAAAATCATGTGAACCCAGGAGGTGGAGGTTGCAGTGAGCTGAGGTCACGCCATTGCACTCCCCCTTGGGCAATAGTTCGAGATTCCATCTCAAAAAAAAAAAGGAGAAAGAAGCACCCTCTTGATTAAGTAAAAATGAGGATTGAAATGTTTCCAGTGGACTTAACATGGAAGCAATGGATGACATCAGTTGCTATAAAAATATAAGCAGGGCCAGGCATGGTGGCTCACACCTGTAATCCCAGCACTTTGAGAGGCCAAGAAGATCTGAAGTAGGGAGCTCAAGACCAGCCTGGCCAACATGGTAAAATCCCATCTCTACCAAAAATACAGAAGTTAGCCAGGTGTGGTGGTGCATGTCTGTAATCACAGCTACTTGAGAGGCTGAGGCAGGAGAATCGCTTGAACCTGGGAGGTGGAGGTTACAGTGAACCAATATCACGCCATTTTTTTAACCATCAGATCTCAATAGTTTTTTTTTTTTTTTTTTTTTTTTTTTGAGACGGAGTTTCGCTCTTGTTACCCAGGCTGGAGTGCAATGGCACGATCTCGGCTCACCGCAACCTCCGCCTCCTGGGTTCAAGCAATTCTCCTGCCTCAGCCTCCTGAGTAGCTGGGATTACAGGCACGCGCCACCATGCCCAGCTAATGTTTTGTATTTTTAGTAGAGACGGAGTTTCACCATGTTATCACCACGATGGTCTCAATCTCTCAACCTCGTGATCCACCCGCCTCGGCCTCCCAAAGTGCTGGGATTACAGGCTTGAGCCACCGTGCCCAGCCTTTTTTTTTTTTTTTAATGGAGTCTTGCTCTGTTACCCAGGCTGGGGTGCAATGGTGTGATCTTGGCTCACTGCAACCTCTGCCTCCTGAGTTTAAGCGATTCTACTGCCTCGGCCTCTCGAGTAGCTGGAATTACAACTCTTTCTTCAGCCCCTTCTGTATGTATTGCATTAGTTAATTTCATAAGAATGTTGTCCTTTCATTGGCCAGGCATGGTGGTTCACACCTGTAATCACAGTACTTTGGGAAGTCAAGGTAGGAGGATCACTTTGAGCTCACAATTCCCAGACCAGCCTGGGCAACATGATGAAACCCCATCTCTACAAAAAATACAAAAAATAGCCGGATGTGGTTGTGGGTGCCTGTAGTCTACTACTCAGGAGACTGAGGTGGGAGGATTGCTTGAGCCTGGGAGGCAGAGGTGGCAGTGAGCCGAGATCACGCCATTGCAATTTAACCTGGGTGATAGAGCCAAACCTTGTCTCGAAAAAAGAATGACTGTTGCCCTTTCATGAAAAATGTGAAGTCAGGATCAGTGGCTCATGCCTGTAATCCCAGTGCTTTGGGAGGCTGAGGCAGATGAATCACTTGAGTTCAAAAGTTTGAGACCAGCCTAGCGAACATGGTAAAACCCCATCTTTACTAAAAATACAAAAATTAGTTGGGAAAGGTGGTGTGTGCCTGTAATCCCAGCTACTCAGGAGGCTGAGGCTCAAGAATCGCTTGAACCTGGGAGACGGAGGTTGCAGTGAGCCAGGATTGCGCCACTGCACTCCAGCCTGGATGACAGAGAAAGACTCCATCTAAATAAAAAGAAAAAAAAGAAGTGAGATCTCAGGAGAACTTTTTATTTAATCTCCCACCAAACTCAGGATAACCCAGCCATCCTTGGCAATTCATCATTCCCCCAATTTCCCATGAGTCTGTTACCTCTACCCAGAATGTCCTCCAACTGAATAAATTCTCCATATTTTTAGGCCCAGTTCAAATGTCATCTCCTCTGTGAACTTTCCCCAAATGCCTCAAACAAACTTAATCCTCCTTTCTCAGGGCTAAGGGCCAGATTAGCACTTGTCTTCCTATACAGCACTGATGACTCTGAGGGGCTGTAGTTTCCCTGGCCCAGCTGTGCCTCTTCTTACAAGCCCTTAATAAATGTATCAAAAATCACCTAACTCCACTCCCTCCCCACTTCAAAGTAGACTTTGTGCCCAGACTGCAAGGCTCAGGCTGAGCGGCTATCTCAGAAAATACTTCTGTACTGACACCTCCTGGCAAGATGGGGTATGACAGCTCCTGATTCTGGCTTTTCTCAATTCTGGAGTCCTCTCAACTCTGTAGTCTTTCATTCATTCGTTCTTTTGTTCCTTCTGTGCCAAACTCTGGTTATCTGATGAGCCAGACAAACCCAGTTCCTGACCTCAGGGAATTTAGAATCTAGAGCAGAAGGCAGTCTTGGAACTGGAGTGTTATGGGAGCTATGATCCTGAATGTTTTGAGGCCCCTGGAAACGGGGTGGCTTTGCCTATATCTAAAGCTGCCACCCCAAAAGCCATAACAGGGGTAGAGTTTGAGCAGGACATTGCCCTATTTTGGCAACCGGGGCTCTCACTTGGGAAGCGCATCTGTGACTTCCTCCATATCCACCCTCTACACATTCCCCTGTGATGTTTTAGGGGGACCTTGTTGCCCAGGCTGGAGTGCAGTGACACAATCTCGGCTCACCAAAACCTTCACCTCCCAGGTTCAAGTGATTCTCTTGCCTCAGCCTCCTGAATAGTCGGAATTACAGGCACTTGCCACCACACCCAGCTAATTTTTTTTTTTTTTTGAGATGGAGTCTTGCTCTGTCGCCCAGGCTGGAGTACAGTGGTGCGATCTCAGCTCATTACAACCTCCACCTCCTAGGTTCAAGCAATTCTCCTGCCTCAGAATCCTGAGTAGCTGGGACTACAGACGTGCATCATCATGCCCAGCTAATTTTTGTATTTTTAGTAGAGATGGGGTTTCACTATGTTGACCAGGCTGGCCTTGAACTCTTGACCTTGTGATCCACCCTCCTCAGCCTCCCAAAGTGCTGAGATTACAGGTGTGAGCCACTGTGCCCAGCCTTAAATTTTGTATTTTTACTAGAGACAGGGTTTCACCATATTGACAAGGCTGGTCTTGAACTTCCAACCACAAGTAATCTGTCTGCCTTGGCCTCCCAAAGTGCTGGGACTACAGGCGTGAGCCACCACACCCAGCCCCCTGTCATGTGTTTCTTTTTTTTTTTTTTTTTTTTTTTTTTTGAGACGGAGTTTCGCTCTTGTTACCCAGGCTGGAGTGCAATGGCGCGATCTCGGCTCACCGCAACCTCCGCCTCCTGGGTTCAGGCAATTCTCCTGCCTCAGCCTCCTGAGTAGCTGGGACTACAGGCACGCACCACCATACCCAGCTAATTTTTTGTATTTTTAGTAGAGACGGGGTTTCACCATGTTGACCGGGATGGTCTCGATCTCTTGACCTTGTGATCCACCCACCTTGGCCTCCCAAAGTGCTGGGATTACAGGCTTGAGCCACCACACCCAGCCCCCTGTCATGTGTTTCTTTTAACTTAATGATGACAACAAAGAAAAACAGTATACCACACTAAAAAACAACTCAGCATCTCTCTCAGTTCTCTGAATGGCTGGGTCCTGGAATCCATTTCATATTTTCTTAAAAGTCCTAAGATTAGAACTAATATGTTAGAGCTGGAAGAGACATTCACTTTTTCATTTATTCATTCTGTAGAGACTTACTGAGCACGTATTAGGTGCTAGGCATTGTGTTAAACGCTGAGGATGGAACAGTGAAAAGGAAAGCATATGGTGATACTCTCAGGGAGTTTATTTTTTCTTTAGGGGAGAGAAAACAAAGTAAGTACATAACTTTTTTTTTTTTTGAGATGGAGTTTTACTCCTGTTGCCCAGGCTGGAGTGCAATGGCACAATCTCGGCTCACTGCAACCTCCGCCTCCCTGGTTCAAACAATTCTCCTGCCTCAGCTACCCGATAGCTGGGATTACAGGCATGCGCCACCACGCCCAGCTGATTTTTGTATTTTTAGTAGAGATGGGGTTGCACCATGTTGGCCTGGCTGTTCTCAAACTCCTAACCTCATGATCCGCACCAGCACGCCCAGCAGTAAGTACACAACTTTTAAAGTATTTCTTGTTAATAGGTGGTACATAATGTGATTCAGAATACAAAAAGATGCACAATGAAAAGCCCCCAGTCTTACCCCAGCCACCTAGTGTCCTCCCATAGGGCAAGCAATGGTATCAGTCTTCCCTGTACCCATCCAGATAGAACACACACACATACAGGCAAATGTATTCTCTCCCCCATTCTTATTATATACATGGTGGTATTTTATACACTCTATGCTGTACTTTGGGTTTTTCCACTTAGCAATATATCTTAGAAAGCACTTTATATCAACACCTGGATTCCTATATTTTGTCCAGTTGTCTAGTATCCATTGTATGAGTATTATGATTTAAAATAATGTTATGGGGCCAGGGGTGGTGGTTGATGACTATAACCCCAGCACTTTGGGAAGTCAAGGCAGGCAGATTATCTGAGGTCAGGAGTTTGATACCAACCTAGTCAACATGGTGAAACTCTATCTCTACTAAAAATACAAAAATTAGCCTGGTGTGGTGGCACATGCCTATAATCCCAGCTACTCGGGAAGCTGAGGCAGGACAATCACTTGAACCCAGAAGGCAGAGGTTGCAGTGAGCCAAGATCGTGCCACTGCACTTCAGCCTGGGTGACAAAAACAAAACTCTGTCTCAAATAATAATAATAATAATAATAATAATAATAATGCTACAGCCCAGCATGGTGGCTCACATCTGTAATCCCAGCACTTTGGGAGGCCAAGGTGGGCAGATCGCTTGAGGTCAGGAGTTCAAGACCAGCCTGGCCAACATGGTGAAACATTGTCTCTACTAAAAATACAAAGATTAGCCAGACATGGCTAATCTTAAGCCTAACTACTTGGAAGGCAGAGGCAGGAGAATTGCCTGAACCCAGGAGACAAAGTTTGCAGTGATCCAAGATCACACCACTGCACTCCAGCCTGGGTGACAGAGTGAGACCTTGTCTCAAATTAAGAAAACAATGTTACATTGTGGGACTTGGATCAGTAGTGAAAGGAAAAATAAATAAATAAATAATGTTGGACAAACGTGGTGCCTCACGCCTGTAATCCCAGCACTTTGGGAGGCTGAGGGGGGTGGATCACGAAGTCAGGAGTTCAAGACCAGCCTGGCCAAGATGGCGAAACCTCATCTCTACTAAAAATACAAAAATTACCTGGGCATGGTGGGGGGTGTCTGTAATCCCAGCTACTTGGGAGGCTGAGGCAGAGAATTGTTTGAACCCAGGAGGCAGAGGTTGCAATGAGCCAAGACCACCCCACTGCACTCCAGCCTGGGTGACAGAGTGAGACTCTGTCCCCCCCAAAAAATAGAAATAAAAATAAATAAATAATGTTACACTGATGAGGCAAACAGAAAATAAGTAGGAAACTGAATTTTAAACTAATACGAGATCAGAGTCTGAAATGAAGCAAAAAAAAAAAATTGGGAAAATAATAAAATGGGTGAGGCACAATGGCTCATGCCTATAATCCCAGCACTTTGGGAAGCTGAGGTGGGCGGATCACGAAGTCAGGAGATCAAGACCATCTTGGCCAGCATGGTGAAACTCTGTCTCTACTAAAAATACAAAAATTAGCTGGATGTGGTGGCATGTACCTGTAATCCCAGCTACTCAGGAGAATCACCTGAACCCAGGAGGCAGCGGTAGCAGTGAGCCCAGATCACGCCACTGCACTCCAGCCTGGCAACAGAGTGAAACTCTGTCTCAAAAAAGGAAAGGTCAGGCATGGTGGCTCACACCTGTCATCCCTGCACTTTGGAAGGCCGAAGTGGGCAGATCACGAGGTCAGGAGTTCGAGACCACCCTATCTCTACTAAAAATACAAAAAAAATTAGCCATGTATGATGGCTGTAATCCCAGCTACTGGGGAGGCTGACTCAGGAGAATCACTTGAACGCAGGAGGCAGAAGTTGCAGTAAGCCGAGATTGTGCCACTGCCTTCCAGTCTGGGCGACAGAGTGAGACTCCTCCTCAAAAAAAAAAAAAAAAACTAAAAACTAAACAAAAAATAGTAAGAAGAAGCTAACAGGGGAGATCTGGCTGTAGATAAGGTGATAAGGTGATCAGGAAAGGAAGCTCACAGTCAGGAAATCATATTGAAGCTGAGTCCCAAAAGAGGAAATCTACAAGGGGAAAATGAAGAGGAAGAAGGTCCAAGCAAAACAACGTTTGCCAAGGCAGAAATAAGCATGGCATCCTGAAGGGGCTGAACTGTGGCTGGAGCTGGGGTTCATGAAGGAAGTACAGAGCTGGGTGACAAGAGGCATTGCTGTCCAGGCTAAAGACCACAGGCATGATTCTAAGTGTAACAGGAAGCCCCTGGAAGATTCAAGAGAGAAATGGACATGCTCCAATGTATATTTGTTAAAAAAAAAAAAAAATTCACTTAGGCAGTTACATAGAGTGCAGAGGAAAGGCCAAGAATGCAGGGAGGCAGGCCAGGCGCAGTGGCTCACACCTCTAATCCCAGCACTTTGGGAGGCCAAGGCAGGTGGATAACTTGAGGTCAGGAGATTTAGACCAGCCTGACCAATATGGTGAAACCCCGGGTCTCTACTAAAAATACAAAAACTTAGCTGGGCATGGTGACGGGTGCCTGTAATCTCAGCTACTCAGGAGCCTGAGGCAGGAGAATTACTTGAACCTGGGAGGCAGAGGTTGCAGTGAGCTGACATCATGCTACTGCACTCCAGCCTGGGGGATAGAGGAGACTCCAGCTAAAAAAAGAGTGAAAGGAGGCAGATGAGGAGGGAGGCTGACGCCACAGCATGGGTAGGGTGACAGCAATGGGGATGAAGAAACACTGGCGATGTGGGGACTTATTTCAGAAACGGAGCTCACAGGTGGGTTAATCTCACAGATCATGCAGCCCAGGTCCCTCACTTCCTGAACAGGCCAAGCCTAACGACTTGCTGGCCACAGGTCACAGAGCACTGTAGTGGTGCATCCAGGCCTAGAATCCAATGTTTCTGACTCCCACATCAGTGTCCTCTCACTCTAGTGATGTACAAGGAGTTGGAAATTTGAGTGGAAGCTGTAATCTTGAAATTCTGTTAATCAATAATTACTGATATATTCCATCTTTTTAAATTGTTGGGCAGCTTTCTGTCGGCTTTCTTGACTCCCCACCTCAGAGTAGAAAGAGACAGATCTGGGGCTGGGCGCGGTGGCTCACACCTGTAATCCCAGAACTTTGGGAGGCAGAGGCGGGCAAATCATCTGAGGTCAGAAGTTCAAGACCAGCCTGGCCAACATGGTGAAACCCATCTCTACTAAAATACAAAAAATTAGCTGGGCACGGTGGTGGGCACCTGTAATCCCAGCTACTCAGGAGGCTGAGGCAGGAGAATCGCTTGAACCAGGAGGCAGTGGTCTCAATGACCTGAGATCATGCCACCATACTCCAGGCTGGGTGACACAGTGAGACTGTAGCTCAAAAAAAAAAAAAAAAAAAAAAGTTAGGCTCAGGTTTTGGGGCTTGACATGTTGGCAATATCCAATGAGAGCCTAGGTTGGCAGTTGAATATACGAGTTCAGGAGACAGCTCTGGGCTGTCTATATTTGGGAGTGGTTGGCACAGGGGTGATACTGAAGCCCCAGGACTGGATGAAATCTAGAGAGTGTAGACAGAGGGTCAAGGACTAAGCCCTGACATTGAGGACAGAAAACTGAGGAGGAACCAGGCCAAGGAGACTCAACAGGAACAATGAATGAAATAGGAGGAAAATCAACAGACATGCTGTGCTACAGTCCAAGGGAAGAAAGAAGAAAAGCATCAACAGGGCCAGGTACAGTGACTCTCGCCTGCAATCCCAGCAATTTGGGAGGCCAAGGTGGGCAGATCACCTGAGGTCAGGAGTTTGAGAGCAGCCTGACCAACATGGAGAAAGCTGTCTCTACTAAAAATACAAAATTAGCCAGGCGCGGTGGTGCATGCCTGTCATCCCAGCTACCAGGGAGGCTGAGGCAGGAGAATCACTTGAACCCGTGAGGCGGAGGACGCAGTGAGCTCAGATCATGCCACTCTACTCCAGCCTGGGAAACAAGAGTGAAACTCCATCTCAAAAAAAAAGAAAAAGAAAGAAAAAGAAAAGCAAAGCATCAACATGTCACAGGTTGCTTACAGAGCAGAGATGAAGACTGAGTACTGGCATGTGGAAGAGTGGCCTTCCCAGGAGCAGCTCTGCTGCAATGAAGAAAATAGCCTGATTTGGAGTGGGTAAGAGAAAATGGAAGAACAGAAACAGAGCCAGTGGGTAACAGCTTCCTCTCTGGGGTTTTGCTGCAAAGAGGAAGAGAGAAATGGGCAGTAATAACTGGTGGAAGAAATAGGAGAAACAGGTGAGCATGGTGGTTCATGTCTCAACATTTGGGGAAGCCAAGGTGGGATTATTAGAGCCCAGGAGTTTGAGACCAGCCTGGGAAACATACAGAGATCCTGTCTCTACAAAAATAAATAAATAAATAAGCCCGGTGTGGTGGTATATGCCTGTGGTCCCAGCTACTCAGGAGGCTGAGGTGTGAGGATTGCCTGAGTCCAGGAAGTAGAGGCTGCAGTGAGTCATGATTGTACCACTGCACTCCAGCCTGGGTGACAGAGCAAGACTCTGTCTCAAAAAAAACAAAAAAAAAGCATAGAAAGAAACAACAGCATGTTTGTATGTTGATGGAAATGATCCATTAGAGGTAAAATTATAATGTGGGAGAGAGGGAGATTTGATGAAGCCATCTTTTATGGTTTTGTTGAGACAGGGTTTTACTCTGTCTCCCAGGCTGAAGTGCAGTGGCATGAACATGCTTCACTGCAGCCTTGACCTCCCAGGCTAAAGCAATCCTTCTGCCTCAGCTTCTAGAGTAGCTGGGACTACAGGCATGTACCATCACACTCAGTTTTTTATTTTTTGTAGGGATGAGGTCTCACTATGGTCTGGAACTCCTAGGCTCAAGTGATCTTTCCACCTCGGCCTCCCAAAATGCTGGGATTGCAGGTGTGCACCACCAAACCCAACCAAACCATCTTCTTGAGTTGCTGAGAGACTGAGCTTTGATGCACAAACAGAGGGACTTGTTCTGGACAGAAACATTCGTAGTCCAAGGACATTGGTTCTCAAAGTCTAGGTAGAACTTCTTAAAGCACAGATGCAGGATTTCTGATTCAGGAGTTGGAGCCCTGTAACTTGCATTTCTGATAAGTTCTCCAATGGTGCTGACACTGCTGGCCAAGACCAGGCTTGACGAGATACAGGTGGGAAGGCAGTATCTGTGAGGGGCGCAGATGTGATGATGTCTGTGATGTTTTGTTATGATTACTTCAATTTTCCTGTCTAGTTGAACTGAAAGTAAAGATGGGAGAGGAGGTGTTGGAGATCTGAGGAAAGGGAGGAGTATGAAATGGTTCTCTTGAGAGTAGAATGAATCAATGGGGAAAGCTGATTTTCCTCCTGAGGCTGATGCTTATGAATTAAAAATGAGACACCAGTTGAATGATTTTCTGCAGCCACTCTAAACTGCACAGGTGCAGGTGGGTGGAGAATTGGATGTAAATGGGGTTGTTGTTGTCAATTAAATTTGATGAAGCAAGAGAAAGGGGCCAGGGAGTTGAATACCAAGTAGGAAGAGGGATACATGAGGCATGGTGAGGGAGAGCAAAATGCCCTTTTCTTCAAAGTGAGTGCTTTCTTCTCAAAGCCTTTTTTTTTTTTTTTTTTTTTTTTTTAAATAAAGATGGGGTTTCACCATGTTGGTCAGGCTGGTCTTAAACTCCCAACCTCAGGTGATCTGCCCACCTTGGCCTCCAAAGTGCTTGGATTACAGGTGTGAGCCACCACGCCCAGCCTCTTCTCAAAGCCTTATGCAAACTTCTTCCATCTCTCTCCTCTCTGCACCTGTGTTAGCTGCTCTTCCCTCCAGCCTCATACCCATGTTTCTTTTTCTTTCTTCCTTTTTTTTGCAGATCACAGAAATTTTATTAAGATGGAATCACTGTGAATTACATAGAAGCTACCAGCCTAAGCCAAAATCCATGAGGTTCATGTGAACTTACAGTTACACAAATAAGAAGACACAAATGGTATATCCAAAAGGAAATATTCTGATGCCCAGATGATGAAGGCTGGGGTGAGTACGTCCACACATTTATTTCAAGTTGTTAAAGAGTTTGTGGGCCACACAATGGTCCCTTGCATGCAAGAAGTCAAAGAGCTCCTCCATGCAATCCTCTTCTGTTTGTGATCGAGAGGACACAGGCTCATCACAGAGCTCTAGTCGCTCCCGGGCCTTTACACATTTCTCCAACTGCTTGCATTGCTCTCTCACTGTTGTTAGGGGATCCACTGATTACTCCTCTTCCTCCTCCTTAGGATCTCCGGAGTCCGTCAGCATCTTTCGCTTGTCCTCCAGTCCCATGTCTGGCTACGGTTCTGGATTCAACGCGAGCAACAAGAGCGGCACCTAATCCCCATGTTTCTTTATAGCGCTCATCAACATCTGACAGCTGTTTCTCTCTCCACCAGAATTAAAGTTCATTGAAAACAGGAAGTTTTTGTTACCTGCAGTGGCCCTGGTGCTCTCCTCCACCCTGTCCACCTTATCCAATCCTGGTCAGCTGACTTTTCATGTATCCAGAACACATCCTGTAGGTCCGCATGAAAATGCTTTGATCTGGCCGGGCGCGGTGGCTCAAGCCTGTAATCCCAGCACTTTGGGAGGCCGAGGCAGGTGGATCACAAGGTCGAGAGATCGAGACCATCCTGGTCAACATGGTGAAACCCCGTCTCTACTAAAAATACAAAACATTAGCTGGGCATGGTGGCGCGTGTCTGTAATCCCAGCTACTCAGGAGGCTGAGGCAGGAGAATTGCCTGAACCCAGGAGGCGGAGGTTGCGGTGAGCCGAGATCGCGCCATTGCACTCCAGCCTGGGTAACAAGAGCGAAACTCCGTCTCAAAAAAAAAAAAAAAAAAAAAAAAAAAAAAAAAAAAAAAAAAAAAGAAGAAAATGCTTTGATCTGGAATAAAAGATCTATCTAAAATTGGTGTGCCTAGCTTGTTACACTGAGCGGCTTCAAGAAAGCAGAAATCTGGAAAACTTTGGGTTCCAATGCTAAAGAGCAAGATAAAAAGGATGGGCTTCTGCCAAGCTGCAATTGATGTGTGAGACCCAGGTCCTTGGGCACCCCTCACCTCAGGATCCCAGAAGGCTGGCCATTAGAGGTTGTCATAGAGGCTCTGGCTCCTTCTTTAGCAGACCAAAAAACTTATGGAATCATGACTTGAGAAGGATAGGGGAAACCCTGCAGATGGTTTGGCTTTATTTCTTTCTTTTCTTTTTTTTTTTTTTTTTTAAAGACAGGGTTTCGCGCCGGGCACGGTGGCTCAAGCCTGTAATCCCAGCACTTTGGGAGGCCGAGGCGGGTGGATCACGAGGTCGAGAGTTCGAGACCATCCTGGTCAACATGGTGAAACCCCGTCTCTACTAAAAATACAAAAAATTAGCTGGGCATGGTGGCGTGTGCCTGTAATCCCAGCTACTCAGGAGGCTGAGGCAGGAGAATTGCCTGAACCCAGGAGGCGGAGGTTGCGGTGAGCCGAGATCGCGCCATTGCACTCCAGCCTGCAGCCTGGGTAACGAGAGCGAAACTCCGCCTCAAAAAAAAAAAAAAAAAAAAAAAGACAGGGTTTCACCATGTTGGTCAGGCTAGTCTTGAACTCCCGACCTCAGGTGATCCGCCCACCTTGGCCTCCAAAGTGCTTGGATTACAGGCGTGAGCCACCATGACTCGCCTTTTTTTTTTTTTGAGATGGAGTCTCACTCTGTTGCCCAGGCTGGAGTGCAGTGGTGCAATCTCGGCTCACTGCAACCTCTGCCTCCTGGGTTCAGGTGATTCTCCTGCCTCAGCCTCCCAAGTTGCTGGGGTTACAGGCGCCCACCACCACACCCAGCTAATTTTTGTATTTTTAGTAGAGACGGGGTTTCACCATGTTGGCCAGGATGGTCTCAAACTCCTGTCCTCCTGATCTGCCTGCCTCGGCCTCCCAAAGTGCTGGGACTACAGGCATGAGCCACTGCACCCAGCCGGTGTTATTTCATTTTTAAAAAATTGTATAGACGTGTATATTTAGAAACACAAACATTTTGGCCGGGCGCGGTGGCTCAAGCCTGTAATCCAAGCACTTTGGGAGGCCAAGGCGGGTGGATCACGAGGTCAAGAGATCGAGACCATGCTGGCCAACATGATGAAACCCCGTCTCTACTAAAAATACAAAAAAGTAGCTGGGCATGGTGGCACATGCCTGTAATCTGAGCTACTCAGGAGGCTGAGGCAGGAGAATTGCCTGAACCCAGGAGGCGGAGGTTGCGGTGAGCCGAGATCGCGCCATTGCACTCCAGCCTGGGTAACAAGAGCGAAACTCCGTCTCAAAAAAAAAAAAAAAAAAAAAGAAACACAAACATTTTACATATACAAATTTTACTTTTTGAGACAGGGTCTTACTCTGTCACCCAGGCTGGAGTGCAGTGGCCAGGCTGGTCTTGAACTCCTAACCTCAAGTAATCCGCCAGCCTTGGTCTCCCAAAGTGCTGGGATTACAAGCGTGAGCCACCGTGCCCAGGCCATATACTGATTTTATATGTCATAAAACAAGTGTTTTTTTAAAAGGTTTATAAGGATAGTGAACTGTTATACCAAGGTGTACACACTTTTTATTCTGCATGTGTAACTGTCTGAACTGTGTTTTTGGTTTCTTTTAAATTAGAAAAGCACTATTGGGGCCAGGCACGGTGGCTCACGCTTATAATCCTAGCATTTTGGGAGGCAGAAGGGGCCAGATCACCTAAGGTCAGGAGTTTGAGACCAGCCTGGCCAACATGGTGAAACATTGTCTCTACTAAAATTACAAAAATTGGCCAGGCATGGTGGTGGGCTCCTGTAATTCCAACTACTTGGGAGGCTGAGGCAGGAGAATGGCTTGAACCCCAGGAGGCAGAGGTCACAGTGAGCCAAGATCGTGCCACTGCCCTCCAGCCTGGGTGACAGAGTGAGACTCTGTCTCAAAAAAAAAAAAAAAAAAAAAAAAAAAAAAAAAGGCACTACTAACACCAATTTAAATCCCTGTAAAACTCATACCACCAAGTGGCTTCAAAGGCAGTTTCCTTTTTCGGACGAGAAAATTCGTGCACAGAGCAATTCTGTGACATGCCCAATAATACACAGCTCGTGAAGAATGGCTCAGACTATGAGAGAGAGCTGAGCTGTGGAGGAGGATGAAGAGGCAGTGCTCATGAAGTTTCCACTAAGATAAAGAAAAGCTAGGAAGAAAATGCCAATTTAGAGGGCCAGTTTTCTGGGTAGCTCTGCTCTTACAGAGCTCACCAAACTGCAAGACGGCCTATTTCTTAAACAGGATTCTGAGAAAACAAGAATCTGCATTTATTTCTCTTTTCCCCAGTGCTCAACAATAGCAGCGACAGGAGCTCACAAAATACAGGTTGACTAATATATGGGAACAACAGATGAGTACACTCACATGCACACCTGGACAGGGCAACAAAACTGGAAGTTTCCTCGGGGAGCTGTCCTTCAGAGGCGCCTCAACTTATTCGAGCACATGAACAGCCTCCACAGCCAGCAGCTGGGCTAGCAGCTTTCCAACCTTTACCCAGCCTCTTGTTTGAGCATTATTGAAGAGGCTGAGGAAAGCAATAAGCCACACCTGACACGAATGTCATCTTTGCCTGCTTAGCAGGGTGGTGTGAAACCTGCGCATGTGAGGGCACACCTGCGCAGGTGAGGACCAGGCGCTTCCGCGCAGGCGCGGACCAGGCGCTTCCGCGCAGGCGCAGAGGCAATGGCGGACACCATGGTGAGCCGCGGCTCGTCCAGGTGTCACAGCGGCTGTCAGAAGCGTACAAAAACCAGGCTGCAACGGGGTGGGGAAGCATGGAGGGAACCTGATGATAGCTGGGTAGAGGCCGGCCCTCCTCCGTCCTTGTGCGGCGCGCGCGCCCTCCAGCAGCCAAGCCCGGCCCCCGCAGGAGTAGCTCCAGAGCCTGTGCCGGAAACCCAGAGCCAAGGGCCATAAAGGGCGTGGGACCTTCTGCAATTCCCTCCACCCGCTAAAGACGGCTGGCTTACACCACAGCACGTCAGCTGTAATTTGTAACGTGCAAACCCAGCAGCTGTTTAAACATCATAGTTCCAAAGGCTTCTCAGCAGTAAGGAGGTGCACCAGCTGCCCAGAAACCACTGGCGATGAACGATGCTCATGACAAAGTAGCATTGCTTCCCAAGGCAGAAAAAATTGATTGCAAGTGGACTTACCAGATCTGAATCCTTGGGACATCTTTAATTCCACTTATTTTCAGAACATTCATGACAGGCCACAAAACAAGTCACCTTACAAATAAAGGCCAAAATTTTTGTTCTTCATTATGAAGCCATAACGTTACCACTTGGTAACATTCAAGGGCTACGTTAGCTCCATAATGAAGAACAAAATATTTATGACACGGAATTTCATTCTTGTCGTCCAGGCTGGCGTGCAATGGCGCGATCTTGGCTCACTGCAACCTCCGCCTCCTGGATTCAAGCAGTTCGCCTGCTTCAGCCTCCCGAGCAGCTAGGATTACAGGCGTGCACCACTGAGCCCAGCTAACTATTGTATTATTAGTAGAGACAACGTTTCACCATGTCGGCCAGGCTGGTCTGGAATTCCCGACCTCAGGTGATCCACCCTCCTTAGCCTCTCAAAGTGCTGGGATTACAGGTGTGAGCCACTGCGCCCAGCTGAAAACTTTATTACAACACCATTTACTTTCTCACAGGTAGAGGAAGCTCGGAACGTCTAAAATAGCTTGGGAGGTGGAAGCAGGACTTCAAACATTCTAGGTAGGACTTAACATTTTGGGTCTCTACTTACAAGGCTAAACATAGACATTGTGGAAGGATGCAAACCAACGAGCACTGAGCCATACCCTAGGTTAAGTATTGTCAAGTGGAAGCCCTCTCTGGAATTCCAGAGGATTCACTCACATGTAGCATTTTGAAAGGTGAGGAAAAAATGAAGTGGTTAAGTGTTTTGATTAGTCTAAATAATTCTGCATTTACACTGGTAATAAATCCCAGTTTAATAATCCATTGTAATTTCAAGAGTTTCGCTCTTGTTACCCAAGCTGGAGTGCAATGGCGCTATCTCGGCTCACCGCAACCTCCGCCTCCTGGGTTCAGGCAATTCTCCTGCCTCAGCTTCCTGAGTAGCTGGGATTACAGGCACATGCCACCACGCGCAGCTAATTTTTTTGTATTTTTAGTAGAGACGGGGTTTCACTATGTTCACCGGGATGGTCTCGATCTCTTGACCTAGTGATCCACCTGCCTTGGCCTCCCAAAGTGCTGGGATTACAGGCTTGAGCCACCACGCCCTGCCAATAATTGCCTTTTAAAAAAAAACTCTATAGTACTCTGGTTTCTCTTCGGATCGCATAAATCTTTTGCCTTTAAAGATTTCTGTGGAGAGGAACGATTCTGAGTCTTTATCCAATTCTTTGAGACCTTGTTTCGGCAAGGCCACAAAAAATATATAAATAAGAATACCTGATAATTTTGAAACAGTCTCCAATAAAAAAAACAGAATTCCTTGGGAAAAAAAAAATGGAACTGGGGCAGGGAAAATACAAGATTCCCCTGGAACATCGTACAATACCAGAAAGGCAGACACTGGAAAATTTTTCTTTTTTGAGACAGGACCTTGCTGTTACTCAGGCTGGAGTGCAGTTACATGATACATGATCACAGCTCACTGGAGTCTTGACCTCCCCTGATCAAAGCATCCTCCCACCTCAGCCTCCCCAGTAGATAGGACTATAGGAACATATCACCCCACCTGGCTGTTTTTTGTAGAGATCAGGTCTCAAGTATGTTGCACAGGCTGGTCTCAAATTCCTGGGTTCAAGGGATTCCCCCACTCCAGCTTCCTAAAGTGCTGGGATTACAGGTGTGAGCCACAAAGCTAGACCACCAAAAATACTGACGTGTCAAGAAAACACAGGGGCCAATTTTAAGGAGCTCCTAATGACCAAAGCTGAGACAATTTGAGCAAAAAAGTAAATCCATACTGATATAACTGAATAAATACAGAGGACACCTTCTTACAATAGAGTTCTAATTAACACAGTGTAGAAGGAATAATCATGAAGCAACATCTGGCAAATGCTACAGGAATACTTGTTGCAGGCAATAACAATCCATAACTGCCCAAAGGTAGTCAATGAATGTTTCAGCTGGGCACCTTGGCTCACACCTGTTAATCTAGCTCTCTGGGAGGCTGAGGCAGGACAGTTTGAGACCAGCCTGAAAAACATGGCAAGACCTCATTCCTATTTAAAAATAAAATAAGCCAAGCATAAAGGCACATGTCTGCAGTCCCAGATACCGGGCAGGATTGCTTGAGGCTGGGAGGTTGAGGCTGCAGTGAGTGATGATTATGCCACTGCACTGCAGCCTGGGCAACAAAGCAAGACCGTCTTAAAAAACAAACAAACAAACAAACAAAAACACACGGTTTTGAAGTATATCCAATTCCGTAAATTAAATATTAAGTACAAAGGAGGAAATTAATAACTCTACAGTGGAGAAATCTGGCAGCACTGTAACCAAGTGACCAAAGTTAGCATCACCAGTATAAAGTCATGTCACAATCATGTATTGGGATAAAATGCACTAAAAAGGCACGGTGCTTTTGTGGCATTCTTGTCAAAGAATAACCTTAATCTAATAGTGAGAAACAATCACATAAATCCAACTGGAAGGGCATTTTACAAAATAACTGGCCAGTGGCCAGGCGCAGTGACTCATGCTTGTAATCCCAGCACTTTAGGAGGCCGAGGAGGGCAGATCACCTGAGGTCGGGAGTTTGAGACCAGCCTGAACAACATGGAGAGACCCCCATCTCTACTAAAAATACAAAGTTAGTTGGATGTGGTGGTGCATGCCTGTAATCCCAGCTACTTGCCAGACTGAGGCAGGAGAATCGCTTGAACCTGGGAGGTGGAGGTTGCAGTAAGCCAAGATAGCGCCATTGCAATCCAGCCTGGACAAGATCAAAACTGTCTCCAAAAATAAAAAGTAACCGGCAAGTACTCCAAGAGTGTCAAAAAATCAAGACTGAAAAACTGTCACAGGCTAGAGGAGACTAAAGACAATTAAATACAATGGAGAGGGCGCAGTGGCTCACGCCTGTAATCCAGCACTTTGGGAGGCCGAGTTGGGCGGATCAGGTGGGGAGTTCAAGTCCAGTCTGACCAACATGGAGAAACCCCCATCTCTACTAAAAATACAAAATGAGGTGGCGTATGCCTGTGATTCCAGCTGCTCGGGAGGCTGAGGCAGGAGAACTGCTTGAATCTGGGAGGCGGAGGTTGTGGTGAGCCGAGATCATGCCATTGTACTCCAGCCTGGGCAACAAGAGCAAAAAGCTCCATCTCAAAAAAAAAAAAAAAAAAAAAGCAATGTAGGATCCTGGATTGGATGTCCAACCTGAAAAAAAGATACAGTGTAAAAACTGGCACAGCTCAAGGTCTGTAGATTAGTTAATAATACTGCAACAGTATGTGCTAGTCTTGATAATTTTACCATGATTATACATGATGTTAACATTTGGAAAATGCCGAGTGAAGGGTATGAGAATTCCATACTGTTTGCCAAGTCCAAAATTATTTCAAAAAGCTTAAAATAATGGAACAAACTAAGATAACCAAATCAAATATAGCTAAAATTGAATTGAGGGAAAGTGAAATTTATTTATTTTGAGACAGAGTCTTGCTGTCACCCACGCTGGAGTACAGTGGCACAATCTCAGCTCATTGCGACCTCTGCCTCCCAGCAACTCTCCTGCCTCAGCCTCCTTGGCAAATTCCTTGACAAATTTGCCAAGGATTTTGAGTAGCTGGGATTACAGGTGCGCACTATCACACCCAGCCAATTTTTGTATATTTAGTAAAGATATGTATATTTAGTAAAGGGGTTTCACCAGGTTGGCCAAGTTGGTTTCGAACTCCTGACCCCAGGTGATCCACCCACCTTGGCCTCCCAAAATGCTGTGATTACAGGTGTTAAGCCACCACGCCGGCCTGAAATTTATGTTTTTATATTGAAGGCCAGAGCTGGGCACAGTGGCTCCTTCTTGTAATCCCAGCACTTTGGGAGGCCAAGGCAGGCAGATCACTTGAGGTCAGGAGTCCAGACCAGCTTGGCCTACAAGGTGAAACCCTGTCTGTATTAAAAATACTGGCAAAGGTGTCTTTAATAAGAAAACGAGTTTAGCTGCATTTTGGGGTCCCTAGTAAAGAACAGTCTAATTTTTTATGCTACAGGAAAAACCAATCTGGTTTTTCTAAAATATGCAAATCCAAAATCCTGAACCCCTCTCAGGGAAGGCTAAGTGTGCAATCTTATTAGGGGCTCCAAATTCTTCAGTCAGTAGACTGAAACAGCACTTTCTATGTGTGCTATGAAAGACTGGGAACTACTATGGTGCTAACATTTCAAATTGCAAAAAGTCATCTCGAATAATCTCATATCCAACTTGAAATACAATGTAGAAAAATCTAGTTTAAAAAAAAATTGCGGCCGGGTGCGGTGGCTCAAGCCTGTAATCCCAGCACTTTGGGAGGCTGAGGCGGGTGGATCACGAGGTCAAGAGATTGAGACCGTCCTGGTCAACATGGTGAAACCCCGTCTCTACTAAAAATACAAAAAATTAGCTGGGCATGGTGGCACATGCCTGTAATCCCAGCTACTCAGGAGGCTGAGGCAGGAGAATTGCCGGAACTCGGGAGGCGGAGGTTGCGGTGAGCCGAGATCGTGCCGTTGCACTCCATCCTGGGTAACAAGAGCGAAACTCAGTCTCAAAAAAAAAAAAAAAAAAAAAATTGCAGCCAGGCGCGGTGGCTCAAGCCTGTAATCCCAGCACTTTGGGAGGCCGAGGTGGGCGGATCACAAGGTCAAGAGATCGAGACCATCCTAGGAGGTCAACATGCTGAAACCCCATCTCTACTAAAAATAATTAGCTGGGCATGGTGGCGCGTGCCTATAATCCCAGCTACTCAGGAGGCTGAGGCAGGAGAATTGCCTGAACCCAGGAGGCAGAGGTTGCAGTGAGCCAAGATGGCGGAGGTTGCAGTGAGCCAAGATCGCACCATTGCACTCCAGCCTGGGTAACAAGAGCGAAACTCTGTCTCAAAAAAAAAAAAAAAAAAATCCTGGAGAGTCCTCTGGAAGTCACAAAAGTTTGGGCTAAAAGTGAAAATGCTGAGTGCCATACATATTACTAGCAAATCCAGCACCTTCCTACTGATAACAAAAGGAACTCCCCAGAGTGCCATACATATTACTAGCATATCCAGCACCTTCCTACTGATAACAAAAGGAACTCCCCAAAATTTGGGGTAAATGTACTTCAAAAAGAATGGCAGCCAGAAATATTTAGGAATATTGTACTGTGCATCTAATAGGCCAAGAAAAGCTTTTGATTGCGAATGTCTATAATGGTGCTATTGACTGGGCACAGTGGCTCACACCTGTAATCCCAGCACTTTTGGGAGGCCAAGGTGGGCAGATCACCCGAGGTTGGGAGTTCGAGACCAGCCCGGCCAATATGGTGAAACTCATCTCTACTAAAAATACAAAAATTATCCAGGCATGGTGGAGTGTGCCTGTAATCCCAGCTAATCAGGAGGCTGAAGCAAAAGAATCACTTGAACCCAGGAGGTGAAGGTTGCAGTAAGCCGAGATCACCCCACTGCACTCCAGCCAGGGAAACAGAACGACTCCATCTCAAAAAAAAAAAGTTATTTAGAAATCGGCATTTAGCCGGAGGCGGTGGCTCAAGCCTGTAATCCCAGCACTTTGGGAGGCCGAGGCGGGTGGATCACGAGGTCAAGAGATCGAGACCATCCTGGTCAACGTGGTGAAACCCCGTCTCTACTAAAAATACAAAAAATTAGCTGGGCATGGTGGCGTGTGCCTGTAATCCCGGCTACTCAGGAGGCTGAGGCAGGAGAATTGCCTGAACCCAGGAGGCGGAGATTGCGGTGAGCCGAGATCGCGCCATTGCACTCCAGCCTGGGTAACAAGAGTTAAACTCCGTCTCAAAAAAAAGAGAAAAGAAACCGGCATTTAATCATTTTATTGGCACTCTTTTTTTTTTTTTGAGACGGAGTTTCGCTTTTGTTACCCAGGCTGGAGTGCAATGGCGCGATCTCGGCTCACTGCAACCTCCGCCTCCTGGGTTCAGGCAATTCTCCTGCCTCAGCCTCCTGAGTAGCCGGGATTACAGGCACACGCCACCATGCCCAGCTAATTTTTTGTATTTTTAGTAGAGACGGGGTTTCACCACGTTGACCAGGATGGTCTCGATCTCTTGACCTCGTGATCCACCCGCCTCGGCCTCCCGAAGTGCTGGGATTACAGGCTTGAGCCACCGCGCCTGGCTTATTGGCACTCTTGACTTAACTATACTGGGCTGTGTAGAACTGGGTAATTTTGAGGGCAGACCTCTGTCCAACAGTATTAAAAATAATTTCCATAACCCTTAGTATAAATGTTAGAGGTTTTCACATATGCAACTCTCTAAAACGGGATCTTTTTTTTTTGAGACGGGGTCTTGCTCTGTCACCAGGCTGGAGTGTCGTGGTGTGATCTCAGCTCACTGCAACCCCCACCACCTGGGTTTAAGCGATTCTCCTGCCTTAGCCTCCCAAGTAGCTGGGATCGTAGGCGCCCACCACTATGCCTGGCTAGTTTTTGTAAAGACAAAGGTTTCATCATATTGGCCAGGCTGGCCTCAAACTCCTGACCTCAAATAATTTGCCTGCCTCAGCCTCACAAAACGCTGGCACTACAGGTATGAGCCACTGTGCCCGGCCTAAAATGGAAACATCTTAAGAGCTAAAAATCTTTTAAGATAGAGAAGCCTCTAAAACTGCTGAAAAGAAGAAGAAATGCTATTACAGTTGTTTTAAGGTTCCCAAAGACCCAAAGCCCACAGAAATTTTATTGAGGGGATCTGCATCCATGTGGAATACTGTCTAAAACCGTATTTCAGCCGGGCAGTGGCACGTGCCTGTAGTCCCAGCTATTCAGGAGGCTGAGGTTGGAGGATCTCGAGTCCAGGAGTTCTGGGCTGTAGTGCACTATGCCGATTGGGTGTCTGCACTGAGTTTGGCATCAATATGGTGACCTCCCGGGAGCGGGGGACCACCAGGTTGCCTAAGGAGGGGTGAACCGGTCCAGGTCGGAAACGAAGCAGGCCAAAACTCCCGTGCTGATCAGTAGTGGGATCGTGCCTGTGTAACAGCCACTGCACTCAAGCCTGGGCAACATAGTGAGACCCCATATCTATATTTTAGAATAAATAAATAAATAAATAAAAATGAAACCTTATTTCAGATTAAACACTTATTCCTGGGCTCTACTTCTTCTGCATCTAAGATAGCTGGCCAGATTCCATGTAGTTAAGCATAGTGCCTAATAGTCTTAATATTTGTTGAACAAATGATTTAGCAATGACTACATTCTCTGCGAAGTATCCAGAAATAAACCATTATGAATATTGGCCCACCTTCTTTTGCAGAGGTCATGGTTAACCAACCCTGGGTACAAAGCAAGCCTGAAGTGTTTACTCTTAGCACAAATTCTCTAAAATTAAGAGTTACAAGAGTCTCATCTCTTTTAACTCCTTATACTCCAAATATTTCACAAAATACAACAGACACAAATAATACTAAATGGTCCTAGAAGTGATGCTCAACAGGATCTCACGTTTATTGAGAAGTGATTAATGGTAAAAAGAAAGGCAATGCCCTTTCCTCATTGGCTGAACAAGAAACTGAAGAAACATTCACTACACGTTTTACAATATTTTTCTCTTCCAAAATGCATTTCTGTAAACAAGTTTTTACCACTGTTCTTAGCTTTGAAATCAAATTAATCCTGACTTAATCAGTATAATGTACAAGAACAGAACATTTCTTAGGACTCCTAGTACTTTGAGTAACAAAGGGTCAGAGAAAATGAACCACCCTTAAAGACACAACCTTGGGTAACACTGGTAAATTCTCCTAGACAAAAATTCTTCATAAAAATGTTCTTCCACTTCGGAAGGGTAAAATCAAACTCCCACTTTCTGGGGTGGATGCCCAAAACCTTCACAACTCAAGTGTTCTCCAAGTGCAAATGTCAAAATGGGAGGAGGAAAGGGTTTAAAAATTAGAGAAAACTGTATGCACTTACGGACTTAAAAATCCGAAAAACATAGTAAAAAGACAAAAAAACCAAAGCATTATGCTCTGAAATCACAACCAAAGCCAAAATAAAAGGGACATTTTTCACCTAAACTACCTAGAGGGATTTTTTGTTTAGTTTTTTCTTTTTCTTTTTTTTTTTCATTTTCCAGTTAAGTCCTATGTCTTTTGTGAAATTCCAATACTTAAACTGCAAATCTGCAATCGTCTCTGAAGTCAGTGAAATTAAGAAAAAAGTCCTAATTCTCTTGAAGGTCATTTTTTCCTCTTAGGATATGCAGATGCAACCGTTGCTGCAGTCTGTGTGGAACTGCCTTTTATTTCCCACGACCTTGACGTTCCTACAGAGGTAAGAAGAAAGTTGAAATGGTTAGTCAAAAATTAACATGCTTATGAATTTTAAAACTTCACAGAATAACTCAAGAGAAATTTAATTATTTAGAATTATCAGAAAATTAACTATTCACGAAGAATATTCCCCACAAAGAGAAACTGGCTTTTACTTTCTTCTGAACCAAAATAGTAACACTCAAACATTCTACTGCAAAATTACTTTTGACTTGAGAATTCATTGCATGCTTTCCTATTATATTGTTTAAATTCTTTGTTGTCAGTCCCCCCAAAAATATGGGCCTAATGGAAGTAACCCAAGCACACATGACTGGTCAGATAAAGGGAAGCAGCATACATACATAGAACACTAGAAGACTAGAAGAGTCAGACTGACCTAAATTCAAATCCCAAACTCGTTCCCAGGCCTTGGACATACTCATAAGCCTTCAATTTCCTTTTCTGTAAAGTGAAGATAAATCTCTCACAAGGTTAAGGAAAATTAATGAGCTGACATATAGAAAGCCCTTAGTCCACAGATGGGAGGAAAAAAAAAAAAACAAAAAACACCCAACATATCTGGCCTCTTTCCCTAGGGAGACGGATTTCAAAATCTACCAATACTTATGTCTTCCCCGAAATAAATCCCAATGCTTTTTTGTTTTCTTTTCTGAGAAAGAGTTTCACTCTTGTTGCCCAGGCTGGAGTGCAATGGCAAGATCTTGGCTCACTGCAACCTCCACCTCCAGGGATCAAGCAATTCTCCTGCCTCAGCCTCCTGAGTAGCTGGGATTACAGGTGCCTGCCACCATGCCTGGCTAATTTTTGTCTTTTTAGTAGAGATGGGGTTTCAACATGTTGGCCAGGCTGGTCTTGGAACTCCTGACCTCAAGTGATCCACCCACCTTGGCCTCCTAAATTGCTAGGATTACAGGCGTGAGCTACACTCATTTTCTTAAGAATCACTGTTTGAGTCTTTCAGAAACTTATCCTAAATTCTTCCATTTCACATATTACCTCATGTACAGAATTGTTGAAATTCTACACCTTTAATAAATTTTTTAATTTTTTCAATTAAAGATTTTTTTTCATGTAAATTACTAGATTCACATGGCTGTTAAAAGCAAAAGCATTAAGTGGTCAGCGGCACACAGGCCTGAACTTACACATTTCTTCCCATTTACCCTGTGGTTAACTATGGCTCTATGTCAGCATGGTTTCTACTAAAAATAGCAACTACCACTTACAGTGCATGCATGTAGTCCTAGCTATGATGATGCCACCACTGTACTCCAGTCTGGATGGCAGCGCTGAGACCTTGTCTCTTAAAAAGTAAATAAATAAAAACCTCAAGATGTGAGGGAAGAAAAAAAAAATCTGAGGTTGAAATCAATTTTTTTTTTTTTAATTTACCCTAGGCTATAAAGTCAACAGCATCTTGCTTATGTTGATTTCAAACTCATTTACCTGATTTTATCTTTCATAGCCTAGATGGATACAATTTATATAACCTCTCATCTAACATAGATCAGCATTTACTTTTGGCCTCAGGAAATCTGGACTGAGATGCATTTCTTGATTAAATCTCATTCCTCTTGCTTTTATTATTCTTTAAGCCAGTAATTTTTGTCTCTTCTCTTTCTGTCCTTCAAGGTACAGTTCAAAATCCCTTCCTTCTTTCAAACATCCACAACCACTACCACTTTCAATGTCTTTCCCTTAACCCTACATCCACACACAAACTAAATTCAGTCTTGTTTCATATAATAGTAGTCCCAGCTAGATCAAAAAGCAGAAAGCAAAGAACAGGTCTTCAACTTCACTCAAAAACTGCTTACAAGTTTAACAGTAGATAACAGGCTAAGATTGACTTCTACATAAAATTCTGCCTATTTTTTTCTTTTTTGAGACGGAGTTTTGCTCTTCTTACCCAGGCTGGAGTGCAATGGCGCGATCTCGGCTCACCGAAACCTCCGCCTCCTGGGTTCAAGCAATTCTCCTGCCTCAGCCTCCTGAGTAGCTGGGATTACAGGCACGTGCCACCATGCCCAGCTAATTTTTTGTATTTTTAGTAGAGACGGGGTTTCACCATGTTGGCCAGCATGGTCTCGATCTCTCGACCTCGTGATCCACCCGCCTCGGCCTCCCAAAGTGATGGGATTACAGGCTTGAGCCACCGCGCCCAGCCAAATTCTGCCTATTATCTCTTAATGTAACCCCAGAAATGCAAACAATAAATTATTTGTCCCAAATTGTAACAATGAATTAGAAACAGATTCTATCACTGCTCTGACAAATGTGCTTTTTCCTAAGAAACATGTTTATTATATTTAAGTTAGTCGACATGCTTATTAGCATTTAAAAGTCAAGAATATTACCCAGCCCACACAAAATTAAAAAAAAAATTCAGAACAGCATCAGGTAATTATACTTACTACAGCACTGTTTAAATACCAAATCTGTTCCTGTTTATAATGGGCAATTTTAAGTCTCACAAATACCTATGTTCAATATTGCTTCAAAAGTCAAACTTTCTGAATTTTAACTATACAGCAATACCAAGACAGTCAGGAGTGGTGGCTCACACTTGTAATCCCAACACTTTCGGAGGCCAAGGCAGATACACTGCTTGAGTCCAGGAGTTCAAAACCAGCCTGGCCAACATACGGAGACCCTGTCTCTACACACACACGCACACACACACACACACACATTTATTAGCGAAGCATGGTGGTGGCATGCGTCTGTGGTCCCAGCTACGTGGGAGGATGGCTTAAGCCCAGAAGGTTAAGGCTGTAGTGAGCGCTGTTCACACTATCGTACTCCAGCCTGGGTGACAAAGTGAGACTCTCATCTTGGGTTGGGGGAGGGGGGAAGCTGGGCACCAGTGGCTCACGCCTGTAATCCCAGCACTTGGGAGTCCAAGGTGGGCAGATTACAAGGTCAGGAGATAAAGACCATCCTGGCCAACATGGTGAAACCCCATCTCTACTAAAGTACAAAAACTTAGCTGGGCATGGTGGTGTGTGCCTATAGTCCCAGCTACTCGGAAAGCTGAGGGAGGGGAATTGCTTGAACCCCGGAGGCAGAGACTACAAGGAGCTGAGATTGTGCCACTGCACTTCAGCCTGGTGACAGAGAGAAACTGTCTCTTTAAAAAAAAAAAAAAGAGAGAGAGAGAAAGAAAAGTATAGATTGGAGTGGGAATCTGGGGCACAGTAGAATCCTTCTTGAAGGGCTCCCTCCCGTTGGCCAAATCTATGACTTCAGTATTAAATAATATTAATGATAAATATGCAACTTTAGAGAGAACATGAACCAAAAACAAAACAAGGCCGGGCGCGGTGGCTCAAGCCTGTAATCCCAGCACTTTGGGAGGCCGAGGCGGGTGGATCATGAGGTCAAGAGATCGAGACCATCCTGGTCAACATGGTGAAACCCCGTCTCTACTAAAAATACAAAAAATTAGCTGGGCATGGTGGCACATGCCTGTAATCCCAGCTACTCAGGAGGCTGAGGCAGGAGAATTGCCTGAACCCAGGAGGCAGAGGTTGCAGTGAGCCGAGATCGAGCCATTGCACTCCAGCCTGGGTAACAAGAGCGAAACTCCGTCTCAAAAAAAAAAAAAAAAAAATTAATGATAAGTAAACACCTATCACAGTTTTACTTGAATCAAGCAAGAATTATCAATCAATGCTAGAATTAAAGGGAGAAATTTTAATGAGAAACAAGTTATTTACATAGCATCAAACTATTTTCCCACATATTTAAAAAAAAAAAAAAAAATTGGCTAGGCGCGGTGGCTCAAGCCTGTAATCCCAGCACTTTGGGAGGCTGAGGCGGGTGGATCACGAGGTCGAGAGATCGAGACCATCCTGGTCAACATGGTGAAACCCCGTCTCTACTAAAAATACAAAAAATTAGCTGGGCATGGTGGCTCGTGCCTGTAATCCCAGCTACTCAGGAGGCTGAGGCAGGAGAATTGCCTGAAACCCAGGAGGCAGAGGTTGCGGTGAGCCGAGATCGTGCCATTGCACTCCAGCCTGGGTAACAAGAGCGAAACTCCGTCTCAAAAATTCAAAAAAAAAAAAAAATTAAGTGGAGAACCTGGTGGACAACACCTTACACAAAGTGACCAAAGTTAACATTATCAGTAATGACATAAACAGACATCTTGTACCTCCCAGTATGAGGCACTGAGAAGGATACAACCTCACTTGAAACCAGTGAAGCCTGACTTAACAGGGCTGAGGCATAGTAGCTCACTCCTGAAATCCCAGCATTTTGGGAAGCAGAAGCTGGCGGATAGCTTGAGCACCTGAGTTCAAGACCAGCCTGGGCAACATGGCAAAACCCATGTCTTAGAAATACAAAAAAACTTTAAAAACTCAGCTGGGTGTGGTGGCATGCACCTGTAGTCCCAGCAACCTGAGAAATGACTTGAGCCCAGGACGGGCGAGGCAGCAGTGAGCTGTGATCATGCCACTGCACTCTGGCCTAGGCAACAGAATAAGACTCTGTCTCAAAACAACAAAACATTTAGGAGACGTAAACAATGGTCTCCAAATGTTCATGGACTGGAACCCAGACCACAAAAAGAAACGCTATCAAGGACATTAAGACAACTGTCTGAGTAAGATCTGTGGGTAAAAGTATTGTGTCAATTGTATTTCCTGATTTTGATAAATGCGCTGTGGTTATGTAACTGCATGTCTTTGTTCTAGGGAGTACACAGCAAAATACCTAGGAGAAAAGACATGATGTCTAGACCTTAACTCTCAATGGATCAGGGAAACACCGTATATACACATTTTCAAAAACATTCAAATGATAAAGCAAATGTGGCAAAATGTGGAAGAGTAAATCTGAAATTATTCCAAGGCCCGGCATGGTAGCTCACATCTACTGCTCACACTTTGGGAAGCTGAGGCAGGAGAAGTGCTTGTGGCCAGGAGTTCAAGACCAGCCTTCAGCAACATAGTGAGACCCTGTCTCTACAAAAAAAATTTTTTTAACTTAGCTGGGTATGGCGGCACATGCCTAAAATCCTAGCTACTTGGGAGGGTGGGGTAGGAGGACAGCTTGAACCCAGGAACTGGAGGTTACAGTGAGCTATATGATGCCACCACTACATTCCAGCCTGGCAGCCTGGGTAACAGAGAAACTGTCTCCCCAAAATTTTTTTTTTTGAGACGGAGTTTTTGCTCGTTACCCAGGCTGGAGTGCAATGGCCCGATCTCGGCTCACCGCAACCTCCGCCTCCTGGGTTCAGGCAATTCTCCTGCCTCAGCCTCCTGAGTAGCTGGGATTACAGGCACGCACCACCATGCCCAGCTAATTTTTTGCACCTTTAGTAGAGACGGGGTTTCACCATGTCGACCAGGATGGTCTCGAACTCTCGACCTCTTGATCCACCCGCCTCGGCCTCCCAAAGTGCTGGGATTACAGGCTTGAGCCACCACGCCCGGCAAAAAAAAATTTTTTTAATGTATTTCAAAACATAAAACTGAGGGGAAGGAAAGAAATATATTTATTCCTTCTGCAAAAAAGTTGGGTGCACTATGTTACGTTTAACATTTAACAAAATTTTAATGTTTAATAATAGGCTGGGTGCAGTGGCTCATGCCTGTATCTCAGCACTTTATGAAGCCGAGGCAGGTGGATCACTTGAGGCAGTGTTCAAACCTGCCTGGGCAACATGGCAAAACCCAATCACTACAGAAAAATATAAAAATTAGCTGGTGTGGTGGCACATACCTATAGTCTCAGCTACTGGGGAGGCTGAGGCAGGTGGTTGCAGAGAGCTGAGACTGCACCACTACACTCCAACCTACATGACAGATAAAGATAAATTTAAATCAGGCACAGAGGACTTGTACCTTGTTAAGTCCTAGCTTCTCGGGATGCTGAATCAAAAGGATCACTGGAGTCCAGGAATTTGAGTCTGTAATGAGCTATTATCAACGCTGTGAATAGCCACTGCACTTCAGCCGGAACATCTCATATTAAAAAAAAAAAAACAACAGGCCGGGCGCGGTGGCTCAAGCCTGTAATCCCAGCACTTTGGGAGGCCGAGGCGGGTGGATCACGAGGTCGAGAGATCGAGACCATCCTGGTCAACATGGTGAAACCCCGTCTCTACTAAAAATACAAAAAACTAGCTGGGCGTGGTGGCGCGTGCCTGTAATCCCAGCTACTTAGGAGGCTGAGGCAGGAGAATTGCCTGAGCCCAGGAGGCGGAGGTTGCGGTGAGCCGAGATCGCGCCATTGCACTCCAGCCTGGGCAACAAGAGTAAAACTCTGTCTCAAAAAAAAAAAAAAAAACCAAAACAAAAAACAGAAGGCCAAAGTGCTGGGGTTACAGGCATGAGCCACCATGTCTGGTCTCTATAGGACATTTCCATATAATGTTTCATGTTCTAGAGATCTGCTGTACAACACTGTGTTTACAGTTAATACTATAGGCCCAGTGCAGTGGTTCACACCTGTAATCCCAGCAGTTTGCAGGGCTGAGGCAGGCAGATCACGAGGTCAAGAGATTGAGATCATCCTGGCCAAGATGGTGAAACCCTGTCTCTACTGAGAATACAAAAATTAGCTGGGCATGGTGGCGCACACCTATCATCCTAGCTATTCAGGAGGCTGAGGCAGGAGAATGGCTTGAACCTGGGAGGTGGAGGTTGCAGTGAGCTGCGATCGTACCACTGCATTCCAGCCTGTCCTCTTTTCCTAGGGAGATGGATTTCAAAATTCGACAATACTTAAGTTTTCCCTGAAATAAATCCCAATGCGTTTTTGTTTTCTTTTCTGAGACGGAGTTTCACTCTTGTTGCCCAGGCTGGAGTGCAATGGCAAGATCTCGGCTCACTGCAACCTCCACCTCCCAGGTTCAAGCAATTCTCGCCTCAGCCTCCCAAGTACCTGGGAATATAGGCACCTGCCAGCAGGCCCAGCTAATTTTTTGTTTTTAGTAGAGATGGGGTTGCCTTGTTGGCCAGGGTGGTCTCAGACTCCTGACTTCAGGTGATCCACTTGCCTTGGCCTCCCAGAGTACTGGGATTACAGGCATGAGCCACTGCCCCCAGGCTTTTTTTTTGAGTCTGAGTCTTGCTCTGCTACCTTAGCCCCTCCTCACTTTAAATCTATGATTATAAAATAGAAAACTTGGCTGGGTGCCGTGGGTCATGCTTGCAATCCCAGCACTTTGGGAGGCCAAGGCGGGCGGATCACAAGGTCAAGAGATCGAGACCATCCTGGCCAACATGGTGAAACCCCATCTTTACTAAAAATACAAAAAAAATTTAGCTGGGCGTGGTGGTATCTGCCTGTAGTCCCAGCTTCCCCAGGGGGCTAAGGCAGGAGAATTGCTTGAACACAGGAGGTGGAGGTTGCAGTGAGCTGAGATCGAGCCACTGCACTCCAGCCTGGCGCCTGGTGACAGAGCAAGACTTTGTCTAAAAAAAAGAAAAAAGAAGCCGGGCATGGAGGCTCACGCCTGTAATCCCAGCATTTTGGGAGGCCGAGGCGGGTGGATCACGAGGTCAAGAGATCGAGACCATCCTGGTCAACATGGTGAAACCCCGTCTCTACTAAAAATACAAAAAATTAGCTGGGCATGGTGGCACATGCCTGTAATCCCAGCCACTCAGGAGGCTGAGGCAGGAGAATTGCCTGAACCCAGGAGGCGGAGGTTGTGGTGAGCCGAGACCACGCCATTGCACTCCAGCCTGGGTAACAAGAGCAAAACTCCGTCTCAAAAAAAAAAAAAAAAAAAAAAAAAAAAAGGAAGAAAAAAGAAAACTTGGCCGGGTGCAGTGGCTCACGCCTGTAATCCCAGCTTCGGGAGGCCAAGGTGGGTGAATCACTTGAGGTCAGTAGTTCAAGACAGGCCTGGGCAACACTGTGAAATCCCATCTCTACTAAAAACGTAAAAATTAGCCAAGTGTGGTGGTGCGTGCTTTTAGTCCCAGCTATTTGGGAGGCTGAGGCAGGAGAATAGCTTGAACCAGGGAGGAGAAGGCTGTGGTGAGCTGGGATCGCGCCACTACACTCCAGCCTGGCTAACAGAGTTAAACTCTAGTCTCCCAAATAAAAAAGAAAAGTCGGTCTACAGAGGAAATAAATGAAAAGCCATAAGGTAGCAATGTTAAGTCTGTATGTATACAATCTATTCATCTAATACATACAGTAAATCTATTCGGCTTTCCTCTACTTGAGCTTAATATCCTTTTCTACTTACTACTGCTCTGTTCTACCACCATCCCTCCCATTTCCCTGTACTTTTCTGTCATCCCTCTCCCTTCACTTTTAAGTGGGCCATAAAACACAACTGAGGCATATTCATATTTACTTGGATATAATTTTATTAACATTAAAATCTGATGTTTATCCCTCCCACAAAATTAAGTCTATATAGGTCTGAACTAGTTTTTCCTATGCCCCCATGAACCCTGAAAGAAACCCAAAAACCTGTATTATCAGTAACCCTACTGATAATATAGAATGCTTAGAGGCCTTGCCTCCAAAGATGATCATTCAGTAGGCAAGGGAGGACAAGACTCTCAATGTAAAAACTTCCAGAGAGTACTTTTTGTACTAACTGAAAAACTACTCTTTTTTTTTTTTTTTTTTTGAGAAGGAGTCTCACTCTGCCACCAGGCTGCAATGCAGTGGCGTGATCTCGGCTCACAGCAACCTCCGCCTCCCAATTTTCCTGCCTCAGCCTCCCAGGTAGCTGAGACTACAGGTGCACACCACCACCATCTCCAGCTAACTTTTGTATTTTTAGTAGAGACAGGATTTCACCATGTTGACCAGGATGGTCTTTACCTCTTGACCTCATTATCCACCCGCCTCAGCCTCCCAAAGTGCTGGGATTACAGGCGTGAGCCACCACACCTGGCCTAATCATTTCTAATCCTATCAGAAATACCTACTGAGTAGTTAGAATTTGCCCAAAAATAAAAAATAAATAAATAAATAAAAGAAATAAGCTTACTAAATAAGATTATAGGGCTTACTAAATAAGATTTCCAATTTAGTTAAGTAAGTAGAACGTAGGTTATGAATATACTTTTTAAACTTTTCAGGTGATTGAAAAGTTGTTCTAAATCAGTTGCCATTTTTTTGAATCTATACATTGAAACTCTCGTGTCCAGGTCCGCCACACTCCTCTCCTCATCACTGTGCAGGCCCACCGACCCCAACCAAATTAACTTTTGCAGTAACAACGAATTAACCAAGAATCTGTCTGGGCTCTATTTCTAGCTCTGCCACTAAAGTGATGGAACCCTGCCGTTCGTGTATAAAATGACACTGGGGTAGACTAAAACAGCCCCACTTATAACCTGTCGGTGTGCATTATCCAGAACCGTTTGCACTCTTCCTTTTATTCCTGATGCCTGTAATTATCAACAACTTTTACAAGCTTCACCGAACGGTCATGGAGATTGTGTATAGTAGCTCCAATTCACTGCATTTTGAAACTTGCGATGGGAAAATTAAAACTGACTGCTAAAAATATTTATGTCTCAACCAATTATGTTCTCTTCATATATCCACAAAGGTGACTGGCTATGGGCACTAGCAGATACTAAAATACAGTTAGCAAATTATATATATAAATATATATTTGGAGACAGGGTCTCTGTTGCCCACACGAGGGTGCAGTGGTACAATCCTAGTTCACTGCAGCCTCAACTTCCTCGGCTCAGGCCATCCTTCCATTTCAGCCTCCCGAATAGCTAGGACCACAGGTGCATGCCACCACACCCAGCTAATTTCTTTTTATTATTTGTTGCCCATTCTAGTCTCCAACTCCTAGGCTCAAGTGATCCTAAGTGGTTTACACCTGTAAACCACCACGCCCAGCCAGTTAGCAATTTTAAACAATAACTATGAAGATATAGCATGGCCTAAAAACAAAAAGAGCCTTGAAGCAAAACAAATTCCAGTTCTACTTCCTAGGTAGTGGTCTAGTTTTTCCTTATTGAATCTCAGGTCTCTACAAGATAAAGATAATCTTCACTATTTTACAAGATTATTACAAGACATTGAGGATATATGACAAGTGCCTAATACGTATATATCCAGCAAATGCCTAAATATGGGTAAATATTATACCTAAAGCACTAACAGGATGAAAAGAACACTATATTCAAAATGATTAAACTGTATAAACAAATTACATAAAGATGAGAAGAAAAAATGCCAAGATGAATAGTTTTGTCATAGTACACAAATTGTGGGCGATTTCTTTCATTTTCTACACCTTTTATAATTTGGTTACATTTTATAATAAAAACAAAAGGAAAACTTGCAAGTATTTATAGTTTGTGCACTGCAAGATTTTTACATGCAAACACTTAAGTTCTATACGTTATCCACATCTTACTCAAAAAAAAAAAAAAAAACCTCACACGAAGAGTCTATCTTTTAAAATGGCTTCATGTAGTACACCAAGTGATATAGGCGGAATTTGAATTCTGACATACGCAGTAGGCAGACTACTGAACATCTCCTAAGAACCACCAGAAATTGGCCAGGTGCGGTGGCTCACGCCTGTAATCCCAGCACTTTGGGAGGCCTAGGCAGGTGGATCAAGAGATCAAGACCATCCTGGCCAACATGGTGAAACCCCATCTCTACTAAAAAATACAAAAATTGGCCGGGCGCGGTGGCTCAAGCCTGTAATCCCAGCACTTTGGGAGGCCGAGGCGGGTGGATCACGAGGTCGAAAGATCGAGACCATCCTGGTCAACATGGTGAAACCCCGTCTCTACTAAAAATACAAAAAAAAACTAGCTGGGCGTGGTGGTGCATGCCTGTAATCCCAGCTACTTAGGAGGCTGAGGCAGGAGAATTGCCTGAGCCCAGGAGGCGGAGGTTGCGGTGAGCCGAGATCGCGCCATTGCACTCCAGCCTGGGTAACAAGAGCGAAACTCCGTCTCAAAAAAAAAAAAAAAAAAAAAAAACAACAAAAAAAAAAAAATTAGCTGGGCGTGGTGATGTATGCCTGTAGTAGTCCCAGCTACTCGGGAGGCTGAGACAGGAGAACTGCTTGAACCTGAGAGGCGGAGGTTGCAGTGAGCCGAGATCGCGCCACTGAACTCCAGCCTGGCGACAGAGGGAGACTGTCTCAAAAAAAAAAAAAAAAAAAAAAAACAAAAACAAAAACAAAAAAAACGACCAGAAATTGCAATATCAACTGCAAATGAGTTGGAAAGTAGAACAACTGCTGCACCTGTCCCTTCTCGCTCTATATCCAAAAATTCACATAGGGAGGGGACTGGCCATTTTCTTCATCTGTCTTTTCCTACCCATCCTTTCAGACCCAATTTAAATTAAGTCTTACATAAAAATGTCCCATTTAACTAGCTCTAACTGGTCTTACTATTCCACACTTGGTCTCACACTGTCAGTTATTACTTTACTATATGCTACTCGAGAATGTTTCATTTGATATATCATAATTCTTTGATCTAACTGGAGTTAAATGAGTTCAACAAGAGGCTATTTGTTTATTCAGCAAGGGATGAAAGTGCATGTTGACCAGGATGGTCTCGATCTCTCGACCTCGTGATCCACCCGCCTCGGCCTCCCAAAGTGCTGGGATTACAGGCTTGAGCCACCGCGCCCGGCGCTTTTTTTTTTTTTTTTTGAGACAGAGTTTCGCTCTTGTTACCCAGGCTGGAGTGCAATGGCGCGATCTCGGCTCACCGCAACCTCCGCCTCCTGGGCTCAGGCAATTCTCCTCCCTCAGCCTCCTAAGTAGCTGGGATTACAGGCACGCGCCACGACGACCAGCTAGTTTTTTTGTATTTTTAGTAGAGACGGGGTTTCACCATGTTGACCAAGATGGTCTCGATCTCTCGACCTCGTGATCCACCCGCCTCGGCCTCCCAAAGTGCCGGGATTACAGGCTTGAGCCACCGCGCCCGGCCTTTTTTTTTTGAGACGGAGTTTCGCCCTTGTTACCCAGGCTGGAGTGCAATGGCGCGATCTCGGCTCACCGCAACCTCCGCCTCCTGGGTTCAGGCAATTCTCCTGCCTCAGCCTCCGGAGTAGCTGGGATTACAGGTAAGCGCCACCATGCTCAGCTAATTTTTTGCACCATTAGTAGAGACGGGGTTTCACCATGTTGAACAGGATGGTCTCAATCTCTTGACCTCGTGATCCACCCGCCTCAGCCTCCCAAAGTGCTGGGATTACAGGCTTGAGCCACCGCGCCCGGCCTTTTTTTTTTTTTTTTTTTTTTTGGTAGACACAAGGTTTCAATATGTTGCCTAAGCTGGTCTCAAACTCCTGGGTTCAAGTGATTCTCTTGCTGTGGCCTCCGAAAGTGCTAGGATCACAAGCATGACCCACTGCACCTAGCCATTTCTCTACTTTCTTATCTGGCAAATTTCATATATCATAGAGTAATCCAGGAGCTTTGAGGTTAGAGAGACTCAGTGGCTCTCCAGGTATAAGTTCCAACAAACATGAAACATGTTTTGAGCAACTTCTTTGCTAAATTGAATAGTTTTTCAAATACTAAAATATTTCCTCAAAAAAATTATTTATTTATTTATTTTTTGGAGACAGGGTCTCTCGCTGTCACCCAGGCTGGGATGCAGTGGCAAGATCAGAGTTCACTGCAGCTTTCACTTCCTGAACTCAAACAATCCTCCCGCCTCAGCCTCCTGAGTAGCTGGGACTACAGTTATGTGCCACCAAGCCTGGTTAGTTTTTTATAATTTTTTTGTAGAGATGAGGTCTTGCTATGCTGTCCAGGCTGGTCTCAAACTCCTGAGCTCTGGCAATCTTCCCACCTAAGCCTCCCAAAGTGTTGGGATTACAGGTATGAGCCACTGTGCAGGACAAATTTTTGTGTTACTGGAAAAAAAAACGTAAGAGTTACAGTCAGCCAGGTGCAGTGGCTCACACTTGTAATCCCAGCTCTTTTGGGAAGCTGAGGCAGGCGCATCACCTGAGGTCAGGAACTCCAGACCAGCCTTATCAATACAGTGAGGTAAAACCCAGTCTTTAAAAAAAAAAAAAAAAAAGAGCTAGTCATGATGCACAAATTTAATCTGCATCAGTATTTTCTCCAACACTATGCAGTCTAGACCATCAGCAAAACTTAAGCACTGATTTGTATACAGCATTTGCCAATTTCCATGATAACACAGCTGGGCCCAGCATGGTGGCTCACACCTGTAATCCCACCACTCTGGGAGGCCAAGGGGGATGGACCACAAAATCAGGAGTTTGAGATCAGCCTGACCAATATGGTGGAGCCCTGTATCTACTAAAAATACAAAAATTAGCTGGGCATGGTGGCCGGTGCCTGCAGTCCCAGCTACCACTGAGGCTGAGGCAGGAGAATCGCTTGAACCTGGGAGATGGTGGTTGCAGTGAGCTAAGATCGATTCCATCTCAAAAAAAAAAAAAAAAAAAAAAAACAAACAAAAAAAAACCCCACTGATTTCAGATTACCAATGAGTTATCAGTGTACAACAGCATATTATATATTATATATTGATACAACAGATGTAAATAACCTCAAGAGTAATGAATTTATTACCTTCTAATACAATGGTAATTACAATGTAATTTAATCTACAGAAGGGTATTCTTGAAGCTAAACAGCTGGCTCCAACACATCACTGGAGAGATTTGTGTTAAAGACCAACTCCAACATTTACTAGCTATGAGACTTTGGATAAATAACCTCTTCAAGCCTCTTCCTTTATCTCAAATATGGGAATTATAGTGTTAGATAAAATACCTAAACTTGTGTGTACTATGCGTCAAGCACTGTGCTATTTGAGTGCTTATATTCCATTATTACTTATTTGGCATGGTTCCAATGTTATTGCCTCCATGAATTCTTAATTTTGTTGTCCTCTTAAAATCCTCTGCTTCTAAGGCAAAGATAGTGCCTTGTTTCTCTGTTCCATTCCAGTAATTAACACAAACTTTTTTTTTTTTTTTTTTTTTTTTCTGAGACGGAGTTTCGCTCTTGTTACCCAGGCTGGAGTGCAATGGCGCGATCTCGGCTCACCGCAACCTCCGCCTCCTGGGTTCAGGCAATTCTCCTGCCTCAGCCTCCTGAGTAGCTCGGATTACAGGCATGTGCCACCATGCCCAGCTAATTTTTTTTTTTTTGTATTTTTAGTAGAGACGGGGTTTCACCATGTTGACCAGGATGGTCTCGATCTCTTGACCTCGTGATCCACCCGCCTCGGCCTCCCAAAGTGCTGGGATTACAGGCTTGAGCCACCGCGCCCGGCAACACAAACATTTATTGAAAGACAGATACAGAGGGCATGGTTCAGAGATCCAAATTTAATATCATCTATTCTCTTCTAGTCCTCCTTTAAGGAGGCTGCAGAAAGAGGCATTTTATCTATTCACAAAGCAAGGAAGGTGATGAGTAATACAAATAAAATTTCCTTAACCCTTTTGGCAGAAAGTCAAGTATATTTATCTGCAAGACAAAAATAGACATAGATGGCCTTAGGATTTCAAAAAATTGTTCAAGTTTGCTATCCTGGTTTAAAACAGAATGCCCACTCACTAGATCTGAAGTGGCAATAAAACAGTGGTGGGGTGGTAAGATGCTAAATGGGAGCCAACAGTATCACGTGGTTATTTACTTCCTAAAGATTTAATATATTTAGCTCAAGTGAAGATGTTTTCCTCTTTTACATCACAGAAAGTTGCTTTTTTTTTTTTAAGACACAGCCAGGCTGGAGTGCAGTAGTAAAATATCTGCTTACTGCAACCTCCACCTCCCAGGTTCAAGAGAGTCTCCTGCCTCAGTCTCTCCAGTAGCTGCAATTACAGGCACCCACAACACCGGGCTAATTTTGTGTTTTCAATACAGACAACAGGGTTTCACCATGTTGGCCAGGCTGGTCTCAAACTCCTGACCACAAGTGATCTGCCTGCCTCAGTCCCCCAAAGTGGTGGGATTACAGGCATGAGCCACTGCACCCAGCCAAAACTTGCATTTTTAAATGTTGAAAATAGAGCCCAAGTAATCACTTCAAAAACAAAGACTGAATGCCCAAATTAAAGGGTTAGAAGAAGAAAGATGGCTGTAAGGGAAATAAACATCCTTATAAAGAGAGAAGCTTTCTGTGTGCGTGCACCATCATCAAAGGAAAGCCTGGATAAAAACAAGGCCAAGCAGGGTGGCTCACACTTATAATCCCAATACTTTGGGAGGCAACAGCAGGAGAATCACTTGAGCTCAAGAGTTTGAGACCAGCCTGGCCAACAAAGCAAGACCTTGTCTCTAACACCAAAATAAATAAATAAATAAAAGGCTAGGCATGGTGGCACTCGTCTATAATCCCAACACTTTGAGAAGCTGAGGCAGGTGGATTACCTGAGGCCAGGAGTTCAAGACCAGCCTGGCCACCACGGTGAATCCCCATCCCTAATAATACCAAAAAAATTGCCAGGCCTGGTGGCAGGTACCTGTAATCCCAGCTACTAGAGAGGCTGAGGTAGGAGAATTGCTTGAGCTGGGGAGACAGAGGCTGCAGTGAGCTGAAATCATCGTGCCACTGCACTCCAGCCTGGGCTACAAGAGCAAAACTCTATCTCAAAAAAATAAAAGAGTCCAGTGTGTGTTCTGGATGTCAAAACAAAATTATATATAATTAGATATCAATTTTATTTTTTTTTTTTTTAAGACAGGGTTTCACCATGTTGGTCAGGCTGGTCTTGAACTCCCGACCTCAGGTGATCCACCCACCTTGGCCTCCAAAGTGCTTGGATTACAGGCGTGAGTCACCACGCCCAGCCTTAATTTTTTTTTTTCTTTTTTTTTTTTTTTGAGACGGAGTTTCGCTCTTGTTACCCAGGCTGGAGTGCAATGGTGCGATCTCGGCTCACTGCAACCTCCGCCTCCTGGGTTCAAGCAATTCTCCTGCCTCAGCCTCCCGAGTAGCTGGGACTACAGGCGTGCGCCACCATGCCCAGCTAATTTTTGTATTTTTAGTAGAGACGGGGTTTCACCATGTTGACCAGGATGGTCTCGATCTCTTGACCTCGTGATCCACCCGCCTCGGCCTCCCAAAGTGCTGGGATTACAGACGTGAGCCACCACGCCCGAATTTTCTTTTTTTAACAGGAAAAACTTCTTCCAAATTATCACTCCTAAATTTCTTTTTTTTTGGGGACGGAGTTTCGCTCTTGTTGCCCGGGCTGGAGCGCAATGGATGGTGCAATCTCAGCCCACTGTAATCTCTGCTCCCGTGTTCACGAGTTTCTTCTGCCTCAGCCTCCCCAGTAGCTGGGATTACAAGCATGCACTACAATGCCCGGCTAATTTTTGTATTACAGGGTTTCATCATGTTGGCCAGGCTGGTCTCAAACTTCTGATCTCATGAACTACCCACCTCGGCCTCTCAAAGTGCTGGGATTACATGAGTGAAGCATCTTCCCCAGCCTTTTTTTTTGAAACAGAATCTCTCCTCTGTCACCCAGGCTAGAGTGAGGTGGCATGGTCTCGGCTCACTGCAACCTCCATCTCCCTGGTTCAAGCAATTCTCGTACCTCAGCCTCCGAAGTAGCTGGGATTAGAAGGGCAAGTCACCACACCCAGATAATTTTTGTATTTTTTTGGAGACAAGGTTTCGTCCGTCATGTTGCCCAGGCTGGTCTTGAACTCCTGGGTTCAAGTGATATGTTCACCTTGGCCTCCCAAAATGCTGGGATTACAGGCATGAGCCAACACATTCAACCTCTAAATTTCTTTAATAAGCCTTTTAGTACAGTTTAGGAAACAATTTAATACATGCACAGTAAATGTATTAATTAACTATCCACCTAATCTGTATCAAGATTCATTAAGAATGCACCAATCCCTTCTGTCATCCACAGCTTTCCAGCCTCAAGTCCGTTCTTACTTTTCATGTAACGAATATTTAGGTCAGAAATTATAAAACAAACAATAACCTTCCTAGAAAGATCTGTTTCATAGCATCAATTCATCTTCATGAACCTCAAATGTTATCTTGAGTCAGCTAATCCTCTTATCCCTTGGCTTTTCTAGTCCAGACTACCTATGTATGAAACCCCTCTACAACACCCCCAGTTTAGTTTCTGCAATATATCATTTTTAGTTTCTCCTTGAAACTCTCTTGTGACTAAGAACTTAGTTTTTAGCAAGTTTATCATTTACAAAAATATTTCTCCCTATAACCTTTAATCCACTAGTCCTAGCATTGTCTTCGGACATGCAGAATCCAGTCTTAAAAAATTTTGGGCCGGATGCAGTGGCTCATCCCTGTAATCTCAACACTTTGAGAGTCCAAGGCAGGTGGATCACAAAGTCATCAGTTTGAGAGCAGCCTGGCCAATGTGGTGAAACCCCATCTCTACCAAAAATACAAAAATTAGCCAGGTGTGGTGGCAGGCGCCTGTAGTCCCAGCTACTGGGGAGGTTGAGGCATGAGAATCGCTTGAACCTGGGAGGTGGAGTTTGCAGTGAATAGATATCACTGCCATTGCAATCCAGCCTGGGTGATAAAATGGAAAGTCCATCCCAAAAAAAAAAAAAAAAAAAAAAAAATTTCATCAGCACAAAAGGGCATACAGTGAAAAGTCAAAAAATCCTACTGGTCCCATTTAATAGCGATAACTTTAAGACTAAAACTTAGCAGGGTACAGTGGCTCACCCCAGTAATCCCAGGACTTTGGGAGGCCGAGGTAAGAAGATCACCTAAGGTCGAGAGTTCAAGACCAGCCTGACCAATATGGAGAAACCCGATCTCTACTAAAAATACAAAATTAGCCTGGCATGGTGAGGCATGCCTGTAACCCTAGCTAACTCAAGAGGTTGAGGCAGGAGAATCCCTAAAACCCGGGAGGCAGAGGTTGCAATGAGCCAGAGATGGCGCCACTGCACTCCAGCCTGGGCAACAAAAGTGAAACTGTCTCAAAATGAAGACTAAAACTCAAACTGTTGCCACTACAATCACATTTTCTCTGTATCTGGACTCTCCCCACCCTTTATTTGTTCTACAGTTATTCAGAAAACCCATTTACCCAAGTACCCAATTTTTCTATTTTATTAATTTTTGTCTCCCAGGGCTCCATCATCCCTTGAGTCTAACAAGATGCTGGACTTTAAAAGAATTAGTCCTTTGTCCTCTCTATTTGACTACTTCCCTTATTCTTGACTACTTCCCTTATTTTTACTTGTAGTTAAAGGGTTAGAAACAAGATAAAAATTAAACCACTTGTTTTATGACATTTCTTTAAAAAAAAATTCCCTCATTCATGGAGTTAACTCTTTTTCCTTCCAGACTATTCCAAATTTGAGTCAAAAAAGAAAGGCGGCCAGGTGCAGTGGCTTGCACCTGTAATACCAGCACTTTGGGAGGCCAAGGCGGGGGGATCACACGAGGTCAAGAGTTCCAGACCTGCATGGCCAACACGGAAAAACTCCGTCTCTACTAAAAATACAAAAATTAGCTCGGTGTGGTGGCACGTGCCGGTAGTCCCAACTACTTGGGAAGCTGAGGCACAAAAAATCGCTTGATTCTGGGAAGGTGAAGGTTGCAGTGAGCCAAGATCATACCACTGCCCACATTCCAGCCTAGGAGACAGAGTAAGACCCTGTCTCAATTAAAAAAAAAAAAAAAAAAAAAACAGGCTCTTGACTGTTGCCTTCTTCTAGATAACAGCTGCACAATGATTCCCTCAACAAAACTTCAAGAAACATGATAAAGATTTATGTAGCAATATATGTAAAACTTGGCCAAGACCAAAAAGCATATACCCCCCTTTAGTAAGAATTTCTGAGTTTGTGGTAAAATACTAATTTTAAAAAAGCATGTACCTTTGACACACCTAACTACTAAAGGAGAGATGTAAATATTTATACAAAAGGATGTTCAGTATAGTGTTATTTTAATTAGAAAAAATATATTAAAATATAGATTGTTGACATATTCAACTATTAGGGATTAGTAAATTACAGTAAGTCTGACAATACTATGACGCCAACAAAAGCGATGTCACAGAGGAATGCTTAACTGGGGAAAGGTTCTAAATAAATGCAGAAAGGTTACACAATAGTATCTGTAGTATACAGCAAAGTAAACAGTGATTTACTTTGTAAAAACCGTAAAACCACTGTTTACTTTGCTGTATACTACAGATACTATCGTGTAACCCTTGCTGTTTGACGGGAAAAAAAAAAAAAGTAAATCACACACCTATCAAACATGTCACTAAAATTTGCTCTAAGTTTCAAGCCTGGCAGATCCAATGCTTGAAGGTTCTGTTACTGAATTAGATCACGCAGAACAAGGCAATAATAATACTAGACAAAAATGGCTGTGGCTCTGCTTCAGTGTGTTCTGCCAAGATACTGCCCAATCATGGAACTTTAGAACAGTTGTGACATCATCTTCAGGATGAAGTTTAAATACTCCCCTACTTCTTTATGGGGTTGCCACACATTTGGCATGAAAACTTTTCCAATCTCGTAAATACTGTAAGGGTACACACACAAATCTCTCACCTAAAGGAGTCTCAACACTTCAATGAACTATGAGCCCCACTCCCATAAAATCTGCTTGTTCTTTAAAGCCTAATAAAGACTGTAAGAACAGTTTACAGTCAGTTATGTAAAGATGTTAAGTAAAATAGTAACCAACCAAGGAGTAAGGGAGCATTAACTGAAATGATAACTGGGCTTAGAAGCAATCACAGCGGTTCTTATGAGAATAAACTAAAAAGTAATCTGACAAAAGAATAACCGAAGCTTATTTTCTTTTCTTTTTCTTTCTACTTCAATTTTCTGTGGAATAATTAAAGCTTTTCTTTTATTTGGTGGTTTCTTCACAAGTTGGGAACTAGGAGACTTACTCACCAAGAGTCTTTATGGAACTTTGTTTTTTGAGACGGAGTTTCACTCTTGTTGCCCAGACTGGAGTGCAATGGCACAATCTCAGCTCACTGCAACCTCTGCCTCCTGGGTTCAAGCAATTCTCCTGCCTCAGCCTCCCAAGTAGCTGGGACTACAGGCACATGCCACCACACCCAGCTAGTTTTTTGTCTTTTTTAGTAGAAACAGGGTTTCACCATGTTGGCCAGGCTGGTCTAGAACTTCTCACCTCAGGTGATCCACTCTCCTCTGCCTCCCAAAGTGCAGGGATTACAAATGTGAGCCACCGTGCCCAGCCATTTTTTTTTTTGCCAGAGTGCAATGGCCCCATCTTGACTCACTGCAACCTCTGCCTCCTGTGTTCAAATGATTCTCCTGCCTCAGCCTCCCAAGTAGCTGGGATTACAAGCACATACCACCACGCCCAGCTAATTTTGTATTTTTAGTAGAGACAGGGTTTCTCTATGTTGGTCAGGCTGGTCTCAAACTCCTGACCTTTGATGATCTGCCTGCCTCGGCCTCCCAAAGTGCTGGGATTACAGGCATGAGTCACTGTGTCTAGCCCACAAGTCTATCTAAAGAAGTATGCTGTGCATTAAATTCATTATTTCCTTCCTGCTTTTAATCACAAGATGTAGGACAGAATTTCATGAGAAAGAAGCAGATTAATAAGATAATACACATTTTAAGTGGCTAAATCAAGCACCTAGGTGCCCCTCACGTTTGTAAATCTGCTATGCCACTAAAAGATGCCTAAAAGATCACGGCCTTTTTTTTTTTTTCCCCCCTTCTAAAGATGGGGTTTGAACTCCTGACCTCAGGTGATCCACCCACCTCGGCCTCCCAAAGTGCCAGGATTACAGGCGTGACCACTACGCCTGGCGATCATGGCATTCTTACTTGTCCCTCTAGAAACAGGAGCCTGATGACCTCTTTAGGGTCCTTCATATATCTATCAAAAAGCATCAACAAACTATTTCTTTCTACAAAATACTGTAACTTTTATTTATTTATTTATTTAAAGATGGGGTTTTCACCATGTTGGTCAGGCTGGTCTTGAACTCCTGACCTCAGGTGATCTGCCCACCTTGGCCTCCAAAGTGCTTGGATTATAGGCGTGAGCCACCACATCCAGCCTCAATTTTATTTATTTTTGAGACAGAGTCTCGCTCTGTGGCCCTCACTGGAGTACAGTGATGCAATCATGGTTTACTACAGCCTCAAACTCCTGGAATCAAGCGATCCTCCTTCCTCAGCCTTCGAGTAGCTAGGATAATAGGTGTGCGCCACAATGTCCAGTTTTGTTTTGTTTTTTGAAATAGGGTCTCACTACATTGCCCAGGCTGGTCTTAAAACTCCTGGGCCCAAGCAATACTCCTGCCTCAGCCTCCCAAAGTGTTGGGATTACAGGCGTTAGTCACCAAATGAGGCCAAAAAATGTCAGATTTTTAAAAAATATTAAACTGTGGAACAGAGAGGAATTTAAAGGACTATCAAAAAGGAAAACTTTAGTAGTCAAATTTTCAATAATCTGGCTCTCCATTCACAATGCTTTTAGTGTCAATGACAAGTGTAACTGCATTTCTTATTAATCTGTACACAATGGAAGGTAAAATAGCAACTAACCCTACTTTAACAACTATGCAGCTTCAAGAAGATTCCACCAAAGCCCCTTTTCTATGCTCAAAGTTCTCACAGAGCAGTGTAACAATGCCTCAGATTCTAGACCACGTATCAGATCACTATGAATTCATAACAAATTTAAGGAAAACTTATGCTTTTTAGGATTTATATTTCAGACTAATCAGCTCAAGATTCTTTCAACCACCGGGCGCGGTGGCTCAAGCCTGTAATCCCAGCACTTTGGGAGGCCGAGACGGGTGGATCACGAGGTCAAGAGATCGAGACCATCCTGGTCAACATGGTGAAACCCCGTCTTTACTAAAAATAAAAAAAAATAGCTGGGCCTGGTGGCGCGTGCCTGTAATCCCAGCTACTCAGGAGGTTGAGGCAGGAGAATTGCCTGAACCCAGGAGGTGGAGGTTGCGGTGAGCCGAGATCGCGCCATTGCACTCCAGCCTGGGTAACAAGAGCGAAACTCCGTCTCAAAAAAAAAAAAAAAAAAGATTCTTTCAACCATTAACATATAGATCTTCAAAAAAAAATGCTCTCCTTGTCCATAATCTTTTCACTTACTTCCCACATTTAACAATGTCTAGGCCAGCCACGGTGGCTCACACCTGTAATCCCAGCACTTTGGGAGGCAGGAGGAGTTCAAGCCCAGCCTGGGCAATATGGCGAAACCCAGCTCTACAAAAAATATGAAAAACTAGCCGGGCATGGTGGTGGCATGTGCCTGTGATCCCAGCTACTCAGGAGGCTGAGATAGGAGGATCACTTGAGCACAGAAGGTGGAGGCTGGAGTGGGCCGAAATCATGCCAGTGCATTCCAGACTGGGCAAGAATGAGACCTGTCCAAAATAAAGTCTAAATCCCAAATAATACATGATCTTCTGCTCCAACCAGTTTTACCATCCTCTTACAACTCTAAAGTTTACATTTACTCAATACTCACAGAGCAAGCACTACCAACTCTTTCAAGTTCAACTTTAGTTTGAATCCATTTCCCATCATTCTGCCCAAGATTCCCACTTGTTACAGAGGAATCTAAGTGACTCTTCAAGAATGAAACAAGGCCGGGCACGGTGGCTCAAGCCTGTAATCCCAGCACTCTGGGAGGCCGAGGCGGGTGGATCACAAGGTCGAGAGATGGAGACCAACCTGGTCAACATAGTGAAACCCCATCTCTACTAAAAATACAAAAAATTAGCTGGGCATGGTGGTGCGTGCCTGTAATCCCAGCTACTCAGGAGGCTGAGGCAAGAGAATTGCCTGAACCCAGGAGGCGGAGGTTGTGATGAGCCAAGATCGCGCCATTGCACTCCAGCCTGGGTAACAAGAGCGAAACTCCGTCTCAAAAAAAAAAAAAAAAAAAAAAAGAGTTGGTGACGACACACTGACTCTTGAAAATAATCACAAAACCCCAGCTAGCCCAAGTTAATCCAACACAGAACATTTCTTTTTATCTCTGCCATATTATAGCAGCAATCTTCTGCTTTAATTTCTATGGTTCTATCACTTCCATTACCCCTCTGCATCTCTGACTCATTCCTCACCTCTTTCTGCATGATGTAACTTTTATTTCCCTGTACTGTTTCTGCTTTCCTTTCAAAGTCCATATTTCTGTCCTCTACTGATGTTCTCACATTCCTATACAATAGGGTTCAAGTGTTAAAACCAATTATGCAGCCAGGCATGGTGGCTCACACCTGTAATCCTAGCATTTTGGGAGGCCGAGGTGGGTGGATCATCTGAGGTCAGGAGTTCAAGACCAGCCTGGCCATCATGGTGAAACCCCATCTCATTAAAAAAAAAAAAAATTATGCTTCCAAAAAGCCTTAACTGTTAGGTGATACTGTGTTCATTTTCCGAGTTTTTATTAACAGTTCACTATATAATACCTCTTCTGTTCTCACTAGTTCCTCCTTCCCTAAAAGTCTTAAGAATAGTAAGTGAGTTACCTTTTTAACACTTTCTTCTTCCTCTTGGCGTTTCTCATAGTGTGAGAAGTCATCAAAAATGGAAGTGGTGTGCTTGTAGCTGGCTATAATTTTCAACACCTGCTTAGCTTTTTCCAGAGGCACTTCCTGAGTGTCCCTAGAGTTGGTCACTGGTTTATTCTCGTTGTTCTCTAGGCGAATATGTCGCAGTTGGCTATTGGGAACGTCCTTCACGAAAATCCACCTGACATCAAAACGACCCTTCCATTTGTCCTGGGACCACACACCTGCACATGTGTTGTAGTCCACAGCAGATTTCATTTCTGCAGCGCCACAGAAGTGTCCACTGCCGTTGACACTGAAAAGTAAGTAAACGGGGCCTTTCCCGTTCATGGAACGATAGGCAGCATCCAGTCTCTTGTTACCATGCTCTGTGCTGCACCAAATATTATACTTAATGGAACGGTGGATATCGTCCTCGGAGTAGCTCTTTATGATGAAAACCCGGCCATGTTTCAGATTCCAGTCAAAATCTTTGGGGTTATAGTTATTAATGGACCGAAGCTTCTCCAACACTGGGTGCGGTTCTGAAGGAGCAGATCCAGAACCAGCCTGAGACTGTCCTACTCCATTACCATCCACCCCATTATGACCGAACCCACTGCCACGGTTCCGAGGTGCTACCCAGCGGGTTGGCTGAGCTGCCTGTTGCTGGACTGAAAGCTGGGCAGGCTGTGGTGGAGGTGGAGGCAATGGCTGTGTCTGTTGCCCTACTGATGCCTGAGCCACTGGTGGGCTATTGTTAGCCTGCTGACCTACAGGCTGAGGCGACCCCTGGGTTGGCTGACCTATATTCTGAACCAAAGCCTGTGAGGGGGCTTTTGCAACAGGACCCTTGTTATCCCAAGTTCCAATATCCATGTTATGCTTTATTGGAGGTGGCGGAAGACTTGACCCTGCAATGCCATTCTTGGTCTTCAGTTTAGGTTGCTGTTTTGCAGGCTTGCTAGCAATATCAGCCCAAGATGCTGGTTTTGGAGGAGCAATGGTGGCTGGAGGCAAACTATTAGAAGCCACGATGTTACTAGTAATGGACCCGCTACCAACAGCAGAACCTACAACTTTTGGAACATTGCTTGCAACTTCTGTGCTACCCAACTTCAGGGCTGCCATCCCTTGGTCTATAGTATTCATGCCTGGAGCCTTATTGAGGGTCTCATTGGCAAAAGCTGACTGTCCATCAATCATGGCTCCACCCAAGGAGCTAGGTGCATAAGCATAATTGCTACTGTATCCAGAGCTCTGAGTAGACTGTCCCTGAGAACTATTGTTTCCCCATGCTGAGAAGTCAATCCCACTGGGAAAGAAATTAAAACCGTGCTGACCAAGAAATGGAGTGCTACCTAGGGCTCCTGGTTGCCCAAACATTGCGTCTGGTAGGAAGTGGGGCTCTCCGTTGCTCAGCTGTCCATAAGAAGTTAAGTAGGGCATGGCTGTGTCACCCCCAGTAGACCAAGCAGCTTCACCCAATGAATAGGAGAAGCCAATGGAGGGACTGTAGTAACTGGGTAAGTAGGAATCTGACATGGCAGTATACGCATTATTCTGTGGAAAAAAAAAAAAAGGGCAAATCAAAACACAAAAATTAACATCAGGCTATTTCCTCCCCCCACCTAATCACACAACTCAAATATACCATAAAAAGGGAGTGTGCAGGCCAGGCACAGTGGCTCACACCTGTAATCCCTGCACTTTGGGAGGCCAAGGCAGGTGGATCACCTGAAGTCAGGAGTTCAAGATAGGCCTGACCAACATGATGAAACCCCATCTCTACTAAAAATGCAAAAAGTTAGCCGGGCATGGTGGTAGGTGCCTGTAATGCCAGCTACTTAGGAGGTCTGAGGCAGGAGAATCACTCGAACCCGGGAGGCAGAAGTTGCAGTGAGCTGAGATAGCACCACTAAACTCCAACCTGGGCAACAAGAGAGAAACTCCATCTCAAAAAAAAGAAAAAGAGGAGTGTGCAGCACATTCAGATGATTTCCTATAAACACACAGGCATTTTTTATAGCATAACAAATTTTGGTAAATAATTGAAACATTTAAAGTTTAGCAGATACAGTGATTATGGGCCTTAACTTTAGCACTAAAAGTAGGAGAAAACATAGCATTTCATGAACTGTTTTAAGTCCTGAGTGTTGAAACGATCCTTTATCAAAACCAATTATTTTTAGATTTTAGGAATATGAATTTTGGCAGAATGAAGGAGGGTCCAAAAGAGTTTCCTACCCAAACCAGACAATAAATCAAAGAATAACAAAACAAAAAGAAATGGAAATTTCAAGTTCTAGCCCAAATGTCTGTGCAGCCATTCCTCAATCATAAACTAAAAAGCAAGGTTCACTACCAGTTTATAGTGCTAGCCTCTTGGCAAACTATCTAGGAATATCAACAGATGCCACTACTTAGATATAACCTGAAAAGGAAACGCACAGTGGTTTCCAGGGTATTTAAAATGAGAAAAATGGCAGGGCACAATGGCTCCTGTCTGTAATCCCAGAACTTTGGGAGACAAAGGGGGTGGATGACTTGAGGTCAGGAGTTCGAGATCAGCCTGGCCAACATGACAAAACCCAGTCTCTACTAAAAATATAAAAAATTAGCCAGGTGTGGTGGCACACATCTATAGTTCCAGCTACTCAGGAGGCTGACGAGAATCCCTTGAATCCAGGAGGCAGAGGTTCCAGTAAGCCCAGATGGCACCACTGCACTCCAGCCCTGGCAACACAGCCAGACTGTCTCAAAAAAAAATAAACATAGGCTGGGCATGGCAGCTCACACCTCTAATCCCAGCACTTTGGGAGGCTGAGGTGGGCAGATCACTTGAGGCCAGGAGTTCGAGGCAGTCTGGCCAACATGGCAAAACCGTGTCTCTACTAAAAACACAAAAATTGGCCAGGCATGGTGGCATGTGCCTGTAATCCCAGCTACTTGGGAGGCTAACACAGGAGAATCGCTTGAACCAGGGAGTTGAAGGTTGCAGTGAGTCAAGATCGCATCACTGCACTCCAGCCTGGTGAAAGAGAGAGACTCCGTCTTGGGGGGTGGGGGGGGTGGGAATTCAGCCTATAATCAATGCATTAAACTTGAAGTATTATTCCATTCTAGGGTAATGAAAAGTTGGCTAAAAAGTAGATGACTTACTCTAGACAATAAACTAGATTCTCAGGTTACCCTTCCTCATCTCTCATCTAAGATCTATATTACCCAAGTTTTTTTTTAAATGGAAGACGTTTAAGCTTTAGCTTACCTGAGAAAGAAAAATCAAATGCACTTAATATCACAGGTTAGACCAAGATACAGCTGAATGTCTACACCTGAACTGGCAGGCTCCCACATGTCCAAGCTCAAAAATCTGAATTACACAATGTTTTACAAGAACTACCTAGAATTATGCTTCTAAATGCTCCCACTCTCCCTGTTATAATGATTATGTAAGCAAACTACTGCAATAGCAGGAACCTATTAATAGTTCATTCCTCTACTTCCTTCCCTACTTTTCCTGATTAACTGGTTGTGTTTTGTGAAAACTTTTTTTGCAGTCACTTGCTCAAGTGGTTTCTATATTTTCAATGTTGAAAATTTCACATAGGGAATCTACAAGATTTATGTGACAATCAGATCCATATATGGGCATGCAATTATTCAGGACTATCAACTGCATTTCATACAGCATATGTTCATTACTCACATAAATGTCCCATAAACTTCTTGATCTTTTAGGGCATTTTGCAAGATATACTGCCAATTTTCCTTTTGTCTATTAATCTGGGGAGTTATATTAGTTACAGCTATGTAACTATGTCTTTGGGATCAGAGATAATACAAAACAACTGCTGAATCAAACAAGTTTCTACATGCACTGGTCATATTAGTATTTTAATCCACATGCAACTTTACACTAAAAGATTACACTGCAAAAACTTCCATTACTGATCTTCATCTGTCCTAAACAGTATTTTAACTTTCACTCCACTTTATAAATCCTGTACATCCCTTCAGTGAGAATCCAGAGGTATAAAGTTAGTTTCTACAGATGTAGGTGCAGCTTAAATCAAAAGTTTCCTGACTCAGCCAGGCATGGTGGCTCACGCTGTAATCCCAACACTTCTGGGAGGCCGAGGAGGGTGGACTACTTGAGCTCAGGAATTCAAGACTAGACTTGGCAACATAATGAAACCCCCATATCTATACAAAAAATTAGCCAAGCATGGTGGTCCCAGCTGTGTGGGAGGCTGAGGTGGGCAGATCACCTGGTAGGCAGAGGTTGCAGTGAGCCAAGATTGTATCACTGCACTCCAGCCTGGGTGACAGAGTGACATTACGTATCTAAAAAAAAAAACAATTTCCTAACTCCAAAATAGTTCTGATAATCTAGGAACCGATAAAACTAGAGAAAACAAAGACAGCCAGTCCTGCAGCACTGAATAAAGTTCAGGTGACTATATTTTACAGACCAAGTTCTTGTTCTGTCACCCAGGCTAGAGTGCAGTGGTTTTTCACAGTTGTGATCATAGCTCGCTGCAGCTTCAAACTCCTGGGCTCAAGACATCTTCCCTCCTCTAGGTGATTTTACATTAGAACTTTTCCTATCACACATTTATCCATAGTTTTCTGGGGTGAAAATTCAGGATACTTAACACCGTCAAGAATTCTTTTTTTTTTTTGAGACAGAGTTTCGCTCTTGTTACCCAGGCTGGAGTGCAATGGCGCGATCTCGGCTCACCACAACCTCCGCCTCCTGGGTTCAGGCAATTCTCCTGCCTCAGCCTCCTGAGTAGCTGGGATTACAGGCACGCGCCACCATGCCCAGCTAATTTTTTGTATTTAGTAGAGACGGGGTTTCACCATGTTGACCAGGATGGTCTCGATCTCTTGACCTCGTGATCCACCCGCCTCGGCCTCCCAAAGTGCTGGGATTACAGGCTTGAGCCACCGCGCCTGGCTAAGAATTCTTAAATTCTGCACTGCTACATTCTCGGTAAGGAGGAGGACAATTATTTCTGCACCTGTTACTGCTGGTAAAGTGTTACCAATTATCATGTCCTCAGTATATGTTTGCTGACATTACAGAGACAGGAACCTTAATAGCCAAGGACATTTGCATAACTGTTTTATAATACATTAATAGGTACTAAGAAAGTGAACCCTCAGAACATGGGATTTCCTGACACAAGGCAGAGAAAGAACATAGGTATTAAGAAAGTGAATCTGGCAGGGTGTGGTGGCTCGTGCCTGTAATCCCAGCACTTTGGGAGGCCGAGGTGGGCAGATCACGAGGTCAGGAGTTCGAGACCAGCCTCGCCAACATGGGGAAATCCTCTCTCTACTAAAAATACAAAAATCAGCCGGGCATGGTGGCACACGCCTGCAATCCCAGCTACTCCAATCCCAGCTACTCCGGAGGCTGAGGCAGGAGAATCGCTTGAACCGGGGAGGCGGAGGTTGCAGTGAGCCTAAATTGCGCCAATGCACTCCAGTCTGGGCGACAGAGCAAGACATCTTAAAAAAAAAAAAAAAGTGCATCTTCGCCGGCTGTGTTGGCTCACACCTGTAATTCCAGCACTTTGGGAGGCTGAGTCGGGAGAATCACCTGAGGTCAGGAAGGAGTCCAAGACCAGCATGGCCAACATGAAACCGCATCTCCACTGAAAAAATGGAAAAACTAGCTGGGTGCGGTGGTGCACACCGCTAATTTCAGCTACTCCGGAGGCTGAGACAGGAGAGAACCCGATTCACTGAGGTTGCAGTGAGCTGAGATTGCGCCACTACACTCCAGCCTGGGCGACAGCGAGAGACTGTCTCAAAAACCAAAAAATAAAGTGAATCCTCAGGAAACGGGATATATTGGTAAAAGGCAGAGAAAGATTAAGTATACTACACCCTTCGATCAGATATGTAAATAGTCAGTGACTCACCGGCCTTGCCTGTGGACTCAAGTACGGTTCGAAATCATCATCATTTAATCCATCCTTTTGATGTACAGACCCATTTTGTACTAGAGAAAAAAAAAAAAACCAAATTAAGAGTGTCCCAATCCTACAATCCTCCACCCAAATTAGTTCCTATTTCTCTGCCTTTTCTCTGCTAACCAGAGAAAAACCTTACTAGCGAACAGAACATACAAGATGGAACTTCAAAAGAGTAACAGATGGGAGTGAATGCTGAAGCAATAGTCGCCAGTGAAAATGCCCCCCCGCCACCCAGAGCAAGCTCATCTAAAAAGGTCATTTTACTGGCTCCTCTGGATTTCCATTTCCTCCTGCTTCCCCTCCCCCATCACACGAGCGTACTTCCAGAGAGTGATCCACGAGGATGAAAAACAAAGGCCTTCTAAGACCTACAGGAAACTAAGGACCTGGAGCGCTGCACAACCCCATCCACCCCCACCCTGAATGAATTACTCCTTGTTAGCGAAAAAGCTGCTCGCCAGCTGCAGGAACACACCGAAAGGGTCAAAGACTTCAGTGCGCGGCACCTGCGAACTAAGCGGCTTCCGAAAGGTCCTCCGCCCGGGGCGCTTCCCGGAGACCCCGCCCCCGCCGCCCGCGCCCCCCTCCCGGCCCAGGGCCCCCGGCGGAGCGGCGCTCACCTTTGTTTCCTTGACCTTTTGGTCTCTGCAGGGGAAGGAAACGTCGCCGAGCGGCCAGTGGTCCAAAGGAGAAACAGAAAAGGAAGAACAAATTAAGGCAGGGCCCGAGGAGGGAATAAAGGCGCAGGCCCGAGGGGAGGCGTCGGGAATGGTGGTGAGGAAGAGGCTGAACGGGAGGCGGGGGAAAGCACCGAGCCCGCGAGGCCGCGGAGACAACGCGGCGGAGGCGCCAGCGGCGACGCGAGGGGCCCGGGGCTCTCGGGAAGGGGAAGGAAACAAGGAAGGAAAACGAGGCCCGCTGAGAGAAGGGAAGGCGGCGCTGCCCGGGCCGTGGGCTCCGAGGCCCAGGGAGAAGCGGGAAGAGCAGGTCGAGGGCGAGGCGCCGGGCGCGGCCGGCCCGAGAGGCCCGAAACCGGGGCCGCGAGAGGCGCCGCCTCAGATCGGCCTGCCCGGGGGCGGCGGGCCCGGGCCTACTCGGGCTCCTTCTCTCCTCACACAATGGCCGAGGCATGCGGGCCGGGCCTGTACCTGCTCCAAAAGGCTGCTGGCCGACATGGCTCTCGGATCCTTGCGGGCGGCGAAGGCGGCGAACTCTCCTCAGCGCGGCGGCAGCGGCAAATGAGCCCCGGCTGCGGGAGCAGGCGGCGGCTTTTGTCCCTGACACTCGGGGGCCTCGGCGGACGCAGCGGAGACACAGCGCGCGGCTCAGGCTCCGACTCCGACTCGGCGACGCTCTAGCCCAAGAGCTCAACGCCCGTCTCTATGCTTTCACGCGCGCGCCCGCCCCTCACAGCCGAAAGCAGAGAGCCGAACAGCGGAGGCGGCCGGCGCGCGCGGCGCGAGCGCTGACTCTCACATTCACTCACCCACGCGGAAGGGGCCCGGCGCGAAGCACCTCGGGAAGGGAGAGGCCGGCCGCGGCGCCCTCTGGCGGACTGGAGGAGCGGAAGCTGCACGCACGGCCTCCCCGCCCCCACCGCCCCAGGATTAAGGCCTAGGGGGTTGGGGGCGATCAGCATCGAACACGAGGTTTTGACTCACACCTGGAAAGAGTAGCTTTGGCTTCCGAAAACGACAAAAGCCGGTTTCTCAGTGAGGGAGGGGCCTCCGGCGCCCGCGAGACCTTAAAAGGAACCTGCCACCCAGCTGCAAGTGATACCCCACCCCCATCGGGGAGGTAACCCGATCCCGGGTGGCGGGGGCAATCTCACAGTTCCCAGGGAAACTTCTTGGGGGCCCTGTCCGGGAGTGACCAGCCCAAGGGGCTTGGTCATCCTCCTCTGTTAGCCGACTACAAAAAGAGTACCCGAACACCCCCCGAAAGAATCCGGTAGTCCCCAAAAGAGATTCGCCTCTTAGCATTGCAGGAAGCAGAATCTAAAATTTCTTTTCGGGGGAAATCGGTGGCCTCCAAGATAATCTGTTTAACTGTGGACTTTATTTCCGAGAAAAATACACCTCACGCATCTATACAAAACTTTCAAGGAGTGCAGAGAACGTATGCATCTAAAGGACCTCAAGAGGGAAGAAAGGAAATTAACATTACTGAAATACCTGCTGTGGGCCAGGCTTTGTTGTTATGTATTTTCAAACACTAAATTAAAGTCTTTAGACAACTTCAAAATCGTTATCAGTTTTTCGGTTTTTTACGACTGGAAAAACAAAGGTTAGGTAATGTGCCCAAATTTACAAAGCTATTAAATAGCCAGGTGTATCTGACGCTAAGAGAAACATAATGGTATCTCTCTACCCCCACGAGAGAAACCCTGTATTCGGGAACCAGAATGTAGGGGAGATCCAAAGGATGGGCAAAAGCATTTCAGTGAGAAACAAAGCCAACTCATACAGAAATATTTGATACTAGGAAAGTCATCTAACAGCTTTTGTTACTGCAAGTACGTCGTGGTAAACAAGTAACTAATGCACTAATTGTCAACCTCATGCTATCCACACGCTGGATACAGGAGGCTTGGGTGAACTCAGTAGTAAAATAACATGGCATCTTGTATTTAACATCATAACTTTGCTCAAAATGCTCAAAACATTTTTTCCCTGTCCATCATCACATTTATGGTAGGAATGAAAAAGATCAGGTACCAAAGGTGAAGGACTTTTAATGGATACAATAAAATGTCAAATCTCAGAACACAGAATCCACCAAAGAAATAGAAGAAACCTAGTAATTATTATTATTATTATTATTTTTTTTTTTTTTTTGAGACGGCGCCCGGCCTGATTATCTTTAAAAATAATTACTAGGTTTCTGGCCGGGCGCGGTGGCTCAAGCCTGTAATCCCAGCACTCTGGGAGGCCGAGGCGGGTGGATCACGAGGTCGAGAGATCGAGACCATCTGGTCAACATGATGAAACCCCGTCTCTACTAAAAATACAAAAAATTAGCTGGGCATGGTGGCGCGTGCCTGTAATCCCAGCTACTCAGGAGGCTGAGGCAGGAGAATTGCCTGAACCCAGGAGGCGGAGGTTGCGGTGAGCCGAGATCGCGCCATTGCACTCCAGCCTGGGTAACAAGAGCGAAACTCCGTCTCAAAAAAAAAAAAAAAGATAATCAGCCACAGCCAGGCCGTTGGTTTCATGCCTGTAATCCCAGTACTTTGGGGTGGATCAGGAGGTCAGGAAATCAAGACCATCCTGGCAGACATAGTGAAACCCTGTCTACTAAAAATACAAAAATCAGTCAGGCATGGTGACATGCGCCTGTAGTCCTAGCTACAAAGGAGGCTGAGGCAGGACAATCACTTGAACACAGGAGGCAGTGGTTGCAGTGAGCCAAGATTACATCACTGCATTCCAGCCTGGGGGACAGAGCAAGACTCCATCTAAAAAAAAAAAAAAAAAAGATAATTAGCCACTTAGCCCCATGGCCCAGATTTATGTATAAACTGTACGCAGCTGCCTATACTTACCCTTGGAACCAGCGTGACATTGAAAAACAGCATTAAACAAGAAGTCACATGCTGGGAGACAAAGGGTCTAAATACTGGTTGCCCCACCCAGATGTACAATACTAGGTAAATGACTAAACCTTTCTCAGATTCCCTCATTTGATAAAGGGGATGATGATACCAACCCAACAGGTTTGTTGTGAAGATAAAGTTGGGGAAAAAAATGGGGGTGGGGGGAGCTGGGTGCAGTGGTTCACTTTGGGAGGGCGAGGTGGGCAGATCACCTGAGGTCAGGAGTTCGTGACCAGCCTGACCAACATGGTGAAACCCCATCTCTACTAAAAATACAAAAATTAGCTGAGCGTGGTGGTGGGCATCTATAATTCCAGCTATTTGGGAGGCTGAGGCAGGAGAATCACTTGAATGCAGGAGCCAGAGCTTGCAGTGAGCAGCGATCATGCCATGGCACTCCAGCCTGGGTGACAGAGCAAGACTCCATCTCAAAAAAATAAATAAAATAAGTAAAATTAAATTAAAAAAATAATAATAGGCTGGGCGCGGTGGCTCAAGCCTGTAATCCCAGCACTTTGGGAGGCCGAGGTGGGTGGATCAGGAGGTCAAGAGATAGAGACCATCCTGGTCAACATGGTGAAACCCCGTCTCTACTAAAAATACAAAAAATTGGGCCGGGAGCGGTGGCTCACGCCTGTAATCCCAGCACTTTGGGAGGCCGAGGCGGGTGGATCACGAGGTCAAGGGATCGAGACCATCCTGGTCAACATAGTGAAACCCCATCTCTACTAAAAATACAAAAAAATAGCTGGGCATGGTGGCGCGTGCCTGTAATCCCAGCTACTCAGGAGGCTGAGGCAGGAGAATTGCCTGAACCCAGGAGGCAGCGGTTGCGGTGAGCCGAGATCGCGCCATTGCACTCCAGCCTGGGTAACAAGAGCGAAACTCTGTCTCAAAAAATAATAATAATAATAATAAAATAAAATTTAAAAAATAAATAAATAAATATTTTTTTAAAAAGCCGACATTAGGGCTGGGCTCGGTGGCTCACACCTGTAATCCTAGCACTTTGGGAGGCCGAGGTGGGTGGATCACCTGAGGTCAGAAGTTCAAGACCAGCCTGGCCATCATAGTGAAACCCCATCTTGAAAAAAAAAAAAAAAAAAAAGCCGACATTAAAGCATGTGTGGCATGGAGTAAGTTCATTTTCTGTAATCCCATTAAGCGATGTAAGTAAAAATTCTTTCCTTCCAATAATATCTTTATGGTGCCAGGAGTTTTGATTAGTTCCTTTGGGATGACTTTCTGTTTGCCAAGAGTTCCCAGTTAAAATGCAAATTATCCTTGGGAAAAGGGTACTCTCCAAACCTGGATTAGTTTACCATGATGGCTTTTAACAGGCCCCTGAAGAAACAGAACCCAGGAGACTGATGTATTTAATCACTGGAAGGAGAGAGGGGCAATGGAAATACGTGGTGTCATTTCATGGTTTGGAGAAAATAATATTCTACTGGAAATGTTTAGGTTCTAGTTTCAGCTCTGCCACTGGGTAAATGAAGCATTCCATCTCTCAACAAATATTTATCGAGAGCCAGGCAGTGTGCTGGGGAGAAAGTTCATTTCTCCTTGAATCAGACTAGTCAGAGAAACTGAGACTATGCCAATCGTTATTCAAATAGTTGTTCAATGACACTTGTAGAAAGTGCAATGTGGGAGTACAGACAGGCATAACCTCCTGAGAGGAGTCAAGGAAGGTTTCCCTGAGGAGACGAGATTCAACTAAAACATGAAGGATGAGGAGGAACTGGCCAGGCAAGGAGAGAAGGAAAACAAAAGAACACCATGTTCAGGGGCCCTGAACAAGGAAAGAACTTGGCACTCGTGAGGAGCTGAAGGAGGCCAGCATGATGGTGCACTGTAAAAGAAAGGATGGCTGTAGATAATACCGGGTAACTGGGCAGAAAGGAGGAAAATAAGGACTTTAGTGGTTTGTTTTTTCGTTTTTTTTGTTTGTTTGTTTGTTTTTGAGATGGAGTTTCGCTCGTTGCCCAAACTAGAGTGCAATGGCACGATCTCAGCTCACCATGACCTCCGCTTCCCAGGTTCAAGTGACTCTCCTGCCTCAGCCTCCCAAGTGGCTGGGATTACGGGCATGTGCCACCACGCCTGGCTAATTTTGTATTTTTAGCAGAGACAGGATTTCTCCACGTTGGTCAGGCTGGTCTGAAACTCTCAACCTCACATGATCCACCCACCTTAGCCTCCCAAAGTGCTGGGATTACAGGCGTGAGCGATCGCGCCGGGCTGGACTTTAATCTTTTGATACAAACAATAATGAGATATTAACAATAAAGAATTGGCTGTGCATGGTGGCTTATGCTTGTAATCCCAACATTTTGGGAGGCCAAGGCAGGCAGATCTTTTGAGGTCAGGAGTTTGAGACCAGCCTGATCAATATGATAAAACCCTGTCTCTACTAAAAATACAAAAATTAGCTGGTTGTGATGGTGTGTGCCTGTAGTCTCACCTACTCATAAGGCTGAGGCAGGAGAATCACTTGAACCTGGGAGGCGATCAGGCTATAGTGAGCTGAGATCACACCACTGCACTCCAGCCTGAGAAACACAGCAAGACTCCATCTCAAATAATAATAATAATAATAATAATAGCCGGGCGCGGTGGCTCAAGCCTGTAATCCCAGCACTTTGGGAGGCCGAGGCGGGTGGATCACGAGGTCAAGAGATCGAGACCATCCTGGTCAACATGGTGAAACCCCGTCTCTACTAAAGATACAAAAAATTAGCTGGGCATGGTGGCACGTGCCTGTAATCCCAGCTACTCAGGAGGCTGAGGCAGGAGAATTGCCTGAACCCAGGAGGCGGAGGTTGCGGTGAGCTGAGATGGCGCCATTGCACTCCAGCCTGGGTAACAAGAGCGAAACTCCGTCTCAAAAAAAAAAAAAAAATAATAATAATAATAATAAAGGCTTAATAGGAGCATAGCAGGCTCTGGTTTACATTTCAAGAAGTTTACTCTGGTTGCAGTATGGGAAGTAGATTTAAGAAGAAGAGGGTAGGCCGGGCGCGGTGGCTCAAGCCTGTAATCCCAGCACTTTGGGAGGCCGAGGCGGGTGGATCACGAGGTCGAGAGATCGAGACCATCCTGGTCAACATGGTGAAACCCCATCTCTACTAAAGGTGCAAAAAACTAGCTGGGCGTGGTGGCGCGTGCCTGTAATCCCAGCTACTCAGGAGGCTGAGGCAGGAGAATTGCCTGAGCCCAGGAGGCAGAGGTTGCGGTGAGCCGAGATTGCGCCATTGCACTCCAGCCTGGGTAACAAGAGCGAAACTCCGTCTAAAAAAAAAGAAAAAGAAAAAGAAAAAGAGGGTAGACCAGGCACGGTGGTTTACGCCTGTAATCCCAGCACTTTGGGAGGCCGAGGCGGGTGGATCACAAGGTCAGGAGTTCCAGACCAGCCTGGCCAAAATAGTGAAACCCTGTCTCTACTAATAATACAAAAATTAGCCAGGCGTGGTGGCAGGTACCTGTAGTCCCAGCTACTCGGGAGGCTGAGGCAAGAGAAATGCTTGAATCTGGGAGGCAGAGGTTGCAGTGAGCAGAGATGGTGCTACTGCACTCCAGCCTGGCAACAGAGTGAAACTCCATCTCAAAAGAAAAAAAAAGAGAGGAATTTAGGAGTTAGAAGAGTATTGCAGTAAATTCAGGCCAAAATAATAATAATGATAATAATAGTGGCAGGCTCTAATGCAGTGGCAGTGAAGACAGGGAGAAGTGGACAAAGTTGTGTTGAGGTGCAGTGGATATCACACCCCTAACCCCAACACTGGGAGGCCAAGATGTGAGGATCATTTGAAGCCAGTAGTTCGAGACCAGTCTGGGCAATGAATAAGGAGCCTTCTGTCTGTAGAAAAAAAAATAAGTAAATAGGCCAGGGCCAGGCCCAATGGCTTATGCCTGCAATCCCAGCATTTTGGGAGGATGAGGCGGGCGGATCACCTGAGGTCAGGAGTTCGAGACTAGCCTGACCAACATGGAGAAACCCCACCTCTACTAAAAATACAAAATTAGCTGGGTGTGGTGGCACATGCCTGCAATCCCAGCTACCCGGGAGGCTGAGGCAGGAGAATCGCTTGAACCTGGGAGGCGGAAGTTGTGGTGAGCCAAAGTTGCGCCACTGCACTCCAGCCTGGGCAAAGAGAGTGAAACTCGGTTTCCAACAAAAACAACAACAAACCACTGGTATGGATATTAGGTTGAGTAGGAAAAGTGAGAACTCTCCCTTTGAGCTCAAAAAAATCAAAGAATTAAAACCCTGTTTAAGGCTGCACAATGATCCAGAGTGTAGGGATGGGAGAAAGAATAAATACCCTAGTGACCCACATATAAAACACTACAAATGAGAACGAGACTTGAGGTTAATGGAAGGTCATCTTGCCCATGCTGCCAGGCGGCCAACAGTGCCACAATGCCACGTGGGCATTAACGCACACTGCATACCCTCAGTCTCTGCCTGGGTTGGAGGGTAAGCAGATCACAGCAGCAGAGCTGCCCAGACTCGGGCAGGCAGGAAATACCCGCTGCTGATGCAGTGGGAGGTAGGGATGGGGAGCCTGGCCCTGGCTTTGTGGTAGTGTAGAGAGAAGGAAGGCAGCGGGGAAATCAAGCTGCTGGAGCAGTGCCTGTAAGATTGGAGTGACCATGGGAGGGCAGTAGCAGATACAAGAGTAGTGGCCTTCCCAGGCCAAGGCCCATGCTCTACCATCTGGCAGGAAAGCCAGGGGTTTATCATGCATCATAAAAGCCACACAGTTGGAGATTGCCTCTGGTTAGGAGCTTGCCTGCCTGACCACAGTGTATCTTCTAATTGGCCAAAGTGGGCCTTGCCCAGAGTCCAAAAAATGTTTAAACAAGATAAAAAATTAGCCAGGTGTGGTGGCACACACCTGTGGTCTCGGCTACTCAGGAGGCCAAGATTGGAGAATTGCTTGAGCCCAGGAGGTCAAGGCTGCAGTGAGCTATGGTCATGCTACTGCACTCCAGTCTGAGCAACAGAGAGAGACCCTGTCGTGCGTTTCAAAACACAACAGAGAAATGTACGGTAGCCAGTTAAACGGTTTAGGGCTCAGAGAGAAAAACAAGGCTGGGAATCCACATCTTAGAGGCTTTAGTATACAGATGTTAAAGTCAAAGGAGTCCTCAGAAGAAAGGGAAAAGAGTAAGGCCCAGCACCAAACCAGAGAGATGGAAGGGAAACCAGGAGTAAATGATTTCCTCACTCAGAATCTCTTTCCAAGACTGTAAAATAAGGAAGATGGACCAAAATAACTTCTGAGTTCCAAAAATAACCTCTTCTATTTCTACCATTTTAGGCCTCTGGTGGAAACCAAAGAGATCCTTCTGGATATATGAGGGCTGTGGCAGGGGGTGGAAGGAAAGAGAAAGTAAATAGGAAGGGGAAAGGGAAATTTTTACTTACTCTTAGGCCAAGCGCAGTAGCTCGTGCCTGTAATCCCTGCACTTTGGGAGGAGGAGGCGGGTGTATCACCTGAGGTCAGGAGTTCAAGACCAGCCTGGCCAACATGGCTGAAACCCTGTCTCTACTAAAAATACAAAAAAATTAGCTGGGCATGGTGGCAGGTGCCTGTAATCTCAGCTACTCAGGAGACTAAGGCAGGAGAATCACTTGAAACCGGGAGGCAGAAACTGCAGTGAGCTGAAGTCGCATCATTGCACTCCAGCCTGAAAAACAAGAGCAAAACTCCACCTCAAAAATAAATAAATAAGTTAATTAATTAATTAATTAATTTTATATTCTCTTCAGAATTTTGCCATGGGCTGGACTGGGTCCTAGAATTCTAATCACAAACTTTCCAGCCTTCCAAAGCTCTTTCTCAGGAACAATACACTTCATTGCTCAAGTCATTTCATTAATGCATCAGGGATAGAAAAGACCTCTGATGAGAAATATTTGTGTATCTCATACAGCTTACAGTGCAAAAACAATTATAAATTTCTACTGCTTCTCTGTGGTATACATAGCATAGGAGGTTTGTCACTCTCTAGTTCTCTGTATTTCTCAAGCACTGATTGCAAGGCAACGCCACTCACACTGAACTTTTTAAAAAATTTATTTTTGGCTGATCACGGTGGCTCATGCCTGTAATCCCAGCACTTTGGGAGGCAGAGGCGGTTGGATCATGAGGTCAGGAGTTCAAGACCAGCCTGACCAACATGGTGAAACCCTGTCTCTACTAAAAATACAAAAATTAGCTGCGCATGGTAGTGCATGCCTGTAATCCCAGCTACTCAGGAGGCTGAGGCAGGAGAATTGCTTGAACCAGGACCCGGGAAGTGGAGGTTGCAGTAAGCCAAGATCATGCCATTGCATTCCAGCCTGGGCCACAGAGCAAGATTCCGTTTCAAAAAAATATATATATATATTATTTAGTGATTTTATTTCTTGGCTTTTTGAGACAGGATCTTTCTCTTTTGCTCGTGCTGGAGTGCAATGACATGATCTCAGCTCACTGTAGCCTTGACCTCCTGGGCTCAAGTGATCCTCCCACCGCAGCCTCCTGAGCAGCTGGGACCACAGGCACACACCACTATACTTGGCCGATTTTTAAATTTTTGTAGAGACAGGGCCTCTAGGTTGCCCAGGCTGGTCTCAAATTCCTGTCCTTAAGCAATCCTCCTGCCTTAGCCTTCCAAAGTGTCGGGATTACAGGCATGAGCCACCACACTCTGAACTTTTAAAAAAAATGTTTTTCCCCAGAGCCCATAATTTTGCACATGCAGTTCTTTCTACCTGAAATGGCCTTGCCATCTTCTGTAGCCAACTGCTATGTCTTTCAAGATCCTGATCAGTGAAGTATTATTTCTGCCTCTAGGCAGAAAGAAGGTGCATGTTCTTTGTTCATCCATAATATTGGTCATATTTCCTTATAGTAACTTATTTTACTGTATCAGAACAATCTGCTTACATTAATATTTCTCTTTTTTTGGTGGGGGGACATCTTGGACTCAGTTGAAAATCTAATGAAAGTAATGAATCTTCTCCCTACAAACACACACATACACCCAAATTTTTGCCTATGATCAATCTCATTGACCACACTCTCTCTCTCCAAGCTCACCCACCATATGGACCCTAGGTGAAAAAAAAACAAACCTAGTTTATATATTTCTAGTCCAGGCTTGGTGGCTCAAGCCTGTAATCCCAGCACTTTGGGAGGCTGAGGTGGGTAAAACATTTGAGATCAGGAGTTTGATGACCAACCTGGCCAACATGGTTAAACCCCATCTCTACTAAAAATACAATAATTAGCCAGGTGTGGTGGCATGCACCTATAGTCCCGGCTACTCAGGAGACTGAGACAGGAGAATCACTTGAACCCGGTAGGCAGAGGTTGCAGTGAGCTGAGATCATGCCACTACACTCCAGCCTGGGCAACAAACCAAGACTCCATCACAAATAAACAAACAAGCAACCTAGTTTACATATTGCCCCTCCAATAAATCTACAACTGCTTAAAAGACAAAGAGGCCTGTTGTGATGGCTCACATCTGTAATCCCAGCACTTTGGGAGGCCGAGGCGGATGGATCACCTAAGGTCAGGAGTTCAAGACCAGCCTGGCCAACATGGTGAAACCTCGTCTCTACTAAAAATACAAAAATTAGCCGGGTATGGTGGTGAGTGCCTGTAATCTCAGCTACTCAGGAGGCTGAGACAGGAGAATTGCTTGAACCCAGAAGGCAGAGGTAGCAATGAACTGAGATCACACCACTGTACTCCATCCTAGGCAGCACAGTGAGACGCCATCTCAAAAAAAAAAAAAAAAAGGAGGAAGGGCCGGGCATGGTAGCTCACGCCTGTAATCCAAGCACTTTGGAAGCCAAGGCGGGTGGATCACCTGAGGTTGGGAGTTCAAGACCAGCCTGACCAACATGGTAAAACCCCGTTTTAAAAAAAAAAAGAGACAAAGAACATTTTTTTTTTTTTTTTTTTTTTTTTGAGGCAGAGTTTTACCCTTGTTATCCAGGCTGGAGTGCAATGGCACGATTTTGGCTCACTGCAACCTCCGCCTCCCTAGTTCAAGCGATTGTCCTGCCTCAGCCTTCTGAAGACCTGGGACTATAGGCACGTGTCTAATTTTTATATTTTTAGTAGAGGCAGGTTTCACTATGTTGGCCAGGCGGGTCTCAAACTCCTGACCTCAGGAGATCCGCCCTCCTCAGTCTCCCAAAGTGCTGGAATTACAGGCGTGAGCCACTGCGCCCAGCCAAAGAACATTCATTATTATTACTATTATTATTATTATTTTGAGATGGAATTTCGCTCTGTCACCCAGGGTGGAGTGCAATGGCAGGATCTCGGCTCACTGCAATCTCCACCTCCTGGATTCAAGCAGTTCTCCTGCTGCCTCAGCCTCTCCAGTAGCTTGGATTACAGGTGCCTGCTACCATGCCTAGCTAATTTTTTGTATTTTTAGTAGAGGCAGGGTTTCACCATGTTAGCCAGGCTGGTCTTGAACTTCTCTTTATTTTATTATTATTTTTTTTTTATTATTTTTTTTTGAGACGGAGTTTCGCTCTTGTTGCCCAGGCTGGAGTGCAATGGCGCGATCTCCGCTCACCGCAACCTCCGCCTCCTGGGTTCAGGCAATTCTCCTGCCTCAGCCTCCTGAGTAGCTGGGATTACAGGCACGCGCCACAATGCCCAGCTAATTTTTTGTATTTTTAGTAGAGACGGGGTTTCACCATGTTGACCAGGATGGTCTCAATCTCTTGACCTCGTGATCCACCCACCTCGGCCTCCCAAAGTGCTGGGATTACAGGCATGAGCCACTGCGCCCGGCTTCTTTCTTTTCTTTTTTTTTTTTTTGAGACAGAGTTTCAGTCTTGTTACCCAGGCTGGAGTGCAATGGCGCGATTTCAGCTCACCGCAACCTCTGCCTCCTGGGTTCAGGCAATTCTCCTGCCTCAGCCTCCAGAGTAGCTGGGATTACAGGCATGCGCCACCATGCCCAGCTAATTTTTCGTATTTTTAGTAGAGACGGGGTTTCACCATGTTGACCAGGATGGTCTCGATCTCTTGACCTCGTGATCTACCCGCCTCGGCCTCCCAAAGTGCTGGGATTACATGCGTGAGCCACCACACCCGGCTGGTCTTGAACTTCTGACCTCAGGTAATCCGGCCGCCTCAGCCTCCCAAAGTGCTAGGATTATAGGTGTGAGCCATCTCACCCAGCCAATATTTTTTATTATAAATCTTTATAACCCAATCCTTAGTAAATGTTTGAATTAATTTGTTATCTCATTCATTTTCAAAATTCTCCCTATTAAGGTCAATCTCCATTTTATAGATGAAAACCTGTTGGGGCCAATAATTGTGCTAAGAAGTTAAATGTGCAGTTTAACTAGCTTAATGGGATGTTGAAAGTACTGTGGCAGGCCGGGCGCGGTGGCTCAAGCCTGTAATCCCAGCACTTTGGGAGGCCGAGGCGGGTGGATCACGAGGTCAAGAGATCAAGACCATCCTGGTCAACGTGGTGAAACCCCGTCTCTACTAAAAATACAAAAAAATTAGCTGGGCATGGTGGCTTGTGCCTGTAATCCCAGCTACTCAGGAGGCTGAGACAGGAGAATTGCCTGAACCCAGGGGGCGGAGGTTGCGGTGAGCCGAGATCGCGCCATTGCACTCCAGCCTGGGTAACAAGAGCGAAACTCCGTCTCAAAAAAAAAAAAAAAGAAAGAAAGTACTGTGGAAACTGAAATTATTAGGTAAATTGATGATTGGCTTTTTAATGTGCAGGTGTTTTATAAATCTCTGAACAGAGGTATGAAAAGAGCAATGTGAGAACCAGACTAAAGAAAGAAAGGACCCGGAACTGGGCCAGGTGGCCTTAAGCCACTAGGAATTCACAGCTGTGCATATTCAAGGGACACTGTTAGAGACACATAGGGCAGAAAAGAATGTGAACCAAGAAAGAACCACCATTAAAAGACCCTTGAAGATTCAACTGAAGAAAAGATTCAACTGGAAGTCTAGAGGTCAGAGTAGAAATTTTCACTTGTTCTCCAACAAGTGAGAAAGGTAATGACAATTTAACGAGTGAGGCTTTTTTTGTTTGTTTTTGGGACAATCTCAATCTGTCACCCAGGCTGGAGTACAGTGGCACAATCATGGCTTGCTGCAACTTCCATCTCCCAGGTTCAAGCAATTCTCTGTCTCAGTCGCCCATGTAGCTGGGATGACAGGTGCATGCCAGTATGCTCAGCTAATTTTTGTATTTTTAGTAGAGATCGAGTTTCATCATGTTGGCTGGGCTGGTCTTGAACTCCTGACCTCAAGTGATCCACCCGCCTTGGGTTCTCAAAGTGCTGAGATTACAGGCCTGAGCCACCGGACATGTAATGAGTTTTTCATAAAGCTAAATTAATTCAATCAAGAGAACTTTTTTTTTTTTTTTTTTTTTTTTTTTTGAGACGGAGTTTTGCTCTTGTTAACCCAGGCTGGAGTGCAATGGCACGATCTCGGCTCACCACAACCTCCGCCTCCTGGGTTCAGGCAATTCTCCTGCCTCAGCCTCCTGAGTAGCTGGGATTACAGGCACACGCCACCATGCCCAGCTAATTTTTTGTATTTTTAGTAGAGACGGGGTTTCACCATGTTGACCAGGATGGTCTCGATCTCTCGACCTCGTGATCCACCCGCCTCGGCCTCCCAAAGTGCTGGGATTACAGGCTTGAGCCACCGCGCCCGGCCAATCAAGAGAACTTTTTTCTTTTTTTTTTTTCTTCTTTTTTTGTTTTTAGACAGTCTCACTCTGTCATCCAGGCTGGAGTACAACGGTGTGATCTCAGCTCACTGCAACCTCCATGCCTCCCCGCCAGGGTTCAAGTCATTCTTTTGCCTCAGCCTCCCGAGTAGCTGGGATTACAGGTGCCTGCCACCTCGCCCAGCTAATTTTTTTATTTTTAGTAGCGAAGAGGTTTCACCATCTTTGCCAGGATGGCCTTGAACTTCTGACCTCGTGATCCACCTGCCTTGGCCTCTCTTTTCTTTTCTTTTATTTATTTATTTTTTTGAAGCAAATTCTTGCTCTGTCACCCAGGCTGGAGTGCGGTGGTGCAATCTCGGTTCACTGCAACCTCCACCTCCCAGGTTCAAGCGATTCTCATGCCTCAGCCTCCCGAGTAGCTGGTACTACAGCACATGCCACCATGCCCAGCTAATTTTTTTGGTATTATTTAGTAGAGACGTGGTTTCACTATGTTGGCCAGGCTGATTTTTTTTTTTTTTTTTTTTTTTTTTTTTTTTTTTTTGAGACGGAGTTTCGCTCTTGTTACCCAGGCTGGAGTGCAATGGCGCTATCTCGGCTCACCGCAACCTCCGCCTCCTGGGTTCAGGCAATTCTCCTGCCTCAGCTTCCTGAGTAGCTGGAATTACAGGCACGCGCCACCACGCCCAGCTGATTTTTTGTATTTTTAGTAGAGACGGGGTTTCACCATGTTGACCAGGATGGTCTCGATCTATTGACCTCGTGATCCACCCGCCTCGGCCTCCCAAAGTGCTGGGATTACAGGCTGAGCCACCGTGCCCGGCCCCAGGCTGATTTTTAATTCCTGACCTCGTGATCCACCTGCCTTGGGCTCCCAAAGTGTTGGGATTACAGGCGTGAGCCACCACGCCCAGCCATGATAACTTTTCTTTATCCTGAGATTATTTATTTCTTACCTTCTGAATGTCAACATATCCTTTCTTTTCAAATGATGGCAATGTTGGAAGATGAAATGAGACAAAAAAGAAAATCACATGATGGACTGGGCATAGCGGCTGACTCCGTAATCCCAAAACTTTGGAAGGTAGAAGCGAGTGGATCCCTTGAGCTCAGGAGTTGGAGACCAGCCTGGGCAACATGGTGAAGCCACGTCTCTACAATAAATACAAAAAAAAATTAGCCAGGTGTGATGCCACATGCCTGTGGTCTCAGCTACTCAGAAGGCTGAGGTGAAAGAATCACCTGAGCCCAGAAGGTCGAGGCTGCAGTGAGTCAAAATTGGGCCAGTGTACTCCAGACTGGGCAAATCGGAGTGAGGCCCTGTCTCCAAAAAAATAAAGGGCTGGGCATGGTGGCTCAAGCCTGTAAGGGAGGCCGAGGTGGGTGGATCACGAGGTCAAGAGATCAAGACCATCCTGGGCAACATGGTGAACCCCGTCTCTACTAAAAATACAAAAAATTAGCTGGGCATGATGACGCGTGCCTGTAATCCCAGCTACTCAGGAGGCTGAGGCAGGAGAATTGCCTGAACCCAGGAGGCAGAGGTTGTGGTGAGCCGAGATCGTGCCATTGCACTCCAGCCTGGGTAACAAGAGCAAAACTCCTTCTCAAAAAAAAGAAAAGAAAAAGAAAATGACAATGAGAGTTGGCAATGAAAAGAAAATCATTATTTCACAAAATATAATATTGGAAAGCTCATGTTGGTCTCCAAGAAGTGTTTTGTTTTATTTTATTTTATTTGTATTTATTTATTTTGAGATGGAGTTTTACTCTTATTATCCAGGCTGGAGTGCAATGGCGTGATCTTGGCTCACTGCAAACTCTGCCTCCCAAGTTCAAGTGATTCTCCTGCTTCAGCCTTCCCAGGAGCTGGGATTACAGGCATGCGCCACGACACCTGACTAATTTTGTATTTTTAATAGAGACGGGGTTCTTCCATGTTGGTCAGGCTGGCCTCGAATTCCCAACCTCAGTGATCCACCTGTCTTGGCCTCCCAAAGTGCTGGGATTACAGGCGAGAGCCACTGCATACGGCCGTTTTGTTTTATTGATACATGAGTTCTATAAGTCTGAGTATCACTGTGCTGGGGAACCGCATACCATTTCAATCTAAGATAATAGACTTGAGAGAAAGATGAAGCACAAACAAGATTTCTGGAGATAGTGCCAAGGGGAAATGAAGCCAAGGAGCCTCTGGAAGACTGGTTAAATTTTAGCTGAGTGTGGTGGCATGTATCTGCAGTCTTGACACCTGGGAGGCTGAGATGGGAGGATGACTTGGGCCCAAGAGTTCAAGATTGCAGTGAGGTATGCACTCTAACCTGGGCAACAGAGACCCTGGCTCTAAAAAAAAAAAAAAAAAAAAAAAAAAAAATAGGCCAGGCACAGCGGCTCACACCTGTAATCCTAGCACTTTGGGAAGCCGAGGCCAGCAGATCACCAGGTCTAGAGATCGAGACCATCCTGGCCAACATGGTGAAACCCTGTCTCTACTAAAAATACAAAAATTAGCTGGGTATGGTGGCGCGAGCCTGTAGTCCCAGCTACTCCAGAGGCTGAGGCAGGAGAATCGCTTGAACCTGGGAGGCGGAGGTTGCAGTGAGCCAAGATCGCACCACTGTACTCCAGCCTGGTTACAGAGTGAGACTCTGTCTCAAAAAAAAAAAAAAAAAAAAAAAAAAATTTAAATTTGTGCTAAGAAAAAATAGTTACACTGGCCAGGTATGGTGGCTCACACCTGTAATCCCAGCACTTTGGGAAGCCAAAGTGAGAGGATGGCTTGAGCACAGGAATTTGAGACCAGCCTCAGCAACATAGTGAAACTCCATTTGTACAAAAAAGAGAGAAAGGACTAAACATATTCCCAAATAAAATAACGCAATTATACAATAATTCATTGAAAGATTCCTTTTAGGTATTAAGCTTCTCTAGCACATTTAAAGACTGCTTAGCCAGCCATGGTGGCTCACAGCTGTAATCCTAGCACTTCGGGAGGCCAATGTGGGTGGATCCCTATAGACCAGGAGTTCGAGACCAGCCTGGCCAACATGACAAAACCCCATCTCTACTAAAAATATGAAAAATTAGCTCAGGCCGGGCGTGGTGGCTCAAGCCTGTAATCCCAGCACTTTGGGAGGCCGAGGTGAGTGGATCACGAGGTCGAGAGATCGAGACCATCCTGGTCAACATGGTGAAACCCTGTCTCTACTAAAAATACAAAAAATTAGCTGGGCATGGTGGTGTGTGCCTGTAAGCTACTCAGGAGGCTGAGGCAGGAGAATTGCCTGAACCCAGGAGGCGGAGGTTGCGGTGAGCCAAGATCACGCCATTGCACTCCAGCTTGGGTAACAAGAGCGAAACTCCGTCTCAAAACAAAAGAAAAAAAGAAAAATTAGCTCAGTGTGGTGGTATGCTCCTGTAATCCCAGCCACTTAGGAGGCTGAGGCAAGAGAATCGCTTGAACCCGGGAGGCACTGGTTGCAGTGAGCCAAGATCACACCACTGCACTTCAGCCTGTGCAACACAGTGAGACTCTGTCTCACAGTTAAAAAAAAAAAAAAAAAGACAATATTCCTTAGTGATAGTATTACTTACCCCATTTTACAATGAGGAAACTAACATAGTTTTGTTTTTTGTTTTTTTTTTAAAGATGGGGTTTCTCCATGATGGCCAGGCTGGTCTTGAACTCCTGACCTCAGGTGATCCACCCACCTCGGCCTCCCAAAGTGCTAGGATTACAAATGTGAGCCACCGCGCCCAGCTGAAACTAACACAGTTATACTACTGTAAACAATACGTCCATTTGAAGTATTATATACTAATCACATTTATTAAAGTCTTGGCCAGGCACAGTGGCTCATGCCTGTAATCCCAGCACTTTGGGAAGCCAAGGCAGGTGGATCACCTGAGATCAGGTGATCCTGAGAGGTGGAGTTTTCAGTGAGCCGAGATCATCATGCCACTGCACTGCAGCCTGGGCAACAGAGTGAGACTCCATCTCAAAAAAAGAAAAAAGAAAAAGCCGGGCACGGTGGCTCAAACCTGTAATCCCAGCACTTTGGGAGGCTGAGGCGGGTGGATCACAAGGTCAAGAGATCGAGACCATCCTGGTCAACATGGTGAAACCCCGTCTCTACAAAAAATACAAAACATTAGCTGCATGGTGGCGCGTGCCTGTAATCCCAGCTACTCAGGAGGCTGAGGCAGGAGAATTGCCTGAACCCAGGAGGCGGAGGTTGTGGTGAGCCGAGATCGCACCATTGCACTCCGGCCTGGGTAACAAGAGCAAAACTCCATCTCAAAAAAAAAAAAAAAAAAAAAAAAACCACGAAAAACTGTCACTATGCAAGCACATCGCAAAAGGGCTTCAATTCAGGTGACTAATGGTGTCAGCAAGGCTGTTGTGGTTAGTGAAGACTGCAGTCTATGAATGCATGCTCAGGTTTGGTCCTGGGGCTGGCATTCCTTTTCTTGGGAAGAGATGATCATCTCGAGTTGAAGAGTTACTGCCATGGCAGAAAGGCAAAGTTACTGACATGGCAGAATTTGAGAACTAAATCATGGTTCCCAAAAGAGCTAGAGAGGAAGGATGAAGTAGGAGTGTGGATAGGGGAGTCTAAGGCAAGTAGAACCTTCTTCTAGAGGAAGTCAAATTGCCTAACTCAGGCTAAGAAAGGGGCTCCAGGATTTGGGAAGGAAATCTGGAAAGGGCTCAAATAGGGCTACCTAATAACAGAAATTCAAGGAACAAAGAGTCCAGATTTTTTTTTTTTTTTTTTTTTTTGAGACGGAGTTTCGCTCTTGTTACCCAGGCTGGAGTGCAATGGCGTGATCTCGGCTCACCGCAACCTCCGCCTCCTGGGTTCAGGCAATTCTCCTGTCTCAGCCTCCTGAGTAGCTGGAATTACAGGCACGTGCTACCATGCCCAGCTAATTTTTTGTATTTTTACTAGAGACGGGGTTTCACCATATTGACCAGGATGGTCTCGATCTCTTGACCTCGTGATCCACCCGCCTCGGCCTCCCAAAGTGCTGGGATTATAGGCTTGAGCCACGGCGCCCGGCCTTTTTTTTTTTTTTTTAGATGGAGTTGCTCTTGTTGCCCAGGCTGGAGTACAATGGTGCCATCTTGGCTCACCGTAAACCTCTGCCTCCCAGGTTCAAGTGATTCTCCTGCCTCAGCCTCCTGAGTAGCTGGGATTACAGGCATGTACCACCACACCTGGCTCATTTTGTATTTTTGGTAGAGACAGGGTTTCTCCCTGTTGGTCAGGCTGGTCTCAAACTCCTGACCTCAGGTAATTCACTTGCCTTGGCCTCCCAAAGGGCTGGGACTACATGTGTGAGCCACTGTGTCCAGCCAAGAGTCCAAATCTAACATAACTACACACTTGAGTTCCTTGACAACTTTTGGTTGTTATGGCAGCACATTTCAGACTACACAAAAATTCCCCAGGGAGGATTTCCCAGGAGTAACTAGCCTGGAGTAAGGGATCTGCTGCACCTCCAGGAAAGTGATCAGTTATACTAGGAAAATTGTCTGAAAATGCAGGAGCTAGGCTAGTGTATGACTTTATGTTTCAGAGAGGACTAGTTCCTCAAGAGTACTGCCCAAGGTGAATCACAACCTCATGCCTATTTTCTTTTCTTCACTTTTCTTTTTTCTTTTTTCTTTTTTTTTTTTTTGAGACGGAGTTTCGCTCGTTACCCAGGCTGGAGTGCAATGGCGCAATCTTGGCTCACCGCAACCTCCGCCTCCTGGGTTCAGGCAATTCTCCTGCCTCAGCCTCCTGAGTAGCTGGGATTACAGGCACACACCACCATGCCCAGCTAATTTTTTGTATTTTTAGTAGAGACGGGGTTTCACCATGTTGACCAGGATGGTCTCGATCTCTTGACCTCGTGATCCACCCACCTCGGCCTCCCAAAGTGCTGGGATTACAGGTCTTTTTTTTTTTTTTTTGAGACAGTCTCGCTCTGTCACCAGGTGCCAAGCTGTAGTGCAGTGGCATGATCTTGGCTCACTGCTACTTCCACCTCCTGGGTTCAAGCAATTCTCCTGCCTCAGCCTCCCGAGTAGCTGGGACTACAGGTGTGTGCCAACACACCCAGCTAATTTTTGTATTTTTAGTAGAGATGGGGTTTCACCATGTTGGCCAGGATGGTCTCAATCTCTTGACCTCGTGATCTGCCCACCTCGGCCTTCCCAAAATGCTGAGATTACAGGTGTGAGCCACCACGCCCGGCCATGCCTATTTTCAGAATTCAATCTTTCCTTTGTCCTTTCCACCTCTTTGATAATACTAAAACCTGGATGGTATAACTCAACTACTAATTCCACATTTCATGCTTGACTTTTACTATTTTTATAATCAATACTCTCCACCATGATCTTACCTTTAATGCCTTTGATGAAATGGAATAAAATGCTACCACTACTGGGTGTCAGAGCCACCTGAACTGAATATTAATTTTCCAGATGTTTGAAATAAATAACACTGGTTCTCCTTTCTTTTTTTTTTTTTTTTTGAGACGGAGTTTCGCTCTTGTTACCCAGGCTGGAGTGCAATGGCGCAATCTCGGCTCACCACAACCTCCGCCTCCCGGGTTCAGGTAATTCTCCTGCCTCAGGCTCCTGAGTAGCTGGGATTACCGGCATGCGCCACCATGCCCAGCTAATTTTTTGTATTTTTAGTAGAGACAGGGTTTCACCATGTTGACCAGGATGGTCTCGATCTCTTGACCTCATGATCCACCCGCCTCGGCCTCCCAAAGTGCTGGGATTACGGACGTGAGCCACCGCGCCCGGCCGGTCCTCCTTTCTTAATATGGACAGAGGTGTGAAAGAACCTTCATATGAAGTGGCTTTGAATCTTGAATATTCACGTTTATTGTCCATTTATTACTTCAGAATGACCGGTTTTGTTTTGTATTCAGGAGTGGCGGGAGCTTGGAAATTGAGAAAGGGAAGAGAACAAGGCAGGAACCAAACAGGAACATGGCCAAGACAAGACAGTTGTACAGTTGACTCTCAGGCCTTTGTGGAAACCATATGGCAGGTCTGGGCATTTACCCTTTGCCAGGTAGACTCCAATCCTGCATTGTATTCAGCACTGGGTCCCATCTGATGGAAACCTGGAGAAGCCCATGCATGAACCAGCTTTCTCCAGCGGAGAGACTGCCCATGTTGCTGACTCTGCCTTCCTCTGCAAGCAGAAGCAACAAGAAACTGAAGGCTTTTTCTCTAGAATAATAAGCCCAATTACCTGAAAATGAAGTAGTACAATAAACCTAGCCAAAAGTGGTCTCTCTTGATCAGCTTAGGTATATGCCTTCTCCAGGAAGATCTCCCTTATTTCCTGACCCCACAGATACACCCCTAAGTGGGGTTAGGCACTTCATGCTTTGTTCTGTCAGCTCCTAGCCAATAGCCCTATCATAGGACTCACCCCAATATGATCTGTTTCATACCTCAGTAGAGGAGAGTTGCTTAACTGCTTGTGCTTTGGCAGTTTGCTGAAACCGATGAACCAATTCTTAAATAATGTTTTTCAATGCATAAAGTAAAATACATAGAATTACAAAGGAAACCAATTATAATGAAATGTATAGTTTTGGTTTTTTGAGCTGGGTATCTTGCTCTGTTGCCTAGGGGAAAGTACAGTGGCAGTCATAGCTCACTACAGCCTTGAACTCTTAGGCCCAAGCAAAATCCTCCTGCCTCAGCATTCTGAATAACTGTCTACAAGTGTGACCCACAACACTTGACTAATTTTTACATTTTTTTGTAGAGATTGGGGGCTTGCTATGTTGACCAGGCTAGTCTTGAACTCCTGGCCTCAAGCAAGTCTGCCTTAGCCTCCAAAAGTGCTGGGATTCTAGGTATAAGCCACTGTGCCTGGCTGAAATATGTTTCTTAACTCTGGACATCTGGAGTATAAATTCCTTGAGTGCAAAGACTATGTCTTCATCTCTCTACTGTCAGTGCCTAGCACAAAGCCTGGCACAGAGATGGTTCTTAAAAATGTTTATTCAATGCATGAATAGAAAGATAAATGGCTACTACCAAATCAGCCTAAGGAATGATTCATTGCAACTGCTTATGCACATACCAATGGCTTGCATATGTCTCACCCCATCTAGGATCATCTAGACCAGTGCTGTAAGGGAACTCATATTCAACAACAGGTACCATAATATTTAACAATGATGACAGGCTATTGGAAGACCAGGAAAACAACAAAGCTCATGTATTTCACCAGCTGGAAAATTCATCTAGTAAACAGGCTGTTTGAGGAAATCTCTTGACTCTGGAAGCATGATGCACACACTACCTTAAAACCCTACTAATAACTCTTACGGAGGAAAGAAGGGAACCTGAGCTAGCATGTTGGTACTTGCGAGGGCTCTTCTGTCCTGAATTGGTCCTCTCATCACTGGGAAAGAGAAAAATGTCCCTAAAAACCATAACAGGGATGAGATGTGCCTTCCTAGATTCAAGTAGTTTCAGTCTTAGACGGCAATTTTGCTTTTGTTTATGTGCCAACAGAAAACCTAAACAAGCAGGAAATAAAAGCTACCTCCCTCACTAAAGATATATTAAGGGCCAAGTATCTGTTTTAAATTCATTGCTAAGTCTATTAGACCTTTTGAAAAGAAAAAGAAAACCCCAGACTATTCAAAAATTGAAATCGACAACTGTATAGAGTTCACAAATCTCATTCTTAAGAATGATCTTCAGCCGGGCGCGGTGGCTCAAGCCTGTAATCCCAGCACTTTGGGAGGCCGAGGCGGGTGGATCACAAGGTCAAGACATCGAGACCATCTTGGTCAAGAAGGTGAAACCCCGTCTCTACTAAAAATACAAAAAATTAGCTGGGCATGGTGGTGCGTGCCTGTAATCCCAGCTAATCAGGAGACTGAGACAGGAGAATTGCCTGAACCTAGGAGGCGGAGGTTGTGGTGAACCGAGATCGTGCCATTGCACTCCAGCCTGGGTAACAAGAGCGAAACTCTGTCTCAAAAAAAAAAAAAAAAAAAAAGAATGATCTTCAGGTGGGGTGTGGTGGCTCACGCCTGTAATTCGAGCACTTTGGAGGCCACAGCGGGCAGATCACTTGAGGCCAGGAGTTCGAGGCCAAGGCTGGCCAACTTGGTGAAACCCCATCTCTACTAAAAATACAAAAATTAGCCAGGCATGGTGGCAGCCACCTGTAATCCCAGCTACTCAGGAGGCTGAGGCAGAATCACTTGAACCGGGGAGGCGGAGGCTGCAGTGAGCCAAGATCACACCATTGCACTCCAGCCTGGGGGGCAGAGAGAGACTCTGTCTCAAAAAAAAAAAAAAAAAAAAGTGACCCTCTCATGTTACAGGGTTTCTCTGGCTACATATAGCCATCTGAGGGATGGAGAATGCAACTTTTACTTGCTTGATGGAGTTTCCAACATCTGTTGGAAGAAACATGGCTTCTGGTAGGTGCCTTCTTTAAAAAAAAGAAAGAAAAACTACGGGTCAAAGTTTTGTTTTTAATTAAAAAATTCCTCCCACTCCCGAGGCGTGTGCTTTCTTTTTTGACCTATTTCTCCTTAAATTTGTCTGTAGTTTCTATATTCTTACATTTTTCCTAGTGCAGTAAACAATGCAATCAAAAAAATTAAAACAAGGGTCCACTCTTGCCCCAAACACTGAAGAGGGTCAAAGAGAAGGAATCACAGCACAGAAAATGGCCCAGCTCTAAATATACAAACAACATTAAAAACAAAACAAAACAAAAAATAACTCCCCCCAACATTATTATTGACATTCCTGCTACATTTCCTATAATATAATGTTGCGGACAAAGCTTCTTTCCCAGGGCATCCAGCTCACTCAGAAGACACCTAGTTGGTGCCTCAGGAAAGCCTGGGGGTGTTGAGTCCTCTCTGCCAAGCCTAAAGCTTTTTATGATCTCAAAATCTCACAGAAACATCTGTGGTATAAATGAATCTAAAAGGGGATGAAGGCAAGCAGGCACCCGTCACTGCTCTCCAAATCAGCCAAAAAGCTGAAGAGCGTGGGTTCCAGGAGACAGCTGCCACTAAGAGTTGAGGGATGGAGGGCAGAACAAGAGGAAGCACCAAATGAGTGGCTGCTTTTGTTTCCAAAGCCAAAAAATGGCCCCACCAAAAATGGCAGCTGGTGTGATTGAGGAACTCCCAGTTCCTAGTCATGCAATGAAAATGATGGCCTTGGAGCCCCATCCCTACGACAGCCACAGTCCAAGAACCAGAGCAATTTATATCACATTGCAGTTTCAGATGAATGAACTGATCCTAGTTTAGGAGGGTAAGTGCTTTGACAAAGTGTAGAACAAGGTAAGCTATTACCCTGAACCCCAAAGCACAACTACAGCATCCACGGCTTTTTTTTTTTTTTTTTTTTTTGAGACGGAGTTTTGTTTTTGTTGCCGAGGCTGGAGTGCAATGGTGCAATCTTTGCTCACTACAACCTCCACCTCCCGGGTTCAATCAATTCTCCTGCCTCAGCCTCCCAAGTATCTGGGATTACAGGTGCACCCTGCCATGCCCGGCTAATTTTTTTTTCTTCTAATTTTCAGTAGAAACAGGGTTTCACCATGTTGACCAGGTTGGTCTCCAGCTCCTGACCTCAGGTGATTTGCCTGCCTTGGACTTCCAAAGTGTTGGAATTACAGGCATGAGCCACCACAACCGGCTTTGGCTTTCCATTTCTGCAAAGCCAAAGGCCACTGCTGCCACTTGCTCTTTGAAGATGCACCTTTCACTTATTACCAGCCTCTTCTCAAAATGGCACTCATGGTACTAACTCTTGGATATCTCCAGAGGCATCAGTTGCACTTCTGGAAGTAAGATGATTTCTCTGCCCCATATTTGCTGAAGCACTTCCCTTTTATTTATTTATTTATTTATTTATTTATTGAGACGGAGTTTCACTCTTGTTGCCCAGGGTGGAGTGCAGTGGTATGATCTCAGCTCACTGCAACCTCTGCCTTCCCAGGTTCAAGCAATTCTCCTGCCTCAGCCTCCCGAGTAGCTGGGATTACAGGTGCCCGCCACCACACCCGGCTAATTATTTTTGTGTTTTTAGCAGAGATGGGGTTTCACCATGGTGGCCAGGCTGGTCTCAAACTCCTGACCTTGTGATCCACCCTCCTCAGCCTCCCAAACTGCTGGGATTACAGACGTGAGATACCACGCCCGGCCAATACTTCCCTTTTTAAGCTAGTGCTGGCATGCCACCTTCCCCTCAAAGCAGAGTCAACTTCCTTTTGTTTCAGAGTTTTGTACTGGCCACTGTAGGCCCTTTTCAGGATACAAAATAAAGTGCCCTTCTGCATCCACATGTGAATGGGTTGCCTTCCAGTGTCAGATCTGTGTTCCAGAGTTTGGTCAATGTATCTTTACAAGAGTAAAACCACATGCCTACACAGACAGATGAGCCTGGAAATGGCTTTCTGGACAGGGTTACTTGATATCTTGACACTTTCCCTAAAAGAAATTACTTTCTTGGTGTAAGATGATTAGGACATTGAATTATCTACTCTCAACTTCTGAAAGGGCAGCTTGTTTTGTCCAGTTTTCAATGAGGGAGTGGGAGGAACCCAACATTTTCAGTTATAACAATAAGATTTTGTTTTTTGTTTTTTTTTTTAAAAAAAGGGTCCTATGTGGAAATGAATGGGACAATGATAAAAATAAACAAATAATTAAAATTCCAAATCAAAACATAACTCCTGGCCCTGAGATCCCCAGTTAATCCTCTAAGACCACAATCTCCACATTGTGAACTTGATGCTGGTGTTCCTCCATCTCAGCCACAACTTTCTCCTCAGTCCTCAGCTCTGTCTCCAAGATGACTGCTTTGCCCTCAGTATCTTCAGCCTCTGGGTCTGGGGCTGGGTCAATCTCAATGATGGTCTGCCCATCCTCTGAGGTGCTTTCAACAGCCTGAATTGCCGAGGTTAGGCCGGACTCCATGGCCACCAATTCCACAGGGCTCACCATGGTGGTCATGTTGCCCAGTGTACTCCCATCCTGCATGGCAGTAGAGCTCAGTAGTGCCAAGCTAGATGAAGGGTGGATGGTCACTGTGTCTGGTGAGCTGCTCTTGGCAGAGGAGACCACTGTGGCATAGCGGAAGAGCTGAGGGCCAGAAGGCAAAGTGTGGACAGTCACAGGACTGGAGCCCTGGCTGAGGGTGGCCACTGGAATATTGCCCATGGAAAATGACTGACCCACTGGGGTGATAGTGATGGGTGAGATGACTGTGAATTGAGGCTGCTGGACAGGAGGAGAAGGGCTCAAGACAGTGGTGGAGGCTGGCCGCTGGAGCCGGGGCCTTTTTGGAGGCTTAGGAGTGCTCACAGGCATCAGTACCACATTTTGAACCGTCTGAGATTTCAGCCTGTGATCCTGGGCTTGCTTCTTCTGCTCTTCCAACTGGCGTTCCAAGTCTATGGAAAAAAAGAAAATACTTTGTGTGGAGGGAAGTAAAATCTTGGGAGTATTAAACTGAGAGTCAGGCTGGTGTCTCTGTCCAGTTTTGTTACTAAGTAACTTCAGGCAACTTGTGATATGTTTTCTTTCTTGTGTTTTTTGGGGGGCAGGGTCTTGCTATTGCCTGGGCTGGAGGGTAGTGGCTATTCACAGGTGCTATCATCGCGCAATATAGCTTGAACTTCTGGCCTCAAGTGATCCACCCACCTCACCTTCCCAAAGTGTTGGGATTATAGTCATAAGCCAGTGCACCCAGGCTGCACAGTCCTTTGGAACTGTCATGGACCTGCAAAGGAGCTACAATGGCCATTCCAAAAAACAGTGATTTTCAAACTATCCTTCCAGCTGCATTGGCTGGAAAACTCCTTTGCTGGTGACTCAAATAGCCACAGTTTACCATTGCTGCCCAGAAAGGTCTACAGAAAGTTATAGAGGAAGTCCCTAAAAATTACAGAACTGAAAGAGGTCTTAGAGTTCAAATAAATTCATTTTAACAGAGATCCAGAGAGGGAAAATGAATAAATTAAGGTTATAAAGGTTGGGCCGGGCGCAGTGGCTCAAGCCTGTAATCCCAGCACTTTGGGAGGCCGAGGCGGGCGGATCACAAGGTCGAGAGATCGAGACCATCCTGGTCAACGTGGTGAAACCCCGTCTCTACTAAAAATACAAAAAATTAGCTGGGCATGGTGGCGTGTGCCTGTAATCCCAGCTACTCAGGAGGCTGAGGCAGGAGAATTGCCTGAACCCAGGAGGCGGAGGTTGCGGTGAGCCGAGATCGTGCCATTGCACTCCAGCCTGGGTATCAAGAGCGAAACTCCGTCTCAAAAAAAAAAAAAGGTTATAAAGGTTGGACCAGGACAAAAATCTTCTAATGGCCAACTTCATCGCTTCTGCATTATAAATATGCCTATCACTATCCCTCTCCCAAGTGTCCAGTCCAACCTAGGTGACCACTGGTGAGTCAGGTTCTACAACGGAATCTCTCTATTACTTAGTACTTCATAAGTACCCAAGAAAGAATCAGTTACAGTTGTAGAACACTTTGTTCCCTATGTGTGATACTGTGACATAATAAGAAATACATATTTAGTCTCTGCCCCTGGATTCGGGCACTCAGCTTCTAAAACACATGGATCGCCAGAGTGGTAAATGTCTTTGTATCTTAATGAGATGACTGGTATCTAGGAAGCCCTAGATAGATTCATTTGGGGGCTGGTCACCAGAAAGATCCAGGTATGATTAAAGGACTAGGACTTTCAGCCCTACCCTACAACCTCCCCAAAGAGTGGAGAGGGGCTATATGTTGATTACTAATGGCCAAAAAGGACAGAGTTCACAGAGCCTTAGATTGTTGGAGGTTCCTGAGAGTGGCATGTCTAGAGAGTGCATGGAAGTTCCACTCTCCTTCCCACCTTGTCCCATGCATCTCTTCCATCTGGTTATTCATCTGTATTCTTTGTAATAACCTTCATAATAAACCCAATAAACATCAAGTGTTTCTCTGAGTTCTGTGAGTCACCTTAGCAAATTAATCAAATACAAGAAGGTGATTATGGGAACCCCAATTTATAGCCAGTTGGTCAGAAGCACAGGTCATCTGCAGTTTGCCTTCAACAATTAATAGAAAGAAAAAAAAAGCCCAGGTCACAACCTGGGGCTGAATGGGAGGCAGTCTTGTGGGACTGAGCCTTACCTGTGGAATGTGACGCTATATCCAGGTGGACAGTATCAGAACTGAACTGAATTATATGATACCAAGTCAGTGTCCACTGTAGACCTGACTGCTAGGTGTATGCAGAAAAACCCCTATACATCTGATTACAGAAGTGTTCTGTGCTGTATTGAGTGTATGAGTGTAGAAAAAACGTTTTGGTTTTTCCAATGACTCATACTATAAAACACCAAGAGCGGCCAGGCACGGTGTCTCATGCCTGTAATCCCAGCACTTCGGGAGGCCAAGGCAAGCAGATCACCTGAGGTCGGGAGTCCAACACTAGCCTGACCATCATGGAGAAACCCCGTCTCTACTAAAAATTTAAAAAATTAGCCAGGCCTGGTAGTGCATCCCTGTAATCTCAGCTACTTGGGAGTCTGAGGCAGGGAGAATCACTTGAACCCGGGAAGCAGAGGTTGTGGTAAGCCGAGATCAGGCCATTGCACTCCAGCCTGATGCAACAAGAGGGAAACTCCATCTCAAAAAAATTAAAAAATTAAAAATAAAAATAAAACAGCAAGAGCAGGCTGGGTGTGGTGGTTCACGCCTATAATCCAAGCACTTTGGAGGCCAAGGTGGGCAAATCACCTGAGGTTGGGAGTTCAAGACCAGCCTGACCAACATGGTGAAACCCCGTCTTTTAAAAAATAAACAAACAAACAAACAAAAACCCACCAAGAGCAAGTCAGTTTCTTGCTTGGAATAAAAGGAGTAGGTAAGGATCATGAACACTTTCAAAATTCATAAAATACTGCCTTTTCAGGAAAAAAAAAAAAAAATACTGCATTTCCCCCATCTTCAGTAGTAATGAAAAAAACTATACACTGAAACAAGGTACCAATTAAATCTATAATTTAAAAAAATTTAAATCAGGAAACATTATAAATACCAACATCCAATGTGACACAAATGGGCAAAACCTTGTTGGGAATTTAACAATGGGATATAAAAATCCATTTTAAAAAATTACCAATAGCATTTTAACTTCAAGCTTAGTCTTGGGAAGTAGTTTAGAAGAACATTTTTTTTTTTTTTTTTTTTTTGAGATGGAGTCTCACTCTGTTGCCCAGTGACACAATCTCGACTCACTGCAACCTCCACCTCCCAAGTTCAAGCAATTCTCCTGCCTCAGCCTCCTGAGTAGCCGGGATTACAGGTGCCACCACAAGGCCAGCTAATTTTTTTTTTTTTTTCGAAATGGAGTTTCACTCTTGTTCCCCAGGCAGGAATGCAGTGGCACAATCTTGGCTCACTGCAACCTCTACTTCCTGGGTTCAAGTGATTTTCCTGTCTCAGCCTACTGAGTAACTGGGATTACAAGTGCATGCCACCCATGCCCGGCTAACTTTTTGTATTTTTAGTAGACACAGGCTGATTTTGAACTCCTGACCTCAAGTGATCTGCCTGCCTCAGCTCCCAAAGTACTAGGATTACAGGCATGAGTCACTGTGCCTGGCCAAAAGGAACAGTTTTTATTTATTTATTTATTTTTGTTTGTTTTTGAGACAGAGTCTTGCTCTGTTGCCCAGGCTGGAGTGTAGTGGTGTGATCTCAGCTCACTGCAAACTCTGCCCGCTGGGCTCAAGTGATTCTCCTGCCTCAGCCTCCCAAGTAGCTGAGATTACAGGAACCTGCAACCATGCATGGCTAGTTTTGTATTTTTAGTAGAGACGGGGCCACCACATCTGGCCCAAAAAGAACATTTTTAAAAAGGCCACTCACATTCTGAGAGAATGGAGGTTTAAAAAAAAAAAAAAAAAAAAAGGCCAGGTACAATGGCTCATGCCTATAATCCCAGCACTTTGGGAGGCCAAGGCAGGCGGATCATGAGATCAAAAGATCAAGACCATCCTGGCCAACATGGTGAAAACCTGTCTCCACTAAAAAATACAAAAATTAGCTGGGTGTGGTGGCACGCAACTGTAGTCCCAGCTACTCAGGAGGCTGAGGCAGGAGAGTTGCTTCAACCCAGGAAGCAGAGATTGGAATAACCCAAGATCACACCAGTGTACTGCAGCCTGAAGACAGAGTGAAAAAAAAAAATTAAAAATAAATACATAAATAAAAGAAGAAAAAAGGGCAGGCATGGTGGCTCATGCCTGTAATCCCAGAACTTTGGGAGGCCGAGACGAGAAAATCACTTTAGTCTAGGAGTTCTGAGATCAGCCTGGGCAACACAGCAAGAGCTATCTCTACCAAAAACAGAAAGGAAAAGGAAAAGAAAGCAAGCAAGAAAAAGAAGGACATGAAAAACAAAAGGTTATGGTCAGACAAATTCACTGCAATAAAACAACCTACTAAAGAAAATTTAAATGTCATCCCTAGAACAACATCCAGGTAAAATACTGAGAAGCAACTTGAAAAATACTAATAGGGCTGGCGGAGTGGCTCACAGTATTAATCCCAGAATTTTGGAGGCTGAGATGGGTGAATAACTTGAGCCTAGGAGTTTGAGACCAGCCTGGGCAATGTGGTAAAACCCCATCTCTACCAAAATTCAAAAACAGCTGGGCACGATGGCACATGCCTGTAGTCCCAGCTATTCAGGAGGCTGAGGTAGGAGGGTCACCTGAGCTTGGGGAAGGTCAAAGTTGCAGTGAGCCATGACTGTGCCACTGCATTCCAGCCTCAGTAACAGAGTGAGACCCTGTCTCAAAAACAAAAAAAAAACAAAAAAAACAAAAAAAAAGAGAGAGAGAGAGAGAGAGAAAAGAAAATTAGTAATATGTCATGGTGAAAAAAAAAGAAAAAACAAAATGAGTTTATATAGACTATGATTAAAACCATGTGAAAAAATAATACACACAAGAGATCAAAAGCCTATATTTCTAACAAAAACCATTTTTTCTGATGATTTAAAGATTTTTTTCTTTTTTCTTTTTTTTTTTTTGAGACAGAGTCTTGCTCTGTTGCCAGGTTGGAGTGTAGTGGCGCTATGTCGGATCATTGCAACCTCCGCCTCCTGGGTTCAAGCGATTCTCCTGCCTTAGCCTCCTGAGTAGCTGGGACTTCAGGAGTGCACCACCATGCCTGGCTAATTTTTGTATTTTTAGGAGAGACAGGGTTTCACCATGTTGGCCAGGATGGTCTCAATGTATTGACCTCGTGATTCACCCGACTCAGCCTCCCAAAATGTTGGGATTACAGGAGTGAGTCACCTTGCCCGGCTGGTTTAAAGTTTTAAGGTGACAGGAAGCACTGCATTAGGAGTAAGATGACAGAGTTCTACTCCGGGATTTTCTGTCAAGTAGTGATGTGGCCTCAGGGCCACATTTATCCTCTCTGTGCGTCTACTGGGTCACCTGTAAAATAGGAATAATAGCCATCCCAGAATCTTTAGGAGGATCGAAACTCAATAAACTGAGTTTAAAACATAATCTGGGAAAAACAAAACAAAACAAAACATATCTGGATATAAGAATAAACGTAGGCCGGGCGCGGTGGCTCAAGCCTGTAATCCCAGCACTTTGGGAGGCTGAGGCGGGTGGATCACGAGGTCGAGAGATTGAGACCATCCTGGTCAACATGGTGAAACCCCGTCTCTACTAAAAATACAAAAAATTAGCTGGGCATGGTGGCACGTGCCTGTAATCCCAGCTACTCAGGAGGCTGAGGCAGGAGAATTGCCTGAGCCCAGGAGGCGGAGGTTGTGGTGAGCCGAGATCGTGCCATTGCACTATTGCACTCCAGCCTGGGTAACAAGAGCGAAACTCCGTCTCAAAAAAAAAAAAAAAAAAAGAATAAATGTAAACCGAGCACAGTGGCTCATACCTGTAATCCCAACACTTTGGGAGTCTGAGGCGGGAGTATCACCTGAGGTTAGGAGCTCAAGACCAGTCTTGTCAACATGATGAAACCCTGTCTCTACTAAAAATATAAAAATTAGCTGGGTGTGGTGGCACGTATCTGTAATACCAGCTACTGAGGAGACAGAGGAAGGAGAATCATGTGAACCCAGGAGGTGGAGGTTGCAGTGAGCCGAGTTTACGTCATTGCACCCCAGCCTGGGCAACAAGAGTGAAACTCCATCCCAGATAGATAGATAGATAAATGTAAAACAATCTAAATTGTCCTTCTCTTACCAAATGATCTTTCTTTCCTTTTGGCTTTACAACGGACTATAATATATTCTATATTATTCAAAGGTTGATAATCCACAACTCTGACTTGTTTTACATCTTTCACCTGCCTTACCTCCTGCAAAAGCTTCTCTTGAGTCTAAGTGAAAACTCCCCTTGTTCTTCTAGAATATCCGCTACATGCCTCTGTCACAAAACTTACTACTTTTTGCATTTATTTGATTCTATGTCTGCTTTCCCTTAAGTTCCTTAAAGACCCCCAAAAAGACTGAAGCTGTCTTATTCAACTTTATATTTCTAAAACCTAGTTTGGAGACTAGCATAAAGTACTTGATAAAAAGTCAAATTAACCATATGCTCAAAATTTCTGATGACCACAAATAACGGAGAAAGTGCTAAATTTATATCTAACAAAAGAAGCAGTATCAATAATGTCAAAAAGACAAAAATCAATTTGTGTCTTCTGCCACCAATATTACAAGATTAATGGAGCAATCTAACAGACATCATAATCCTCCACGAGACACAGGAGGAGGGGAGAACTATGAGGGCAGTTTCCCTCTTTTTTTCCTTTGTGTCTCTTTTTTCTCATCAATCCACCTCACCTGGGGTTGTTTTTATTTTAAAAAGCAAAATTTGATACTATGAGAATTAAAGAAAAAAAAAAAGTTACCCCAATAGAAGTCAACAAGGAAATGGCAAGACTCAAGAATATTAACATATCACAAAAGAAGAGAGATTAAGTTATACATACCTGTCAGAGTATAGAGAAACTGTTCTTCTCCCTGCTCTACTTGGTTCCTCCTGTTGTCTAAAACCTTCTTGACTGTGTCCATTAGACCAAATGTGTGTGCTACATTGTTGAGAACAGCAGCATCTATGTAAAACAAAAGACATGCCTGTCCAGTTAAAACAGAAATGTTCCACTGCTCTCCACTGTGCTGTTTATAAATATGAAACAACCATAAAATTCTGGAACTCTCTTAACTGCATTTTAATACATTTTAACAAAGATGTATTACATGCATAATGAATTCTGGTTTAATTGTTCTATTTTTTGTAAGCCTTTCCATATACATAAATACAAAGATCAGGCTGGGCATGGTGGCTCATGCCTATAATCCCAAGACTTTGGGAAGCAAAAACAGGAGGATCACTTGAAGCCAGGAGTTCAAGACCTGGGCAACATAGTGAGACCCCTCTCTCTACTTACATAAATTTGAAAAATTTTTAAGGCCAGGAGCTGTGGCTCACATTTGTAATCCCAGCACTTTGGGAGGCTGAGGTAGGTGGATCACTTGAAGACGAGAGTTCAAGACAAGCCTGGCCAACATGCTGAAACCCTGTCTCTACTAAAAATACAAAAATTAGGCCAGATACGGTGGCTCATACCTGTAATCCCTGCACTTTGTGAGGCCAAGGTGGGTGGGTCACCTAAACAACATGAAGTTCGAGACCAGCCTGACCAACATGAAGAAACCCCTACCAAAAATACAAAATTAGCCACGTGTGGCACATGCCTGTAATTCCAGCTACTCGGGAGACTGAGGCAGGAGAATCATCTGAACCCAGGAGGCGGAGGTTGCAGTGAGCCAAGAGCACACCATTGCACTCCAGCCTGGGCAACAAGAGCAAAACTCCGTCTCACTAAAAAAAATAAAAATAAAAATACAAAAAATACCAGCCAGGGAGACAGAGACAGACTCCATCTCAAAAATATATATACACATTTTAAATATTTTGCATCTACTTATAAGTTCTGACGCCTAGGTTTTGAAAACATGGTCCTTGTGTGTAGTGCTCCCCTCCCTGTGTCCATGTGTTCTCATTGTTCAACACCCGCCTATGAGCGAGAATATATGGTGTTTGATTTTCTGCTCTTGTGTCAGTTTGCTGAGAATGATGGTTTCCAGGTTCATCCATGTCCCTATAAAGGACGTGAACTCATCGTTTTTGATGGCTGCATAATATTCCATGGTGTATATGTACCACATTTTCCCTATCCAGTCTATCATCGTTGGGCATTTGGGTTGGTTCCAGGTCTTTGCTATTGTAAACAGTGCTGCAATGAACATTCGTGTGCACGTGTCCTTGTAGTAGAATGATTTATAATCCTTTGGATATATACCCAGTAATGGGATTGCTGGGTCAAATGGGATTTCTATTTTTAGGTCCTTGAGGAATCGCCACACTGTCTTCCACAATGGTTGAATTAATTTACATTCCCACCAACAGTGTAAAAGTGTTCCTATTTCTCCACATCCTCTCCAGCATCTGTTGTTTCCCGATTTTTTAATGATCGCCATTCTAACTGGTGTGAGATGGTATCTCAATGTGGTTTTGATTTGCATTTCTCTGATGACCAGTGATGATGAGCATTTTTTCATATGTTTGTTGGCCTCCTGTATGTCTTCTTTTGTAAAGTATCTGTTCATATCCTTTGCCCATTTTTGAATGGGCTTGTTTGTTTTTTTCTTGTAGATCTGCTTTCTGTTGGGGGGAAATGGGGGAGGGGTGGGGGGTGGGGAGGTGGGAAGAGATAGCATGGGGAGAAATGACAGATACAGGTGAGGGGACGGAAGGCAGCAAAGCACACTGCCATGTGTGTACCTATGCAACAATCTTGCATGTTCATCACATGTACCCCAAAACCTAAAATGCAATAAAAAAAAAAAAAAGAAAAAAAAAAAAAAAAAAAAAAGGATTTGCAGTAAAGCCTTGCTGCCTAGCCTCAACCACCGTGGTCCTCTTCAAGTTTAAGAAGGCCCCCTTTCTAGAAAAAGAAAATCTGGCCAGGTGCAATGTCTTGAACCCGGGAGGCAGAGGTTGCTGTGAGCCGAGATCTCACCACTGCACTCCAGCCTGGGTGACAGGTGTGAAACTCCATCAGAAAATAAATAAATAAATAAATAAATAAATAAATAAATAAATAAATAAAAGAAAGTATGTGGGGGCGGTGGTAATTTTCTAGTTAGTTGGACATTGTTTTTGGCTTTTAGAGCCTTCTGGTTACTCAACAATAACTTTTCAAATGTTAGCTCTGCTCTGATTATTAGTTTTATGATGAAGACTTTGCCATTATGTCTAATCAACAGCTGTGCGGAAACTCATTTTAATCATATTTTTCCTGCCTAGAAATTAGCAGTTGGAGAATAATTACTACCAAATAGCTTGAGTTATGATTGGCTGCTTCCTAACACTGTTAAAAATAAAAAATGGAAACTTAAAGAAAAAAAAAAAAAAAAGAAAACATGGTCCTTGTACTAGATAGAGCTAAGTTTCATCTCAGTTTTTTTTTTTTTCCTATCTGTGCAACTTTGGGCAAGGAATTTTACTCCTCGCTTTTCTCATCTAAAATGAATGGGATTAATAATACTTACTCTGCAAAGTAGATATGGAGATTAGAAATATATTTTAAGTGTCAAACATGGGAATTGGTATGCAAGATCATTATTTTCTTTTTTTGAGATGGAGTCTCCCTCTGTTGCCCAGGCTAGAGTGTAGTGGTGTGATCTTGACTCACTGCAACCTCCTCCTCCCAGGTTCTACTGCCTCAGCCTCCCAAGTAGCTGGAATTACAGGTGCATGTCACTCTGCCCAACTAATTTTTGTATTTTTAGTAGAGACAGGGTTTCACCATGTTGGCCAGACTGGTCTCGAACTCCTGACCTTAGGTGATCTGCCTGCCTTGGCCTTCCAAAGTGCTATGATTATAGGCATGAGCCACTGCACACGGACCTATGTTTTTTTTTAGATGGAGTCTCCCTCTGTTGCCAGGCTGAAGTGCAGTGGTGCAATCTCAGCTCACTGAAACCTGTGCCTCCCGGGTTCAAGCGATTCCTCTGTCTCAGCTTCCCAAGTAGCTGAGATTACAGGCGCCCACCACCACACCTAGCTAATTTTTCGTATTTTAGTAGAGAGGGGGTTTCACCTTGTTGACCAGAATGGTCTTGATCTCCTTAACTCATGATCCGCCTGCCTCAGCCTCCCAAAGTGCTGGGGTTAGAGGTATGAGTGACCATGCTCAACCCTAAGATTATTATTAATAATTATCTCTGTTCATTTCTTTTTTTCTGATACGGCGTTTCGCTCTTGTTACCCAGGCTGGAGTGCAATGGCGCGATCTCGGCTCACCGCAACCTCCGCCTCCTGGGTTCAGGCAATTCTCCTGTCTCAGCCTCCCGAGTAGCTGGGATTACAGGCACGCACCACCATGCCCAGCTAATTTTTTGTATTTTTAGTAGAGACGGGGTTTCACCTTGTTGACCAGGATGGTCTCGATCTCTTCACCTCGTGATCCACCCGCCTTGGCCTCCCAAAGTGCTGGGATTACAATCTCTGTTCATTTCTATACAAAACTTCTGAAACTGTCAGCCAGGTGTGGTGGCTCACACCTGTAATCTCAGCACTTTAAGAGGCTGAGGCAGGCAGATCTCTTTAGTACAGGAGTTTGAGACCAGCTTGGACAATATGGCAAAACCCTGTCTCTACAAAAACTACAAAAATTAGCCAGGTGTGATGGTATGTGCTTGGAGTCTCAGCTACTTGGGAGGCTGAGGCAGGAGGATCAATTGAGCCCAGGAGGTTGAGGCTACAGTGAGTTGTGATTGCACCGCTACACTCTAGCCTGGATGAGAGAGCAAGACCCTGTCTCCAAAAACAAAAAAATGTCAGTATTTGCATTCATTGCTTCCTTAACTCGGACAACTTCACTACATTCCCTTCCATGGTCACTTCACTTGATCCCATGGTTTTAAATAACATACATAATGCGAGTACTGCCACATATACATCTCCAGTCCTGACCTCTTTCCTGTATTCCACATTCATACTTCTGTCTAGATGAGTGACATATCTATTCAATTGTCTCATAGTCTTCTCAATTTAAGAGGTAAAACACTAAGTTTGATTTCCTCTCTAAACCCGTTCCTCCCCTAGTGACCTTCATCTCAGTAAATGGCATCACCACCACGTGAGCTCGAGCGAAAGATGTGTGAGTCATCTGATATCTTCCTTTTTTTTTTTGAGACAGAGTCCTGCTCTGTCACCAGGCACCAAGCTGGAGTACAGTGGCGGCTCACTGCAACCTCCGCCTCCCGGGTTCAAGCAATTCTCCTGCCTCAGCCTCCTGGGTAGCTGGAATTGCAGGTGCATGCCACCACACCCAGCTAATTTTTTTTTTTTTTTTTTTTTTTTGAGACGGAGTTTAGCTCTTGTTACCCAGGCTGGAGTGCAATGGCGCGATCTCGGCTCACCGCAACCTCTGCCTCCTGGGTTCAGGCAATTCTCCTGCCTCAGCTTCCTGAGTAGCTGGGATTACAGGCACACGCCACCATGCCCAGCTAATTTTTTGTATTTTTAGTAGAGACGGGGTTTCACCTTGTTGACCAGGATGGTCTCGATCTCTTGACCTCGTGATCCACCCGCCTCGGCCTCCCAAAGTGCTGGGATTACAGGCTTGAGCCACCGCGCCCGGCCTAGCTAATTTTTTTTGTATTTTTAGTAGAGACGGGGTTTCACCATGTTGGCCAGGATAGTCTCGATCTCTTGACCCTGTGATCTGCTCGCCTTGGCCTCCCAAAGTGCTGGGATTACAGGCTTGAGCCACCGCGCCTGGCTTCATCTGATATCTTTCTTTCTCTTTCACCCTGCATCCAATCCATCAGCAAGACTTGGCGGTTCCACATTCAAAATATATTCTAAATCTAATCACTTCTTCCTAAGTCTACTGTCTCTATTAAAAAATACAAAATTAGCCAGGCATGGTAGCAGCTGCCTGTAATCCCAGCCACTCGGGAGGCTGAGACAGGAGAACTGCTTGAACCCGGGAGGCAGAGGTTACAGTGAGCTGAAATCGCATCATTGCACTCCAGCCTGTGCGACAAGAGCGAAACTCTGTCTCAAAAAAAAAAAAAAAAAAATCTGGGCCAGGCATAGTGGCTCATGCCTGTAATCCCAGCACTTTGCAGGGCAAAGGCAGGAGGATCACTTCAACCCCAAGAGTTCAAGACCAGCCTAGATAACATAGTGAGACCCTGTCATTACAAAAAAGTTTAAAAAATCAGCCAGGCATGGTGGTGTACACCTCTAGTCCCAGTTACTTAGGAGGCTGAGATAGAAGGATTGGTTGAGCCCAGGAGGTTAAAGCTGCAGTAAGCTGTGATCATGCCATTGTACTCCAGCCTTGGTAACAGAGACCCTGTCTCAAAATAAATAAATTAATAAAATAAAAGAAAAATAAGAATCTGGTCACTTTACTCCCTGCTCAAAATCACTATGATGGCTTATCTAAACTGTCCCCTCTGTGTACCTTCAACCTTATCATATATCACTGTTCCCAATTTTTTTTTTTTTTTTCAGACAAAGTCTTGCCCTGTCACCTAGGCTGGAATGCAATGGCGCGATCTCGGCTCACTGTAACCTCTGCCTTCCAGGTTCCAGCGATTCTCCTGCCTCAGCCACCCGAGTAGTTGGGATTACAGGTGTGTACCACCATGTCCAGTTAATTTTTTGTATCTTTATTAGAGACGGGGTTTCACCATGTTGGCCAAGTTGGTCTCGAACTCCTGACCTCATGATCCACCTGCCTCAGCTTCCCAAAGTGCTGGGATTACAGCCACCATGCCCGGCTGCATTGGTGTTTCCGTAATTCTTTGGACCCACCTGGCTCATTGCCACTTCAAGATCTTTGTTCTCTCTTCCTGGAATGTTCTTTCTCCCAGTTTGTCACATAACTAGCTCTTTCAATTCAGGTCTCTGCTCAAATGTCACCTCCTTAGAGAGATCTTCTTTGACCACCACTAAAATGGCATTGCTTTTTTTTTGAGATGGAATCTTGCTGTCACACAGGCTGGAGTGCAGTGGCACTATCTCGGCTCACTGCAACCTCTACCACCCAGATTCAAGCAGTTCTCCTGCCTTAGCCTCCTGAGTAGGTGGGACTGTAGGCACATGCCACCATGCCTGGCTAATTTTTTTATTTTTTTCTAGTAGAGACGAGGTTTCACCATGTTAGCCAGGCTGGGCTTGAAAACCTGACCTTGTGACCTGCCCACCTTGACCTCTCAAAGTGCTGGGATTACAGGCATCAACCACCGCGCCTGGCCACTTTCTATATTATTTGTGGTTTTTTGGTTTGTACTCCAAGCATAAGTCATTTTAAATGTTTAAAAAGATTCTGCTGTCAGCTGGGCACGGTGGCTCACATCTGTAATCCCAGCACTTTGGGAGGCCCAAGTGGGCAGATCACCTGAGATTGGGAGTTTGACACCAGCCTGACCAACATGGAGAAACCCAGTCTCTACTAAAAATACAAAATTAGCTGGGCAAAATTAGGTGGCATGTACCTGTAATCCCAGCTACCTGAAAGGCTGAGGCAGGAGAATCACTTAAACCCAGGAGGTTGAGGTTGCAGTGAGCCAAGATTGCACCATTGCACTCCACCCTAGGCAATAAGAGAGAATCTCTGTCTCAAGAAATAAATAAATATTCTGCAGTCAAGGTTGTTTAAGTGTATGGTATATAAGTTATGGGTTATAAAGAAGTAACAAGAAATGACTAACAAGAATTCACTAAACACAAAAGGTCTCATCATAACCCCACTTCTTTTTTGTTGTTTTGTTTTTTGAGATGGAGCCTTATTCTGTCGCCCAGGCTAAAGTGCAATGGCATGTTCTCAGCTCACTGCAACCTCTACCTCCTGGATTTAAGCAATTCTCCTGCCTCAGCCTCCTGAGTAGCTGGGATTACAGGCACCCGCCATCATGCCTGGTTACTTTTTGTATTTTTGTAGACAGGGTTTCACCATGTTGACCAGACTGGTCTTCAACTCCTGACCTCAGGTGACCCACCCTCCTCAGCCTCGCAAAGTGCTGGGATTACAGGTGTGAGCCACGGCGCCCAGCCCATAACCCCATTTCTATCAGATTAGAACATCCTTTCACATCTGCACATCAGCACCCTGAAAGTATTCAGAAACAGATATGTGAACATATAAGTTCACAAAGCCTTAAATTAATAGGATATGAGAATAATCTAAAAGCAAGTGGATTTCTCCAATTTTCAGACTCTCTCTTTCTCTATACATACACATAGTGTACATACACACATAATGAGTATAAAGAGAGAGAGTCTGAAAATACATATATCAGCTGGGCATGGTGGCTTATACCTGTAATTTCAGCACTTTCGAAGGCCGAGGCGGGTGGATCACCTGAGGTCAGGAGTTGAAGACCAGTCTGGTCAACATGATGAAACCCCATCTCTAATAAAATACTTGTTTCCTATGATCCGTGAAATTAAAAATAATAGTAATAATAATACAAAAAATTAGCCAGGCATGGGGGCATGCACCTGTAATCCCAGCTACTTGGGAGGCTGAGGCAGTAGAATTGCTTGAACTCAGGAGACGGAGGTTGCAGTGAGCTGACATCACACCACTACAATCCAGCCTGGGTGACTGAGTGAAACTCTGTCTCACTAAAAAAAAAGAGAGAGAGAGAAAATACATATATCAAGAGAAAGAGAGAGAGAGAGAGAAAGAGAGAGAGAGAGAGAGAGAGAGAGAGAATGCTTTCTGTCACCTTTTTTTTTTTTTTGAGATGCAGTCTTGCTCTGTCACCCAGACTGGAGTGTAACGGTGCGATCTTGGCTCACTGCAACCTCTGCCTCCTGTGGTGATTTTTGTGCCTCAAACCTCTCAAGTAGCTTGGATTACAAACATGCACCACACCCAGCTAATTTGTTTTTTTAATTTTTTTAAAATTTTTGATAGAGACAGGGTTTTACTCAATTGGCCAGACTGGTCTTGAACTCCTAACCTCAAATAATCCACCCATCTCAGCCTCCTAATGTACTAGAATTACAAGTATGAGCTGCCCCACGTGGCCTGTTTTTTACAGTGGTATGATCATAGCTCCCTGAAGCACTGAACTGCCGGATTCAAGTGATTCTCCCAAGCCTTAGCCTCCCAAGAGCTGGGACTACAGGCACCCACTACCAAGCACACCCCACTAAATTTTAAAAAGTTTTTTGTAGCCCCAGCATGGCACGGTGGCTCATGCCTGTAATCCCAGCACTTTGGGAGGCTGAGATGGGTGGATCACCTGAGGTAAGAAGCTCAAGATCAGCTTGGTCAACATGGTGAAACCCCATCTCTACTAAAAATACAAAAATTAGCTGGGCATGATGGCAGGTGCCGAGTAATCCCAGTTACTCGGGAGGCTGAGGTAGAGAAAATTGTTTAAAACCCAGGAGGTGGAGGTTGCAGTGAGCTGAGGTCACGCCACTGCATGCCAGCCTAGGCGACAGAGCAAGACTCCATCTCCAAAAAAAAAAAAAAAGGCCAGGTGCAGTGGCTTACTGCCTATAATCCCAATACTTTGGGAGGCCAAGGTGGGTGGACCATGAGGTCAAGAGATCAAGACCATCCTGGTCAACATGGTGAAACCCCGTCTCTACTAAAAATATAAAAAAAATTAGCTGGGCATGGTGGTGTACGCCTGTAGTCCCAGCTACTTGGGAGGCTGAGGCAGAAGAATTGCTTGAACCCAGGAGGTGGAGGTTGCGGTGAGCTGGGATCGCGCCATTGCACTCCAGCCTGGGTAACAAGAGCGAAACTCCATCTCAAAAAAAAAAAAAAGTTTTTTGTACAGATAGCATCTCACTATATTGCCCAGACTACTGGCACCATTTATAAAGGCAAAAATTACCTGTGGAAAAGCATGGCCAGATCTGAATTCAAAACCTAGTTATGAACCTTGGACAAGTGACTTAACTTACATGAACTTTAGTTTCCTTATCTGTAAAATTAAGATAATAATAGCTACACATGAGGGTTTTTGCAAGGCTTATAGGACCTGCCTACAGAGGTGAGTATTCAATACATGACTACTAATATTAGGAGTAGTGCACTTACCTGTGACCTGAAAAGGAGCCTGGATGAGCCGCTGCTGAACTCCCCTGAGTAGCTCCTCTATTTCCTTCTGTATATTGCAGACAACCTCTTCCATCAGCCCTACATCAGCTATTCCTTTCCAGAACATCAAAGTGTCCTCTGTCACAAGAATAAGACAGAGGGTAAACAAGACATGCTACATAGATATTTAGGCAAATCTCTACAATGTTAAATTCAAAATTATTTAATTCAAAAGGATTTCTTGTTTGGCCATTCCTGAAAAAAGGGAAGAAGCTTTGAAATACAAGATGCTTCCCTAAGTTGGCACCTAATCATTTAGCCCCTTCAGCAGCATAGCTGCTTGGAATAATTGCCTCAATTTATCATAGTTCTCGCTACAAAGAATAGTTATCTTCCTCCAATAAAGATATTAATTAAATTAACTATTAAACATGTTAGTATTAAACATGAAATATTTAACATTAAATATTATTTAATTTTAATTTAATTTAAAAATGAGACATTTAGGCTGGGCGCGGTGGCTCACGCCTGTAATCCCAGCACTTTGGGAGACTGAGGTAGGTCAATCACCTGAGGCCGGGAGTTCAAGACCAGCCTGGCCAACATGGTGAAACCTCGTCTCTACTAGAAATACAAAAAACTAGCTGGGCATGGTGGCGCATGGCTATAATCCCAGCTACTCGGGAGGCTAAGGCAGGAGTATCACTTGAACCTGGGAGGCAGAGGTTGCGGTAAACCAAGATTGTGCCACTGCACTCCAGCCTAGACAACAAGAGTGAAACTCCGTCTCAAAAAAAACAAGAGATATTTAATATTCTAAAATTTAAATAATAAAGATATTAAATTAAATATTAATTAAGATGTACTCCCTAGCCCTATACTTAAGAAAACAAAACAAAACAGTTGGATAGGTAGGGCTATAAGCTCTCTGAGGGTGGTGGCTATGTTTTTTCATGTACATACCTAGCATCTTAAAACAGTACCAACTAAAAATAGGCAATAATAAATACTTAATGAATGAATTAATAAACAGAGGGTGATGTGAAGCTTCTGGTCCCCTCTAAGTGAATCATCATTAATCGCCATGCTCTACAACACTTGCCACCTATTTTTTCCTTCTAAGATCTCAAAGCTTAGTTTATCCAAGAGGGTGCCAAAGTTGGAGGCAGTCTGATCGGATGAAAAGCATAGACTATGCAGTCAAACAGATAAATTCAGCTCTAACAAGTGTTGGTTCTAACTGATCTTAGGCAAGTTGCTAAACCTTTCTGAATCCTGATTTGTGTGTAAAATGTGACTATACAAGGCTACTGCATGGATTAAAGTAGGATGTTTGTAGCTATGGTTAGTATTTGCATGCATGAAAAAATCCAGAGAAAGTCATTAAGAGGTCTTCCGTATCCATAATCATAATGGTGATAAGGGTCACAAGACCCTGCAAGATATTGGAGCCCTAAAGAAAAATACCTGAAATTTCCTCTGAGTCCTTCTTTATACCCTCCTCCGTGGCCATGGTGACAGCAGCAGTGAGAGCTGAGTTCCATTCCAGCCCTGCCTCTTCCATGCTCTCTTCTGAGATGGCAATCTGTGTGATGCTACCTAAAAGCAATTCAGTAGAGGTGAGAACAGTGAATTTAACGAAAAAGTTATAGCTATCCTATATCTCATACTCAACATCTACAGAGACCTTGTTATTTTAACATTCTAGCTTCTTGGCTACAGGTTCCTATTTTAAAAACTAGACTCTTAGGTAAGCCAGGATGAATACTGAAATTTCTAAAGAAAACCTGCCTTGCAAAAAAAAAAAAAAAAATGCTTTCTTACTTTGAATAGAAAGTGAAAAATAATTTATCAAATCACAAAAGAGCAATGTGTTTCCTGAGTAGATATGTTTTTGAAAGAGACTGAAGGTAGGCATTACTACTAGGCTGCCTGCCCCAGATTTACTGAGGGTAAAAAAAGCTTGAAATAATTTAAGAGAAAGGTAAAATGCTCTGCCAAGAGCTCTACTACAAACAAGTTTGAGACTAAGCATCTAACTTAGTTATTAGCCTATACAAAGAAATTAAAAGAAAGAGAGACCATAAAAATCAGGTAAGAGATTCATGGTATTTGGGAGGCCAACGGGGGCAGATCACGAGGTCAGGAGTTCGAGACCAGTCTGGCCAACATGGTGAAACCCCGTCTCTACTAAAAATAAAAAAAAATTAGCCAGGCATGGTGGCACGCACCTGTAGTCCTAGCTACTCGAGAGGCTGAGGCAGAAGAATCACCTGAACCCAGGAGGTGGAGGTTGCAATGAGCCAAGATCTTACCACTGCACTCTAGCCTGGACAATAGAACGAGACTCCATCTCAAAAAAAAAAAAAAAAAAAAAAAATAGATTCATGGTCAGGCACAGTGGCTTATGCCTGTAATCCTAGCACTTTGAGAGGCCCAGACAGGTGGATCACAAGGTCAAGAGATGGAGACCACTTTGGCCAAAACAGGTGAAACCCTGTCTCTACTAAAAATACAAAATTAGCTGGGCATGGTGGCGCGTGCCTCTAGTCCCAATTACAGCAGATTCAGAGGGGAAAAAATACCCTTTGCTATTACTTGTATATTAAGATTTTGACTGGGCACGGTAGCTCATGCCTACAATCCTAGCACTTTGGGAGGCTAAGGTGGGCAGATCACTTGAGCCCAGAAGTTTGAGACCAGCCTGGACAACACGGCAAAACCGAGTTTCTACAAAAATTAGCTGGGTGTGGTGGTGCACATCTATAGTTACAGCTACTCGGGAGGCTAAGGTGGGAGGATCACCTGAGCCCAGGGGCTTAAGGCTACAGTAAACTGTGATTATGTCACTGTACTCCAGTCTGGGTGACAGAGTGAGACCTTGTCTAAAAAAAAAAAAAAAAAGCCAGCCGGGCACAGTGGCTCAAGCTTGTAATCCCAGCACTTTGGGAGGCTGAGGCGGGTGGATCACGAGGTCGAGAGATCGAGACCATCCTGGTCAACATGGTGAAACCCCGTCTCTACTAAAAATACAAAAAATTAGCTGGGCGCGGTGGCACGTGCCTGTAATCCCAGCTACTCAGGAGGCTGAGGCAGGAGAATTGCCTGAACCCAGGATACGGAGGTTGCGGTGAGCCGAGATCGCGCCATTGCACTCCAGCCTGGGTAACAAGAGCGAAACTCCGTCTCAAAAAAATAAAAAAACAAACAAACAAACAAAAAAAGCTTTTAAACAAAGAGAATCGAGAAAAACCAAATTGATCCAAACAGCAATACAGATAACTATGAACTCTACACACTGGAGGATATCAATAATCAAGTAAAAGATAATCAAGTAAAGGAGTTTTGGCCAAATAAAAAGGAAGTACAATTGTCCCTCAGTATACATGGGGGATTGATTCCTGGACCACCTGTGTATCTAACCAAATCTGTACATGCTGAAGTGCTGAAGTCAAAAAGTAAAAGTCAACCCTTCACAGACCCAAGATTTGCATCCTGCAAATATTGTATTTTCAATCCACGACTGGCTGAAAAAGAAGCGATGTATATAAATGGACCCCTGCAGATGAAATCCATATTATTCAACGGCCAACTGTAAATAGCATTTCACAGTATTTTTCACTTTTCAAGTGAAAGAGTCAAATGTCCAAATATTCAAACTGCCAGATATTTTATACCTTCCTGAAACGGATTTAGGTTTCAAGGGATTTGGCTTCTACTCAGCCACTGGTTACGTATAGAATATTAGAACCGACCAAAAGATCTTTATTTTTTTGAGACAGGCTTTCGCTCCTGTCACCTAGGTTGGAGTGCAGTGACATAATCACAGCTCACTGTCTAAGTGATCTTCCTACCTTAGTTTCCCTAGTAGTTGGGACCACAGGTGCACACCCCTATGCCCATCTAATATTTTTATTTTTTGCAGAGATGGATTTTTGCCATGATGCCCAGGCTGGTGTTGAACTTCTGGGCTCAAGCAATCCTCCTGCCTTGACTTCCCAAAGTGCTGGGATTAGAGGTATGAGCCACCATGCCCAGCCATTAAGAGGTCATTCTTCCAGCACCATAAGACATAGTGAGGGGAAAGAAAAAAAAAAAAAAGGCCAGACATGGTGGCTTACGCTTGTAATCTCAGCACTTTGGGAGGCTGAGGCGGGTGGATCACCTGAGGTCAGGAGTTTGAGGCCAGCCTGGCCAACATGGTGAAACCCCATCCCTACTAAAAATACAAAAAATTAGTAATTTCAGCTACTCGGGAGGCTGAGGCAGGAGAACTACTTGAACCTGGGAGGTGGAGATTGCAGTAAGCCAAAATCCTGCCATTGCACTCCAGCCTGGGTGACAAAGTGAAACTCTGTCTAAAACAAACAAAAAAAGGCCAGGTGCAGTGGGTCATTCCTGTAATCCCAGCACTTTGGGAGGACAAAGTGAGTGGATCACAAGATCAGAAGTTTAACAACAGTCTGGCCAGTGTGGTGAAACCACATCTCTACTAAAAATACAAAAATTAGCCGGGCGTGGTGGCAGGCACTTGCCAGATACACAAGAGGCTGAGGCAGAAGAATCACTTGAACCCTGGAGGCAGAGGTTGCAGTGAGCTAAGACAGTGCCATTGCAATTTAGCCTGGGTGATAGAGCAAGACTCCATCTCAAAAAAAAAGGGTCAATTTAAAAACACAGTGTACATCCCTAACCTTTTAGATCCTTTAGCATTCTTGTGACTTTTCTTTTTTTTTTTTTTTTTTTGAGACGGAGTTTCGCTCTTTTTTTTGAGACGAGTTGCGCAATGGCGCGATCTCGGCTCACCGCAACCTCCGCCTCCTGGGTTCAGGCAATTCTCCTGCCTCAGCCTCCCGAGTAGCTGGGATTACAGGCATGCGCCACCATGCCCAACTAATTTTTAGTATTTTTAGTAGAGACGGGGTTTCACCATGTTGGCCAGGATGGTCTTGATCTCTCGACCTCGTGATCCACCTGCCTCGGCCTCCCAAAGTGCTGGGATTACAGGCTTGAACCACCGCGCCCAGCCGACTCTTGTGACTTTTCTGAGGCATATTTTTAATTCTTATGACGGTAGTTGAGATATATATATATATTTTTTTTGAGACAGAGTTTCGCTCTTGTTACCCAGGCTGGAGTGCAATGGCGCAATCTCAGCTCACTGCAACCTCCGCCTCCTGGGTTCAGGCAGTTCTCCTGCCTCAGCCTCCTGAGTAGCTGGGATTACAGGCACGTACCACCATGCCCAGCTAATTTTTTGTACTTTTAGTAGAGACGGGGTTTCACCACGTTGACCAGGATGGTCTCGATCTCTTGACCTCGTGATCCACCCGCCTCAGCCTCCTAAAGTGCTGGGATTACAGGCTTGAGCCACCGCGCCTGGCAAGATATATTTTATCCAATTATATCAAGCTGGATTAACTGCATCTTTAATAATAATCTTACAGTTACATCTTCCCTGGATGGTAAGCAGCCCTAGTCCCAAACTCAACAATACTGAAGTTAACTATGTGCTCATCCTATTTCATCTGTGGGAAGCCTCAACTTGGTAATCTGGAGCCCTCTCAAGCAGAGAACTCTGATCCTTTCAGTGAGGTGTCCATAGTCTAGTCCAGCCAATGATAACATTATCTTTGATACACCTCAGTTTAATGGTTGAAAACCACTCATCAGAGTCAGGCATGGTGGCTCATGCCTGTAATCCCAGTACTTTAGAAGGCTAAGGTGGGTGGATTATGAGGTTGGGAGTTCGAGACCAGCCTGGCCAATATGGTGAAACCCCATCTCTACTAAAAATACAAAAATTATCAGGGTGTGGTGGCGGGCACTTGTAATCCCAGCTACTAGGGAGGCTGAGGCAGGAGAACAGCTTGAACCCAAGAGGTGGAGTTTGCAGTGAGCTGAGATCGTGCCACTGCACTGCACTGCACTCCAGCCTGGACGACAGAGTGAGACTCCCAACTCAAAAAAAGAAAAAAAAAGAAAACCACTCATCATTCTAATCTTCTAATCTACCTTTTTGTGTTGACTACTAGTAAAGCACAGCATTTTACTTTACTACTAGTAAAGCACAAGTCTGGGACTACAGGTGTGTGCCACCACACCTGGCTAATTTTTTGTATTTTTAGTAGAGATGGGGTTTCACCATCCAGGATGGTCTCCATCTCTTGACCTCATGATCTACATGCCTCAGCTTCCCAAAGTGTTGGGATTACAGGCGTGAGCCACCAAGCCTTGGCCTAAATTTTGTCTTTTTAGTAGAGATGGTGTTTCATCATGTTGGCCAGCCTAGTCTCAAACTCCTGACCTCAGGTGATCCGCCCACCTCACCCTCCCAAAGTACTGAGATTACAGGTGTAGGCCACCACACCCAGCTGCAAAGCTTTTTTCTTTTTCTTTTTTTTTTTGAGAGGAAGTCTCCCTCTGTCACCCAGGCTGAAGTGCAGTGGCATGAACCTGGCTCACTGCAACCTCCGCCTCCCAGGTTGAAGCAATTCTCTACCTCAGCTTCCTGAGTAGCTGGGATTACAGGCACCTGCCACCATGCCTGGTTAATTTTTGCATTTTTAGTAGAGTTGCGGTTTCACCATCTTGGCCGGGCTGATCTTGCACTCTTGACCTTGTGATCCACCTGCTTCGACCTCCCCAAGTGCTGGGATTACAGGCATACGCCACAGCACACAGCCTAACTTTTGTATTTTTAGTAGAGACAGGGTTTCACCATGTTGGTCAGGCTGGTCTTGAACTCTTGACCTCATGATCCACTCGCCTTGGCCTTCCAAAGTGCTGGGATTACAGGTGTGAGCCAACGGGCCCAACCTGCAAAGCATTTCTCAAATCAGCCTAATTCAACCTTAATATCCCAAGTGATAGCAAAGTGAAACTCTTATATAAGTATTATAACTCTACTGAACTAACTTTCTTTCTTTTTCTCTTTTTTTTTTTTTTTTTTTTTTTTGAGACAGAGCTTTGCTTTTGTTGCCTAGGCTGGAGAGTGCAATGGCACAAGCTCAACTCAATGCAACCTCCACTTCCTGAGTTCAAGCAATTCTCCTGCCTCAGCCACCTGAGTAGTATCTGGAATTACAGGCATGCACCACCACGTCCAGCTAATTTTGTATTTTTTTAGTAGAGACAGGGTTTCCCCATGTTGGTCAGTCTGGTCTCGAACTTCCAACCTCAGGTGATCCGCCCACCTCGACCTTCCAAAGTGCTGGGATTACAGGTGTAAGCCACCATGCCTGGCTGAACTACCTTTCTATGCATTGTAAGAAAAAAACAAAGAAGGAGGTCTGGCCAATAGGTATCATTTGGAAGAAAACAAAGCATGTTTCCAAGGCATGGAATCCCATCCAAGATTACCATACTTTACAACAAGACTCATCAATGTTCATGAGAATTGAAATTAAGAATATACAAGGGAAAGGCTGGGCCCAGTGGCTCACACCTATAATCCCAGCACTTTGGGAGGCCAAGGCAGGAAGATTGCGAGGTCAGGAGTTCAAGACCAGCGTGACCAACATGGTGAAACCCCATCTCTACTAAAAATACAAAAATTAGCATGGTAGCAGGCACCTGTAATCCCAGCTACTCAGAAAGCTGAAGCAGGAGAACTGCTTGAACCCAGGAGATGGAGGTTGCAGTCAGCCAAGACTGTGCCACTGCACTCCAGCCTGGGCAAAAAAGCGAGACTTCATCTCAAAAAAAAAAAAAAAAAAAAAGAGGGAAAGAATATACAAGGGAGAAATAAGGGGGAAGTTCTGCTGAAAAACACAGTGGGTTTTCAGGTGGTTTCCTACCCCCTACCATCAGCCGAAGTGGGTGTCTGCACCACACTTGTCTGCTGTCCCGGCACTGGAGCTCTTGCACTGCTGATCAGAAGATCAAATTTGGTGCTTCTGCAGGTATTGGAGCAAACTTTGTCATGTTGGTAAAAATCAATCTGTCCGGAGTCCATCATTTTCCTGTGCAAAGGGAGACAAAAAGTACCAGTTCAGCCATACTTCATCTGGTGGAAACCAGGCCTCAGGGAAAAATAGGAACGACATTGCTGAGTTTACCGTATAGATTAGTGAAACCCAATAGTGTCAGAAGTTATTAGGTTGCAAAAATTCTAAGTGAGGCTTTAAATTTTCACTGGTCCTGCCCATCATTTATCAGTATTTCTCTTCCCTCCCTAGTTTATTCATTATGAATATTCTCTTCTATTTCCAGTTATCACTAGGGTGCAGGTATATCCTCCTGACAATAGCTAAGTTGCTCCATAGAATCTCACTGAAACCAAATCAATCTCAGCACAACTGAGAAATGCCACAGAGAAATTCGAATTTTGATAAGCTTCTGATGAATCAGTATTCCTAGACCAGCAAGATCTGTTGTGACTTTCACAGACATAAAGCTTTAGTCTTTTTTGTTTGTTTGTTTGTTTTTTTGTTTTTTTTTTTTTTGAGACGGAGTTTCGCTCTTGTTACCCAGGCTGGAGTGCAATGGCGCGATCTCGGCTCACCGCAACCTCCGCCTCCTGGGTTCAGGCAATTCTCCTGCCTCAGCCTCCTGAGTAGCTGGGATTACAGGCATGTGCCACCATGCCCAGCTAATTTTTTGTATTTTTAGCAGAGACGGGGTTTCACCATGTTGACCAGGATGGTCTCGATCTCTCGACCTCGTGATCCACCCGCCTCGGCCTCCCAAAGTGCTGGGATTACAGGCTTGAGCCACCGCACCCAGCCAAGCTTTAGTCTTTTAAAAAGCTCTCCTAGGATGCTGATTCAGAGCATCTAGAGAAAAAAAAAAAAAGAAAAAAAAAATCTCCTAGGAATAGAGAAAAAAGTTGACTATACTAAATCCACTCTGGAAAATGCCCTTATAATTGGATCCATAAAATGTTAATTTAGGTCATGAACAAAACCATGGGGTATTTTAATTATAGTAAATTCTATGTTATAATGTCACTTGGCTTTCACTAAAAATTTTTTAGAATTCTGACTCTTTTTTACATTTGCAGTAAATTGGCATATGCTTGTCTTTCTGGCTAAATTAAACCCGCCAAGAACAACAAAACTCAAAGTTAAAAGTATTCCTCAGCCAGGCGCAGTGGCTCATGCCTGCACTTTGGGAGGCCAAGGCAGGAGGATCATTTGAACTTAGGAGTTTGAGACCAGTGTGGGCAACAACATGGTGAAACCCCACTTCTATAGAGAATACAAAAATCAGACAGGCATGGTGGCTCATGCCTCTAGTCTCAGCTAATTGAGAGGCTAAAGCTAAAGAATCGCTTGAGCCTGGGAAACTGAGTTTTCAGTAAGCCAAGATCGTGCCACCGCACTCCAAACTGGGAGTCAGAGTTAGACCCAGTCTCAAAAATAACTAAATAAACAATAAAAATAAAAATAAAGTATTCCCAAATTCAATGAACTAATTTCTGCATACTAATCAACTGAAAAAAATGTTTAAAAATAATGTTTCAATGGAAGCATAGGAGTAAAATAATTTTAAAAATTTCCAAATAAAAAAAAAAGAATACCGCCGGGCGCGGTGGCTCAAGCCTGTAATCCCAGCACTTTGGGAGGCCGAGGCGGGTGGATCACGAGGTCAAGAGATCGAGACCATCCTGGTCAACATGGTGAAACCCCGTCTCTACTAAAGGTGCAAAAAATTAGCTGGGCATGGTGGTGCGTGCCTGTAATCCCAGCTACTCCGGAGGCTGAGGGAGGAGAATTGCCTGAACCCAGGAGGCGGAGGTTGCGGTGAGCCGAGATCGCGCCATTGCACTCCAGCCTGGGTAACAAGAGCGAAACTCCGTCTCAAAAAAAAAAAAAAAAGAATACCAATAATGTCTGTGTGTCTCTGACTATAAAAATGATGTGAGCCGGGCGCAGTGGCTCAAGCCTGTAATCCCAGCACTTTGGGAGGCCGAGGCAGGTGGATCACGAGGCCAAGAGATCGAGACCATCCTGGTCAACATGATGAAACCCCGTCTCTACTAAAATACAAAAAAAATTAGCTGGGCATGGTGGTGCGTGCCTGTAATACCAGCTACTCAGGAGGCTGAGGCAGGAGAATTGCCTGAACCCAGGAGGCAGAGGTTGTGAGCCATTGCACCACTCCAGCCTGGGTAACAAGAGTGAAACTCCGTCTCAAAAAAAAAAAAAAGAAAAGAAAAGAAAAGAAATGATGTGAAAGGCCAGACGCAGTGGCTCAAACTCCTGACCTGTAATCCCAGCACTTTGGGAGGCTGAGGAAGGCAGATCACCTGAGGTCGGGAGTTCAAGACCAGCCTGACCAATATGAAGAAATCCTGTCTCTACTAAAAACACAAAATTAGCCAGGTGTGGTTGTACATGTCTGTAGTCCCAGCTACTCAGGAGGCTGAGGCAGGAAAATGGCTTGAACCTGGGAGGCAGAGACTTTGGTGAAATGAGATCTCACCACTGCACTCCAGCCTGGGCAAAAAGAAGGAAACTCTATCTCAAGAGAAAAAAAAAAAAAATGAAGAAAATATTTCGCATTTTCAGCTGGGCATAGTGGCACACACCTGTAGTCCAAGCTACTCTGGAGGACTGCTTGAGCTCAGGAGTTTGAGGCTGCAGTGGGCAATAAGCCATGATCATGCCACCGCACTCCAGCCTGAGTGACAAAACATGAGCTTTCTTTTGTCTACTTTTGTTTTCAGATGGAGTTTAGCTCTTGTTGCCCAGGCTGGAGTGCAATGGCTCCATCTTAGCTTACCACAACCTCCACCTCCCAGGTTCAAGCGATTCTCCTGTCTCAGCCTACCGAGTTAACTGGGATTATAGCCACGTGCCACCACACCTGGCTAATTTTGTATTTTTAGTAGAGATGGGGTTTCTACAGGTTGGTCAGGCTGGCCTCAAACTCCTGACCTCAGGTGACTGGCCCACCTCAGCCTTCCAAATTGCTGGGATTACAGGTGTGAGGCACCGTGCCTGGTAATTTTTTTTTTTTTTTTTTTTTTTTTTTGAGACGGAGTTTCGCCCTTGTTACCCAGGCTGGAGTGCAATGGCACGATCTCGGCTCACCGCAATCTCTGCCTCCTGGGCTCAGGCAATTCTCCTGCCTCAGCCTCCTGAGTAGCTGGGATTACAGGCACGTGCCACCATGCCCAGCTAATTTTTTGCACTTTTAGTAGAGACGGGGTTTCACCATGTTGATCAGGATGGTCTCGATCTCTCGACCTCGTGATCCACCCGCCTCGGCCTCCCAAAGTGCTGGGATTACAGGCTTGAGCCACCGCGCCCGGCGGTAATTCTTTTTTTTAATAGAGATGGAGTTTTACCATGTTGGCCAGGCTGGTCTCGAACTCCTGACCTCAGGTGATCCACCCGCCTCGGCCTCCCAAAGTGCTGAGATTACAGGCATGAGTCACCATGCCCAGCCAATTTTGGCTCGATGTCAACTCACTGCAACCTCCATTCAAGCAATTCTCCTGCCTCAGCCTCCCGAGTAGCTGGGATTACAGGGCATGCACTACCATGCCCGGCTAATTTTGTATTTTGAGTAGAGACGGGGTTTTTCCACGTTGGTCAGGCTGGTCTCAAACTCCCGACCTCAGGTGATCTGCCTGCCTCGGCCTCCCAAATTGCTGGGATTACAGGCATAAGCCACTGCACCTGGTCTGTAATAAACATCTTTATGCTTGAATCTCTACAGCATTATGAATTTTTCTTGAAAGAGATTCCTAAAAAAGAACTATTTTAATTTTTATTTATTTTTTCTTTCTTCTTTAAAATTTTATTCTTTTTTTTACCCTCCTAAAAATAATTAAATAGCCGGGCAAGGTGGCTCATCCCTGCAATCCCAGTACTTTGGGAGGCCAAGGTGGGTGGATCAGGAGTCCAACACCAGCCTGGCCAACATGGTGAAACCCCGTCTCTAACAAAAATACAAAAATTGGGCCGAGCGTGGTGGCTCAAGCCTGTAATCCCAGCACTTTGGGAGGCCGAGGCGGGTGGATCACGAGGTTAAGAGATCGAGACCATCCTGGTCAACATGGTGAAACCCCATCTCTACTAAAAATACAAAAAATTAGCTGGGTTTGGTGGCGCATGCCTGTAATCCCAGCTACTCAGGAGGCTGAGGCAGGAGAATTGCCTGAACCCAGGAGGCGGAGGTTGCGGTGAGCCGAGATCGCGCCATTGCACTCCAGCCTGGGTAACAAGAGCGAAACTCCGTCTCAAAAAAAAAAAAAAAAAAAAAAAAAAATTGGCCAGATGTGGTAGCATGCACCTGTAATCCCAGCTACTTGGGAGACTGAGGCAGGAGAATTGCTTGAACACGGGAGGCAGAGGTTGCAGTGAGCCAAGAATGCACCACTGCACTCCAGCCTAGGTATAGAGCTAGTCTCTGTTTCAAAACAAAACAAAATAATCTTTCTTCCCTCCCAAGATTCTTAAGAACAAGATGATTAAAATCAAATAATGCATGGATTACTCAAGCCAATTCTTCAGACAGAATAAAAATGTCAACCTAAAGAGAAAAACCCAGATTCTACCATGATTAAGTACACCGAAGTTTATTAAAAGGTATGTGCTTGACAGTAGAGCTTACCTGAGCATGATCCCACCCAGACGAATAGCTCTCTTCCAGTCCTTCAGAGTAGACTTGCCAGCCAGATGAACAAAATGCTTGGGACTGATCAACTGATCATTGAACTAAAAGGAAAAAGAAAATTCCAAAACAGTCTAATGTCAACTTGGGCAGGCCAAGAGGGGAAATAATATAACCCTACATCGTTTATACAAAAAATACCTAGATGACATCCTAAGCCTTGCATTATCCAACTTCCTGTACTATTGTGTTAGAGAAGATGATCCTTCTCTGAGCACAGTCTCCATTCTTGGTACAAAGCCACAGAATACATGTTGAGGATCACAGATAAATATATTAATAACTATCTAAAATCCATTTATGCATAAAATCAGGTGGTTGGGTCTAGTGAGGCAAACAAACTCTGTTCAAATAAACTGAAGTAATCTATCCAGCCTCAATGAAGACAGAATGAGCAATTTTATATATATATATATATATATATATATTTTATTTTTATTTTTTTTTTTTTTTTGAGACAGAGTCTTGCTGTCACCCAGCTGGAGTGCAGTGGTATGATCTCGGTTCACTACAACCTCTTCCTCCTGGATTCAAGCAATTCTCTGCCTCAGCCTCCCAAGTAGCTGGGATTACAGGTGCCCACCACCACGCCTGGTTAATTTTTTTGTATTTTTAGTAGAGACGGGGTTTCACCATCTTGGCCAGGCTGGTCTGGTCTTGATCTCCTAACCTCATGATCCACCCATCTCAGCCTCTCAAAGTGCTCAGATTACAGGCATGAGCCACCGCGCCCGGCCTGCAATTATATTTTTATAAATTTTGGGGGGGGGCTAGTCAATCTAATAATTCTTTTCTTTTCTTTTTATTGAGACAGAGTCTCACTCTGTCACCCACACTGGAGTGCAATAGCACAACCTCAGCTCACTGCAACCTCCACCTCCTGGGTTCAAGCGATTCTCACACCTCAGCCTCTAGAGTAGCTGGGACTACAGGCACCTGACACTACGACTGGCTAAATTTTGTATTTTTAGTAGAGAGGGAGTTTCACCATGTTACCCAGGTCTTCAACTCTTGACCTCAGGTGATCCACCCACTGCAGCTTCCGTAAGTGCTGGGATTAAAAGCATGAGCCACCTCACCTGGCCAAATTTTTTTTTTTTTCTTTTGAGACGGAGTTTCGCTGTTATTACCCAGGCTGGAGTGCAACGGCACGATCTCGGCTCACCGCAACCTCTGCCTCCTGGGTTCAGGCAATTATCCTACCTCAGCCTCCTGAGTAGCTGGGATTACAGGCAGGCACCACCATGCCCAGCTAATTTTTTGTATTTTTAGTAGAGACGGGGTTTCACCATGTTGACCAGAATGGTCTCGATCTCTTGACCTCATGATCCACCCGCCTCAGCCTCCCAAAGTGCTGGGATTACAGGCTTGAGCCACTGCGCCCGGCCGCCATTTTTTTTTTTTTTTTGAGACGGAGTTTCACTCTTGTTACCCAGGCTGGAGTGCAATGGCGCGTTCTCGGCTCACTGCAACCTCCGCCTCCTGGGCTCAGGCAATTCTCCTGCCTCAGCCTCCTAAGTAGCTGGGATTACAGGCATGCACCACCACGCCCAGCTAGTTTTTTGTATTTTTAGTAGAGACGGGGTTTCACCATGTTGACCAGGATGGTCTCGATCTTTCGACCTCGTGATCCACCCGCCTCGGCCTCCCAAAGTGCTGGGATTACAGGCTTGAGCCACCGCGCCCGGCCCATTTTTTTTTTTTAAGATGCAACATTTTCCAGCCCAGGCAACACATGAAAACCCTGTGTCTACAAAAAAATTAGCCAGGCACAGTGGTGCACACCTGTGGTCCCAGCTACACAGGAGGCTGAGGTGGGAGAATCACCTGAACCCAGGAGGCTGAGGCTGCAGTGACCCAAGATCATGTCACTGCACTCCACCCTGGGCAACACATGAAGCCACTGTCTTAAAAAAAAAAAAAAAAAAAGAGAACAATGTCTCAATATGTTGCCCAGGTTGGTCCTGAACTTCTGGGCTCAAGTGATCTTCCCACCACTTTGGTCTCCTAAAGGGTTAGGATTACAGGCATGAACCACCATACCTAATCCAAAGTTCTTTTCTATTGTGATACATTAGAACAATAGCCACACACACACACACACACACACACACACACACACACACACACAACCCTGATATAGTAGAAGAGAAAAAGGTTGCATTGAAATCACACCCTTTAAAAACAAGGAGTCTCAAAATTGCCTTCAGCATGGAGAAGATGATTACCTTGACGCACTTCACGTTTATTCCCGGACACACAAACTTCTTCCAGAGGAGGATGGCTTTGCTCTCCCCACAAGTTATGGGGTAAGCAATTTCCATATCCTCATTTGCTTCTATAGTACCTGCATCTGAAAACAGAAAAAAAAGTATCGGTTATTTTTCAAACAACTCTTCCCCAAAGCTTACATTTAAAATCTCTAGTCTCCTGGTTCCTCTGAGGGACTAATACTTCACAATCTTTCTGATATTGTTTAAGAATCCTCTGGGGCCGGGCGCGGTGGCTCAAGCCTGTAATCCCAGCACTTTGGGAGGCCGAGGCGGGTGGATCACAAGGTCAAGAGATCGAGACCATCCTGGTCAACATGGTGAAACCCTGTCTCTACTAAAAATACAAAAATTAGCTGGGCATGGTGGCGCGTGCCTGTAATCCCAGCTACTCAGGAGGCTGAGGCAGGAGAATTGCCTGAACCCAGGAGGCGGAGGTTGCGGTGAGCTGAGATCGCGCCATTGCACTCCAGCCTGGGTAACAAGAGTGAAACTCCGTCTCAAAAAAAAAAAAAAAAAGAATCCTCTGGAAGAAGTTTGGCTGAACAGCTATCTCTTTCCAAGCTCCCACAGTATGCCAGACACTATACTATACACTTTTACATACTTTCTTTTTTTTTTTGAGACGGAGTTTCGCTCTTGTTACCCAGGCTGGAGTGCAATGGCGCGATCTCAGCTCACCGCAACCTCCGCCTCCTGGGTTCAGGCAATTCTCCTGCCTCAGCCTCCTGAACAGCTAGGATTACAGGCACACGCCACCATACCCAGCTAATTTTTTTTGTATTTTTTAGTAGACTCGGGGTTTCACCATGTTGGCCAGGCTATACTCAAACTTCTGACCTCAAGTGATCCACCCACCTCGGCCTCCCAAAGTGCTGGGATTATAGGCATGAGTCACCTTGACCAATATAGGTTTTTTTAAAATTAATTAATTCATTTATTTATTGTTTCTTAAGTGTTCATTATAAGTATATGGGCCTCCAAAAGGCTAACTGACTTTCCTAAGGACATACTAAGAGGTGAGGAATAGGGATTTAAACTCAGGTTTGTTAAATTTCAAAGTTTCTTTTTTTCTTTTAATTCTTTTTTAATTTTATTAAATTTCAAAGTTTCTTTCTAGTTTTCTTCTAGTCAATACCTCATCAGTCATCATCAACAACTTCTTTTTTTTTTTTTTGAGACGGAGTTTCACTCGTTACCCAGGCTGGAGTGCAATGGCGCGATCTCGGCTCACCGGCAACCTCCGCCTCCTGGGTTCAGGCAATTCTCCTGCCTCAGCCTCCTGAGTAGCTGGGATTACAGGCATGTGCCACCATGCCCAGCTAATTTTTTGTATTTTTAGTAGAGACGGGGTTTCACCATGTTGACCAGGATGGTCTCGATCTCTCGACCTCGTGATCCACCCGCCTCGGCCTCCCAAAGTGCTGGGATTACAGGCTTGAGCCACCGCGCCCGGCCAACAACTTCTTTAATGACAGGGATCAACTTTGAGGATCCAATTTCTAAGTGGGATTTTTTTTTTTTTTTTTTGAGATGGAGTCTTGCTCAGTAGACCAGGCTCGAGTGCAGTGGCGTGATCTCAGTTCACTGCAGTCTCCACCTCCCAGTCCCGGGTCAAGCAATTCTCCTACCTTAGCCTCCCAAGTAGCTGGGATTACAGGTATGAGCCACCAGACCTGCTAATTTTTGTATTTTTAGTAGAGATGGGGTTTCCCCATGTTGGTCAGGCGGGTCTTGAACTTGCGACCTCGTGATCCACCTGCCTCAGCCTCCCAAAGTGCTGGGATTTCAGGCGTCAGCCACTGCACTCAGCCTCTATGTGGGATTTTTATACATAAAAAGTCTTTTCAGTTACCCTTCCAAACTGATGTTAACCAACCAATTGACGACCCTAGAATCTTAGTGAGTGGTTTCTCTAGAAGTACCACTGTCAAATTGAGGGCTGTAGTACTGGTAAGGGCACACTGGGATGGGAGAAAAACATAAGGCACAGATGGCAAGAAAACTTGACCAAGGAAGCTAAGGTCAAAGGTATTAGAATAACAATAACAACAACAACAACAACAACAACAACAAAAACCTTACCAATCCCTTCTTCAATTTTGTGTATCGTGTGCGTTTCTACTGCTACAACTGCCGTGTTGTTCTCCGACCCGGCTTCATATATCCTGTTGTAAAAGTGTCCATCGATAAACAAACTACATAAATCATGAAAAAATTAATATTCACAGCATGGGGTTAAGAAATTTGTTTTAATCTATCTCAAAAGAAATAAAATAAATACACATTATAACTCTGACTTGTTTCCCACTGTATTTAAACTCCAAACTTCCCAGGATTGCTTAGCAGCTTCTACCATGGAAATCAATCAACAACTCCCCTAACCTCAAAAGAAAGTAATTCTTGCTACTTATTTATTTACACCACGACTTACTATTGTATTACACCAGATTTTTCCCTTCATAAATTTATTTTTTAAATGTCAGTAGTGGAACGATCCATATTTTTTTTTTTTTTTTTTTTTTTGAGACGGAGTTTCGCTCTTGTTACCCAGGCTGGAGTGCAATGGCACGATCTCGGCTCACCGCAACCTCCGCCTCCTGGGTTCAGGCAATTCTCCTGCCTCAGCCTCCTGAGTAGCTGCGATTACAGGCACGTGCCACCATGCCCAGCTAATTTTTTGTATTTTTAGTAGAGACGGGGTTTCACCATGTTGACCAGGATGGTCTCGATCTCTTGACCTCGTGATCCACCCGCCTCGGCCTCCCAAAGTGCTGGGATTACAGGCTTGAGCCACTGCGCCCGGCCCGATCCATGCTTTTTACTTGCAAAGGGTGAACAGAAAGCTACCACATTTCTCTAGGACATTTACAAAGAGTTACTTTCACTTTGAGAAGAAACAATAAAAGTAAATGTCCACTCCTTTCATAAATTTAAATGGGCCAGGCATGGCGGCTCATGCCTGTAATCCCAACACTTTGGGAGGTCATGGTGTATGGATCACCTAAGGTCAGGAGCTCGACACTAGCTTGGCCAACATGGCAAAACCCCATCTCTACTAAAAATGCAAAAAATTAGTTGGGTGTGGTGGTGGGTGCCTATAATCTCAGCTACTCGGGAGGCTGAGGCAGGAGAATCAACTGAACCCGGGAGGCAGAGGTTGCTGTGAACTGAGATTACGCCACTGAACTCCAGCCTAGGCAAGAAGAGCAAAACTCTGTCTCAAAAAAAAAAAAAAAAAAAAACTCTAAATGCTCATGTATTGCTTCAAGTACACAATTAATTCATATTATGGAATTATCCTGAGAAGACTAAAAAGCAATACCAGCAGATAGTTTGAGACAGGAAGAACCATACTGACTAAAAAGCTGATGTCCCTTGTTTGAAAATGTGTATTTTGCTGGGGGTGGGGGGGGGGGCGTAGTTTTTGTTTTTTGGTTTTTTTTTTTTTGAGATGGAGTTTCACTCTTGTTACCCAGGCTGGAGTGCAATGGCGCGATCTCAGCTCACTGCAACCTCTGCCTCCTGGGTTCAGGCAATTCTCCTGCCTCAGCCTCCTGAGTGGCTGGGATTACAGGCACGCGCCACCATGCCCAGCTAATTTTTTGTATTTTTAGTAGAGACGGGGTTTCACCATGTGGACCAGGATGGTCTTGATCTCTTGACCTCGTGATCCACCCGCCTCGGCCTCCCAAAGTGCTGGGATTACAGGATTGAGCCACCGCGCCCGGCCTCTTTTTTTTTTTTTTTTTTTGAGACAGAGTCTTGTTCTGTTGCCCAGGCTGAAGTGTAGTTGCACAATCTCGGCTCACTGCAACCTCTGACTCCTAGGTTCAAGGCATTCCCCTGCCTCAGTCTCCCAAGTAGCTGGGACTACATACATGTGCCACCACTCCCGGCTAATTTTTGTATTTTTAGTACAGACAAGATTTCACATTGTTGGCTAGGCTGGTCTTAAACCTCTGATCTCCAGTGATCCACCTGCCTCGGCCTCCCAAAGTGCTAGGATTACATGTGTGAGCCATCACGCCCAGCTCATTTTAGTATCTTTTAAGGTACCAAGCTATTGCCATGAGCAAAGCCTAGTGGAAGAAAAGAGAGAAACTACATCCAGAGTAACTAAGAGTGACTAGAGGCACCACTTAGAGGTTATATAATGCAGCTCTCTCCAAGATGTCTCTACATTTATGGGCTCAGATAAAATAACCTGATACATCAACATCCTTTAATTTCTTTTTTTTTTCCTCTTTTTTTTTTTTTTTTGAGACGGAGTTTCGCTCTTGTTACCCAGGCTGGAGTGCAATAGCGCGATCTCGGCTCACCGCAACCTCCGCCTTCCGGGTTCAGGCAATTCTCCTGCCTCAGCCTCCTGAGTAGCTGGGATTACAGGCACGCGCCACCATGCCCAGCTAATTTTTTGCACCTTTAGTAGAGACGGGGTTTCACAATGTTGACCAGGATTCCTCGATCTCTTGACCTCGTGATCCACCCACCTCGGCCTCCCAAAGTGCTGGGATTACAGGCTTCAGCCACCGCGCCAGGCCTACCATCCTTTAATTTCTATAATAAACCTATGTGCTAATTATTGCATCTTGTTACTTGAAAGTACTGCCTGAATAATCTTTTTTGTATCAGTGACTATCTACCTCCACGGTGACACCTCTAGCACAGATCTCCCTTCTGAATTTCACACCCAGACATAGCCACCTGCTAAATGAATAAATACATTGGGAAGTCCCAGAGGACTCTGGTAGAATTCATTAAGTCTAAAATAACCACTAAACTCTCTTCCTTCTCCAACCCATCCTCAAATTACTCTTCTTCCTATACTCTCCATCCCTGTTAAGGGCACTACCCAGCACACTGTAGGCAGAAATCTAGGAATTACACTAGATTTGTTTTTTTTCCTTCTTCTCAACTCCATATAGTCAGTCACCAAATCCTGCTGGATGCATCACTTTAACACTATCCATCTTTCCTGTCTCTATCTCTACTACTACTTGCCTTAATTCAGGCCTCATCATTTCTAGACTAGTATCCTTGCATCTAATTAATCTTCTACATTCTCACCAGGTTAATATGTGATTCCCTCTTTAAAATCCCTCGAACACCCTCTCTCCTGATAAAGCTCCAAATCCTTTATATGATACTTAAGTTTCTTCAAGATCTGGCCCCTGGTTTCAACTCTTCCCAAATCTCACCTTAAAATCCAAGTCTCAGCACTACCAAACTATTTGTGGTTCCCAAAAGTGCCATCTTCTTTTTTTTTTTTTTTTTTTTTGAGACAGAGTCTCACTGTTGCCCAGGCTGGAGGGCAATGGCACGATCTCAGCTCACTGCAGCCTTTGCCTCCTGTGTTCAAGCAATTCTCCTGCCTCAGCCTCCTGAGTAGCTGGGACTACAGGCATGCACCACCACGCCTGGCTAATTTTTGTATTTTTTAGTAGAAACGGGGTTTCACCATATTGGACAGGCTGGTCTCAAACTCCTGACCTCATGATCCGCCCACCTTGCCCTACCAAAGTGCTGGGATTACAAGTATAAGCCACTGCACCTGGCTCATCTTCTTATATCTTCTGTCTTTCTCTGACTTCTGCCTCTTCCCAGAACATTCTTTTCCACCTGTCTTTTTTTTTTTTTTTTTTTGAGACAGGGTCTCGCTCTGTTGCCCAGACTAGAATGCAGTGGTGTGATCATAGTTCACTAAAGACCTAACCTCCCTGGCTCAAGCAATCCTCTACCTCAGCCTCTTTTTTTTTTTTTTTGAGACGGAGTTTCACTCTTGTTACCCAGGCTGGAGTGCAATGGCGCGATCTTGGCTCACCGCAACCTCCGCCTCCTGGGTTCAGGCAATTCTCCTGCCTCAGCCTCCTGAGTAGCTGGGATTACAGGCACGTGCCACCATGCCCAGCTAATTTTTTGTATTTTTAGTAGAGATGGGGTTTCACTATGTTGACCAGGATGGTCTCGATCTCTCGACCTCGTGATCCACCCGCCTCGGCCTCCCAAAGTGCTGGGATTACAGGCTCGAGTACCTCAGCCTCTTGAGTAGCTGGGACTGCAGGCATGTGACACCATATCTGGCTTCCTTTTTTTTTTTTTTTTTTTTTTTTTTGAGACAGAGTCTTCTCTGTTGCCAGGCGCCAGGCTGGAGTATAGTGGCGCAATCTCAGCTCACTGCAATCTCCGCCTCCTGGGTTCAAGTAATTCTCCTGCCTCAGCCTTCCTAGTAGCTGGGACTACAGGCGGATGCCGCCACACCCAGCTAATTTTGTTTTTAGTAGAGATGGGGTTTCACCATGTTGGCCAGGATGGTCTCAATCTTGACCTCATCATCTGCCCACCTCGGCCTCCCAAAGTGCTGGGATTATAGGCGTGAGCCACCATGCCTGGCCAATCTTTGTATTTTTTTTAATAGAGACAGGGTCAGTATTCCTATGTGACCCAGGCTGGTCTTGAACTCATGGACTCAACTGATCCTCCTGCCTCTGCCTCCCAAAATGTTGGGATTACAAGCATGAGCCACTGCACCTGTCTCCTATCTGTCTTTCAATAAGCAGCCTCTAGGATGCTTTTCTGTCCCTCCCAATCCCTTCAGTATAATCACTTACTTCCTCCTTTGCGACCCAGAGGTACTTTGGGTTTTGTCATAACACCTATCACTGATAATAAATGCTTGTTTATCTGTCTGTCTCCCCTTGAACACAGGCTAAGAGGTCCCCAACAGCACAGATTATGTCTTAGTCAGTTATTCAATTTTGTAGGCCCACCATGTAGTTTATTGACTGGAACATGACAAAGCACCCAATAAATGGCTATTCAGGGAATGAGGATTGGGATAAACCTGAGAAACACTGCTTCAGATAAGATTGTTAAACTCATCCTAAACTGACCATTATGTGAAAAATCTCTTAAAATAATACATTCTTGGCCAGACACAGTGGCTCATGCCAGTAATCTCAGCACTTTGGGAGGCCGAGGCAGGTGGATCACAAGGTCAGGTGTTCAAGACCAGTCTGACCAACATGGTGAAACTCCGTCTCTACCAAAAATACAAAAATAAGCTGGTGTGGTGGCATGTGCCTGTAATCCCAGCTATTCTGGAGGCTGAGGCAGGAATATCACTTGAACCAGGGAGGCGGAGGTTACAATAAGGCTAGTTGAGCCACTGCACTACAGCCTGGGTTATAGAGCAAGACTCCATCTCAGAAAAAAAAAAAAGAATACATTCTCATGTATGAATAATGTCACTACACTCTAACCTGGGAAATACAGTGAGATTCTATCTCAAAAAACAAACTAAAAGACGGACTCAGCCGGGTGCAGTGGCTCACACCTGTAATCGCAGCACTTTGAGAAGCCGAGGTGGGGCCAATCACGAGGTCAGAAGTTTAAGTCCAGCCTGGTATACATGGTGAAACCCCATCTCTACTAAAAATACAAAAAAAAAAAAAAAAAAAGGCCGGGCGCGGTGGCTCAAGCCTGTAATCCCAGCACTTTGGGAGGCTGAGGCGGGTGGATCACAAGGTCGAAAGATCGAGACCATCCTGGTCAACATGGTGAAACCCTGTCTCTACTAAAAATACAAAAAAATTAGCTGGGCATGGTGGCACGTGCCTGTATTCCCAGCTACTCAGGAGGCTGAGGCAGGAGAATTGCCTGAACCCAGGAGGCGGAGGTTGCGGTGAGCCGAGATCGTGCCATTGCACTCCAGCCTGGGTAACAAGAGCGAAACTCCGTCTCAAAAAAGAAAAAAAAAAATAGCCAGGCATGGTGGTGGGCGCCTGTAATCCCAGTTATTCAGGTGGCTGACGTAGGAGAATTGCTTGAACCCGGGAAGGCAGAGGTTGCAGTGAGCCAAAATTGAGCCATTGCACTCCAGCCTGGGCAATAAGAGCGGGACTCTGTCTTTAAAAAGAAAAAAAAAAGGATTCCTTTTTAAATTTTATCTTTTTCCAGCACCTTCCTAATACATTGTATTGTAGTAGGTGCTAGACTCAGCTTGATAATTTGCCCTGCCCTCCATAAGGGTTCAGAGAATTTATGGCATGAATACTTTTGTTGTTGCCTTAGCTGATGTTCTCTGACTCCAGCTACACTGTCTTTTGGTAAACACATAAGGAAGCCCTGTTAATAGTATAGATAAGCCGGGCGTGGTGGCTCAAGCCTGTAATCCCAGCACTTTGGGAGGCCGAGGTGGGTGGATCACGAGGTCGAGAGATCGAGACCATCCTGGTCAACATGGTGAAACCCCATCTCTACTAAAAATACAAAAAATTAGCTGGGCTTGGTGGCACGTGCCTGTAATCCCAGCTACTCAGGAGGCTGAGGCAGGAGAATTGCTTGAACCCAGGAGGCGGAGGTTGCCGGTGAGCCGAGATCGCGCCATTGCACTCCAGCCTGGGTAACAAGAGTGAAACTCCGTCTCAAAAAAAAAAAAAAAAAAAAAAAAAAAAAAGAGATCGAGACCATCCTGGTCAACATGGTGAAACCCCGTCTCTACTAAAAATACAAAAAATTAGCTGGGCGTGGCGGCTCGTGCCTGTAATCCCAGCTACTCAGGAGGCTGAGGCAGGAGAATTGCCTGAACCCAGGAGGCGGAGGTTGCGGTGAGCCGAGATCGCACCATTGCACTCCAGCCTGGGCAACAAGAGTGAAACTCAGTATAAAAAAAAAAAAAAAAAAGTAGTATAGGTAAATAAGATCAGTCAAGCTGGGCAACAAAGCAAGACCCCTATCTCTACAAAAAATAGAAAAATCAGCCACAGTGGCATGTGCCTATATTCCCAGCTATTATGGAGGCTAAAACAGGAGGATCTTTTGAGTCCAGGAATTCGAGGTTGCAGTAAGCTATGATCACACCACTAACACTGCATTCCAGCCCGGGTGACAGAGTAAGACTCTGTCTGAACAAAAATCATAATAATAAAATAAGATGAGGGAGTCATATAACTTACCCTCAAGGAGCTCAAGGTGAAGAGAAGCAAATACAAGGAAACAAGTAACTGCTGTAATAAGTATTAAAATGACAAATATAGCACATCATACAGTATGAAACATAATACAGATGAAAACTGAGCCAGCTCTGATTGACATTAAATGTTCTACTGTACTAAGCAACCATAAAGTTTATTTCCCCACCCTTGAAACTTCCCAAAATATTTCAGAATATCTAAATCTCTGGCCACTTACCCTTGTTGCACAGGCTGTAACTGCAAGATCACTTGAGTTTTAGTGTCTTCAGGGTTCTCCCCTTCATTTCCTTCAGTGGGTACTACAACCACATCCCCCACTGGGACACTCACTTCTGCATTAGCCATCTTTCACATGAAGTCAGATAGCTGGGGCTGCTGTCAGGAACAAGAAGCACCAGTAACTTAATCTGGTTTGAAAAGATGTCAACCATACGAAAGGAATGCCAAAATATTCACTACCAATTTTAAGAGCAATCTAAAGATTATGGGCCTCTGAAAAGGATGGGAAGTGTGAGAAGGGGCTAACACAGGTTCTAATCCTTCTAGAAACGCCTCAATAGTCACTTGCCAGTATAGGTTTTCTTAGTACGTGTGACTCATCCTGTGGTGTTCTGCAGCAAGCTCTACCAGCTCCTGAAAACCAATTGTGCATACATATCTGTTTTCAACTCCGAGTTTAGTGATACTTAGTTGACAGCTTAAAATCAGCGATGCTGGGGGTAAACAGATCAGAAATTGACAAACACTACAAATCAGAGTAGTCTGTTTTTCTGGAGAGCTGTTTTGGAGCACACTACCAGTTCCACACCAAACAGTTAGCTCTTGAAAATTAGGAATCACATCTACTTTCTGTGCAACCAGCCATTTCACCTCATATTCTCTATTCTTTTAAATACTTAGCAAGTATCTGTGGAGGGAGTAACGAAACTGAGCTGCATGGGAAGGGGAAGATGACTTATATCCCATAGTTGTTTAATAAATGCTGAATTCATTTGTATGACACCTAGGACTTTTTTTTTTTTTTTTTTCTGAGGCGGAGTTTCACTCTTGTTACCCAGGCTGGAGTGCAATGGCACGATCTCGGCTCACCGCAACCTCCGCCTCCTGGGTTCAGGCAATTCTCCTGCCTCAGCCTCCTGAGTAGCTGGGATTACAGGCACACGCCACCATGTCCAGCTAATTTTTTGTATTTTTAGTAGAGACGGGGTTTCACCATGTTGACCAGGATGGTCTAGATCTCCTGACCTCATGATCCACCCACCTCGGCCTCCCAAAGTGCTAGGATTACAGGCTTGAGCCACCGCGCCCGGCGCAGGACTTTTTTTTTTTTTGAGACAGGGTCTCACACTCTGTTGCCCAGACTGGAGTACCTCTCTTCTTCTTTTTTTTTTTGTAAATCTTTTTTTTTTTTTTTTTTTTGAGACAGAGTTTCGCTCTTGTTACCCAGGCTGGAGTGCAATGGCGCGATCTCGGCTCACCGTAACCTCCACCTCCTGGGTTCAGGCAATTCTCCTGCCTCAGCCTCCTGAGTAGCAGGGATCACAGGCGCGCGCCACCACGCCCAGCTAATTTTTTGTATTTTTAGTAGAGACGGGGTTTTACCATGTTGACCAGGATGGTCTCGATCTCTTGACCTCGTGATCCACCCGCCTCGGCCTCCCAAAGTGCTGGGATTACAGGCTTGAGCCACCGTGCCCGGCCTGGAGTACCTCTCTTCTAATGTTTACACACTATGTCCTGTATTGTTAATTGAACAGACATGCCAGACGCAGTGGCTCAAGCCTGTAATCCCAGCACTTTGGGAGGCCGAGGCGGGTGGATCACGAGGTCAAGAGATCGAGACCATCCTGGTCAACATGGTGAAACCCCGTCTCTACTAAAAATACAAAAAGTTAGCTGGGCATGGTGGTGCGTGCCTGTAATCCCAGCTACTCAGGAGGCTGAGGCAGGAGAATTGCTTGAACCCAGGAGGTAGAGGTTGCCAGTGAGCTGAGATCGCGCCATTGCACTCCAGCCTGGGTAACAAGAGCGAAACTCCGTCTCAAAAAAAAAAAAAAAAAAAATTGAACAGATATTTATCTCCCTAATTGCACTGCACTTTCCTTGAGGACAGGTGCTGCAACTTGCCAAAAAGTCTTTGTATCCAGACTGGGCAACATAGTGAGACCTCATTTCTTTTTTTTTTTTTTTTTTTTTTTTGAGACGGAGTTTCGCTCTTGTTACCCAGGCTGGAGTGCAATGGCGCGATCTCGGCTCACCGCAACCTCCGCCTCCTGGGTTCAGGCAATTCTCCTGCCTCAGCCTCCTGAGTAGCTGGGATTACAGGCACGTGCCACCATGCCCAGCTAATTTTTTGTATTTTTAGTAGAGACGGGGCTTCACCATGTTGACCAGGATGGTCTTGATCTCTCGACCTCGTGATCCACCCGCCTCGACCTCCCAAAGTGCTGGGATTACAGGCTTGAGCCACCGCGCCCGGCCTGTGAGACCTCATTTCTAAAAAAAAAATTAACTGGGTGTGGTGGCACACACCTATAGTCCCAGCTACTCAGGAAGCTGAGGAGGAAGGACTGTTTGAGGCTGGGAGATCAAGGCTGTAGACTCTTTCTCAAAAAAAAAAAAAAAAAAAAAAAAAAAAAAAATCTTTGCCCCTCTTACAGCCTTGCTCATCTTAGGCAATGATATATTGATATATGCTGGTTCCATCAATTTTTGCTTGAATATGACCTATAGTTAAAATTCCTCATATCTGACTTTTATTTCTGCCCTTTATGATTCTCACATTCAACCTTTTTTCCTGAATTCTATATCCTCTACATCCAACAGCCTCTACTATGTCTTGTAGGCACATTAAACTAAACTCATGTTTCCTCTCAAATCTGTTTCTACATTTCCTGATTCAGTAAATGGTGCTACACTCCACACATTTTTGCAAGCCAGAAACTAACAAGGCTTTTTTTTTTTTTTGAGACTGAGTTTTGCTCTATCGTCCAGGCTGGAAGTGCAGTGGTATGATCTTGGCTCACTGTACCTTCCACCTCTCGGATTCAAGTGATTCTCCTGCCTCAGCCTCCTGAGTAGCTGGGATTGCAAGCACCCGCCACCATGCATGGCCAGTTTCTGTTTTTGTTTGTTTGTTTGTTGAGATGGAGTCTTGCTCTGTCACCCAGGCTGGAGTACAATGAATGGCATGCAATCTCGGCTCACTAAGAACCTCTGCCTCTCCGGTTCAAGCGATTTTTTTTTTTTTTGAGATGGAATTTTGCTCGTTACCCAGGCTGGAGTGCAATGGCATGATCTTGGCCCACCGCAACCTCCGCCTCCTGGGTTCAGGCAATTCTCCTGCCTCAGCCTCCTGAGTAGCTGGGACTACAGGCGCGCGCCACCGTGCTCGGCTAATTTTTTGTATTTTTAGTAGAGACGGGGTTTCACCGTGGTGACCGGGATGGTCTCGACCTCTTGACCTCGTGATCCACCCGCCTCGGCCTCCCAAAGTGCTGGGATTACAGGCTTGAGCCACCGCGCCCGGCCTGGGTTCAAGTGATTCTCCTGCCTCAGCCTCCCAAGTAGCTGGAACTAAAGGCATGTGCCACCACACCTGGGTAATTTTTGTATTTTTAGTAGAAACGGGGTTTCATCATGCTGGTCAGGCTGGCCTGGCCTCGTGATCCACCTGCCTCGGCCTCCCAAAGTGCTGGGATTACAGGTGTGAGCCATCGCACTCAGCCAATTTTTGTATTTTTTTTTTTTTTTAGTAGAGACAGGGTTTCACCATATTAGCCAGGATGGTCTCCATCTCCTGACCCCATAATTCGCCCACCTCGGCCTCCCAAAGTGCTGGGATTACAGGCGTGAGCCACCATGCCTGGCCAATTTTATTTTTTAGAGACAGGGTCTCACCATGTTGCCCAGGCTGGCCTCAAACTCCTGGGCTCAAGTGATAGCTTGCCTCAGGCTCCTGAGTAGGTAGGACTACAGGAGCATGCCATCATGCTTGTCTCTAAAGTTATTTTTGACTCCTCTCATCTCTTTCTAAATCCAAATCAACCACCAAATTCTATCCTTTCTACCACCTAAATATCTCTTTTAATCATCCTCCTATTCTCTATCTGTGCTACTGCCACCATATTGTGAGCCACCACACTCTGTTACCTGGATTTTTGCAGCTGCTTATCACTGTCCTAATCTGTGGTCTTGCTCTCTGCCAGTTCACTCTCCACAGAATAGCCAAAGTGATCATACTAAAAGCCAAGGCCATTTCCCCACTCAAAAAATCCTTCAGTGAGCCAGGCTTGCTGGTCACACTTGTAATCCCAGCATTTTGGGAGGCCAAGATGGGAAGATCACTTGAGGCCAGGAGTTCAAGACCAACCCAGCCAACATAGCGAGATCCTATCTCTAAAAACATTTAAAAGTTGGCAGAGTGCAGTGGCATGGAACTGTAATCCCTGCTACTCACAAAGCTGAGGTGGGAGGATTGTTCAAGCCCAGCCCCGGAATTCAAGGCTGCAATGAACGATGATTACACCACTGCCCTCCAGCCTGGGCAACAGGGCAAGATCATAGGTGCCCCCCAAAAAAATCCTTTAGTGGATTCCTGTTGCTGTTAGATATTGTTATAATGTGCCAATACCTTGTCTTACAAAATCCTCCAAATATATTCCCTGTCCACCCTGCTATCCTTACTTCTCATAATTCTCACATTGTGAGCTCCTTTCACTGAATTTTTTCAATTTCTCAAACATGCCATATTTTCTCACCCAAGGCTTAACACTTATTTTCTCTACCTGGAATTATCTTTCCCTTCCTTTTTGGCTACTCCCTGCTAACCATTTCGTGATTTACTTGAAATATCACTTCCTTGGAGAGGCCTTCTGTGAATTCCTTCACTAGGTTTGAGTTTGTGTTCTTTTTTTTTTTTTTAAATAAGACAGGGTTTCACCATATTGGCCAGGCTGGTCTTGAACTCCTGGCCTCAGGTGATCCACCCGCCTCGGCCTCCCAAAGTGCTGAGATTACAAGGGTGAGCCACCACACCCAGCTGAGTTCCTGTTCTTGATCTCTCAGCACCTGCAGTACCCTAGTCACAACCATCATCTCACTTTGATTGGCTTTTACTTCTCAGTCTGTACATCTTGGGAAAGCAAGGATTACTTTTTTTTTTTTTAAGATGGAATGGCCGGGCGCGGTGGCTCAAGCTTGTAATCCCAGCACTTTGGGAGGCCGAGGCGGGTGGATCACGAGGTCAAGAGATCGAGACCATCCTGGTCAACATGGTAAAACCCCCTCTCTACTAAAAAATACAAAAAATTAGCTGGGCGTGGTGGCGCGTGCCTGTAATCCCAGCTACTCAGGAGGCTGAGGCAGGAGAATTGCCTGAACCCAGGAGGCGGAGGTTGTGGTGAGCCGAGAACGCGTCATTGCACTCCAGCCTGGGTAACAAGAGCGAAACTCTGTCTCAAAAAAAAAAAAAAAAAGATGGAGTTTTGCTCTTGTTGCCCAGGCTGGAATGCAATGGCATGATCTTGGCTCACCGCAACCTCTGCCTCCCAGATTCAAGTGATTCTCCTGCCTCAGCCTCCCCAGTAGCTGGGATCACAGACATGGGCCACCATGCCTGGATAATTTTTGTATTTTTGGTAGAGACAGGGTTTCTCCATGTTGGTCACACTGGTCTAGAACTCCTGACCTCAGGTGATCCGCCTCGGCCTCGGCCTCCCAAAGTGCTGGGATTATAGGCATGAGCCACCACACCCAGCCAAGTATTGTGGGGCTTTTTGGTTTTTTTTGAGACAAAGTCTCCCTCCATTGCCCAGGCAGGAGTGTAGTGGCACAATCTCAGCTCAGTGTAACCTCCGCCTCCTGGGTTCAAGCAATCCTCCTACCTCAGCGTCCCAAGTACTTGGAATTACAGGCATGCACTACCACACCCAGCTAATTTTTAGTACAGATGGAGTTTCACCATATTGGCCAGGCTGGCCTCAAACTTCTGACCTTGTGATCCGCCTGCCTCAGCCTCCCAAAGTGCTGAGATTACAGGCCTAAGTCACCGCGTCCGGCTCTTTTTTTCTTTTGAGAAGTAGTCTAACTCTGTTGGCAGGCTGGAGTAGAGTGGCGCAATCTCGGCTCACTGAAACCTCCACCTCCCAGGTTCAGGCAATTCTCCTACCTCAGCCTCCTGAGTAGCTGGGACTATAGGCAAGAGCCACTATGCCTGGCTAATTTTTGTAATTTTTTTTTTTGAGACAGAGTCTCACTCCATCACCCAAGCTGGAATGTAATGGCACAATCTCAGCTCACTGCAACCTCCGCCTCCCAGGTTCAAGTCATTCTCCTGCCTCAGCCTCCTGAGTAGCTGGAATTACAGATTTGCGCAACCACACCGGGCTAATTTTTTTATTTTTAGTAGAGATGGGGTATCACCATGCTGGCTAGGCTGGTCTCAAACCCCTGACCTCATGATCCGCCCACCTCAGCCTCCCAAAATACTGGGATTACAGATGTGAACCACTGCACCTGGCCTGGTCTCCATCTTTTGACCTCATGAGCTGTCTGCCTTGGCCTCCCAAAGTGCTGGGACTACAGGCGTGAGCCACTATGCCTGACCAGGATTGCTTTTCTTATTTAGCAACTCCCCCATGGCTAGCACAGTGCCCAGGACGGATGTGTAATAAATGGTTTTCAAATATCAGACTTACATTTTTTTTTTTTTTTGAGACGGAGTTTCGCTCTTGTTGCCCAGGCTGGAGTGCAATGGCGCGATCTCGGCTCACCGCAACCTCCGCCTCCTGGGTTCAGGCAATTCTCCTGCCTCAGCCTCCTGAGTAGCTGGGATTACAGGCACGTGCCACCATGTCCAGCTAATTTTTTGTATTTTTTAGTAGAGACGGGGTTTCACCATGTTGACCAGGATGGTCTCGATCTCTTGACCTCGTGATCCACCCGCCTCGACCTCCCAAAGTGCTGGGATTACAGGCTTGAGCCACTGCGCCCGGCCCAGACTTACATTTTATCTACAAAACTGCTTATCTGAAACTTTGTAAACAAATCTGAACACACAGCAAGTATGCAATACATTTTTGTCCAATTTAGAGACTCACTTTAGCCTAAAAGACTTCTAGAACTTTCTTATTTTATATTTTTTTATTTAAAGATAGAGATAGGATCTCAGTATGCTACCCAGGCTGGTCTTAAACTTCTGGCTTCCAGTTATCATCCCGCATCGGACTCCCAAAGTGTTGTAATTACAAGTGTGAACCATCATGCCTGGACACTTCTAGAACTTTCTACCTTCCTATCTGGGGATATATAAATTTGCCTAGGCAGCTAGGCTAAGCTATATAGCTTATGGCTCATGATTATGGCCAGTTCAACAAATATTATATTGAGTCTACCTCATATCAGGCAGAGTTAGATTCCTTGGATATGAGGAGCAACAATAACGGCTCTTAAGGAACCACAGAAGGAAGAGAGACATGACACTATTGGATATTGCAGAGAAAAAGTAACTGCAAGATATTATCGTACACAATATAAACTTCTGCTCCTTGAAGACTTAAAACTAGAAAAGGGGACAGGCACAGTGGCTCATGCCTATAATTCCTGTACTTTGGGAGACCAAGGCAGGCAGATCACTTGAGGTCAGGAGTTTGAGACCACCCTGGGCAACATGGTAAAACACCATTTCTACTAAAAATATAAAAATTAGCAGGAAATGAAGGTGGGTGCATGTAATCCCAGCTACTCAGGAAGCTGAGGCAGGAGAATTCATTGAACCCAGGAGGAACAGGTTGCAGTGAGCCAAGACCTCATGACTGCACTCCAGCCTGGGTGACAGAGAGAAACTCAGTCTCAAAAAAAACGGCTGGGCATGGTGGCTCATGCCTGTGATCCCAGAACTTTGGGAGGCCAAGACAGGCAGATCACGAGGTCAAGAGATAGAGACCATCCTGGACAATATGGTGAAACCCCATCTCTACTAAAAATACAAAAATTAGCTGGGTGTGTTGGCACACACCTGTAGTCCCAGCTACTCGGGAGACTGAGGCAGGAGAATGACTTGAACCCGGGAGGCAGAGGTTGAAGTGAGCCATCACACAACTGCACTCCGGCCTGGCAACAGAGTAAGACTCCATTTCAAAAAAAAAAGGCCAGGTGCAGTGGCTCACGCCTGTAATCCCAGCACTTTGGGAGGCCAAGGCAGGCAAATCACCTGAGGTCAGGAGTTGGAGACCAGCCTAACCAATATGGAGAAACCCCATCTCTACTGAAAATACAAAATTAGTCGGGCATAGTGGCACATGCCTATAATCCCAGCTATTTTGGAGGCTGAGGCAGGAGAATTGCTTGAATCCGGGAGGCGGAGGTTTTGGTGAGCTGAGATCTCACCACTATACTTCAGCCTGGGCAACAAGAACGAAACTCAGTCTCAAATAATAATAAAAATAATTTTGTGCACAGAAGAGTCTGCATTAACTACTAATCTGTGGGATTTTTCACTTATGCCATCATGTTGGCTCAAAAAGTTTCAGATTTTGGAGATTTGGGGTTTCAGATTTTCAGATTAGGGATACTCAACCTGTAATACCTGAGGCAAAATAATGGATTATTAAATGGTTAAAGAAGCAGATTTAGAAGGATGCTTCTAATTTCAACATTCGACCCTAAGGAAAGTCCCCTCTACAACATTCTGAATAGGTGGTTGACTAACTTCTTCGTTAATATCTTCCTCAACAGGAACTCATATTTTACTCTTTACCCACACCATACCTTAGTATGCAAGAGGAATGTTTTGGCTACTTCTCTAGCCTTCTGAGAATTTATCAGAGAGGATAATTATAATCATCCACAATACATCTTTCTTTTTTTTGTTTTGAGATGGAGTTTCGCTTGTTACCCAGGCTGGAGTGCAATGGCACGATCTCGGCTCACCGCAACCTCTGCCCCCTGGGTTCAGGCAATTCTCCTGCCTCAGCCTCCTGAGTAGCTGGGATTACAGGCACGCGCCACCATGCCCAGCTAATTTTTTGTATTTTTGGTAGAGACGGGGTTTCACTGTTGACCAGGATGGTCTCAATCTCTTGACCTTGTGATCCACCCGCCTCAGCCTCCCAAAGTGCTGGGATTACAGGCGTGAGCCACCGCGCCCAGCCTCACAATACATCTTTCAACATCAGTCTAAGTCACGGGTCTGATTCAACACGACAATTCTGACTTTCTTTAGAGAAGCAAGTTTGTGTTGAGTTATCACTTATCACCCTAAATACCATATTACTTACAAGTAACCCAAAACCAGCTCTACAGACTACATTGCCTGAATGCAAGGTCGTCTCTGAGCTAAGTGTAAATGGAAAAGTAGCAACAAAAACACCTGAGGCAAAATGAGTGAGTTTATCCTTTGAGTATTTCATGGAAGGGGCTTTAAAGTATTCAATGTGAAATCATACAACTCTCTCTGGAATTCTTTTTATTTAAACTTGCTTTTATTTATTTTTTTTTTTGAGATAGTCTCATTCTGTCACCCAGGCTGGAGTGCAGTGGCGCCATCTTGGCTCACTGCAACTTCTGCCTCCTTAGTTCAAGCAATTCTTGTGTTTCAGCCTCCCAAGTAGCTGGGATTACAGGTGCCCGCCACCACGCCCAGCTAATATTTTGTATTTCTAGTAGAGATAGGATTTCACCATGTTGGCCAGGCTGGCCTTGAACTCCTGACCTCATGATCCACTCACCTCAGCCTCCCAAAGTGCTGGGATTACAGGCTTGAGCCACTGCACCTGGCCTAATTTCTTTATTTCTCTGTAGATGTGAGGTCTTGCTATGTGGCCTAGCTTGGTGTCAAACTCTTGGGCTCGAGCAGTCCTCTCACCTCAGGTTCTCAAAGTGCTGAGATTAAAGACCTGAGCCACTGTGCCCAGCCTGTAGTTATTTTCAAAGACAAAAAAGACACCTTGAAACTAAGCACATCACTGCTCATATAGCTACCAGAATACTCAACGAATTACTTGTGACCCACTCAGAAATTAAATGAAAAAAATTCGTTTTTGTGTGCCCTGAAAATCCAATGTTTAAAATGTGGCAAGATGCTATGTTTGAATAAACACAAATGTCATGAATGCAGGGAGGGACACTGGAAGCAGTAATTAAAAAGAAATAATACTGGCCAGGCACCATGGCTCACACCTGTAATCTCAGCACTTTGGGAGGCTGAGGTAGGCTGATCACAAGGTAAACAGATTGAGACCATCCTGGCCAACACGGTGAAAGCCTGTCTCTACTAAAAATACAAAAATCATTCAGGTGCAGTGGCTCACACCTGTAATCCTAGCACTTAAGAGGCTAAGGTGGGTGGATCACTTAAGATCAGGAGTTCGAGACCAGCTTGAGCAATATGGAGAAACCCCATCTCTACCAAAAATACAAAATGAGCCACGCGTGGTGGCGCACGCCTGTACTCCCAGCTACTCGGGAGGCTGCTTGAACCTGGAAGGTGGAGGTTACAGTGAGGTGAGATTGCACCACTGCACTCCAGCCTGGCAACAAAGCAAGACTCCGTCTCAAAATAATAATAATAATAATAATAATAATAATAATATTGGCACTTTCTGGAGGCTAAAAAATAAAAATGAATAATAAGTACGAGATTCCTGAAATTTTCTAACTCCAAAATATTTATTTAATACTTTTTTGAGACAGTTTCACTCTTGTTGCCCAAGCTGGAGTGCAATGGCACGGACTCAGTTCACTGCAACTTCCGCCTCCCAGATTCAAGCGATTCTCCTGCCTCAGCCACCCAAGTAACTGGGATTATAAGCGTCTGCCACCATGCTAAGCTACTGCGATTGGCCCAAAATATTTTATTCCACACTCTATTGTAACTATTGTAGACTGTGCAGTTTTGTTTTTTTTTTTTTTTTTTGGTGAGACAAAAGTCTCACTCTGCCACCCAGGCTGGGGAATACTGGCACACTCTCGGCTCACTGCAACCTCAACTTCCGGGGCTCAAGCAATTCTCCCACCTTAAGCCTCCTTGAGTAGCTGGGACCAACGGCAGCGCCACCACACCTGGCTAATTTTTGTTGTTTTTTGTAGAGACGGGGTTTCACCATGTTGCCCAAGCTGGTCTAGAACTCGAGCTGAAGAAAGGCCGAGGAGGCCGCTCACAGCAACCACCCGAAAACAAACAAAATTAGGCGGGCTCGGTGCCATGGGCCTGTAGTCCCAGCTACTCAGGAGGCTGAGGTGAAAGAGAGGATCGAGTTTGCAGTGAGCCGAGATCGCACCACTCACTGCACTCCCGCCTGGGCAGTGAAAGGGAAACTCTTTTCCCAAAAAGAAAAAGAAATAAAAAAGAAATTTCCACTTTAAACTATGGTTTTGTTTAAAATAAGGGGAACAAATCCAAGTTAAAATTGTATTACTTGAGGCTAAAACTCCTTGATATCCCCTTTATTTCTTCTCGTGTATTCAGCGAGTGATCCAGAGTGCAAGATGTAATGAAGTCGACAAGTAAACTACGCAAAAACATTGAGAGAAGTATTCAGAGGAGGTGAAGTTCTAAGTCACAGACTGGAGACTACTATGTAAATGTTTGAGGGAGCGATGGGATGAGTTCTTAGGAGAGTCATCCCTACAGCCCAGCGGATTTTGGCTCAGGGCAAGACCAAAATACGGCCCCTCTGATAAACCTAATGAAGCTGAGTAGAAGCCACCTATTCAATGTGTTTGCTGAAGTAAATAGGCACCCCCGCCTCAAAAAAAAAAAAAAAAAAAATCATCATTTAAGATATTAAATATACGTCCTTGATTTAAGGCTCTCAAATTAGAAGACAGTGCAAACACTGAATGAAAAGGTTCCCCAAATGCACTTTGCTAACTAGTAGCAGAGGCAAGGGGGAAAAGAGAATCCCTCAAGACTAGAATCGCATCTGACAGTCTCTTCCTAAAACCCGTCTTGATTCGCCTGAATAGACACCGGGCAAGGCCCCATCTGTGTCTGCTAGGAAGTGGTTTTGAGGCTTCTCTCCTCTTGAAGAGAATTTAGGGCTGTGCTTGCTGTCTAGGTCAAGGTTTGGCTGGCTCGTCTGGTGGACCCTCCAAGTCCCTCGGGTGGGCATGCTGCCTTCATCTATCCTGCCCCTCCATTGGGTAACACCTGGCCGATTCCCCTGCCATTTCAGAAGGCGCCAACACCCTAAGCGTCTTCCCTCCACGATCTCTACTTTCTCCAGCCCTGACCTGGCAGGCTCCTCTGTTCTCCACTTAGACAGCAGGAGGTACTCGAGCCTCCTGCACCCCCTCACGTTTGGAGCCCTGCTCTTTCACACCTCGGGAGGCTCCAGGAGTCTTCCTACCACACGCTCATCTGCAGGGAGACCTGGGCCTGCTCACTTCCCCCTGGAGCTCCTCTTCCCTCCCTGCTTTTGGAAAAGAACTTGCCTTTTTTTCCCCCTTGTTCTGAACGGCCGAGGCCTCTACTGCGGCCCTCGGAAGACGCCGGACTCTGCTTTCCTCGGAAGAACCCACTCCGTACTCTTTGCTCCCCAGCCAAACCTCCCAGAGGGTCTCCTCCCAGGCGGGCTTCCCTCACTCATCGTCCCCCTCCCACCGGGCGGGGCCCGGGCCTCTAACCAGCTCCCCATCCAAGGCCCCGGTGCTCCCCGGACCCCGCCTTTGGAGATACCCCACGCTCCCTGGACCCCTCGTCGGGGTCCTGGGCGCTCGGGCCTCTCAGTCCGGAGTCACTCCGGCCCCTCCTGGCCCCTCAGCCGAGTACTTCCGGGCCCCGCGGTCCGGGGGCGCCGGGGCCCCCCCGGTGCTGGGCTCGCCGGTTCCCGCCGCCCTGGCCTGGGGCCCGAGCCCCGGCAGCACGGCCGGCTGCGCTGGGGGCGGCCCGGCTGCTCGGGCGGACCCAGCGGCAGCGTCCCCCCACCCCCCCGCGGCGCCGCGACGTCCGCTCGCTCCCCGGCGGCGGCGGCGGCACGCACAGGGCGTGGGGAGGCGCCCGCGGAGGCAGCAGCCCCCCGCCCCCTGCGCGCCCGCCCGCCCTCGCCGGCCGCCGCGCGGCCCCCGCGCCCGCCCCCCCGCCCCCACCCCACCCCGCGCCCGCGCCCGCGCGCCCACCCCTCCCCCTCCTCACCGTCTCCGTCGGGCGGGCGGGCGGCGAGCGGCCAGGGCGGGCGGGCGACGGAGCATGCGCAGAGGCCGCCACGGCAGCTACCGCCACCGCCGCCGCCAGGCCGGGCTTCAACACTTCCGGCCGCCGCCGCTGGCGAGCTGGCGCCTTAAAGGGGACGCGTCCCTATTGCCGGCCCCACCGAGGATTAACTTTAGCCAAGGGATTTGGGCCTTTACCTGAGCAGGATTCCTCCACCCTTGAAAATCAGTGTTGGAAAGGTCGCTAGAGACCCCAATAACTCTCCTTCCCGCACTCACAAATGAGGAAAATAACGCCTAAATGAAAGAATCACCTCATCCGCAATCGAGGGCCAAGCTAGCTTTCTCGACTCCTCTGGAGGACTCTACGCCTTTTACTTCCCCAAATCCTGTTCTATGAAGTTTCCGTCTTATCAGACCCTTCAAGTTACAATCCAGCTATCAATTTGCAGTCAGAAGATTTGCATAGATCACGACTGGTCATGAGTCCTTGAGCAAGCCCTAAGCATTATCTGACCCAGGCCCGTTTGCCAAGCTTTTTCTGCTTGTGACTTGCTAGGTTCAAGTCTTGACTCCCCTGCTGGAAATGTAAGGGACTCTGGAGGAATTTCCTGACAACTCTAAGCTTCTGTTTCCCATAAGGCATAATGTAAGTGCTAAAAAAAAAAAGGTGATACCTGCATGAAAAGTGCTTCGGAGAATTCCCGGGGTCAGTAATAGTAATTAACACGTATTAAGACCTTTATTTGGCCGGGCGCGGTGGCTCAAGCCTGTAATCCCAGCACTTTGGGAGGCCGAGGCGGGTGGATCACGAGGTCAAGAGATCGAGACCATCCTGGTCAACATGGTGAAACCCCGTCTCTACTAAAAATACAAAAAAAAATTAGCTGGGCGTGGTGGTGCGTGCCTGTAATCCCAGCTACTCAGGAGGCTGAGGCAGGAGAATTGCCTGAACCCAGGAGGCGGAGGTTGCGGTGAGCCGAGATCGCGCCATTGCACTCCAGCCTGGGCAACAAGAGCGAAACTCCATCTCAAAAAAAAAAAAAAAAAAAAAGACCTTTATTTTTTCTTTTTCTGTGAGAGGGAGTATGGCTCTGTTGCCAGGCTGGAGTGCAGTGGCGCGATCTCGGCTCACGACAACCTCTGCCTCCCGGATTTAAGCAATTCTCCGACCTCAGCCTCCCAAGTAACTGGGACGACAGGCGCGTGCCACCGTGCCCGGCCGATTTTTTTCTTTTCTTTTTTTTTTTTTTTTTTTTCAGTAGAGACAGAGTTTCACCATGTTGGCCAAGATGGTCTCTGTCTCCTGACCTCGTGGTCCGCCCGTCTCCGCCTCCGAAAATGCTGGGATTACAGGCGAGCCAGTGCGCCCAGCTTTATTAAGATCTTTCTGTGGCCGGGTGTGGATGGAAGTTGCAATGAGCAGAGATCAGGCCACTGCACTCGAGCCTAGGCAAGAATGAGACTCCAACTCAAAAAACAAACAATCGAAAGACCTTTCTATGGCCTAAGGCTTGGTGAAGATGCTTTTGTTTTCTGTAACCCTCACAGCAACCCTACTAAGTAGGTTTTTTCTTTTTTCTTTTCTTCTCTTTTCTTTAGTTTCTCTTTTCTTTTTTCTCTTTCTTTTGAGACGGAGTTTCGCTCTTGTTACCCAGGCTGGAGTGCAATGGCGCGATCTCGGTTCACCGCAACCTCCGTCTCCCGGGTTCAGGCAATTCTCCTGCCTCAGCCTCCTGAGTAGCTGGGATTACAGGCACGCGCCACCATGCCCAGCTAATTTTTTGTATTGTTAGTAGAGACGGGGTTTCACTATGTTGACCGGGATGGTCTCGATCTCTCGACCTCGTGATCCACCCGCCTCGGCCTCCCAAAGTGCTGGGATTACAGGCTTGAGCCACCGCGCCCGGCTCTTTTTTCTCTTTTTTAGCAGAGTCTCACTTGATCGTCCAGGCTGAGTGCAGGGGCAGGATCTCGGCTCACTGCAACCCTGGCCTCCTGTGCTCAAGCAATCCTCCTGCCTCAGCCTCCTGAGTCCCTGGGACCGCAAGCAGGAGCCACCATACCTGGCTAATTCGTGTGTTTTTAGTAGAGATGGGGTTTCTCCATGTTGCCCACACTGATCTCAAGCAATCGTCCTGCCTTGGCTTCCCGAAGTCCTGGAATTACAGGTGTGAGACACTGTATTTATTTATTTATTTTGAGAGGGAGTCTCTGTCACCAGGCTGGAGTGCAGTGGTGCAATCTCGGCTTACTGCAACCTCTGCCCTTATGGGTTCAAGCAATTCATCTGCCTCAGCCTCCTCAAAAGTAGCTGGACAGGTGCATGCCATCACACCCAGCTAATTTTTGTATTTTCAATAGTGACAGGGTTTCACCATGTTGGCCAGGATAGTCTCGATGTCTTCATCTCATAATTCGCTCGTCTCGGCCTCCCAAAGTGCTGGGATTACAGGCATGAGCTACCGCGCTCGGCCATTTATTTTTATTTAGTTATTTTTTGGGACAGAGTCTCACTGTTGACCAGTCTGGAGTGCAGTGGCACAATCTCAGCTCATCGCATCCTCAACCTCCCGGGTACAAGTGATCCTCCAACTTTGACCTCTTGAGTAGCTTGCACAACCATGTTTAGCTACTTTTTTTATTTTTTGTAGAGATGGAATTTACCAAGGCTGGTCTCAAATTCCTGAGCTTAAGGGATCCACTCAGTTCAGCCTCCCAAAGTGCTGGGATTACAGGCGAGAGCCACCATGCCTAGATGATAACTTTTTCTTTCTTTTTTTTTGAGATAGAGCCTTGCTCTGTCGCTGAAGCCGGAGTGCAGTGGCCCACGATCTCAGCTCACTGCAACCTCCACCTTCTGAGTTCAAGGGATTCTCCTGCCTCAGCCTCCCAAGTAGCTGGGATTATAGGCATGCCCTGCCATCCCTGGCTAATTTTTGTATTTTTAGTAGAGATACTGTATTGGTCAGGCTGGTCTCAAACTCATGACCTCAGGTGACCCACTCACCTCAGCCTCCGACAATGCTGGGATTACAGGCATCAACCACCGCGCCTGGCCTATAACTAATTTTTTTTTTTTTTTTTTTTTTTTTTGAGACAGTGTCTTGCTCTTGTCACCCAGGCTGGAGTGCAGTGGCGTCATCTCCACTCACTGCAACCTCTGCCTCCCAAGTTCAAGCGATTCTCCTGCCTCAGCCCCCTAAGCAGGTGGGATTACACGTGCCTACCATCATGCCTGGCTAATTTCTGTATTTTTAGCAGAGATGGGTTTTCATCGTGTTGGCCAGGCTGGTCTTGAACTCATAACCTCAGGTGAGCTGTCCGCCTGAGTCTCCCAAAGTGCTGGGATTACAGGCATAAGCCACTGCTCCTGGCAACTGAATTTTTAAAGGACAAAAACTTCAAGTATCATCTGGTCTCTCCTCCAGCTTGGAACAGTATCTCTGGCTGTCCACCGACTCTCCATACTCTATATGCCCACAACTGAATTGGTTTCTCTCCCCACCTCCCCTTACATGTCTCCAACATACCTGCTTCTCTCCTGGTGTCCTCCACCTAGGGAATGTTGCCCTCATTTCTCAGTCACCTCCCGAAGACCCCTAGAATATTACCTCTTCTCTCACTCTGACTTGGTCCAGATCATCATTTCCTGCCTCTGTCACAGCCAAAGCCTCCTAATTGGTCTCCCTACTTCCTGTCTTGCTGCCTTTGAGTCTTCATTCTTAATTCTTCTAGTGGCCCCCTATCCCCCTAGAAAAAAAACTCATTGTGGCCAGGCACAGCGGCTCATGCCTGTAATCCCAGCACTTTGGGAGACCGAGGTGGGCGGATCATGAGGTCAAGAGATGGACACCATCCTGGCCAACATGGTGAAACCCCATCTCTACTAAAAATTCAAAAATTACCTGGGCGTGGTGACATGCACCTGTAGTCCCACTCAGGAGGCCGAGGCAGAAGAATCACTTGCAGGAGGCAGAGATTACAGTGAGCCAAGATCGTGCCATTGCACTCTAGCCTGGCAACAGAGCAAGACTCTGGCTCAAAAAAAGAAAAATTGGGCCAGGGGCGGTGGCTCAAGCCTGTAATCCCAGCACTTTGGGAGGCCGAGGCGGGTGGATCACTAGGTCAAGAGATCGAGACCATCCTGGTCAACATGGTGAAACCCCATCTCTACTAAAAAATACAAAAAATTAGCTGGACATGGTGGCATGTGCCTGTAATCCCAGCTACTCAGGAGGCTGAGGCAGGAGAATTGCCTGAACCCAGGAGGCGGAGGTTGCGATGAGCCGAGATCCCGCCATTGCACTCCAGCCTAGGTAACAAGAGCGAAACTCCGTCTCAAAAAAGAAAAAAAAAAAGAAAAAGAAAAATTGATTGTGAACTCCCCATCATGGTCTACAGCTGGCACTGGGATCCTCTCTTGACTTGCTTTTTTTTTTTTTTTTTTGAGACTGTCTTATTCTGTCACCCAGGCTGGAGTGCAGGGGTGCAATCTCAGTTCACTGCAACCTCTGCCTCCCAATATCAAGTGATTCTCCCACCTCATTCTCCCAAGTAGCTGGGAATACAGGCACATGTCACCATGCCTGGCTAAGTTGTGTATTTTTAGTAGAAACAGGGTTTCACTACATTGTTCAGGCTGGTCTCGAACTCCTGACTTCAGGTGATCCACCCACCTCAGCCTCCCAAAGTGCTGGGATTACAGATAGGAGCCACCCCGCCAGGCCTTGACTTGCTCTCTTTGTATCACTCTGGTCCAGCCACACTGGCCTTCTTAAAGTTCCTCCAGCACATGGATTTCACAGCCTTTCCCTATACCGTTTCACCAGGGCAGGCACCCTCTTCCTCTGGATCTTCATCCTTCCATCCCCCAGAACCCAGTTCCTCAGCCTGGTCTTCCCTGTTCTCATGTCTCAAGTCATGCCCCCTCTCCAGACACTCTCAGCTCCTTTATAGCCCTTACCCATTTCTGACATATCTTGTCCCCATCTGTATCTACAGCCCACTCCCCTCCCCTCCATACGTACGTATCCTGCAATGGAACCTCTGTGAGAGCAGGGACAAAGTCGATTTTATTCACGGTGGGACTCCCCTAGCTCTTAGAACATTGCTTGGTATCTAGAGAGCACGCAAAAAATATTTAAAAGTCTATTAAGGACTGCCTGTGTTTTTGTATCTACCTCCCCACCCCCGACAGCTTACCCCACCCTTCTGCATCCACATTCTCAGAAGCCAGAAGCCACTAACAGATGGAGAGTGAATCAGAAAAGGAGGCAGAGAGAGAAAGCAAGGAAATTCTGCCAGTTGGTGCAACAACAACAAAAAAAGACTAGGATGAATCTAGATGCGGCAGTCAGGTGTATCACCTCCTCCACCCCACTGCAACCCTACCCTCACCCGGTGTCCACCACCGCAACCTAAGCAAAATCAAGGCCATGTGTGGTGGCTCACACCTATAATCCCAGCACTTTGGGAGGCCAAGGCTGGTGGATGGCTTGAGTCCAGGAGTTCAAGGAGGCAGTGAGCCATGATCAGGCCACTGCACTCCAGCCTATATGACTGTCTCAAACTACAACAAAAACCTTCCACTAACACTTACCACCCACTCACCTTACAGAACTCAGAGCCCAGTTAGTGCTGCCTCCATTGCCATGTGACCTTCCTTCCTTCGTGAAGGCTCTCTCTGGGCCTCAGTCTACCTGTCTGTGCTGGTGACCATTATGCCAGCTAAAATTAAGGCTCTTGAGGCACAAATAATTTGATGAAGGCTTATTGGAAGCCAAACGTGAAGACTGACCCCAGGAAAACACACCAACAGAGTTGAGCATGTTATGGAGCCTGTCCCCGGGAGAAAGGTTTTTACAGGAAAGTTTGAAATGAGGGCGTGGGCTCCTCCTACCAAAATTGTCCTCTTTTTTTTTGTTGTTTTTTTTAGATGGAGTCTTGCTCTGTTGCCAGGCTGGAGTGCAGTGGCATGATCTTGGCTCACTGCAACCTCCGCCTCCCGGATCAAACAATTCTCCTGCCTCAGCCTTCCAAGTAGCTGGGACTACAGGCACATGGCACCACTCAGCTAATTTTTACATTTTTATTAGAGGCAGGGTTTCACCATGTTGGCCAGAATGGTCTCCATCTCTTGACCTGGTGATCTGTCCACCTCAGCTTCCCAAACTGCTGGGATTACAGGTGTGAGCCACCTCGCCCAACCTCTTTTTTTTTTTTTTTTTTTTGAGACGGAGTTTCGCTCTTGTTACCCAGGCTGGAGTGCAATGGCGTGATCTCGGCTCACCGCAACCTCCGCCTCCCGGGTTCAGGCAATTCTCCTGCCTCAGCCTCCTGAGTAGCTGGGACTACAGGCACGCGCCACCATGCCCAGCTAATTTTTTGTATTTTTAGTAGAGACGGGGTTTCACCATGTTGACCAGGATGGTCTCGATTTCTTGACCTTGTGATCCACCCGCCGCGGCCTCCCAAAGTGCTGGGATTACAGGCTTGAGCCACCGCGCCCGGCTTTTTTTTTTTTTTTTTTTAAGAGACAGGGTCTCACTATGTTGCCGAGCCTGGAGTGCAGTGGCTATTCATAGGTGCCATCCGACTACTGATCAGCACAGGAGTTTTGACCTGCTCCGTTTCCGACCTGGGCCGGTTCATCCCCCCTTAGGCAACCTGCTGGTTCCCCGCTCCCAGGAGGTCACCGTATTGATGTTGAATTTAGTGTGGATACCCGATTGGCATAGTACACTACAGCCCAGAACTCCTGGACTCAAGAGATCCTCCAGCCTCAGCCTCCCAAATAGCTGAGACTATAGGCATGTGCCCCCATGCCCAGCTTTTTCTTTTTTTTTTAGAGACAGGGTCTCACTTCAGTACTTAGGGTGGAGTATAATGGCACGATCATAACTCACTATAGCCTGGAACTCCTGGGCTCAAGGGATCCTTTCACCTCAACCTCCAGAGTAGCTAGGACTAGGCATGCTTCAGTTAATCTTAAAATAAATAGGCGTCCTAGTTAGTGTCCCCCAGGTTACACATTGATCAGTACAACAATTTGAGGAATTTACAATAAGATTCGTTGCTGGTATGTTCCCCACATTGTTCCATACAAAAAAGAAAAAAAAACAGAAAATAGATTTTTTTTTTTTTTTTTTTGAGACACAGTCTCGCTCTATTGCCAGGCTGGAGTACAGTGGCAGGATCTCGGCTCACTGCAACCTCCACCTCCCAGGTTCAAGCAATTCTCCTGCCTCAGCCTCCTGAGTAGCCAGGACTGCAGGCATGCACCACCACACCAGCTGATTTTTGTACTTTTTTTTTTTTTTTAAAGACAGGGTTTCACCATGTTGGTCAGGCTGGTCTTGAACTCCCGACCTCGGGTGATCCGCCCGCCTTGGCCTCCAAAGTGCTTGGATTACAGGCGTAAGCCACCACGCCCGGCCACTGATTTTTGTATTTTTTTTAGTAGAGACGGGGTTTCACCATGTTGGCCAGAATGGTCTTGATCTCAACCTCGTGATCTGCCTGCCTCGGCCTCCAAAAGTGCTGGGATTACAGGTGTGAGCCACCGTGCCGGTCCATTTATGAGCACTTCTGCTCTACCATGCATGGGGGGGACACTTGGCATACACACTGTTGGCCCATTATCATGTAGGCCCCCAAAACCAGTGACCACCTCCCAGCCCAGTGCCAGGGATATCACAGGCACACTTGAAGTCTTACTCTTCAATATCTTTCCCTTTTTTTTTTTTTTTTGAGATGGAGTTTCACTCTTGTTGCCCAGGCTGGAGTGCAATGGGTACAATCTCAGCTCACTGCAACCTCCGCCTCCGAGGTTCAAGTGATTCTCCTGTTTTAGCCTCCTGAGTAGCTGGGGTTACAGGCGCCCAACACCAGGCCCAGCTAATTTTTGTATTTTTGCTAGAGACAGGGTTTCACCATGTTCGTCAGGCCGATCTTGAACTCCTGACCTCAGCTGATCCGCACGCCTCAGCCTCCCAAAGTGCTGGTATTACAGGCCAACACTCCTGGCCTAATAGCTTTCCTTTTAAATTATTTCATTTTTAAATTAACTTTTAATTTTTTATTTTGATAAAATAGACATTATATAAAGTTTACGATTTTAACCCTTTGAGACAGAGTCTTGCTCTGTCACTCAGGCTGGAGTGCAGTGGTGAGATCTTGGCTCACTGCAACCTCTGCTTCTCCGGTTCAAGCTATTCTCCCGTTTCAGCCCCGAGAGTAGCAGGGCTACAGGCATGTGCCACCACACATGACTAATTTTTGTACTTTTAGTAGAGACAGGGTTTTACCTTGTTGTTCAGGGTGGTTTCAAACTTGTGACCTCAAGCGATCCACCCACCTTGGCCTCCCAAAGTGCTGGGATTACAGGCTTGAGCCACCGAACCTACCCAGAATTTGATTGTGCTAAGTGTTTAATATTTTTTTACAATATTTGTCCTTTTTTTTTTTTTTTTTTTGAGATGGAGTTTCGCTCTTGTTACCCAGGCTGGAGTACAATGGCGTGATCTCGGCTCACCGCCACCTCCGCCTCCTGGGTTCAGGCAATTCTCCTGCCTCAGCCTCCTGAGTAGCTGGGATAACAGGCATGCGCCACCATGTCCAGCTCATTTTTTGTATTTTTAGTAGAGACAGGGTTTCACCATGTTGACCAGGATGGTCTCGATCTCTTGACCTCGTGATCCACCCACCTCGGCCTCCCAAAGTGCTGGGATTACAGGCTTGAGACACCGCGCCCGGCTTTTTTTTTTTTTTTTAAGATGGGGTTTCACCATGTTGGTCAGGCTGGTCTTGAACTCCCGACCTCAGGTGATCCACCCACCTGCCTTGGTCTCCAAAGTGCTTGGATTACAGGTGTGAGCCACCACGCCCGGCCCTATTTGTCCTTTTGAGTCTGATTAATTTCACTTAGCATAATGTGTTCAAGGTTCATTCATGATATAGCATGTTTCAGTACTTCATTCCTTTTTATGATCAAATAATAATTCCATTGTATAGACATCCATTCATTTGGTTTATCCATTTATCCTTTGATGGACATTTGAATTATTTCTACCTTTTAGCTATTGTGAATAATGCTGCTATAAATGTGATTGTACAAATATCTGTTCAGGTTCCTGCTTTCTTTCTTTTTTTTTTTTTTTTTGAGATGGAGTTTCACTCTTGTTACCCAGGCTGGAGTGCAATGGTGCGATCTCGGCTCACCGCAACCTCCGCCTCCTGGGTTCAGGCAATTCTCCTGCCTCAGCCTCCTGAGTAGCTGGGATTACAGGCACGCACCAGCATGCCCAGCTAATGTTTTGTATTTTTAGTAGAGACGGGGTTTCACCATGTTGACCAGGATGGTCTCCATCTCTTGACCTTGTGATCCACCCGCCTCGGCCTCCCAAAGTGCTGGGATTACAGGCTTGAGCCACTGTGCCCAGCTAAATTCCTGCTTTCAATTATTTTGGGTCTATAACCCGAAAAGGAATTGTTGGATCACATGTTTATTCTGTGTTGATTTTTTTTTTTTGAGATGGAGTTTTGCTCATGTTGCCCAAGCTGGAGTGCAGTGACGTGATCTTGGCTCACTGCAACCTCAGCCTCCCAGGTTCAAGTGATTCTCCTGCCTCAGCCTCCTGAGTGGCTGGAATTACAGGCGTGCACCACCATGCCCAGCTAATTTTTTGTACCTTTAGTAGAGACAGGGTTTCATCATATTGGCCAGGCTGGTCTTCAACTTCTGACTTCAGCTGATCCACTTGTTTGGGCCTCCCAAAGTGCAGGGATTATAGGCTTGAGCCACTGCATCCGACCCTATGTTGATTTTTTTTCCTTTTTTTTTTTTTTTTTTTTTTTTTGAGATGGAGTCTCATTCTGTTATCCAGGCTAGAGTGCAGTGACTTGGTCTCTGCTTCTGCCTCCCAGGTTCAAGCAATTCTCCTGCCTCCGCCTCCCGAGTAGCTGGGACTACAGACGCACACCACCACGCTCGCCCAATTTTTGTATTTTTAGTAGAGATGGGTTTTCATGATTTGGACCAGAACGATCTTGAACTCCTGACCTCAATTGATCTGCTTCCTCAGCCTCCCAAAGTGCTGAGATTACAGGTGTGAGCCACCACACCCAGTACCTACTGCATTCTTTTTTTTTTTTTTTTGAGTCGGAGTTTTTTTTTTTTTTTTTTTTTTGAGACGGAGTTTCGCTCTTGTTACCCAGGCTGGAGTGCAATGGCGCGATCTCGGCTCACCGCAACCTCCGCCTCCTGGGCTCAGGCAATTCTCCTGCCTCAGCCTCCTGAGTAGCTGGGATTACAGGCACACGCCACCATGCCCAGCTAATTTTTTGCACCTTTAGTAGAGACGGGGTTTCACCATGTTGACCAGGATGGTCTCGATCTCTCAACCTCGTGATCCACCTGCCTCGGCCTCCCAAAGTGCTGGGATTACAGGCTTGAGCCACCGCGCCCGGCCTGAGTCGGAGTTTTGCTCTTGTTACCCAGGCTGGAGTGCAATGGCGCAATCTCGGCTCACCACAACCTCCACCTCCTGGGTTCAGGCAATTCTCCTGCCTCAGCCTCCTGAGTAGCTGGGATTACAGGCACGTGCTACCATGCCCAGCTAATTTTTTGTATTTTTAGTAGAGATGGGGTTTCACCATGTTGACCAGGATGGTCTTGATCTCTTGACCTCGTGATCCACCTGCTTCAGCCTCCCAAAATGCTGGGATTACAGGCGTGAGCCACCGCGCCCAGCCTACTGCATTCTTACTTAATTTTTAAACAAATTAAGAAAACTTTCAGGTTAAGTGGACAAAAGACTAATTTGAGGCTGGGAGGCTGAGGCAGGTGGATCACATGAGGTCAGGAATTCGAGACCAGCCTGCCTAACAAGGGGAAACCCCATCTCTACTAAAAATACAACAAATTAGCCAGGCATAGCGGTGGGAGCCTGTAATCCCAGCTACTCGGGAGGCTTGATCCCAGAGGGTGGAGATTACAATGAACGGAGATTGTGCCACTGCACTCCAGCCTGGGCAACAAGAGCAAAAATCTGTCTCAAAAAAAAAAAAAAAAAAGACTAATTTGAATTATAAAAATAGAGAATTGGCCGGGTGTGGTGGCTCAAGCCTGTAATCCCAGCACTTTGGGAGGCCGAGGCGGGTGGATCACGAGGTCAAGAGATCGAGACCATCCTGGTCAACATAGTGAAACTCTGTCTCTACTAAAAATACAAAAAATTAGCTGGGCATGGTGGCACGTGCCTGTAATCCCAGCTACTCAGGAGGCTGAGGCAGGAGAATTGCCTGAACCCAGGAGGCGGAGGTTGCGGTGAGCCGAGATCGCGCCATTGCACTCCAGCCTGGGTAACAAGAGCGAAACTCCATCTCGAAAATAAAAAAAAATAAAAATAAAATAGAGAATCGGCTGGGTGAGGTCACACCTGTAATCTCAGCACTTTGGGAGACTGAGGTGGGTGGATCACCTGAGATCTGGAGTTCGAAACCAGCCTGGCTAACATGATGCAACCTTGTCTCTACTAAAAATACAAAAAAATTAGCCAAGCATGATGGCGAGTGCCTGTAATCCCAGCTATTCGGGAGGCTGAGGCAGGAGAATCGCTTGAACCAGTAAGCGGAGGTTGCAGCGAGCTGATACTGCATCCAGCCTGGGCAACAAGAGGGAAACTCCATCTCAAAAACAAAACAAAACAAAAAAGCAATATTGTATCCCTGGAGGGGTTGCAGAGATTAGTGTCACCATTAAGGACCTGAAAGACAAAGAGATGGTGATTCCCACCATATCCCCATTCTACTCTCCTATTTGACCTTGCAGAAAACAGATAGATCTTGGAGAATGAGAGTGGATTATCATAAGCTTAACCAAGTGGTGACTCTAGTTGCAGCTTCTGTACCAGATGTGCCTTTGTTGCTTGAGTAAATTAACACATCTTCTGGTACCTGTTATGCAGCTACTGATTTGGCAAATACCTTTTTCTCCATTCCTGTCAGAAGCAATTTGCCTTTAGCTGGGGAGGCCAGCAATATACTTTTACTGCCTTACCTCAGGGGTATATCACCTATCCAGCTTCATATCATAATCTTGTTCGCAGAGATTTTTTTTTTTTTTTTTTTTTTTTGAGACAGAGTTTCGCTCTTGTTACCCAGGCTGGAGTGCAATGGCGTGATCTCGGCTCACCGAAACTTCCGCCTCCTGGTTCAAGCAATTCTCCTGCCTCAGCCTCCCAATAGCTGGGACTAAAGGCGTGCGCCATTATGCCCAGCTAATTTTTGTATTTTTAGTAGAGACCAGTTATTTATTTATTTATTTATTTATTTTTTGAGACGGAGTTTCGCTCTTGTTACCCAGGCTGGAGTGCAATGGCACGATCTCGGCTCACCGCAACCTCTGCCTCCTGGGTTCAGGCAATTCTCCTGCCTCAGCCTCCCAAGTAGCTGGGATTACAGGCACGCGCCACCATGCCCAGCTAACTTTTTGTATTTTTAGGAGAGACAGAGTTTCACCATGTTGACCAGGATGGTCTCGATCTCTTGACCTCGTGATCCACCCACCTCAACCTCCCAAAGTGCTGGGATTACAGGCGTGAGCCACCGCGCCCGGCCTTTTTGCAGAGATCTTGATCATTTTTCCCTTCCACAAGATATCACACTGGTCCGTTACATTGATGACGTTATGCGATTAAACCCAGTGAGAGAGATATAGCAAAACACTGGACTTTTTGGTGAGGCATTTGTGTGTCAGGGATGGGAAGTAAATCTGACTAAAATTCAAGGACCTTCTACCTCAGTGGAATTTCTAGTCCAGTGGTGTGGGGTCTGCTGAGATATTCTAAGGTGAAGGATGAATTGCTGCCTTTGATCCCTCCTACAAGCAAGAAAGAGGCACAACGCCTACTGGACCTATTTAGATTTGGGGGGCAGCAGATTCCTCATTTGGGTGTGTTACTCCAGCCCATTTATCAAGTGACCCGAAGGCTGCCAGTTTTGAGTGGGGTCCAGAACAGGAGAAGGCTCTGCAACGGGTCCAGGCTGCTGTGCAAGCTGCTTTGCTGCCACTTGGGCCATAGGACCCAGCAAATCCAATGGTGCTGGAGGTGTCAGTGGCAGATAGGAATGCTGTTGGGTGCCTTTGACAGGCCCCTGTAGGTGAATCACAGCAGAGGCCTCTAGGATTGTGTAGCAAGGCCCTGCCATCTTCTGCAGATAATTACTCTTCTTTTGAGAGACAGCTCTTGGCCTATTACTGGGCTTTGGTAGAAACTGAACATTTGATGATAGGTCATCAAGTTACCATGTGACCTGAACTGCCTGTCACGAATTGGGTGCTTTCTGACCCATCTAGCCATAAAGTTGGGTGTGCACAGCAGCATTCCATCATCAAATGGAAGTGGTTATACGTGATCAAGCTGGAACAGGTCCTGAAGACGCAAGTAAGTTGCATGGTCTCTACTCCTGCCACTCTACCTTCTCTCCCCTAGCCTGCACCCATGGCCTCATGGGGAGTTCTCCATGATGAGTTGACAGAGGAAGAGTGGACTAGGACCTGGTTTACAGATAGCTCTGCATGATATGCAGGCATCACCCAAAAATGGACAGCTGCAGCACTACAGTCCCTTTCTAGGACATCTCTGAAGGACAGCAGTTAAGGAAAACCTTCCCAATGGGCAGAACGAGAAGTGTACCTGGTTGTGCACTTTGCTTAGAGGGAGAAGTGACCAGATGTGCAGTTATATAGTCATTCATGGGCTGTAGCCAGTGTTTTAGCTACATAGTCAGGAACTTGGAAGAAGCATGATTGGAAAATTGGTGACAAAGAAATTTTGGAAAGAGGTATGTGCAGGGACCTCTTTGAGTGGTCAAAAACTGGGAAGATGGCTGGGCTCAGTGGCTCATGCCTGTAATCCCAGCACTTTAGCAGGCTGAGGCGGGCAGATCACCTGAGGTCAGGAGTTCAAGACTAACCTGGCTAGCATAGTGAAACCGCATCTCTACTAAAAATACAAAACTTAGCCAGGCATGGTGGCAGGTGCCTGTAATCCCAGCTACTCAGGAGACTGAGGCAAGAGAATTGCTGGAACCCAGGAGGCAGAGGCTGCAGTGAGCCGAGATCATGTCACTGCACTCCAGCCTGGGCGACAGAGCAAGACTCCGTCTCAAAAAAAAAAAAAAAAAAAAAAAAAAAAAAAAGTGAAGATATTTGTATCCCATGTGAATGCCTACTAATGGGTGGCCTCAGCAGAGATTTTTTTTCCCGGGCTCAAGAGTTCCTCTCACCTTGGCCTCCCAAAGTGCTGAGATTACAGATGTGAGTCACAGCACTGATCTTTTTTTTTTTTTTTTTTTTTTTTTTTGAGACGGAGTTTCGCTCTTGTTACCCAGGCTGGAGTGCAATGGCGTGATCTCGGCTCACGATCTCGGCTCACCGCAACCTCCGCCTCCTGGGTTCAAGCAATTCTCCTGCCTCAGCCCCCTGAGTAGCTGGGATTACAGGCACGCGCCACCATGCCCAGCTAATTTTTTGTATTTTTAGTAGAGACGGGGTTTCACCATGTTGACCAGGATGGTCTCGATCTCTCGACCTCGTGATCCACCCGCCTCGGCCTCCCAAAGTGCTGGGATTACAGGCTTGAGCCACCGCGCCCGGCTCACAGCACTGATCTTTATTACTATTTTTTTGAATTATTGTCTGGCAGCATCTTGGACCAGAGTAGGCTCAGAGAAACTTCATATATATATATATATATATATATATTTTTTTTTTTTTTTGAGGCGGAGTTTTCACTCTTGTTACCCAGGCTGGAGTGCAATGGCGTGATCTCGGCTCACTGCAACCTCCGCCTCCTGGGTTCAGGCAATTCTCCTGCCTCAGCCTCCTGAGTAGCTGGGATTACAGGCACGTGCTACCATGCCCAGCTAATTTTTGTATTTTTAGTAGAGACAGGGTTTCACCATATTGGCCAGGATGATCTCGATCCCTTGACCTCGTGATCTGCCTGTGTTGGCCTCCCAAAGTGCTGGGATTACAGGCATGAGCCACTATGCCAGGCCTCTTTTTTTTTTTTTTTTTTTTTTTGAGATGGAGTTTCGCTCTTGTCACCCAGGCTAGAGTACAATGGCACGATCTCGGCTAACTGCAACTCTGCCTCCCGGATTCAAGCAATTCTCCTGTTTCAGCCTCCTGAGTAGCTGCTATTACAGGCGGCTGCCACCATTCCCAGCTAATTTTTGTATTTTTAGTAAAGACAGGGTTTCACCATGTTGACTACGTGGGTCTTGAATTCCTGACCTCAGGTGATCTGCCCACCTCAGTTTCCCAAAGTGCTGGGATTATAGGCGTGAGCCACTATGCCCAGCCAGGTTTTTCATTTTCATTTTAAAATTAATTTTACAGGAGGCCAGGAATTTGAGAGCAGCCTGGTCAACATAGTGAGACCTCCATCTCCACAAGGAAAAAAAAAAAAAAAAAGCTCTTAAAATTATTTTTAATGTTTTAAAATTTGATGAAGACTAATTATTTGTTGTTTCGTGTGCACCATTGTGTTATATCCAAGAAATCATTGACAAATTCAATGTCATTTTCCCCTGTGTTTTCTCTCTCTCTATATATATTTTTTGACATGGAGTCTAGCTCTGTCGCCCAGGCTGGAGGGCTGAAGTGCAGTGGCATGATCTCAGCTCACTGCAGCCTCCCAGGTTCAAGCGATTCTCCTGCCTCAACCTCCCCAGTAGCTGGGATTACAGGCGCCCACGCCACCATGCCCAGCTGATTTTTTGTATTTTTAGTAGAGACGGGGTTTCACCATGTTGACCGGGATGGTCTCGAACTCTCGACCTCGTGATCCACCCGCCTCGGCCTCCCAAAGTGCTGGGATTACAGGCTTGAGCCACCGCGCCCGGCATGCCTTTCCTTAAAAATTGCCCCTTCCATGCTTGCCAGCTCATCATGTATTTATTCCTTAATTTTCAGCTTCAAAGTCATTCCTCAGGAACGACTTCCTCCGTGCCAAATTCAGTGTCAAACTCAGTTTGCTACTCTCTTTCCTCACTAGGTCTATTCCATTTGTCGCTAGGTTGTAACACAGTCGCTAGTTTTAACTACAACACGCACGACTAGCTTTTCAAATTTTCTTGTTTCCGGGGCTTCTGCTGTATTGTTCAAGCTGGTCTCCCACATACGATCATGCGGTTATTCGCCACACAGGTTATCTAACACACCGGATCACGCGGTTATCTTAGATAGTAACCTCCACCGTGTAAGAGCTGAGATTCCAGCTCCACACGGAACAACACAGCTACTCACTTGCTCTAGCTGAATTTTTACCCCCAAGAAACACACATGATACTACGTCACGAGAAAATAAAAAAAAAAACCAAGCCGAAACAAAAACATGACGTCTGACTTATAACACAAAAGGAAGGGCGCCGGGACCAACGATCACCAGCTGCCCAAATGCCAAAAAATTATGCTTCCGAAATCTCTTGATGTCGATTCCGCACGAAAAGCAATCGAGTTGCTCTACGTGTGCCACTCACGACAGAAGCCCTTTTTGCCAGGCTGGCCACCGAAGCAGAGTGGCAGTGTTAGCAAATCCATATTTTGGTAAAGGTGAACACACAAAAAAAACCGAAGCAACGCCTTATTCCATGTTCGTTCCTGAAGTCGAAGAGGGAATTCCGGTTCTTCTGAATTTAAAGGAAGACTTTACAAGGAAAACCTAGACTCTGTCCTTTCAATTTTTATTTAGAAGTAAAGAAAAGGACATGAGCTGATATGCAAATATGAGCAGTGCTTGCTGGGAAGGTGCTGGCAGGAGTTGAGTTAGTGGCGGGGAAAAGCAGCTGCGCGAGCCAGGGAGGACCCGCTCCTTCCGGTTGCAGTTAGCGGTGGTTCTCTCTTGTCAACTGCTCTGGACAGCAGGCGTCTCCTGGCATTGGAATACCGGCTCTCAGCGGCTATGGGTACCTAACTGGGGAAGACAAGAATCACAGCCTATCCAAATTGAAAATGTGTAACTTGGGCCACCCCTAGCCACCACCCTGGAGCAGCCCAGGCAGGCGTGCAGTGGAAGCACAAGGTCACTGTAAGCGAAAACACCTTCCCGACAACAACGCATAAGCTGACTGTCATGGTGTGTTCATAGGGTGGCAAGCTATATGCTGCACTTCTAAGGAATGTTATTATAAAGCTAAAAAAAAAAAATTCAGTGATAAGAGTTGTACAATAAGGTACAGCATAGCATTAATGTGAAAAATAATACTGTACCTCAGATGACTGAAGTAGATCTTCAACACAGTTTTTTTTAAAAAAGCAGTGTACTCTCGTTGCCCAGGCTGGAGTGCAGTGGCACAATCTTGGCTCACTGCAACGTCTGCCTCCTGAGTTAAAGTGATTTTCCTGCCTCAGCCTCCCGAGTAGCTGGGACTACGGGTTTGTTTGTACCACCATACCAGGCTAATTTTTTATTTTATTTTATTTTTTTTGAGACGGAGTTTCGCTCTCGTTACCCAGGCTGGAGTGCAATGGCGCGATCTCGGCTCACCGCAACCTCCGCCTCCTGGGTTCAGGCAATTCTCCTGCCTCAGCCTCCCGAGTAGCTGGGATTACAGGCACACGCCACCATGCCCAACTAATTTTTTGTATTTTTAGTAGAGACGGGGTTTCACCATGTTGACCAGGATGGTCTCGATCTCTTGACCTCATGATCCACCAGCCTCAGTCTCCCAAAGTGCTGGGATTACAGGCTTGAGCCACCGTGCCCGGCCCACAGATTTTTTTAAAAGTGGAAAAAAGCCGGGCGCGGTGGCTCACGCTTGTAATCCCAGCACTTTGGGAGGCCGAGGCGGGTGGATCACGAGGTCGAGAGATCGAGACCAACCTGGTCAACATGGTGAAACCCCGTCTCTACTAAAAATACAAAAAATTAGCTGGGCATGGTGGCGCGTGCCTGTAATCCCAGCTACTCGGGAGGCTGAGGCAGGAGAATTGCCTGAACCCAGGAGGCGGAGGTTGCGGTGAGCCGAGATCGCGCCATTGCACTCCAGCCTGGGTAACGAGAGCGAAACTCCGTCTCAAAAAAAATAAAAATAAAAATAAAAGTGGAAAAAAGGTGTTGAATAGGGTACAGTCTAATACTGTTGATCTAATCAAGAGCATGCAGGAATACAGGCAAAACCCTGTGCTATGTATATTCTACAGCCATGTATTTGTACGAACAATATAAGATGTTAAAGAAGATCAGGAAACATATCAATGATTACCCATTGGAAGGAGGTAGGGGATTAGAATGGCAGCAGTTGACACACAGGACTTTAGATTTATCTCTAATGTTCCCATTTTTTTGTTAAGGATAATGATGGACAGGTGCGGTGGTTCATGCCTATAATCCCAACACTTTGAGAGCCCAAGAGTTTGAGACCACTTCTGGCAACATACAGAGACCTCGTCTCTACCCTAAAATAACCAGGTGTCATGGCATGGGCCTGTGGTCCTAGCTCCCCCAGAGGCTGGGGCAAGAGGATTGCTTGAGCCAGGGAAGTCAAGGCTGCAGTGAGCCATAATCATGCTACTGCACTCCAGCCTCGGTGACAGATGAAGACCCTGTCTCAAAAAAAAAATTTAAAAAACAAAAAAACCCACCAGGCGCGGTGGCTCACACTTGTAATCCCAGCACTTTGGGAGGCCGAGGCGGGTGAATCACGAGGTCAAGAGATTGAGACCATCCTGGTCAACATGGTGAAACCCCGTCTCTACTCAAAATACAAAAAATTAGCTGGGCATGGTGGTGCGTGTCTGTAATCCCAGCTACTCAGGAGGCTGAGGCAGGACAATTGCCTGAACGCAGGAGGTGGAGATTTCGGTGAGCCAAGATCGCTCCATTGCACTCCAGCCTGGGTAACAAGAGTGAAACTCTGTCTCAAAAAAAAAAAAAAAAAAAAAAAAAAGAAATGATATAAAAATTCACTTACACCTGTAATCTTAGCACTTTGGGAGGCCAAAACAGGTGGATTACCTGACATTAGGAGTTCGAGACCAGCCTGACCAACATGGAGAAACCCCATCTGTACTAAAAATACAAAATTAGCTAAATGTGGTAGCACATGCTTGTAATCCCAGCTACTCGTGAGGCTGAGGCAGGAGAATCACTTGAACCCAAGAGGCGGAGGTTGCTGTGAGCTGAGATTGTGCCATCGCACTCCAGCCTGGGCAAAAAGAGTGAAACTCCGTCTCAAAATAAAAAACAAAACAAAAAACAAATGAAAATGCTTCTTCCAAACTACAGTTAACAGTGTAGTGTTTATCTTGCTAGACTGCTTGCTACGTACATACACATGATATACATATAAATAAATGTTTTTGCATGGGTGAGGTGGCTCATGCCTGTAATCCCAGCACTTTGGGAGGCCAAGGTGGGTGGATAACCTGAGGTCAGGAGTTCGAGACAAGCCTGGCCAACACGGTGAAACCCTATCTCTACTAAAAATATCAAAAATTAGCTGGGCGTGGTGGTGGGCACCTGCAATCCCAGCTAGTCAGGAGGCTGAGACAGGAGAATTGCTTGAACCTGAGAGGAAGAGGTTGCAGTGAGCCGAGATTGCAGGAGATGGAGGTTGCAGTGAGCTGAGATCACACCATTGCACTACAGCCTGGACAACAAGAGCGAAACTCCATCTCAAAAATAAATACATACATACATACATACATACATACATACATAATAAAATGAAGTCAATAAAAAATACAGACTGTTAGGTAATTTACTTTCTTTTTTTTCTTTTTTTTGGAGACGGAGTTTCACTCTTGTTACCCAGGCTGGAGTGCAATGGCGCGATCTCGGCTCACCGCAACCTCCGCCTCCTGGGTTCAGGCAATTCTCCTGCCTCAGCCTCTCGAGTAGCTGGGATTACAGGCGTGCGCCACCATGCCCAGCTAATTTTTTGTATTTTTAGTAGAGACAGGGTTTCACCATGTTGACCAGGATGGTCTTGATCTCTTGACCTCGTGATCCACCCGCCTCAGCTTCCCAAAGTGCTGGGATTACAGGCATGAGCCACCGCGCCCGGCCACTTTCTTTTCTTTTCTTTTTAGGATGGAGTCGGCCGGGCGTGGTGGCTCAAGCCTGTAATCCCAGCACTTTGGGAGGCCGAGGAGGGTGGATCACGAGGTCAAGAGATCGAGACCATCCTGGTCAACATGGTGAAACCCCGTCTCTACTAAAAATACAAAAAATTAGCTGGGCATGGTGGCGCACGCCTGTAGTCCCAGCTACTCAGGAGGCTGAGGCAGGAGAATTGCCTGAACCCAGGAGGCAGAGGTTGCGGTGAGCCGAGATCACGCCATTGCACTCCAGCCTGGGTAACAAGAGTGAAACTCTGTCTCAAAAAAAAAAAAAAAAAAAAAGATGGAGTCTTGGTCTGTTGCCCAGTCTGGAGTACAGTGGTGTGATCTTGGCTCACGGCAACCTCTGCCTCCCTGGTTCAAGCGATTCTCCTGCCTCAGCCTCCCAAGTAGCTGGGACTACAGGCACCCACCACCATGCTCAGCTAATTGTTTGTATTTCTAGGAGAGATGGGGTTTCACCATGTTAGCCAGGATGGTCTCGATCTGCTGACCTAGTGATTTGGCCTTCCAAAGTGCTGGGATTACAGGTGTAAGCCACCGCGCCTGACCAATTTACATTCTTTAATATATTTTAATAATAGGTGGAGGTCCTTGCTCTTTACAAAGTAGAAGTCATAAGAGAAGAGACATACATAAACAGCTCTTACATTGTTATAGGAAGCAGATGTGTTTTTTTTTTTTTTTTTTTTTTTTTTTTTGAGACAGAGTTTCGCTCTTGTTACCCAGGCTGGAGTGCAATGGCGCGATCTCGGCTCACCGCAACCTCCGCCTCCTGGGTTCAGGCAATTCTCCTGCCTCAGCCTCCTGAGTAGCTGGGATTACAGGCACACGCCACCATGCCCAGCTAATTTTTTGTATTTTTAGTAGAGACGGGGTTTCACCATGTTGACCAGGGTGGTCTCGATCTCTTGACCTCGTGTTCCACCCGCCTCGGCCTCCCAAAGTGCTGGGATTACAGGCGTGAGCCACCGCGCCCGGCCGCAGATGTGTTATATAAACTTGTGAGAAGCCCAGAGATGGTACTGTCAATTGCTCTTCCTATCATCCACCAGTGTTAAGTGTTAATCTCTTTCTCTTTCTTTCTTTCTTTTTTTTTTTTTTGACATAGGGTACTCTGTCACCCATGCTGAAGTGCAGTGGTGCAGTCATAGCTCACTGCAGCCTGGAACTTCTAGGCTCAAGCAGATCCTCTTGCCTGTCAAGTCTCCAGAGTGACTGGGACTGCAGGCCCACACCACCATGCTGAGGCTAATTTTTTCTTTTTTTTTTTAATAGAGACTTGGGCCGGGCGTGGTGGCTCACGCCTGTAATCCAAGCACTTTGGAGGCCACGGCGGGCGGATCACCTGAGGTTGGGAGTTCAAGATCAGCCTGACCAACGTGGTGAAACGCCATCTTTTTAAAAAATAAATAAATAAATAGAGACGTTGTCTCCATATGTTGCCCAGGCTGGTCAAACTCCTGGGCTCAAGCAATCTTCCTGCCTGGGCCTCCCAAAGTGTTGGGATTATAAAGGCATAAGCCACCACATCTGGCTTTATCTGTTTTTTTTCCTTTTTCTTTTTTTTTTTTTTTTTCAGACAGAGTCTCACTCTGTTGCCCAGGTTGGAGTGCAGTGGCACGGTCTTGGCTCACTGCAACCTCTGCATCCCAGGTTCAAGCGATTGTCCTGCCTCAGCCTCCTGAGTAGCTAGGACTACAGGCATGCGCCACCATGCCCGGCTAATATTTTTAGTAGACACAGGTTTCACCCTGTTGGCCAGGCTGGTTTCAAACTCCTGACCTCAAGTGATCCACCCACCTGAGCCTCCCAAAGTGCTGGGATTACTGGCGTGAGCTACCGTGCCTGGCCTGGCCTTATCTCTTTTTCTTTTTGAGATGGAGTCTCGCTTCTGTTGTGTAGGCTGGAGCGTAGTGGCGCGATCTCGGCTCACTACAACCTCCACCTCCCAGGTTCAAGCAATTCTACTTCCTCAGCCTCCCAAATAGCTGGGATTACAGGCATGCGCCACTACACCCGGCTAATTTTTGTTTTTAGTAGAGGTGGGTTTCGCATGTTGGCCAGGCTGGTCTCAAACTTCTGACCTCAGGTGATCCGCCCACCTTGGCCTCCCAAAGTGCTAGCCAAAGGCCTGAGCCACTGTGCCCAGTACCTTATCTCTCTCTCTTTTTTTTTTTTAAAAGATGGGGTTTCACCATGTTGGTCAGGCTGGTCTTGAACTCCGGACCTCAGGTGATCTGCCTGCCTTGGCTTCCAAAGTGCTGGGATTACAGGCGTGAGCCACCACGCCGGCCTTATCTCTTAAAAAAAATAACAAAGAAAAAAGAGAAATTGGGCGGGGCATGGTGGTTCACACCTGTAATCCCAGCACTTTGGGAGGCTGAGGCAGGTGGATCATCTGAAATCAGGAGTTCGAGACCAGCCTGGCCAACATGGTAAAACCCTCTTTTTTTTTTTTTTTTTTGAGACAGAGTTTTGGTCTTGTTACCCAGGCTGGAGTGCAATGGCGCAATCTCGGCTCACCGCAACCTCCGCCTCCTTGGTTCAGGCAATTCTCCTGCCTCAGCCTCCTGAGTAGCTGGGATTACAGGCACGCGCCACCATGCCCAGCTAATTTTTTGTATTTTTAGTAGAGACGGGGTTTCACCATGTTGACCAGGATGGTCTCGATCTCTTGACCTCTTGATCCACCCTCCTTGGCCTCCCAAAGTGCTGGGATTACAGGCTTGAGCCACCACGCCCGGCCGTGAAACCCTGTTTCTAGTAGAAATACAAAAATTAGCCAGGGATGGTGGCAGATGCCTGTAATCCCAGCTACTTGGGAGACTGAGGCAGGAGAATCACTTGAACCTGGGAGGTGGGGGTCGTAATGAGCCAAGATGGCACCGTTGCACTCCAGCCTGGGTGTCAGAGACTCCATCTCAATTAAAAAAAAGGAAAAATCATCTACTTGGGAGACTGATGTGGCTCACTTAAACACAGGAGTTTGAGGCTTTGGTGATCTATGATTGTGCCACTGCACTCCAGCCCAGATGACAAAGTGAGACCTGTCTCCTTTAACAATCACCATAATTTCACCGTTCTTCCAATACCTTCCCATTGTATACTGAATAAAATCTCAAGGGCCCATCATAGTCTAGTCTAAAAGGTCCAGACTAGAACAAACCCCTGCCTACCTCTCCAAACTCATTGTCTTTCCTGGTTACCGAAGCTCCCCACCACCTTGGCCTTCTTGGTCCTTGAATAAGTGCTTTCCTTACTGAGGACCATGGCTCAGGCCCTTAGCTAGCTAGATAAGTCTGCCTTATTCTGGTATTCTCTCCTTTTACCCTTTTGTGCAGTTGCTAATGGTCTGTTTCTCACTCTAGGTTGCAAACTTTTTTTTTTTTGAGATGGAGTCTCGCTCTGTCACCCAGGCTGGACTGCAGTGCAGTGGTGTGATCACGGCTCATTGTAACCTCTGCCTCCTGAGTTTAAACAATTCTATCTCAACCTCCTGAGTAGCTGGGATTACAGGCATGCGCCACCATGCCCAACTAATTTTTTATTGTATTTTTAGTAGAGACTGGGCTTCACCATATTGGCCAGGCTGGTCTCAAACTACTGACCTTGTGATCTGCTCACCTCGGCCTCCCAGAGTGCTGGGATTACAGGCACTGCGCACAGCCCAGGTTGCAAACTTTTTTTTCAGATTTTTTTTTTTTTTTGAGACGGAGTTTTGCTCTTGTTACCCAGGCTGGAGTGCAATGGCGCGATCTCGGCTCACCGCAACCTCCGCCTCCTGGGCTCAGGCAATTCTCCTGCCTCAGCCTCCTGAGTAGCTGGGATTACCGGCATGAGCCACCATGCCCAGCTAATTTTTTTTGTATTTTTAGTAGAGACGGAGTTTCACCATGTTGACCAGGATGGTCTTGATCTCTTGACCTCGTGATCCACCCGCCTCGGCCTCCCAAAGTGCTGGGATTACAGGCTTGAGCCACCGCGCCCGGCCTGTTGCAAACTTTTTAAGGACCAGGATATCATCTGTCTTAGACACCAGTTATGTACTCAGTACATAGCAAAAGGCTTGGCACAGAAGACTCAATAAACACTTGTCAAATGAATGCATATTCATTCAACCTGGGTCTTAAAAAAGAGGTATAGGCGTTCAATAACAAAAAGTGGTATGCCAGACCCTGAAAAGAATGGAGAGCAGTGGCAAGGAAGTAAGGCTTGGAGCCCAATGTTCATGAGGACTTGAATCTGAGAATTTGGATTGGGTGGCAGTGAAGAGCGTGGATTGGGAGTGTGATAGGATGAGGATTAGGAAGATATAAAGACAGGGCAGGATGCCTCACCAATTTGGGTAGGTCCTCATGATACCTGCTGGCAGATACTGTGGCTCACTCTGGGCTGTCACAGCTCTTTATAAATTTTTTGGTGTGTTTGTGGGTTCTTCTTCTTCTGTGAACCTTACAGATGCTGGAATTGTTCTTGCTTGCATGCCTAACATTCCAGCCTGGACAACAAGTAAAAAATACAGCAGTTCTCGTCAAGCATTTGACAACTGAAAAACTGAAAGCATTAGAGATTGCTACAGGACAGGCTCTGGCGTAGGAGCGAGTTCTGAGTTCAAGCTGAGGCTCTGCATTTATTAGCTAGAACTCTGCTTAATCACTCACAGGTCTCCTCTGATTAAATGGCGTAACGGAGGAGGTAAGTGGATTAGCATAATTCCTGGCAAACAGTAAGCATTCAACTCTATTGTTGAATTGACAGTTCACAGGCACAACCAACCGATCTCTCTCTTCTCCCAGTTCTTGTGCTGCCAACTTCCTCGTTGAGGTCCAACAGGATATCTATGGGATAACGTGTCCCAGATGATATCCCGGTCCTGACACCATGACAAAGACACCAACCAAAAATGGCGACCTCAAAGCCGTCCGAGGGCGTCAATTACCCGTCCTGCTACCGATAGATAAATAAGCAGAATCGGGAAGAGAAGCTAGTGAAGAATTCTTAACGCTGGGGTGGGAGACGCAGAGCTCGCTCACGTTGCCACTCAATCACAGGCAGTTAAAAGCGCAAGGTGCAGTGTCTAGCTACATACAGCCCAATACAGCCACCACGTGTCGGAGGGCATCCTGCGCCTGCGCTAGCCAGGCGCGCGCCCGCCTGCCGGAAGAGCCGCGCGTTTCCGGGTTGGAGGCGGGGAGCGGTGCCGGAAGTAGTCGGGGAGGGCCGCGCAGTCGGACCGGCTGCTGAGACGAACGCTACATTGGGGCAGTCTCCGCATATCATGGGGAGATAGACGCTGCTGCCTGTGAGTCTTGGGCCCTGGCAGTTGAGGAACAAGAGCGGGAGGAGGGAGTCAGGACCCAGACCTACAGTGGGTCACTGTTGGAAGGTCCAGGTTGTGAACGAGATGGGGCTGTGAGGATTCAGGCTCTCGGGAAGGGACCGACTGAGAGGATCTGGCTCGGAGAAGACGCGGCTGTGGGGACCCGGGCTCTAGACAGGGCTTAGGGAACGGGAATGGATGTGAGTTCTCCAGCATCTCAGGGAAAGCGGTCTGAGAGGAACAGGGTTATGAGAACCCGCACTCCTAAGAGGAGCGGGTCGGAGAGGAATGGGGCGTGAAGACGGGCTCCGGAGAGGTAAAAGTGGAGCGGTGACCGTGAAGACCCAGGCTCCTAAGGATTCAGAAACGGGGCAGCCGAAGACTTAGGTTCCTGAGGGGCAGAAGCACACGGAGAAAACTTGAGTTTAGAAGGGAACAGAAGCGGGCAGTGAAGGCTGGGGCTTCTGTGGGGACGGGATCCGGGCTTTGGGACTCCGAGTTCCTGAGTCTCAGAACAGGGCTGTGAGCACCCGAGCTCCTAAAAGCCTTGGATCTAAGGGACCATGGATGTGAGATCAGCCTACAGAGTAAAGGGAAAGGGCTTGGAAAAGACTCAGTGATCCGTTTTTTCTCGTATTCTCTGAACCCAGAGGGATAAAGGACGTATCGGGGGAAGACAACTTCTCCTTCGCGCTGCCTTACTTGGCTCTTGGCAGGCTTTTCTTGTGTCAGATACTCAATCTAGGAAGCCCACATGCAAACATCTTTATTTTCTACTTCATTCTTGGGAATCAGATGTGAAGTTGAAAACAGTTGAAACTCAGTTATGTACTTAATAAGTGCTTTAGATCCCATTCCACTGAACCCTGATTGAGCACAGATCTCTGCATCTCAAATAAAAGAATGTCAGTGATGGAAGGGTCCCAAAAGATCATCTCTTAAAAATTCCTATTTTACATTTAAAGAGGCTAAGTTTCAAAGAGACTTAGGATCACAATGAGGCAATGGTTAGATCATAATTTTAATACAGTACCCTTCTATATATGTAGCAAATGAGATGCTTGGTTAATGTGCCTTAAATAAATGCTTCTAGAATGTTTGCTTTATCTTCAAGCCCAGGAGGAAATTTTTTTGGTTTCTTAAGGCAGGGTCTCTGTCACCCAGACTGAAGTGCAGTGGCTCAGTCTTGGCCACGGCACCCTCAACCTCTTTGGCTCAAGCAATCTTCCCACCTGTACCTCGTGTGTAGCTTGAACTACAGGCATGTACCATTGCGCCCTGCTAATTTTTAATTTTTTTGTAGAGACAGGGTCTCACCATATTGCCCAGGCTGGTCTCAAACTCCTAGGTGCAAGTGATCCCCTCCCACCTTAGCCTCCCAAAGTGCTGAGATTGCAGGCATGAGTCACCTCGCCCCCTCCTCCAGTTTTGTTCGTTTTTGAGACAGTCACCCAGGCTGGAGTGCAGTGGCAAGATCTCCGCTCACTGCAATCTCTGCCTTCCTGGTTCAAATGATTCTTCTGGTTATTCTGCCTCAGCCTACTGAGTAGCTGGAATGTGTGTCGCAATGTCCAGCTAATTTTTGTATTTTCAAGAGACACGGAGTTTTGCCATGTTGGTCAGGGTGGTCTCAAACTCCTGACCTCAAGTGATCCGCCACCGTCAGCCTCCCAAAGTGCTGGGATATAGGCGTGAGCCACTGTGCCTGGCCCAGTTTTTATTTCCAGTAAAAACGGGAAATTTTTACAGTTTCTGACAGTTTGCATGTTGTTAATGTATTGACATCAATATAGTGAATGTCACTTAATAGTAAGGAAATCTTTATTTTTATTTTTGTATTTTTGAGACAGGGTCTTGTTCTGTTTCCCAGATTGGAGTACAGTGGCATCATCATAGTTTGCTGCAACCTATATTCTTGGGCTCAAGCACTGTTCCTGTGTCAGCCTCTCAGGTAGGTGAGACTACAGGCATGAGCCACCACACCCAGCTAATTTTTTTTTTTTTTTTTTTTTTTTTGAGACAGTCTCACTGTTGCCCAGGCTGGAGTGCAATGGTGCAGTCTCAGCTCACTGCAACCTCTGTCTCCTGGGTTTGAGCAATTCTCCTGCCTTAGCCTCCCAAGTAGCTGGGATTACAGGCGCCTGCCACCTCGTGTGGCTAATTTTTGTATTTTTAGTAGAGATGTGTTTCACCATGTTGGCCAGGCTGGTCCCGAACTCCTGACCTTGTGATCCGCCCACCTCAGCCTCCCAAATTGCTGAGATTACGGGGGTGAGCCACTGCGCCTGGACGGCACCCAGTTAATTTTTAAATTTTTTTATAGAGACAGTGTTTGGCTGTGTTGCCTAGGCTGGTGTTGAATTTTTGGCCTCAAGTGATCCTCCCACCTTGGCCTCCCAAAATGTTGAGATTATAGGCATGAGCTACTACTGCACCTGGCTGGAACCTTTAAATAAAGCTCAGTGTTATTTGTTTATTTAACAAGCTGTTTGGAAAGTCATAAATAAGTATGTCCTATATTTTTAATACAAGCATTTATTAGAGATGGCCACTTTTGGGTAAGGATAGTGGGGAGACTTGCCCTAGTCACTTCCTTCAATATGACTATCTTTTTCTGAAACCTACTCAGATTAAGCACAGCTTAAGCATTTTCAAGTATTCTATGATTTAATTATCACAGCCCCACAAGTTAGATATTGTCAGTCCTGTTGTACAGATAATGAAATAGGTTTAGAGAGGTTAAATACTTTGCCTGAAATCACACAGTACTGAGTGACCCAACCCCAGTTATGTGTGCCTCTGAAACTTTTTTCTACTTTTCTTATAATTTTTTTTTTTTTTTTTTTAAGATGGGGTTTCACCATGTTGGTCGGGCTCGTCTTGAACTCCCGACCTCAGGTGATCCGCCCTCCTTGGCCTCCAAAGTGCTCGGATTACAGGCGTGAGCCACTGCACCCGGCCTCTTTTTTTTTTTTTTAGAGATGGGATTTCACCATGTTGGTCAGGAGGCTGGTCTCAAACTCCTGAACTCCTGATCCACCCACCTCGGCCTCCCAAAGTGCTGAGTGCTGGGATTACAGGTGTGAGCACCACAACCAGCCACTTTTTTCTACTTTTCTAAGTGGATTCCTCTGTCTCAGTTTGCCCATCAGCAAACTAGAAGTAATATCTTTTTTATTTTTTATTTTTTTTTGAGATGGAGTTTCGCTCTTGTTACCCAGGCTGGAGTGCAATGGCGCGATCTCGGCTCACCGCAACCTCCGCCTCCTGGGCTCAGGCAATTCTCCTGCCTCAGCCTCCTGAGTAGCTGGGATTACAGGCACACGCCACCATGCCCAGCCAATGTTTTGTATTTTTAGTAGAGACGGGGTTCACCATGTTGACCAGGATGGTCTCGATCTCTCGACCTCGTGATTCACCCGCCTCGGCCTCCCAAAGTGCTGGGATTACAGGCTTGAGCCACCGCGCCCGGCTTTGGAAGTAATATCATTGAATGAAAGCGTCCCCTCCTTAAGGCTCCTCTAAATGTCAAGAACCAGAATTTATCAGGGTACTTACATATTGTGGCGTTTGAGGAGAATTAAATTGTTTTCACAGAAGCATAGATTATTCAAGATAGAAAAATGGGAACTTTGTAGAGCTTTTCCTTGTAATATAGTAAGACATATTTAATTTTAGATTTAGGAGACCAAGAAAGACTAATTTGAACTGGGCGTAGTGGCTCATGCCTGTAATCCCAGCACTTTGGGAAGCCAGGGCCGGTGGGTCACCTGAGGTCAGGAGCTGGAGACCAACCTGGCCATCATGGGAAAACCCTGTTTCTACAAAAAAAAAAAAAAAATTAGCTGGGCATGGTGGCGCATGCACAGAGTCCCAGCTACTCTGGAGGCTGAGGTGGAAGAATTACTTGAACTCTGGAGGTGGAGGTTCCAATGAGCCAAGATTGTGTCACTGCCCTCCAGCCTGGACAACAGAATGAGACTCCATCTAAAAAATAATAATAATAATTTGAAAAGCAAGGGATTAAATTTGATTAAATTTGCAGTTAATTAGATCATTAACTAGATGTTTAGGGGAATTGGGCTAACTTAGTTAAAACTACTATTTTTTTCCCCAGGGTTAGTCTGTACTATTTGCAAGCACCTATACTATATAAAAATGATCAAAACTTACACGAACTTGTAAGGGAAACCATACCCATGTCACCACTTCAAAGTACTTGATGGTTTAATTAATGATAATTTATTCCTGAGTTAACACCCTTACCTATACTTGCAAAATGTTTTTTTATTTTTTTATTTTTTTTTTGAGACGGAGTTTTGCTCTTGTTACCCAGGCTGGAGTGCAATGGCACGGTCTTGGCTCACCACAACCTCCACCTCCTGGGTTCAGGCAATTCTCCTACCTCAGCCTCCCAAGTAGCTGGGATTACAGGCACACGCCACCATGCCCAGCTAATTTTTTGTATTTTTAGTAGAGATGGGGTTTCACCACGTTGACCAGGATGGTCTCGATCTCTTGACCTCATGATCCACCCGCCTTGGCCTCCCAAAGTGCTGGGATTACAGGCGTGAGCCACCGCGCCCGGCCGGCAAAATGTGTTTTATTTCATTTGCGGCTCTAGCATTTGACTTATTACAATAGGACTTCAAAATACCCAATCAGAAAACCATTATGTTATAATTAGAGCAGGTAGGAACATAGGACATACTACCTTTTTATTTATTTTTTTTTTTTTTTTTTTTTTTTGAGGCGGAGTTTCGCTCTTGTTACCCAGGCTGGAGTGCAATGGCGCGATCTCGGCTCACTGCAACCTCCGCCTCCTGGGTTCAGGCAATTCTCCTGCCTCAGCCTCCTGAGTAGCTGGGATTACAGGCACGAGCCACCATGCCCAGCTAATTTTTTTTGTGTTTTTAGTAGAGACGGGGTTTCACCATGTTGACCAGGATGGTCTTGATCTCTCGACCTCGTGATCCACCCGCCTCGGCCTCCCAAAGTGCTGCGATTACAGGCTTGAGCCACCGCGCCCAGCTGCTTTTTATTTATTTTTATTTTATTATTACTATTTTTTTGAGACGGAGTTTCTTTTTTTTATTTTTTATTTATTTATTTTTTTTTTGAGGCGGAGTTTCGCTCTTGCTGCCCAGGCTGGAGTGCAATGGCGCCATCTCGGCTCACCGCAACCTCCGCCTCCTGGGTTTAGGCAATTCTCCTGCCTCAGCCTCCTGAGTAGGTACAGGAGCTGGGATTACAGGCACACACCACCATGCCCAGCTAATTTTTAGTATTTTTAGTAGAGACGGGGTTTCACCATGTTGACCAGGATGGTCTCGATCTCTTGACCTCGTGATCCACCCGCCTCGGCCTCCCAAAGTGCTGGGATTACAGGCTTGAGCCACCGCGCCCGGCCGAGACGGAGTTTCTATCGTGCAGGCTGGAGTGCAGTGGCTCGATCTCAGCTCACTGCAACCTCTGCCTCCTGGATTCAAGTGATTCTCCTGCCTCAACCTCCTGAGTAGCTGAGATTACAGGCATGCACCACCATGCCTGGCTAATTTTTGTATTTTTAGTAGAGATGAGGTTTCACCATGTTGGTCAGGCTGGTCTCGAACTTGTGACCTTGTGATCCACCCACCTTGGCCTCCCAAAGTGCTGGGATTACAAGCGTGAGCCACTGTGCCTGGCCAATGTACTACTTTTTTTTTTTGAGACAGAGTCTCGCTCTGTTGCCAGGCGCCAGGCTGGAGTGCAGTGGCGCAATCTCGGCTCACTGCAACCTCCACCTCCCGGGTTCAAGCAATTCTCCTGCCTCAGCCTTCTGGGTAACTGGGACTACAGGTGCATGCCACCATGCCCAGCTAATTTTTTTGTATTTTTAGTAGAGATGGAGTTTCACCATGTTGATCAAGCTGGTCTCAAACTTGTGACCTCGTGATCCACCCGCCTCAGCCTCCCAAAGTGCTGGGATTACAACCGTGAGCCACTGTGCCCAGCCAACAAATTACCTTTTTTAAAAAAATAATAGAAATGGAGGCTGGCGTGGTGGCTCACGCCTGTAATCCCAGCACTTGGGGAGGATAAGGCAGGCAGATCACTTGAGATCAGTAGCTCAAGAACACCCTGGCCAACGTTGTGAAACGCTGTCTGTGCTAAAAATACAAAAATCAGCTGGGTACAGTGGCGGGCACCTTTAATTCCAGCTGCTCAGAAGGCTCTGGCAGGAGAACCGCTTGAACCCAGGAGGTGGAGGTTGCAGTGAGCTGAGATCACACCACTGCACTCCAGCCTGGGCAACAGATCAAGACTCTGTGTTAAAAAATAAAAGATTAGGCCGGGCGCGGTGGCTCAAGCCTGTAATCCCAGCACTTTGGGAGGCCGAGGTGGGTGGATCACGAGGTCAAGAGATCGAGACCATCCTGGTCAACATGGTGAAACCCCGTCTCTACTAAAAATACAAAAAATTAGCTGGGCATGGTGGTGCGTGCCTGTAATCCCAGCTACTCAGGAGGCTGAGGCAGGAGAATTGCCTGAACCCAGGAGGCGGAGGTTGCGGTGAGCCGAGATCGTGCCATTGCACTCCAGCCTGGGTAACAAGAGCGAAACTCCGTCTCAAAAAAAAATAAAATAAAATAAAATAAAATAAAAGATTAGGCCAGGTGCGGTGGCTCACTCCTGTAATCCCAGCACTTTTGGGGGGCCAAGATGGGCAGATCACAAGGTCAGGAGATTGAGACCATCCTGCCTAACATGGTGAAACCCTGTCTCTACTAAAAATATAAAAAATTAGCCAGACGTGGTAGCAGGTGCCTGTAGTTGCAACTACTCCAGAGGCTGAGGCAGGAGACTCACTTGAACCTGGGAGGCGGAGGTTGCAGTGTGCCGAGACTACACCACTACACTCCAGAGTGAGACTCCATCTCAAAAAATAAAAATAAATAATAATTAAAAATAAAACATGAAAATAAAATACAAAAATTAGCTGCATGTGGTAGACACCTGTCTTCCCAGCTTCTTGGAGGCTGAGGCAGGAGAATCCCTTGAATCCAGGAGGTGGAGGTTGCAGTGACCCAAGATCAAGCCACTGCACTACAGCCTAAGTGACAAGAGAGACTTCATCTCCAAAAAAATAAAACTAAAAATTATAAATAAATATTAGGCAAAAAAAAAAAGGAAAGAAAAAAAAGATAAATAAATAAATAATAAAAACTGATAGGAATGGAGTCTCACTACATTGCCCAGGCTGGTCTTGAACTCCTGTTGTCAAGTGATCCTTCTGCTTCTGCCTTCTGAAGTGCTGGGGCTGGGATTATAGGCATCAATCATGACACCTGGCCAAGACATACTACTTTTTTTTTTTTTTTTTTTTTTCCGCTCTTGTTGCCTAAGCTAGAGTGCAATGGCAAGATCTCAGCTCACCGCAACCTCCATCTCCCAAGTTCAAGTGATTCTCCTACCTCAGCCTCTCAAGTAGCTGGGATTACAGGTTCCTGCCACCACACCCGGCTAAACATATTACTTTTGATTGGAGTTCTTTATGGAAAGCCCCAAAATATTTTGTAGGCACTATATCAGCAATGTTTGCAGGCTGTAATGTGAAACAGGTGTGTTGGAGGCAGACAGACTTTGAAATATCTATGTATAGACTTGTACATAGATCTCATCGCTACAAAAAAATCTCTATGTCAGACAGAGAGGGTAAAGAGGGCAAAAAAAAAAAAAAGAAAGAAAATCTTACACTGATTTTTTTTTTCTTCTTCTTACACTGATTTTTTTTTTTGGAGACGGAGTTTCGCTCTTGTTACCCAGGCTGGAGTGCAGTGGTGCGATCTCAGCTCACCGCAACCTCGACCTCCTGGGTTCAGGCAATTCTCCTGCCTCAGCCTCCTGAGTAGCTGGGGTAACAGGAACGCACCACCATGCCCAGCTAATTTTTTTTTTTTTTTTTTTTTTTTGAGACAGAGTGTCGCTCTTGTTACCCAGGCTGGAGTGCAATGGCACGATCTCGGCTCACCGCAACCTCCGCCTCCTGGGTTCAGGCAATTCTCCTGCCTCAGCCTCCTGAGTAGCTGGGATTACAGGCACGCGCCACCATGCCCAGCTAATTTTTTGTATTTTTAGTAGAGACGAGGTTTCACCATGTTGACCAGGTTGGTCTCGATCTCTCGACCTTGTGATCCACCCGCCTCGGCCTCCTAAAGTGCTGGGATTACAGGCTTGAGCCACCGCACCCGGCCGCTAATTTTTTTTTTTTTTTTGAGACAGAGTTTCGCTCTTGTTACCCGGGCTGGAGTGCAATGGCACGATCTCGGCTCACCGCAACCTCCGCCTCCTGGGCTCAGGCAATTCTCCTGCCTCAGCCTCCTAAGTAGCTGGGATTACAGGCACGTGCCACCATGCCCAGCTAATTTTTGTATTTTTAGGAGAGACGGGGTTTCACCATGTTGACCTAGATGCTCTTGATCTCTTAACCTCGTGATCCACCCGCCTCGGCCTCCCAAAGTGCTGGGATTACAGGCTTGAGCCACCGCGCCCAGCAATTTTTTAATTTTTTAAATTCTTTTTTCATGGTGACGAGATCGGGGACAGAGGGAAGAATTTATTTTATTTTTTTATTTTACTGTAATAGTCTGTTTTCAGAATATTTTTTAAAATATATATATATAGTGACGAGATCTCACTATGTTGCCCAGACTGGTCTGAAACTCCTAGGCTCATGTGATCCTCCCACTCAGCCTGCCAAACTGTTAGAATTATATGTATGGGCCGGGCATAGTGGCTCACGCCTGTAATCCAAGGACTTTGGAGGCCAAGGCGGGCGGATCACCTGATGTCAGGAGTTCAAGACCAGCCTGACCAACATGCTGAAACCCCGTCTTTAAAAAAAAAAAAAAAAAAGAAGTATATGTATGAGCCACTGAGCCCACCATGTACTTCATTATTAACTTCAATTTTTCAGATGAGAAAATTGAGGCATAAAGAGTATATGTAACCTGCTCAATACAGCTAAAAAGTTGCACAGTTGATACTTAAACCCCGATACTGCCACCATAGTTCATATTCTTGACCACTACTGTATGCTATACTACCTTTTATTGTTGTTGTTAGAGACAAGATATTTCTGTGTTACACAAGCTGGTCTCGAACTCCTGGCCTCAAACAATCCTCCCATGTTGGCTTCCCAAAGTTCTGGGATTACAGATGTGGGCCCCCACATGTAGCCTATACTGCCTTTTTTTTTTTTTTTTTTTTTTTTTGAGATGGAGTTTCGCTCTTGTTACCCAGGCTGGAGTGCAATGGCGCGATCTCGGCTCACCGCAACCTCCGCCTCCTGGGTTCAGGCAATTCTCCTGCCTCAGCCTCCTGAGTAGCTGGGATTACAGGCACGTGCCACCATGCCCAGCTATTTTTTTTGTATTTTTAGTAGAGAGGGGGTTTCACCATGTTGACCAAGATGGTCTCGATCTCTTGACCTTGTGATCCACCCGCCTCGGCCTCCCAAAGTGCTGGGATTACAGGCTTGAGCCACCGCGCCCGGCCTATACTGCCTTTTTGATAAGTCAAAACCACCTGGAGCCTCAACTAACCAATACTATCATTAATTTCAAACTGGAAAAAATCTCATTTCTGTTGTTCTTTTATTTATTTAGGCTGGGAAATATGAGGTCATTTATTTTTTATTTTATTTTATTTTATTTTATTTATTTATTTTTTTTTTTTGAGATGGAGTTTTTGCTCTTGTTACCCAGGCTGGAGTGCAATGGCGCGATCTCGGCTCACCGCAACCTCCGCCTCCTGGGTTCAGGCAATTCTCCTGCCTCAGCCTCCTGAATAGCTGGGATTACAGGCACGCGCCACCATGCCCAGCTAATTTTTTTGTATTTTTAGTAGAGACAGGGTTTCACCATGTTGACCAGGATGGTCTCGATCTCTTTTTTTTTTTTTTTTTTTTGAGACAGAGTTTCGCTCTTGTTACCCAGGTTGGAGTGCAATGGCGCGATCTCGGCTCACCGCAACCTCCGCCTCCTGGGTTCAGGCAATTCTCCTGCCTCAGCCTCCTGAGTAGCTGGGATTACAGGTACGCGCCACCATGCCCAGCTATTTTTTTGTATTTTTAGTAGAGACGGGGTTTCACTATGTTGACCAGGATGGTCTCGATCCCTTGACCTCATGATCCACCCGCCTCGGCCTCCCAAAGTGCTGGGATTACAGGCGTGAGCCACTGCGCCTGGCAGTCTCGATCTCTTGACCTCGTGATCCACCCGCCTCAGCCTCCCAAAGTGCTGGGATTACAGGCTTGAGCCACCGAACCCGGCCTATTTTATTTTTTTTAAAGGTGGAGTTTCACTATGATGGCCACGCTGGTCTTGAACTCCTGACCTCAGATGATCCACCCACCTCTGCCTCCCAGAGTGCTAGGATTACAGGTGTGAGCCACTACTCCCGGCCCATACATATAATTTTCGTTTAGATACATTTAGAAGCCAGAGAGGAAAGAAAACAGCCAGGTAGAAAAACCAGTCATTGGCCAGGCACCATGTCTCACGCCAGTAATTCCAGCACTTTGGGAGGCCGAGGTGGGTGGATCATGAAGTCAGGAGTTCGAGACCAGCCTGGCCAAGATGGTGAAACGCTGTCTCTACTAAAAATACAAAAATTAGCAGGGTGTAGGCCGGGTGCGGTGGCTCACGCCTATAATCCCAGCACTTTGGGAGGCCAAGACAGGTGGATCACGAGGTCAGGAGATTGAGACCATCCTGGTCAACATGATGAAACCCCATCTCTACTAAAAATACAAAAATTAGCTGGGCATGGTGGCGCACGCCTGTAGTCCCAGCTACTTGGGAGGCTGAGGCAGGAGAATTGCTTGAACCCAGGAGACGGAGGTTGTAGTGAGCCGAGATCGTGCCATTGCACTCCGGCCTGGGTAACAAGAGCGAAACTCCGTCTCAAAAAAAAAAAAAAAAATTAACAGGGTGTGGTGGTGGGCGCCTATAATCCCAGCTACTTGGGAGGCTGAGGCAGAGAATTGCTTGAATCCGGGAGGCAGAGATTACAGTGAGCCGACATCACGCCGCTGCACTCCAGCCTTGGTGACAGAGTGAGACTGTCTGAAAAAAAAAACCAAAAACAAAATAGTTATTAAGTGAAGTCATACACCACAGTAATAGGGCTTTTATGCCAAGACCAGTCCTCTTGATTCCAGTATTTTGCTTAAATAATAAATTACTAAATATTTCAGAGGTTAAAAAGTTTTGAAGTTTGAAGGCCATCTAGTCTTCTGTTCCCCTATTCCCTTCACTTTTTTTTGAGGCAGAGTTTCACTATTGTTGCCCAGGCTGGAGTGCAATGGTGCAATCTCTGCTCACTGCAACCCGTTCCTCCTGGGTTCAAACGATTCTGCCTTAGCCTCTCGAGTAGCTGGGATTAGAGGCATGTGCTACCATGCTCAGCTAATGTGGAATTTTCAGTAAAGACGGGGTTTCTCTGAGTTGGTTAGGCTGGTCTCAAACTTCTGACCTTGGGTGATCCTCGTGCCTCGGCCTCCCAAAGTGCTGGAATTACAGGCGTGAGCCACCACTCCTGGTCTTTAAAAAAAATTTTTTTTTTCTTGAGACAGTCTCACTCTGTCATCTAGGCTGGAATGCAATAACGAGGTCATGGCTGACTATAGTCTCTGCCTCCTGTGTTCAAGCCATTCTCCTGCCTCAACCTTCCGGGTAGCTGGGATTACAGGAACCCACCACCACACCTGGCTAATTTTTTTTTTTTTTTTTTAGACGGAGTTTCGCTCTTGTTGCCCAGGCTGGAGTGCAATGGCGCGATCTTGGCTCACCGCAACCTCTGCCTCCTGGGATTAAGGCAATTCTCCTGCCTCAGCCTCCTGAGTAGCTGGGATTACAGGCACATGCCACCATGCCCATCTAATTTATATATATATATATATATATATATATATATATATATATTTTTTTTTTTTTTTTTTTTTTTTTTTTTTTTTGAGACAGAGTTTCGCTCTTGTTACCCAGGCTGGAGTGCAATGGCGCGATCTCGGCTCACCGCAACCTCCGCCTCCTGGGTTCAGGCAATTCTCCTGCCTTAGCCTCCTGAGTAGCTGGGATTACAGGCACGCACCACCATGCCCAGCTAATTTTTTGTATTTTTAGTAGAGACGGGGTTTCACCATGTTGACCAGGTTGGTCTCGGATCTCTCGACCTTGTGATCCACCCGCCTCGGCCTCCCAAAATGCTGGGATTACAGGCTTGAGCCACCGCGCCCGGCCAATTTTTTATATTTTTAGTAGAGACGGGGTTTCACCATGTTGACCAGGATGGTCTCAATCTCTTGACCTCGTGATCCACCCGCCTTAGCCTCCCAAAGTGCTGGGATTACAGGCTTGAGCCACCGCGCCCGGCCCAATTTTTGTATTTTTAGTAGAGACAGGGTTTCACCATGTTGGTCAGGCTGATCTCGAACTCCTTACGTCAAGTGATCTGCCTGACTTGGCCTCCCAAAGTGCTGGGGTTACAGGCATGAGGCATCATGCCTGGCCCTGTTTTACTTTTTAAAATTTATTTTTGGTCAGGCACAGTGGCTCATTCCTGTAATCCCAGCACTTTGGGAGGCCGAGGTAGGCGACTCACTTAAGGCCAGGAGTTCGAGACCACCCTGGCTAATAAGGCCAAACCCGGTCTCTATTAAAAAGTATAAAAATTAGCCTTGGTAGCATGTGCCTGTAATCCCAGCTACTCTGGAGGCTGAGGCAGGAGAATCACTTGAACCCAGGAGATGGAGGTTGCAGTGAACCAAGATTGGGCCCCAGCACTCTGGCCTGGGCAACAGAGTGAGATTCTGTCCCCACACCAAAAAAAATTAGGCTGGGATTGTTATCCCAGCACTTTTGGAGGCCGAGATGAGTAGATCACCTGAGGTCAGGAGTTTGCCACCAGCCTGACTAACATGGTGAAGCCCCGTCTCTCCTAAATGAGAAAAAAATAGCCAGGCTTCGTGGCACATGCCTGTAATCTGAGCTACTTGGGAGGCTGAGACAGGAGAATTGCTTATACCTGGGAGGCGGAGGTTGCAGTGAGCTGAGATTATGCCATTGCACTCCAGCCTGGACAACAAGAGCGAAACTCCATCAAAACAAAAATTTTTTTTAAATTTATATAAGGTAAAATTATTATGGGGGTATAGTCCTAACTCATAGAATGTGACAAATACCTAGTGTTATGTAAGTACCACAACATTCAAGATACGGAACAATTTCACTCCCCACCCTTGCAGATTTAATCATGCTGCTCCTTTGTAGTCAGACACTCCTCTGCCCCAGACTCCTTAGCAGCCACTGATCTGTTTTCTATCCCTATAACTTTTTTCCAGAGTGGCCTATAGATGGAATTATATAGCCATCTGAGCCTTGCCTTTTTCACTTAGCATGATACATTTGAGATTCATCTATGTTGTTGCATGTATCAGTAGTCTTCTGTTGTTATTGTTAAGACAGAGTCTTCCTCTGCTGCCCAGGCTGGAGAGCAATGGTTCGATCTCTGCACGCTGTATCCCCTGCCTCCCGGGTTGAAGCGGTTCTCCTGCCTCAGCCTCTCAAGTAGTTGAGATTACAGGCTCAAGCCACCATGCCCAGCTAGTTTTTGTATTTTTAGTAGGGACAGGGTTTCACCGTGTTGGCCAGGCTGGTCTCAAACTCCTGACCTCAGGTGATCCACCCACCTCAGCCTCCCGAAGTGCTGAGATTACAGATGTGAGCCACTGCAACCGGCCATTTCTTTCTATTTCTGAGTATTCCATTGAATGGTTATACCATAATTTGTTTATCTCTTCACCATTTGAAGGACACCTGGATTGTTTTCAGTTTTCAGTAGTTGTGAATGATGTTGCTATAAACATTTATATACAGATTTTTGTGTGAATGTAAGTTTTCATTTCTCTGGAGTAAGTACCTAGGAGTGGGATTGCTGAGTCATCTAACTATATGTTTAACTTTATGACCAAACTGTCTTCCAAAAAAACTATACCATTTTACATTCACACCAGCAATGCATGAGGATTTCAGTTCCTTTGCATCCTCTCCAGCATTGTTTTTGTTAAATTTTAGCTATTTTGTCTTGTTTTATTATTATTGTTTTTTAAGACATGGTTTCACCATGTCTGCCCAAGCTGGTCTTGAACTCCTTAACTCAGGCAATCCACCCACCTCGGCCTCCCAAAGTACTAGCTAGAGGCGTGAGCCACTGCACCCGGCCATTTAGCTATTTTATATAGGTGTATCATGTTTTTAAAAATTTGCATCTTCCTAATGACCAAAGATATTGAGCATCTTTTCATGTGCTCATTTGCCATTTGTTTATCTTCTTTGATGAAGAGTCTGCTCAGATCTTTTGCCCATTTAAATAAATAAATTAAGTAAGTCAGGGTCTCATTATGTTACCCAGGCTTGTCTCAATCTCCTGAGATCAAGCAATCCTCCTGCCTTGGCCTGCCAAAGTACTGGGATTACATGCATGAGCCATCATATCCAGTCTGCCTCTTTTCTTTTCTTTTTTTGAGAGACAGAGTCTTGCTCTGTTGCCCAGGCTGTAGAGCAGTGGTGTGATCTCAGCTCACCGCAACCTCTGCTTCCCACGTTCCAGTGATTCTCCTGCCTCAGCTTCTCAGCTTCTCAGCTTCTCAGCTTCTCAAGTAGCTGGGACTATAGGCATGTGCCAACAAACTCAGCTAATTTTTGTATTTTTTTAGTAGAGACCGGGTTTCACTATGTGTTGGCCAGGCTGGTCTCAAACTCCTGACCTCAGGTGACCCACCTTTCAAGGCCTTCCCAAGTGATGAGATTATAGACGTGAGCCACCATGCCAGGCTGAGTCTGCCCATTTTCTAAATTGGGTTCTTTTTTTTTTTTTTTTTTGAGACGGAGTTTTGCTCTTGTTACCCAGGCTGGAGTGCCATGGCGCGATCTCAGCTCACCGCAATCTCCGCCTCCTGGGTTCAGGCAATTCTCCTGCCTCAGCCTCCTGAGTAGCTGGGATTACAGGCATGTGCCACCATGCCCAGCTAATTTTTTTGTATTTTTAGTAGAGACGGGGTTTCACCATGTTGACCAGGATGGTCTTGATCTCTTAACCTCGTGATCCACCCGCCTCGGCCTCCCAAAGTGCTGGGATTACAGGCTTGAGCCACTGCGCCCGGCCCTAAATTGGGTTCTTATTCTCTTATTGTTCAATTTGGAAAAAAAATTTTTTGTTCCTCCCCCACCAGCCTTTTCAATGAAAATTCTTTATATGTGCTGGATACAAGTCATTTGTTGGCTATGTAATTTATAAATATTTTCTCCTAATCTATGACTTGTCTTCTTATTGTCTTTTGAAGAGCAGAAGTTTTACATTTTGACTAAGTTCACGCTATCAGTTTTTTTCTTTTGTGGATTGTGCTTTTGGTGTTGTATCTAAGTACTCTGACTAACCTGAGGTCTTGAAGATTTTTCCTGTTTTCTTTAAAATGTTGTATATTTTTACATTAGGTCTATGATCAGTTTTGAGCTTTTTGTGGTTGTTGTTTTTTGTTTTTGAGATGGAGTCTGGAACTGCCACCCAGGCTAGAGTGCAGTAGTGCGATCTCAGCTCACTGCAACCTCCGCCTCCCGGGTTCAAGTGATTCTCCTACCTCAGCCTCCTGAGTAGCTGGGATTACAGGTGTACGCCACCACGCTCGGCTAATATTTTTAGTTTTAGTAGAGACAAGGTTTCACCATGTTGGTCAGTCTGGTCTCGAACTCCTGACCTTGTGATCCCACGCCTCCCTTGGCCTCCCAAAGTGCTGAGATTACAAGCATGAGCCACTGCGCCCAGCCCTGAATTTATTTTCGTGTAAATGTGGGCATGGAGGCTTATGCCTATAATCCCAGCACTTTGGGAGGCTGAGGCTGGAGGATCACTTGAGCCCAAGAGTTTGAGAGCAGCCTGGGCAACATGGTGATACCTCTTCTCTACAAAACATATAAAACAACATGGGCATTGTGTTGTGAATCTGTAGTTCCAGTTACTGGGGAAGCTGAGGTGGGAGGATAGAGCAGTGGTGTGAGTCCAGCTGGTTGACGCTGTAGTGAGCGATAATTGCACCACTGCACTCCAGCCTAGGCCACAAAGCAAGACCCATCTCTAAAAAAATAAACAGATTAGAGTTGGGTGTGGTGTCTTTTGCACATAATCCCAGCTATTCGGGAAGCTGCGGGCCTGATAGAGGATTGATAGAGGCCGAGAGTTCAGGGCTGTCCTGGGCAACATAGCAAGACACCTGTCTCTAAAAAAAAATAGAAAAAAATTAGCCAGGTGGGGCTTGCACTTGTAGTCCCAGCTACTCAAGAGGCTGAAGCAAGAGGATTGCTTGAGCCCAGGATTTTGGGGGTACAGTGAGCTGTGATTTCACCACTGCGCTCCAGCCTAGACAACAGTGAAATCTCATCTCTGCAAACAAACAAAAAAGAATTCCAGCTGGGCTTGGTGGCACGTACCTGTAGTCCCAGCTATTTGGGAGGCTGAGGCTGGAGGATCTCTTGAGTCCAGGAGTTCTGGGCTGTATTGTGCTATGCCGATTGGCTGTCCTCACTAAGTTCGGCATCAATATGGTGACCTCCCAGGAGCAGGGGACCACCAGGTTGCCTAAGGAGGGGTGAACCGGCCCAGGTCGGAAACGGAGTAGGTCAAAACTCCCATGCTGATCAGTAGTGGGATGGTGCCTGTGAATAGCCACTGCACTCCAGCCTGGGCAACATAGCGAGACCCTGTCTCTTAAAAAAAAAAAAAAAAAAAAAAAAGAATTTTAAGGCCAGGCACAGTGGCTCATGCCTGTAATTCCAGCACTTTGGGAGGCCAAGGTGGGCAGATCACTTGAGGTCAGGAGTTGGAGACCAGCTTGGCCAACATGGGAAAACCCAGTCTCTGCTAATAATACAAAAATATTAGCTGGGTGTGATGGTGTGCACCTGTAATCCCAGCTACTTGGGAGGCTAAGGCAGGAAAATTGCTTGAACCCAGGAGGCCAAGGTTTCAGTGAGCCAAGATCACATCACTGCACTCCAGCCTGGGTGACAGAGTGAAACTGTCTCAGAAACAAACAAACCAAAAAGAAAAAGGTGAGTATGATCTATTCCTTCAGAGAACAAAATCCAAATAGTAGTTTATCTTAATTTTTTTTCCATAGGTAACATATGCGCATAATACAGGATTTGGGGTGTACAGTGAAAAATAAGATTCTCCCGTCTTGGTCTCATAGGCCACCGAGATACCACCATTGCTCCTCCTCCCTCTGTTATCAGTTTCTTGTATCTTTCCAGGAATAATTTTTGAATTTATAACTGTGTGTCTGTGTATGTGTATGTGTGTGTGTTTGTTTGTTTATTTGTGAGATGGAGTCTTGCTTTGTCGCCCAGACTAGAGTGCACTGGTGCAATCTCAGCTCACTGCAACCTCCACCTCTTGGGTTCAAGCAATTCTCCTGCCTCAGCCCCCTGAGTAGCTGGGATTACAGGCGCCTGCCACCATGCCCAGCTAATTTTTGTATTTTTAGTAGAGTTGGTGTTTCACCATCTTGATCAGGTTGGTCTTGAACTCCTGACTTTGTCATCCACCTGCCTTAGCCTCCCAAAGTGCTGGGATTACAGGCGTGAGCCACCACACCTGGCCGATATGTGTGTTTTAATAAATGACAGCAAATTATTCTCCCATTCTATACCTTGCATTCATTCATTGAACAATTTATCTTGGAGACCATCTCATGAGCCTCCTCATTTGTTAAAAAAAAAAAAAAGAAAACGTTTATTTAGATCATTCACATATGCAAATTACCAATTTAAAGTGTATGATTCTACAAACCACAGTGCTTCTGTTATTCATGTTAAAAAAAGTATGATTCAGTGGTTTTGTTTTAAAATACAATCAGGGTTGTATAGTCATCACAGTGTAATTTTAGATCAATTTTTTATCTCCTAAAAGAAACCAAATACCTATTAGCAGTCAGTCACTATTCCTCTCCTACATGCCCTGGCCATAGGCAACCAGTAATCTACTTTCTGTTTATGGGTTTACCTATTCTGGACATTTCATATACTTGGAATCATACAATATGTAGTCTTTCGTGACTAGCTTTTTTAGTTTTTTTTTTTTTTTTGAGACGGAGTCTTGCTCTGTTACCCAGGGTGGAGTACAGTGGTGAGATGTCAGCTCACTGCAACCTCCACCTCCCAGCTTCAAGAAATTCTTTTACCTCGGCCTCCTGAAGGATTACACACCCCCTGCCTGGCTAATTTTTGCATTTTTTTGGTAGAGATGGGTTTCACCGTAATGGCCAGGCTGATCTTGAACTCAAGTTTTCCTTTCTGTAGGATGAATATCTAGGAGTACGCTGTTTTTCCTGGGGAGCTAGAGGGGTGTTTGATTTACTGTTCTTGGTTTTAGTATAATTTACATACAATAAAATGCACAGATCTTAAATGTTCAGTAGGAGGAGTTCGACAGTTGTATAAACCCATGTCTTGCCACCCACTCAAATGTGTTACAGTTTTAAAATCCTACCATATCAAGGAATAGTTTAGGAAACTAAGGGTAATGTTAGTCTGGCAGTGGGTGTGTGGTTATCATCTGTTTTGTTTTTATAGGAAGAAATAGCTTGCTTAGCCAGAATTCAAAATTTGGAAGTATTGTTTGCTTTTCAGCAAGGTCAATGACAGCAGTAAATTTTTGTCTAGTTTCTTTTTTTTTTTTTTTTTTTTTTTTGAGACGGAGTTTCGCTCTTGTTACCCAGGCTGGAGTGCAATGGCACGATCTCGGCTCACCACAACCTCCGCCTCCTGGGCTCAGGCAATTCTCCTGCCTCAGCCTCCTAAGTAGCTGGGATTACAGGCATGCACCACCACGCCCAGCTAGTTTTTTGTATTTTTAGTAGAGACGGGGTTTCACCATGTTGACCAGGATGGTCTCGATCTCTTGACCTCGTGATCCACCCGCCTCGGCCTCCCAAAGTGCTGGGATTACAGGCTTGAGCCACCGCGCCCGGCCTTTTTTTTTTTTTTTTTTTTTTTTTTTTTTGAGACGGAGTTTCGCTCTTGTTACCCAGGCTGGAGTGCAATGGCGCGATCTCGGCTCACCGCAACCTCCGCCTCCTGGGTTCAGGCAATTCTCCTGCCTCAGCCTCCTGAGTAGCTGGGATTACAGGCACGCGCCACCATGCCCAGCTAATTTTTTGTATTTTTAGTAGAGACGGGGTTTCACCATGTTGACCAGGTTGGTCTCGATCTCTCGACCTTGTGATCCACCCGCCTCGGCCTCCCAAAGTGCTGGGATTACAGGCTTGAGCCACCGCGCCCGGCCTTTTTGTCTAGTTTCTTAGGGAGAAACTGATTTTTTCCCTTCCCCAGAAGTTCCATTTACTTCTTTCTTCTTTCTTTTTTCCTTTTTTTTTTTTTTTTGAGACGGAGTCTCACTGTCGCCAGGGCTGGAGTGCAATGGCCTTATCTCGGCTCAGTGCAACCTCTGCCTCCCAGGTTCATGTCTCAGCCTCCTGACTAGCTGGGATTACAGGCACATGCCACCATGCCTGGCTAATCTACCTGTTTTTAGTAGAGACGGGGTTTCACGATGTTGGCCAGGCTGGTCTCAAACTCCTGACCTCAAGTGATCTACCTGCCTCACCCTCCCAAAATGCTGTGATTGCAGGCATGAGCCACCGTGCCCAGCCTCCACTTATTTCATTAAAGTGACATTGGAGCTATTCCTTAAGGTTATTTCCTAATTTCATTCAACCTCACTGGAAACAAGAAAACAAAAAAAATCCTAGTTTGGTAATGTGAATATTCATATTTGGTACTATGTAGATAGGCTGTATTTTTTTGTCTCCAAATCCTAAGGTCTCGGCCCACTGCACCCTCTGCCTCCTGGGTTCAAGGGATTCTCTTGCCTCAGCCTCCAGTAGCTGGATTACAGGTGCCTGCCACCATGCCCAGCTAATCTTTTATAATTTTAGTAGAGAGAGGTTTCACCATGTTGGCCAGGCTGGTCTCCAACGCCTGGTCTCAAGTGATCTGCCCACTTTGACCTCCCAAAGTGCTGGGATTACAGGCATGAGCCACCACACCCAGCCCTAAAAAAAATTTTTAAAGAGGCGGGCGTGGTGGCTCATGCCTGTAATCCCAGCACTTTGGGAGGCCAAGGCAGGTGGATCACAAGGTCAAGAGTTCTAGACTAGCCTGGCCAACATTGTGAAACCCCGTCTCTACTAAAAATAGAAAAATTAGGTGAGCATGGTGGCATATGCCTGTAGTCCCAGCCACTCGAGAGGCTGAGGCAAGATAATTGCTTGAACCCAGGAGGCGGAGGTTGCAGTGAGCTGAGACTGCGCCATTGCACTTCAGCCTCAGTGATAAAGTCAGACTCCTCTCAAAAAAAAAATTTAAAGAGACAGGACTGAGTGTGGTGGTGGCCCAAGCCTGTAATTTCAGACTCAGGTAGGCTGAGGCAGAATTGCTTGAGGCCAGGTGTTTGAGACCAGCCTGGGTAGCATAGCAAGACCCCATCTCTACCAAAAAAAAAAAAAAAAAAAAAAAAAAAATTAGCTGGGTGCAGTGGTGTGCATCTGTAGTCCTAGCTACTTAAGAGGTTGAGATGGGAAAGTTGCTTGAGTCCACGAGTTCATGGCTACAGACAATCATGATTGCACCCCTGCACTCTAGCCTGGCTTGCAGAATGAGACCTTGTCTTAAAATTAAAAAGAGAGAGAGAGAGAGAGAGAGAAAGAAAGAGAAAGAGAGAAAGAGAAGGATTGAGACAGTGTCTCATAATGTTGCCAAGTCTAACCTCAAACTCCTGGGCTCAAGCAGTACTCCTAACTCAGCTCCCTGAGTAGCTGGGGTTACAGGTGCATAGCACTAGACCCAGCTATGTCTCCAGATGTTATAACAGAAATTCTCATTCAAAAATCTTTATTATAAAATGTCTCCACTTATTTTGTGTGATACTCAGTATTATTTGGGAAGTCCCTTGAAGGTTGTGGGAGTGTTTTGAGAGATGTAGTATGTTCAGTGTGAGGCTAGAGTGATGAGGATACAGTTTGATAATCTTTAATGGGGCTTTTCCATAGAACTTGTGCTGGGAAAATAGTTAGCTTTTATAATATTAGAACAGCTATTAGCATGTTAAGAAAGGTTTCTCTGCTGACTCTTCTATTGGTAATGTTTGTTGATAGGAGAGAAGGGGAGAAGGAGGCGACATATGGTTAAAACAACCAAGTGATCCTAATACTCTGCTGTCCCTTTCAGCTGGTTCTTGGCCAGCAAGTCAGCCTAGTTTATCTTTTTTTTTTTTTTTTTAAACCAGTACATACTTAGTTGCTTTTATTGAGAGTAAACCAGGAGAACATGACTTCTTATATTACTGTTACTATTATTTTTTTGAGAGTCTCGTTCTGTCGCTCAAGCCGGAGTGCAGTGGCCTGATCTCAGCTCACTGCAAACTCTACCTCCTGAGTTCAAGCAGTTCTCTTGCCTCAGCCTTCCAAGTAGCTGAGATTACAGACACTTGCCACCAGGCCTGACTATTGGCTAGTTTTTGTATTTTTAGTAGATACCAGGTGTCAACATGTTGTCCAGGCTGGTCTCAAAACTCCTAACCTCAAGTGATCTGCTTGCCTTGGCCTCCCACGGTGGTGGGATTACAGGCGTGAGGCACTGGGCCAGGCCAGATTTCTCATATTAGAAAGTCAGACAGTGTGTTGAGGAAGAACTCAGCACTAGGGAAAAGAGTAGAATAGATACAGATAGACATTTATGTTGCCAGCTTTTTTTTTTTTTTTTTTTTGCCAGCTTTTACCGAGTTGTGAAAGTCATTGACATAACTTCTGCAGGTTCATATTCCCACAATTTTGCCCAATAAAATATTCCATATGCTGTGAGCTTATCCCTGATAACAGACATTCATTTTATAAGAAGATGGTCTAGGCTGGGTGCAGTGGCTTACACCTGTAATTCTAGCACTTTGGGAGGCGGAGGTGGGTGGATTATGAAGTTAAGAGATTGAGACCATCCTGGCCAACATGGTGAAACCCCATCTCTACTAAAAATACAAAAATTAGCTGGGCTTGGTGGCATGTGCCTCTAGTCCCAGCTACTTGGGAGGCTGAGGCAGGAGAAATGCTTGATCCCAGGAGGTGGAGGTTGCAGTGAACTGAGAACGCGCCACTGCACTCCAGCCTGGTGACAGAGCGAGACTCCGTCTAAAAAAAAAACGAAGATGGTTTATATGTGCCATAATCATCATTAATTAATTTTCAAAGTTGCTTATAAAAGAGGTGGAGATGTTTGTCTTGGCTCCCACTGAGGAAAAGGAGATACATTTTTCCACATCCAGTTTGCTTGGTTCCTGGTTGGTAAAGATGTACCAGGCCGTGCAACTAAAATGATTCCATGGCAAGGATATCGCTTGATGCTAGTTGTTCATTTACAGGTAGCTTTTGAAAATGGCTGCCTCTCATTTCACCGGGCTCACAGCTGTTGCTGATGTAATTAAAGATCTAGACACTCAGATAGCTGTAAGTAAGTTTGAGGCTACTGTGGGCAAAACTTGGTGAATGTGCTTCTGATTGTCATGACACCCAAGCTGACGTCCACAGAGTAAACCTCATGGCTGTAAGATTCAGGAGTCTCAGCTGCTTCAGGCTAGGGTCCCTGCATGTACTTAGATTGCTAACACTCAGAGAAAAATTGCTCTTAATGAAAAGGAGTTTACTTTTAACAACAGCTTAAAGTTACGTTTTTGGGGCATACCCCTGACATTGACTTAAGCATGTTTGAAATGCCAAAATGAACTAGTCTGTATTGTTAAGCTTTGTGACTGATTTTTTTAAAGGATGCGATTGTGCCATGACTTATTTGAATTTAACATTATTTGATACTTTAAAAATAATGCATGTAGTACTTAACTATTTTTACAAAGTTCTCAAAAATGTCTTGCTTATTCTAGTTTATTTTATTTTGTTTCATTTTATTTTTAGACAATGTCTCACTCTGTCACTTAGGCTGGAGTGCAGTGGTGGTATGATCATACCTCATTGCAGCCTCAACTTCTTGGATTCAGGCAATCCTCCTCCCTTAGCCTCCCGAGTAGCTAGGACTACATGCTAAGTGGGTCCAGCTAAGTGGGATTTTTTTTTTTTTTTTTTTTTTTTTTTTTTTTTTTTTTTTTGAGATAGAATTTGACTCTTGTTGCCCAGGCTGGAGTACAATGGTGCAATCTCAGTTCAACGCACCCTCTGCCTTCCAGGTTCAAGCAGTTCTCCTGCCTCAGCCTCTCGAGTAGCTGGGATTACATATGCTAACATGCCTGGCTAATTTTGTATTTTTAGTAGAGACAGGGTTTCTTCATGTTGGCCAGGCTGGTCTCGAACTCCCAGCCTCAGATGATCTGCCTGCCTGGGCCTCTCAAAGTGCTGGGATTATAGGCGTGAGCCACCATGCCTGGCCCCTAAGTGGTTTTTTGTTTGGTTTGTTTGTTGAGACAGAGTCTCATTCTGTTGCCGAGGCTGGAGTACAGTGGCACGTTCTTGGCTCACTGCAAGCTCTGTCTCTTGTGTTCAAATGATTCTCCTGCCTCAGCCTTCCCAGTAGCTGGGAGGGATTACAGGAGTGTGCCACCATGCCCAGCCAATTTTTTTGTATTTTTGGTAGAGATAGGGTTTCACCATGTTGGTCAGGCTCATCTCGAACTCCTGACCTCAGGTAATCCATCCACTTTGGCCTCCGAAGGTGCTAGGATTATATGCGTGAGCCACCAAGCCCAGCCCCAGCTAAGTTTTTGCAGATAGGGCTTCTCTATATTGCCCAGGCTATTCTGTAACTCCTGGGCTCAAGTGATCCACTTCAGGCACCCAAAGTGCTGGGATTACAATGAGCCACTGCACCCAACCCTAGTTTATTTTTGTACATAAGTTTCCTTATTTCATTTACTTTCTTCCTTGTTTCAATTTTGTGGACAAATTTATTTAACATTTAGAGAAGAGATGGTTTCTAAACGTCAGGTGAAAGCAATAACCATTCTTGATTCCCTCAATTTTTAACATGTAGGTATTAAATGGTCACTATTTCATATATACTGAAGAACTCTCAAAGTCTAACAGACCTGATTTTACTTACTTTTTTTTTTTTTTTTTTTTTTGGGTAGAGATGAGGTCTCGCTATGTTGCCCAGGCTGGTCTTGAACTACTGGCCTCAAGTGATCTGCCCACCTGGCCCTCCCAAAGTGCTGGGATTACAGTTGTAAACCATTGCAGCAGGCCTCTTTTTACTCTCAAGGCTCATCCTTTATTACAGGTTCTTCTAGAACTAATTCTTGTGCTTTTCTTCTTCAGTTAATTGGCCTTGGTCCTCACAGCTCCAAAAAGAAACAGGATCTCGATAAGCTCTATGAGCTGAAGTCCAAAGCTCGGCAGATTATGAACCAGTTTGGCCCCTCAACCCTAATCAACCTCTCCAATTTCTCATCCATAAAACCGGAACCAGCCAGCACCCCTCCACAAGGCTCCATGGCCAATAGTACTACAGTGGTAAAGATACCAGGCACTCCTGGAACAGGAGGTCGTCTTAGCCCTGAAAACAATCAGGTATCATCCTCTTACTCTTTCTTCCCTGTAGCCACCTCTTACCTGTTATTTCAACCTGTAATACTTAAGAGATGTCTATCTTATATGCTGCCTTTTTCTTTCTTTTTTTTTTTTTTTTTTTTTTTTTGAGACGGAGTTTTCGCTCTTGTTACCCAGGCTGGAGTGCAATGGCGCAGTCTTGGCTCACCGCAACCTCCGCCTCCTGGGTTCAGGCAATTCTCCTGCCTCAGCCTCCTAAGTAGCTGGGATTACAGGCATGTGCCACCATGCCCAGCTAATTTTTTGTATTTTTAGTATAGACGGGGTTTCACTATGTTGACCAGGATGGTCTCAATCTCGACCTCGTGATCCACCCACCTTGGCCTCCCAAAGTGCTGGGATTACAGGTGTGAGCCACCGCGCCTGGCATGCTGCCTTTTTCTTTTAGCTGAAAAGGTCTTTTCCCTCTTGTGGATTTCTAACTTTCTTTTTGTTTGTTTGTTTGTTTGTTTGTTTGTTTTGAGACGGAGTTTCACTCTTGTTACCCAGGCTGGAGTGCAATGGCGCGATCTTGGCTCACTGCAACCTCTGCCTCCTGGGTTCAGGCAATTCTTCTGCCTCAGCCTCCTGAGTAGCTGGGATTACAGGCACGCGCCACCATGCCCAGATAATTTTTTTTTTTTTTTTTTTTTGAGACAGAGTTTTGCTCTCGTTACCCAGGCTGGAGTGCAATGGCGCAATCTCGGCTCACTGCAACCTCCACCTCCTGGGTTCAGGCAATTCTCCTGTCTCAGCCTCCTGAGTAGCTGGGATTACAGGCTTGAGCCACTGCACCCGGCCCTCAGATAATTTTTTGTATTTTTAGAAGAGATGGGGTTTCACCATGTTGACCAGGATGGTCTCGATCTCTTGACCTTGTGATCCACCCGCCTCGGCCTCCCAAAGTGCTGGGATTACAGACGTATTTGTTTGTTTTATTAAGGCTAGTCAAGTTTGTTTGTTTTAATGTAAGTAGAGAGTTTATTTGGGCCAATTTGAGAACCCCAACTCAGGAGGCAGAGATTCAATTTGCCCTGAATATATGCTCCTCTAACATTCTTGAGCAAATTATCATGTACAGTGTTTGTCAAGTTTTACTTTGTTGTATATTGTTGTGTATATGCATGTATACATCCATCCATCCATACACACTAACACAATACCTTGCCTGTGATAGGTTTTTTCTTTCATTTTGATAGGTGTTTTATATATATGTTAACTGTATAGTTGTTAAATAACGTAATTGATTCATTTTTCCTATGATGGAAATACTCTTGGTTCTAGCCATTCCATCTTCTAGTTCATCCAATTCCTGCCATTATTAATTTTCTGCAGTGATTCTAAAATCTGCTCCCTTCTTTCTACCCATAATTCTGATTTTGCCTCCAGAGCCACAAGAAATAAGTATAATCTCTTTGACTTGGGTTTCGTAGGCTGTGTAGAAAAAATGAATGAGTTGGCCCAGTATTTCAAGGGAATGAGTGAAGGAACTGGCAAAGGTTAATGAGGGATGGTTGGGCAGACAATCAGGAGATCAGCCTCTTTTGAATATGGAGTCTGTTGTAGAAGACAGAATTTAAAATTGTATAGGTAGCTGGGCATGGTGGCTCAAGCTTGTAATCCCAGCACTTTAGGGAGGCTGAGGCACGCGGATCACCTGAGGTCGGGAGTTCGAGAGGAGCCTAAGCAACATGGAGATCAAGACTATCCTGGCCAACATGGTGAAACCCCATCTCTACTAAAAATACAAAATTACCTAGGCATGGTGGCGCATGCCTGTATTCCCAGCTACTTGGGAAGCTGAGGCAGGAAAATCGCTTGAACCCGGGAGGTGGAGGTTGCCATGAGCTGAGATCCTGACATTGCACTTCAGCCTGGGCAGCAAGAGAGAAATTCTGCCTCAAAAAAAAAAAAAAATTGTATAGGTATGGTTATGGCAGAACATAATGACTCTGTACTAGTAAGTTTCCATTGGAACTTTTAGGTAATATACAATCTTTGCAGATACTTAATAATGAAGTAAAAGTATATAATAAAAATAGTGTGTCCTAGAGAGGAGTAACTTGGCAGTAAGGGGACAGGATGGGTAGAAAACGGAGTTAGACTGGGTGGATGACCAATTCTAAGACTTTTGCAATAAATCAAGACATGTGGCCGGGCACAGTGGCTCACGCCTGTAATCCCAGCACTTTGGGAGGCCGAGGCGGGTGGATCATGAGGTCAAGAGATCGAGACCATCCTGGTCAACATGGTGAAACCCCATCTCTACTAAAAATACAGAAAATTAGTGGGGCATGGTGGCGCGTGCCTGTAATCGCAGCTACTCAGGAGGCTGAGGCAGGAGAATTGCCTGAACCCAGGAGGCGGAAGTTGTGGTGGGCCGAGATTGCGCCATTGCACTCCACCCTGGGTACCAAGAGCGAAACTCCGTCTCAAAAAAGAAAAAAAAATCAAGACATGTAGTGAAGGCTTGAATTAGATGATTAGGATAGAATGAAGAAGAATGGCCGGGCGCGGTGGCTCAAGCCTGTAATCCCAGCACTTTGGGAGGCTGAGGCGGGTGGATCACAAGGTTAAGAGATCGAGACCATCCTGGTCAACATGGTGAAACCCCGTCTCTACTAAAAATACAAAAAATTAGCTGGGCATGGTGGCGCGTGCCTGTAATCCCAGCTACTCAGGAGGTTGAGGCAGGAGAATTGCCTGAACCCAGGAGGCGGAGGTTGCGGTGAGCCGAGATCGTGCCATTGCACTCCAGCCTGGGTAACAAGAGCGAAACTCCGTCTCAAAAAAAAAAAAAAAAAAGAATGAAGAAGAATGGATAGATATGAGACATCATTAACAAATACTGATTTATTTTTTAGAGAAAGGGTTTTGCTCTGTTGCCCAGGCTAGAGTGCAATGGTATAGTCATAGCTCACTATAGCCTCAAATTTCTGGGTTCAAGCAATCTTCCCACCTCAGCCTCCTGAATAGCTAGAACCATAGGCATGCACCATCATACTTGGTTAATTTTTTTTTTTTTTTTTTTTTTTTTGTAGAGACAAGGTCTTGCTGTGTTGCCCAGGCTGGCCTCAAGTGATCTTCCCTCCTCTGCCTCCCAAAATTCTGGGATTACAGATGTGAGCCACTACGCCCAGCTGAATATTCATTTTAGAAAATTATTTTCAGTCGGCCGGGCGCGGTGGCTCAAGCCTGTAATCCCAGCACTTTGGGAGGCCGAGGCGGGTGGATCACGAGGTCAAGAGATCGAGACCATCCTGGTCAATATGGTGAAAACCCCGTCTCTACTAAAAATACAAAAAATTAGCTGGGCATGGTGGCACATGCCTGTAATCCGAGCTACTCAGGAGGCTGAGGCAGGAGAATTGCCTGAACCCAGGAGGCGGAGGTTGCGGTGAGCCGAGATCGCGCCATTGCACTCCAGCCTGGGTAACAAGAGCGAAACTCCGTCTCAGAAAAAAAAAAAAAAAAAAAAAAAAAAAAAGAAAATTATTTTCAGTCAGGCATGGTGGCTCATATCTGTAATCCCAGCACTTTGGGAGGCCAAGTGGGCAGATCAACTGAGGTTGGGAGTTCGAGACCAGCCTGTCCAACATGGAGAAACCCCGTCTCTACTAAAAATACAAAATTAGCCAGGTGTGGTGGCACATGCCTATAATCCCAGCTACTCAGGAGGCTGAAGCAAGAAAATCGCTTGAACCCGGGAGGCAGAGGTTGCAGTGAGCCGAGATTAAGCCATTGCACTCCAGCCTGGGTAATAAGAGCAAAACTCTGCCTCAAAAAAACAAACAAAAAAAAATTATTTTCTTTTTTTCTTACTTCAAAAATTATACATGTTTATTACAGAAGCTGCAGAAATACACAAAAAATAAATAGCCCATAATTCTAATGCCACCACCATAAAATAGCCATGGTTAACATTTTAGTGTATGTCTTTTTTTTTTTTCCCCTCTTTCGTTCTCTTTTTTTTTTTAGTGGAATTTTACTAGAAGCTTTAGAGTAAGAAAGAAAGAAAAGTGCCTAATTTTTAAAAATTTTATAAATATATATATATATATATATATATATTTTTTTTTTTTTTTTTTTTTTGAGACGGAGTTTCGCTCTTGTTACCCAGGCTGGAGTGCAATGGCACGATCTCGGCTCACCGCAACCTCCGCCTCCTGGGTTCAAGCAATTCTCCTGCCTCAGCCTCCTGAGTAGCTGGGATTACAGGCATGTGCCACCATGCCCAGCTAAATTTTTGTATTTTTTTTTAGTAGAGACAGGGTTTCACCATGTTGACCAGGATGGTCTCGATCTCTTGACCTCGTGATCCACCCGCCTCGGCCTCCCAAAGTGCTGGGATTACAGGCTTGAGCCACCGCGCCCGGCCCTATATATATGTATATATATATATGTTTAGATTTTTTTTTAAATAGAGATGCAGTCTTGCCATGTTGCCTAGGCTGGTTTCAAATACCTGACTTTAGGCAGTCCTCCCGCCTCGGCCTTCCAAAGTGCTAGTGGGATTACAGGTGTGAGCCACTGTACCTGGCCCTTTCTTTTTTTTTTTTTTGGAGACAGTTTTGCTCTGTCCCCAGGCTATAGTGCAGTGGCATGATCTCGGCTCACTGTAACCTTCGCCTCCCGGGTTCAAGCAATTCTCCTACCTCAGTCTCCTGAGTAGCTGGGACTACAGGGGAGCGCCAACACACCCAGCTATTCTTTTTGTATTTTTAGTGGAGACAGTGTTTCACCGAGTTGGCCAGGATGGTCTTGATCTTTTGACTTCGTGATCCGCTCACCTCAGCCTCTCAAAGTGCTGGGATTACAGACGTGAGCCACTGTACCCAGCCCTTTTTGTTGTTGTTTTTTTATATGGAGTCTCACTGTGTCACCCAGGCTGGAGTGCAGTGGCATGATCTCAGCTCACTGCAACCTCCACCTCCTGGGTTCAAGTGATTCTCCTGCCTCTGCCTCCTGAGCAGCTGGGACGACAGGTGCCCACCACCATGCCCAACTAATTTTTATATTTTTTAGTAGAGATGGAGTTTCACCATGTTGGCCAGGCTGGTCTCGAACTCCTGACTTCATGATCCGCCTGCCTCAACCTCCCAAAGTGCTCAGATTACAGGTGGAGGGCTTGCTGTGGTCCCCAGGCTGGAGTGTAGTGGCACGATGCAGTCTTTAACTCATGGCCTCAAGTGATCCTCCTGTCTCAGCTTCCTGAATACCTGGGACTACAGGCACAGATCACTGTGCCTGGCTTTCTTTTGATTACTTTTTTTTTTTTGAGACGGAGTTTCACTCTTGTTACCCAGGCTGGAGTGCAATGGTGCAATCTCGGCTCACCGCAACTTCCGCCTCCTGGGTTCAGGCAATTCTCCTGCCTCAGCCTCCTGAGTAGCTGGGATTACAGGCATGCGCCACCATGCCCAGCTAATTTTTTTTTTTTTTTTTTTTTTTTTTTTTTGAGATGGAGTTTCACTCTTGTTACCCAGGCTGGAGTGCAATGACGTGATCTTGGCTCACCGCAACCTCCGTCTCCTGGATTCAAGCAATTCTCCTGCCTCAGCCTCCCGAATAGCTGGGACTACAGGCGTGCACCACCATGCCCAGCTAATTTTTTTTTTTTTTGTATTTTTAGTAGAGACGAGGTTTCACCATGTTGACCAGGATGGTCTCGATCTCCTGACCTCGTGATCCACCCGCCTCGGCCTCCCAAAGTGCTGGGATTACAGGCTTGAGCCACCGTGCCCAGCCATTCTTTTGATTACTTTTTAAATTTTATTTTTATTTTATCCGACGAGTGGGGAGGAAGGAGCTTGATCACTTTTTAATGGCATACATATGTAACATGACGTTTCCTTTATGAAGGCTGCCCTCAGAGAGTTTTAGCTAATTGAGTCAGAAACAGGGAAGTGTACAAATATGGACAATGAAAAAGGGTGCACAAGGTACAATAGAGGCCAAACGAGGAAGTGGTTACTTATACTGGGATGGGCTAGGAAAGGCATCACAAAGAGGCACCATGAGCTGAACATGTAGGAAGAAGGGAGGAAGAGCATGTATAGCACTTTGGAAGGCCAAGGTGGAAGAATCACTTGAGCCCAGGAGTTTAAGAGCAGGCTGTACAACATAGTGAGAGCCCATCTCTTCAAAAAAAATAATAAAGTAGCCAGGTGTGGTGGCATGTGCCTATGGTCCCAGCTACCTGGGAAGCTTAGGTGAGAGAACTTGTCAATCAAGGCAACAGTGAGCCATGATCATGCCATTCCACTCCAGTGGGCAATAGAGCGAGACCCTGTCTCAAAAAAAAAAAAAAACAAAACTTGACTAAAGGCAAGGGGCATGGTACAATTTGTGGTGGTCAGAGAATTGCAAATTTCTTCATGTAGATAAGCACAGTGAGAAAAATACATGAGGGTGGCCGGGCGCGGTGGCTCAAGCCTGTAATCCCCGCACTTTGGGAGGCCGAGGCGGGTGATCACGAGGTCGAGAGATCGAGACCATCCTGGTCAACATGGTGAAACCCCGTCTCTACGAAAAATACAAAAAATTAGCTGGGCATGGTGGCGCGTGCCTGTAATCCCAGCTACTCAGGAAGCTGAGGCAGGAGAATTGCCTGAACCCAGGAGGCGGAGGTTGCGGTGAGCCGAGATTGCGCCATTGCACTCCAGCCTGGGTAACAAGAGCGAAACTCTGTCTCAAAGAAAAAAAAAAAAAAAGAAAAAAAAAAATACATGAGGGTGAAATATAGTGTCTGACAGCTGGATGCTGGCCTGTCTTCAAACTGCTCTTTCTGCCTTTCTCTAAGTTACTTCTGTCTTGACAGTATAGTCTTATAGCAGCATAGTCAGGTAGGGCAGACTGTGAACTCTTTGGAAAGTGGAAACTAAACCCAACAATTTGACAGCCTTTCTTCATTACAGGGTAATGATCTATTTCGTTTCCTTAATACCTGGCTGAAAAATCTTCTCCCAATTAACTTTAGGTATTGACCAAGAAGAAATTGCAGGACTTAGTAAGAGAAGTGGATCCCAATGAGCAGTTGGATGAAGATGTGGAGGAGGTAAGGTGGGGTTGGGTACCCCAGACACTGGTTCCTGAGAACTGGTATAGCATAGTGGTTAAGAGCACAGACAGGCTAGATGCAGTGGCTCATGCCTTTTCAGAGACTGAGGCAGGAAGATTGCTGGAGCCCAGAAGTTCTAAACCAGCCTGGGCAATATAGTGAGACATTGTCTCTGCAAAAAATTACAAAATTAGCTGAGCGTGGTGGTGTGCCCCTGTAGTTCCCGCTACTAGGGAGGCTGAGGTGTTCTTAAACCTCGGAGGCCAAGGTTGCAGTAAGACAAAATTGCGCTGGGCGCGGTGGCTCAAACCTGTAATCCCAGCACTTTGGGAGGCCGAGGCGGGTGGATCACAAGGTCAAGAGATTGAGACCATCCTGGTCAATATGGTGAAACCCCGTCTCTACTAAAAATACAAAAAATTAGCTGGGCATGGTGGCACATGCCTGTAATCCCAGCTACTCAGGAGGCTGAGGCAGGAGAATTGCTTGAACCCAGAAGGCGGAGGTTGCGGTGAGCCGAGATCACGCCATTGCACTCCAGCCTGGGTAACAAGAGTGAAACTCCATCTCAAAAAAAAAAAAAAAAAAGACAAAATTGCACCACTGCACGCCAGCCTGGGTTACAGAGCATGACCCTGTTTCCAAAGAAAAAAGAGGGCCGGGCATGGTGGCTCACACCTGTAATCCTAGCACTTTGGGAGGCTGAGGTGGGCAGATCATGAGGTCAGGAGTTGGAGACCAGCCTGGCCAACATCGTGAAATCCCATCTCTACTAAAAATACAAAAATTAGGGCCAGGCGCAGTGGCTCACGCCTGTAATCTTAGCACTTTGGGAGGCCGAGGTGGGTGGATCACCTGAGGTCAGGAGTTCAAGACCAGCGTGGCCATCATAGTGAAACCCCATCTTTAAAAAAATTAAAAAATGGCCGGGCGCGGTGGCTCAAGCCTGTAATCCCAGTACTTTGGGAGGCCGAGGCTGGTGGATCACGAGGTCAAGAGATCGAGACCATCCTGGTCAACATGGTGAAACCCTGTCTCTACTAAAAATACAAAAAATTAACTGGGCATGGTGGGGCGTGCCTATAATCCCAGCTACTCGGGAGGCTGAGGCAGGAGAATTGCCTGAACCCAGGAGGCAGAGGTTGCGGTGAGCCGAGATCGTGCCATTGCACTCCAGCCTGGGTATCAAGAGTGAAACTCCATCTCAAAATAAATAAATAAATAAAAATAAAAAAATAAGAATAAATAAATAAATAAAATACAAAAATTAGCCAGGCATGGCAGCACACGCCTATAGTCCCACCTATTTAGGAGACAGGCAAGAGAATCACTTGAACCCAGGAGGCAGAGGTTGCAGTGAGCCAAGATCACACCACTGCACTCTAGCTTGGGCAACAGAGTGAGATTTCGGCTCAAAAAAAAAAAAAAAAAGGTTGGGCGCGGTGGCTCATGCCTGTAATCCCAGCACTTTGGGAGGCTAAGGTGGGTGGATCACCTGAGGTCAGGAGTTTGAGACCAACCTGGCCAACAAGGTGAAACCCTGTCTCTACTAAAAATGCAAAACAGTCGGGCGCAGTGGCTCAAGCCTGTAATCCCAGCACTTTGGGAGGCTGAGGCCGGTGGATCACGAGGTCAAGAGATCGAGACCATCCTGGTCAACATGGTGAAACCCCGTCTCTACTAAAAATCCAAAAAATTAGCTGGGCATGGTGGCGCGTACCTGTAATCCCAGCTACTCAGGAGGCTGAGGCAGAAGAATTGCCTGAATCCAGGAGGCGGAGGTTGCTGTGAGCCGAGATCGCGCCATTGCACTCCAGCCTGGATAACGAGAACGAAACTCTGTCTCAAAAAAAAAAAAAAAAAAAAAAATGCAAAACTTAGTGTGGTGGTGGGCGCCTATAATCCCAGCTGCTTGGGAGGCTGAGAGGAGAATCGCTTGAACCTGGAAGGCGGAGGTTGCACCAAGAAAAAAAAAAAAAAAGGGCAGCGCAGTGGCTCATGCCTGTAAATCCAACACTCTGGGAGGCAGGTAGGCAGATCACTTGAGGTCAAGAGTTTGAGACCAGCCTGGCCAACATGGTGAAACCCCATCTCTACTAAATGTAAAAACAAAATTTAGCTGGGTGTGGTGGTACATTCCTGTAATCCCAGCTACTTGGGAGGGTGAGACAGGAGAATCGCTTGAACCCGGGAGGCTGAGGTTGCAGTAAACTGCGATCACGACACTACTCTAGCCTGGGTGACAGAGCAAGACTCTGTCTCAAAAAATAATCATAAAATAAGAGCAGAGACAAATCTAAATTTGATTCTTAGCCCTTCCATATACCAGCTGTGTTGCTGTAGACAGGTTACCTAAGTTTTTGAGACTTAGGTTTCTCCTATATTAGTAGGGTATGGATGTTATTTACCTGCAGGGTTATTGCAATTTATACACATCTAGGAGAATGCCCAATGCTTTACACCCAAAAACTGCTGCTACTTTTGCCTGTTAAAAATGCATAGTCTGGCCGGGCGCGGTGGCTCAAGCCTGTAATCCCAGCACTTTGGGAGGCCGAGGCGGGTGGATCACAAGGTCGAGAGATCGAGACCATCCTGGTCAACATGGTGAAACCCCGTCTCTACTAAAAGTGCAAAAAATTAGCTGGGCATGGTGGCACGTGCCTGTAATCCCAGCTACTCAGGAGGCTGAGGCAGGAGAATTGCCTGAGCCCAGGAGGCGGAGGTTGCGGTGAGCCGAGATCGCGCCATTGCACTCCAGCCTGGGTAACAAGGGCGAAACTCTGTCTCAAAAAAAAAAAAAAAAAAAAAAATGCATAGTCTGTTGCTCATAGGCAATCACTTTCAACAAGTTTAGCTGTTTCTGTAACATTCTTCTGTATTTCTTTTTTTTTGAGATGGAGTTTCGCTCTTGTTACCCAGGCTGGAGTGCAATGGCGCGATCTCGGCTCACTGCAACCTCCGCCTCCTGGGTTCAGGCAATTCTCCTGCCTCAGCCTCCTGAGTAGCTGGGATTACAGGCATGAGCCACCATGCCCAGCTAATTTTTTGTATTTTTAGTAGAGACGGGGTTTCACCATGTTGACCAGGATGGTCTCGATCTCTCGACCTCGTGATCCACCCGCCTCAGCCTCCCAAAGTGCTGGGATTACAGGCTTGAGCCACCGCGCCTGGCCTCATTCTTCTGTATTTCTAAGTAATGTACTTAAAGAGATATTTCACCCATTAATTTTTATAATATTCTCTCTGTTTTTTTTTTTTTGGAGACAGAGTGACAGAGTTTTGCTTTTGTTGCCCAGGCTGGAGTGCAATAGCATAATCTTGGCTCACTGCAACCTCCACCTCCTGGATTCAAGCAATTCTCCTGCTTCAGCCTCCTGAGTAGCTGAGATTATAGGCATGCCCCACCACACCTGGCTAATTTTGTATTTTTAGCAGAGACAGGGTTTCCCCATGTTGGACAGACTGGTCTCAAACTCCCGACCTCAGGTGATCTGCCGACCTCGGCCTCACAAAGTGCTGGGATTACAGGCATGAGCCACTGTGCCTGGCCAACTGTATAATATTCTATTGACTTCCTGTTATGGTAGATGAGAATTTTGTTATACCTCTCACAAATGTGCCATATAACTTTCTCTGTTTTTTGTTTTTGTTTTTGTTTTTTTGATACAGAATCATGCTCTGTCGCCCAGGCTGGAGTATAGTGGCGCAATCTCAGTTTACCGTAACTTCTGCCTCCCAGATTTAAGTGATTCTCCTGCCTCAGCCTCCCGAGTAGCTGAGATTATAGGCATATGCCACCACTCCTGGCTAATTTTTGTATTTTTAGTAGAGGTGGGGTTTTGCCATGTTGGCCAGGCTGGTCTTGGATTCCTGACCTCAGGTGATCCACCACCTCACTCAGCCTCCCAAAGTGCTGAGATTACAGGCATGAGCTACCATGCCTGGTGGCCTATATAACTTTCCTTATCTTTTTTTTTTTTTTGTGAGACAGAGTCTTGCTCAGTTGCTCAGGCTTGAGTGCAGTGGCACGATATTGGCTCACTGCAAACTCCATCTCCCAAGTTCAAGTGATTCTCTCACCTCAGCCTGCCGAGCAGCTGGGATTACAGGTGCAAGCCACCATACCTGACTAATTTTTGTATTTTTATTAGAGACAGGATTTCACCATGTTGGGCAGGCTGGTCTCGAACTTCTGACCTCAAGTGATCCATCCACCTCTGCCTCCCAAAGTGCTGGGATTACAGATGTGAGCCACCACACCCAACCCTGGCTATTCATTCTTAAAGAATGACCCACTGTAGCTGGGCATGGTCGCTTCTGCCTGTAATCCCAGCACTTTGGGAGGCTGAAGTGGGTGGATCATCTGATGTCAGGAGTTCGAGACCAACCTGGCCAACATGGTGAAACCCCATCTCTACTAAAAATATAAAAAATTAGCTGGGGATGGTGGCGCACACCTGTAGTCCCAGCTACTCAGGAGGCTGAGGCAGGAGAATCACTTGAACCCAGGAGCTGGAGGTTGCAGTGAGCCAAGGTTGCACCATTGCACTCCAGCCTGGGCCACAGAGTGAGACCCTGCATCTCAAAAAAAACAAAGAATGACTTACTGAAAAGCTGATTTGAAGCATAATTGATGAATTTAGCCCAGTGATAAATAGGTAAATGTTTAACAACCTGCTCTTTGGAGATAAAGGCTTGATTTGCAGTACTTGATGATTTCTGCAGTGTAACTATTCCTCCCAACATGACATTACTGAATAAAAACTTGGGAAAGGACCGGGCGCGGTGGCTCAAGCCTGTAATCCCAGCACTTTGGGAGGCTGAGGCGGGTGGATCACGAGGTGGAGAGATCGAGACCATCCTGGTCAACATGGTGAAACCCCGTCTCTACTAAAAATACAAAAAAGTAGCTGGGCATGGTGGTGCTTGCCTGTAATCCCAGCTACTCAGGAGGCTGAGGCAGGAGAATTGCTTGAACCCAGGAGGCGGAGGTTGCGGTGAGCCGAGATTGCGCCATTGCACTCCAGCCTGGGTAACAAGAGCGAAACTCCGTCTCAAAAAAAAAAAAAAAAAAAAAAAAAAAAAACTTGGGAAAAGAGGCACATAATTGACTTTTATGAGCTGGTCTCAGTTCATGCTAGCAGACCACAGATGTTACTTCAGGGTAATTTGTTTCACAAGTCAACCTTCCTAATGGAAGATTCCCTAAATGTCAGTATCTGTAAGTCTTTTCTCTGGAATCATTCAGTAGCTCCAGAGAAAAGTCTTCAAGTCTCCTATCTGGAGGGTTGGTTTATTCTTTAGCTTCTTTTTTTTTTTTTTAAATGGAGTCTCGCTTTGTCGCCTAGGCTGGAGTGCAATGACATGGTCTCGGCTCTCTGCAACCTCCGCTTCCTGGGTTCAAATGATTCTCCTGCCTCAACCGCTCGAGTAGCTGGGATTACAGTGCTCACCACCATGCCCAGCTAATATTTGTATTTTTAGTAGAGACAGGGTTTTACCATATTGGTCAGGCTGGTCTCGAACTCCTGACGTCAGGTGATCCACCCGCTTTGGCCTCCCAAAGTGCTGTGATTACAGGTATGAGCCACCATGCCTGGCCAGTTCCCTTTTTTTTTTTTTCTTTTGAGACGGAGTTTCGCTCTTGTTACCCAGGCTGGAGTGCAATGGCGCGATCTCGGCTCACCGCAACCTCCGCCTCCTGGGCTCAGGCAATTCTCCTGTCTCGGCCTCCTGAGTAGCTGGGATTACAGGCACGCGCCACCATGCCCAGCTAACTTTTTGTATTTTTAGTAGAGACGGGGTTTCACTATGTTGACCAGGATGGTCTCGATCTCTTGACCTCGTGATCCACCTGCCTCGGCCTCCCAAAGTGCTGGGATTACAGGCTTGAGCCACCGCGCCCGGCCTTTTTTTTTTTTTTTTTTTTTTTTTTTTTTGATGACAGGGTCACATTATTACCCAGGAGGCTGGAGTTCAGTGGCATGATCATAGCTCACTGTGGCCTTGACCTCCTGGGCTCAAGTGATCCTTTCACCTCAGCCTTCCAAGTAACTGTGACTATGGTGTGCACCACCACACCTGGCTAATTTTTAAATCTTTTGTAAAGATGAGGTTTTGTCATGTTGCCCAGGCTGGTCTTGAATTCCTGGGCTCAAGCAGCCCACCCACCTTGGCCTCCCAAAGTGGTGGGAGTACAGGCCCCATCTCTATAGAAATTTTTTTTTTTTTTTTTTTTTGAGATGGAGTTTTGCTCTTGTTACCCAGGCTGGAGTGCAATGGCGTGACCTCAGCTCACCGCAACCTCCGCCTCCTGGGTTCAAGCAATTCTCTTGCCTCAGCCTCCTGAGTAGCTGGTATTACAGGCAGTCACGACCATGCCCAGCTAATTTTTTTGTATTTTTAGTAGAGACGGGGTTTCACCATGTTGACCAGGATAGTCTCGATCTCTTGAGCTCGTGATCCACCCGCCTCGGCCTCCCAAAGTGCTGGGATTACAGGCGTGAGCCACCGCGCCCAGCCCTCTATACAAATTTTAAAAATTAGCTAGACCTGATGATACATACCTGTAGTCTCAGCTACTTGGGAAGCTGAGATGGGAGGACTGCTTGCGCCCAAGCTGAGATGGGAGGACTACGGTGAGCCATGACTGGGCCACTGTACTCCAACCTGGGCAATAGAGGGACACCCTGTTTCAAAAGCAAAAAAAAAGTTATTGGTTCTTTTCTATGGTACAGCTCAGGAAAAAAAAGTTTATGGGAAATTCTTGCCCATTAAGATTTTTTCTTCTGTTGCTGATGTCTTTGTGGATTAATATTTTATTTTATTTTATTTTATTTTATTTATTTCGAAATGGAGTCTCACTCTATCGCCCAGGCTGGAGTTCAGTGGTATGATCTTTGCTCACTGCAACCTCTGCCTCTCAGGTTCAAGCGATTCTCCTGCCTCAGCCTCCCAAGTAGCTGGGACTAGAGGCACACACCACCATGCCTGGCTAATTTTTGTAATTTTAGTAAAGAGGGGGTTTCATCATATTGGTCAGGCTTGTCTCAAATTCCTGACCTCAGGTGATCCACTCGCTTTGGCCTCCCAGAATGCTGGGATTACAGGCATGAGGCTACCATACCTGGCAATATGGTGTTTTTTGTTTGTTTGTTTTTTGTTATTTTAATGCAGTGAGGGAGGGATAGGCAGTAATTTTTGGAGTTGATCTGTGGTTTAATCAGAAGTCTTTCCCTTAGATGGTATCTGTTTGGTTCCCACAGTAAAGATGACAATGAATTAATGACCAGAATAAGGAATTTTGTGTCTATGGTTGTAATTTTAGTTTGTTTTTGTTTGTCACCAGAAGAAGCCACAGGAAATATATTGACTGATAAAAGTGTCAGTTTTGCCAGGCGCGGTGGCTCACACCTGTAATCCCACCACTTGGGGAGGCCAAGATGGGCGGATCACGAGGTCAGGAGTTAGAGGCCAACCTGACCAACATGGTGAAACCCCATCTTTACTAAAAATATAAAAATTAGACAGGCGTGGTGGTGTGTGCCTGTAACCCCAGCTACTTGGGAGGCTAAGGCAGCAGAATTGCCTGAACCCAGGAAGCAGAGGTTTCAGTGAGCCAAGATTACGCTACTGCACTCCAGCCTAGGCAACAGAGTGAGACTGTGTCTCAAAAATAAATAAATAGGCCGGGCGCGGTGGCTCAAGCCTGTAATCCCAGCACTTTGGGAGGCCGAGGCAGGTGGATCACGAGGTCAAGAGATCGAGACCATCCTGGTCAACATGGTGAAACCCCATCTCTACTAAAAATACAAAAAATTAGCTGGGCGTGGCAGCGCGTGCCTGTAATCCCAGCTACTCAGGAGGCTGAGGCAGGAGAATTGCCTGAACCCAGGAGGCAGAGGTTGCGGTGAGCCGAGATCGTGCCATTGCACTCCAGCCTGGGTAACAAGAGCGAAACTCTGTCTCAAAATAAACAAATAAATAAATAGATAAATAAGTAATCTCAGTTATTTTCATGTATTTATTTATTCATTTATTTTTGAGACAAAGTCTCTTGTCACCCAGGCTGGAGTGCTGTGCCACAATCACAGCTCACTGCAATCTTGATTAACTGGACTCAAGCAAGCCTCCCACTTCAGACTCCCAAGTAGCTGGGACTACAAGTGCATGCCTCCAAACTCAGCTACTTTCTGTATTTTTTGTAGAGACAGGATTTTGCCATCTGTGTTGCCCAGGCTAATCTTGAACTCCAGAGCTGAAGCAAACCATCTGCCTCAACCTCCCAAAGTGCTGGGATTATAGGAGTGAGCCATTGCGCCTGGCCTCATGTAGATGATTATCTTCAGAATTCTCATCCTTCTCTTCATACAGTCCAATAATAATTGATAGTGATGTGGAAAGAACTCAGGATTTAGACTCAGAACCCTTTAGGTGGAATCCTGGTTCCTCTCGTTTCTTTCTTTTTCTTTTTTTTTTTTTTTGAGACGGAGTTTCGCTCTTGTTACCCAGGCTGGAGTGCAATGGCGCGATCTCGGCTCACCGCAACCTCCGCCTCCTGGGTTCAGGCAATTCTCCTGCCTCAGCCTCCCGAGTAGCTGGGATTACAGGCACGCGCCACCATACCCAGCTGATTTTTTGCATTTTTAGTAGAGACGGGGTTTCACCATGTTGACCAGGATGGTCTCGATCTCCTGACCTCGTGATCCACCCGCCTCGGCCTCCCAAAGTGCTGGGATTACAGGCGTGAGCCACCGCGCCCGGCCCTTTTTTTTTTTTTTTTTGAGACGGAGTTTCGCTCTTGTTACTCAGGCTGGAGTGCAATGGCGTGATCTCGGCTCACCGCAACCTCCGCCTCCTGGGTTCAGGCAATTCTCCTGCCTCAGCCTCCTGAGTAGCTGGGCTTACAGGCACGCGCCACCATGCCCAGCTAGTTTTTTGTGTTTTTAGTAGAGACGGGGTTTCACCGTGTTGACCAGGATGGTCTCGATCTCTTAACCTCGTGATCCACCCGCCTCGGCCTCCCAAAGTGCTGGGATTACAGGCTTGAGCCACCGCGCCCAGCCTCGTTTCTTTCTTTTTAATTAATTAATCAACTTATTTATTATTATTTATTTATTTATTTATTTATTTTTTGAGACGGAGTTTCACTCTTGTTACCCAGGCTGGAGTGCAATGGCGCGATCTCGGCTCACCGCAACCTCCGCCTCCTGGGTTCAAGCAATTCTCCTGCCTCAGCCTCCTGAGTAGCTGGGATTACAGGCATGCGCCACCACACCCGGCTAATTTTTGTATTTTTTAGTAGACACGGGGTTTCATCATGTTGGCCAGGATGGTCTCAATCTCTTGACCTCGTGATCCACCCGCTTTGGCCTCCCAAAGTGCTGGGATTACAGGCTTGAGCCACCGCGCCTGGCTATTATTTTTATTATTATTATTATTTTGAGACAGAGTCCCGCTCTGTCACCCAGCCTGGAGTGCAATGGTGCAGTCTTGGCTCACTGCAACCTCAGACTCCCAGGTTTAAACAATTCTCTTGTCTCAGCCTCCCAAGTAGCTGGGATTACAGGCATGAGCCACAATGTCTGGCTTTTTTTTTTTTTTTTTGAGATGGAGTTTCACTTTTGTCGCCCAGACTGGAGTGCCATGGTACCATCTTGGCTCACTGCAACCCCTGCATCCTGGATTCGAGAGATTCTCCTGCCCCAACCTCCAGAGTAGCTGGGATTACAGGTGCCCGCCACCATGCCCAGTTAATTTTGTATTTTTGGTAGAAACAGAGTTTCACTATGTTAGTCAGGCTGGTCTCAAACTCCTGACCTCAGGTGATCCACTTGCCTTGACCTTCCAAAGAGCTGGGATTACAGGAGTGAGCCACCGCACCTGACCCTTAGAGACTGGGTTTCCCCATGTTAGTCAGGCTGGTCTCAAATTTCTGACCTCAAATGATCTGCCCACATCAGCCTCCCAAAGTTCTGGGATTACGGGTGTGAGCCACCATGTCCACTCTCAATTTATTTATTTTTGAATACAGATGAGGGTCTGTCAGTATTGTTGGGCTGGTCTCAAACTTCTTTTTTTTTTTTTTTTTTTTTTTGAGACGGAGTTTTCGCTCTTGTTACCCAGGCTGGAGTGCAATGGCGTGATCTCGGCTCACCGCAACCTCCGCCTCCTGGGTTCAGGCAATTCTCCTGCCCCAGCCTCCTGAGTAGCTGGGATTACAGGCACACGCCACCATGCCCAGCTAATTTTTTTTTGTATTTTTAGTAGAGACGGGGTTTCACCATGTTGACCAGGATGGTCTCGATCTCTTGACCTCGTGATCCACCCGCCTTGGCCTCCCAAAGTGCTGGGATTACAGGCTTGAGCCACCGCGCCCGGCGGTCTCAAACTTCTGACCTCAAATGATCCTTCCAACTCGGCCTCCCAAAGTGCTGGGATTACAGGCATGCGCCACTGCACCTCGCCTTCTGCTTTCTCCTTACATGGCCATGAACACATTAGTCTCTCTGAGTCTCTAAAATTTTCTATAGAATGAATAAAATCCATGTCCGATTTTCTTCACAGGATTATTACAAGGACTAAGTGAGATAATGGGGAAAAAAGTGCTTTTAAGAGACTGTGAGTGAGGAATTCAAATGATTCACTTTTATTTTCCCACTAATTAAGATATGAAAGGTAGGGATTGGGATAGTTGCTCACTGCCAGGTAGAAAGTATATGCCCAGGCCGGGCACTGTGGCTCAAGTCTGTAATCCCAGCACTTTGGGAGGCTGAGATAGGCGGATCACCTGAGGTCAGGAGTTTAAGACCAGCCTGGCCAACACGGTGAAACCCCATCTCTAAAAATACAAAAATTAGCTGGGTGTGGTGGCGGGCACCTGTAATCCCAGCTACTGTGGAGGTTACCACCAGGCTACTCTGGCCAGACCAGCCTAGCCAACATGGTGAAACCCCTTCTCTAAAAATAAAAAATAGCTGGGCGTGGTGGCGGGCGCCTGTAATCCCAGCTACTTGGGAGGCTGAGGCAAGAGAATTGCTTGAACCCAGGAGGCAGAGGTTGCAGAAAACCAAGATCATGCCATTGCATTCCAGCCTGGGCAACAAGAGTGAGATTCCATCTCAACAAAAAAAGAAAGTATATGCTCAGAAAGGTGTGAGTTGCACTCAACTTAGGTAATGCTTTTCTTTTGTCCTTCTCATTCCTCTTCCCCACCTTAGCCCAAATGCTGATTCCAGTCTTCTACTAGAAATCCTGACTAGATATGTAACCTAAGCAGAAAGCAGTTGTCCCACCACCAGAAGCTTATTTGCCAATGTCGTGGTGACTCTCCCCACTTTACCTTCCCCAGATGCTGCTGCAGATTGCCGATGATTTTATCGAGAGTGTGGTGACAGCAGCCTGTCAGCTTGCACGGCATCGCAAGTCCAGCACTCTGGAGGTGAAAGATGTCCAGCTACATTTAGGTAGGTGGTCTTGTTTCTCCCTGAAATATGTATTCAACTGCTGCTTCAGGACTGCCAGGCAAAGTGTAGTCAGAGGAACCTTCATGCCAGAATCAGACTTTTGGGCACTGGGATTTATGTATTAATTCAATAACAGCACTAAATAGAAAATAAAAATCCATCCATGGTAGGGAGAGTGAGCGCAGGCATGGATTTGAAACCAGATTCTGCCACTTTCCAGCTGTATCAGCCTATTTTCCCTACCTGGTTTCTCTTAGACTCTGTTTCTTCATTTGTAAAGTGAGGATCACAGTTTCCTCCTTACAGGATAAATCTGATAATCATAGACTATGTCTGTAAAGTGACTGGCACGGGTCCTGGACAAAGTAGGACCTGGTAAGTATAGGTACTGTTATGTCTCTACCATTCAAATAAAACTGTTCCTCAGTGTTTCCTTACAGTTTTTAGCCTGTTTATGCATTTTTCCCCAAGCTGATAATTATAATATACATACAACTTTATATTCTTAACAGACACTAAATTTGAGTTTGGGTTTTTCTGGGAGATACTTAGCTAATAGTGATAACCATAATCACTTGGAAATGAATAAGCAGCCCTCTGCATTGGTTACAGTGTGATCAAAAGAAAGATATCAGTATATGTATGTGTGTGTGTGTGTGTGTGTGTGTGTGTGTGTGTATATATATATATATATATATATATATATAATTTTAATTATTATTATTATTTCTTTTTTTTTTTTTTTGAGATGGAGTTTTGCTCTTGTTACCCAGGCTGGAGTGCAGTGGCATGATCTCGGCTCACCACAACCTCCGCCTCTTGGATTCAGGCAATTCTCCTGCCTCAGCCTCCTGAGTAGCTGGGATTACAGGCACGCGCCACCATGCCCAGCTGATTTTTTTGTATTTTGAGTAGAGACGGGGTTTCACCATGTTGACCAGGATGGTCTCCATCTCTTGACCTCGTGATCCATCCACCTTGGCCTCCCAGAGTGCTGGGATTACAGGCATGAGCCACCGCACCTGGCCTTAATTTTAGTTATTATTTTTTTTTTGGGACAGAGTCTTGCTTTGTCACCAGGCTGGCATGCAGTGGCGCAATCTCAGCTCACTGCAACCTCTGCCTCCTGGGTTCAAGTAATTCTTCTGCCTCAGTCTCCTGAGTAGCTGGGACCACAGATGTGTGCCACTACACCCGGCTAATTTTTTTGTATTTTTAATAGACATGGAGTTTCACCATGTTGGCAAGGATGGTCTTGATCTCTTGACCTCGTGATCCGCCCACCTTGGCCTCCCAAAGTGCTGTGATTACAATAATTTTAATTTTTAAAATTTTGTTTGTTTATTTATTTATGTATTTTGAGACGGAGTCTTGCTCTGTCACCCAGACTAGAGTTCAGTGACGCGATCTCAGCTCACTGCAACCTCTGCCTCCTGGGTTCAAGCGAGTCTCCTACTTCAGCTTCCTGAGTAGCTGGGACTACAGGCACCTGCCAATGCACCAGGCTAATTTTTGTATTTTTAGTAGAGACAGGGTTTTGCCATATAGGCCAGGCTGGTCTCGAATTCCTGACCTCGTGATCCACCTGCCTCAGCCTCCTAAAGTGCTGGGATTACAGGCATGAGCCATTGCGCCCAGCTATTTTTTTATTTTTTGAGATGAGTCTTGCCTTGTCACCCAGGCTGGAGTGCAATGGCACCATCTCAGCAACCTCTGCCTTCCAGGTTCAAGTGATTCTCCTATCTCAGCCTCCCAAGTAGCTGGGACTGCAGACCTATACCACCACACCTGGCTAATTTTTGTATTTTCAGTAGAGATGGAGTTTCATCATGTTGAGTCATGCTGGTCTCGAACTCCTGGCCTCAGGTGATTCACCTGCTTTGGCCTCCCATAGTGCTAGGATTACTACAGTCATGAGCCACTATGCCTGGCCCAGTCTATACTTATAGAGACAGTCAGGCCAAATGAATGAGACAGACAATATTAAGGGGTTTGGTGCAAATTAGCCCATGAATAATTATTGAAAGGCTTCCTTCACAGTGTCAAGAAGCTATTGCCTTGGGGAGACATTGGTAGTCTAGGTAAAGTAACACACTTTGGTTAATATTGCTGGTAGATAGAGAAAAGGACAGATATTCCAGTTATCCATCAATGCGTAGTAGACCACCCCAAAACAGTGGCTTAGCACAATAACAGTTGTTAGTCATGAATCTAGGGGTGGACTGGGCTCAGCTAGTTTTACTATGTTAGGCAGTGGCTGGGCCTGAGATTGTCTTGAAGGAAGGCATACTAGTTTCCTAGGGTTACCTCAACAAAGTACCATAAACATGGCAGCTTAAAACAACAACAAATTTTCTTTTACAGTTCTGAGACCAGAAATCTGAAATCTTAAGTGTCAGCAGGGTCATTTTCCCTCTGCTGCCCCTAGGGAAGAATCTATTCTTGCCTCCTCCCAGCCTCTGGTGGTAGCTGCCAATCCTTGGTTTTCCATTGCTTGTGGCTGCAGAACTCCAGGCTCTGCTTTGTTCTTCACATGTCCTTTTTCCTGTGTGTCTCTATCTCTGTGTCTCTTCTCTTCTTCTCATAGAACACCAGTCATATTGGATTAAGGGCTAATCCTCCTCCAATATGATCTCATTTTAACCAATTTCATCTGTAACATCCTGTTTCCAAATAAGATCATATTCTGGAGGTACTTAAGGTTAAGACTGCAACGTATCTTTTTGAGGGACACAATTTAAGTAACCCATAATGGAAGGCTTCATATGTCTTCCATGTCTGATGCCTGGTCTAAGAACACTGAAAAAGCTAGGATTCTGTAGGTGTCTCCCTCCATTCCTCCACCCTCCCATTCCCCTACACATTCCCTAATCGTGCCCCTCCGATCCTCTCCGTCCACCGTCTTTCCATATGGTTTTATGCTTTAGCAGTCCCAGGGTAACCAGACTTCTTACATGACAGCTAAAGGCTACCAGAACTAGCATCCCATGAGCACCTGGCAGAAAACTTCATGGCCTTTTGTAACCCAGTCTTCAGCATCACTCTTGGTGAATTCTGTTCTTTGAGGCAGTCAGACCTGTCCAGCTTCAGCAGGAGGGAACAGACTCCATCTCTTGATAGCAGGAGGGTGAAGGAATTTATAGACATGTTTTACAACCACCACTAGGGGCCTGGCATGGTGGCTTATACCTGTAACTCTAGCATTTTGGGAAGCTGAGGCAGGAGGATTGTTTGAGCCCAGGAGTTCAAGACTAGCCTGGGTAACACAGTGAGATGTCATCTCTACAAAAGATTTAAAAATTTGCGCGGGGCGCGGTGGCTCAAGCCTGTAATCCCAGCACTTTGGGAGGCTGAGGCGGGTGGATCACGAGGTCAAAAGATCGAGACCATCCTGGTCAACATGGTGAAACCCCGTCTCTACTAAAAAAAAAAATATTAGGCCGGGCGCGGTGGCTCACGCCTGTAATCCCAGCACTTTGGGAGGCTGAGGCGGGTGGATCACGAGGTCAAGAGATTGAGACCATCCTGGTCAACATAGTGAAACCCCGTCTCTACTAAAAATACAAAAAAGTAGCTGGGCATGGTGGCGCGTGCCTGTAATCCCAGCTACTCAGGAGGCCGAGACAGGAGAATTGCCTGAGCCCAGGAGGCGGAGGTTGCGGTGAGCCGAGATCGCGCCATTGCACTCCAGCCTGTGTAACAAGAGCGAAACTCCGTCTCAAAAAAAAAAAAAATAATTAAAAAATTAGCTGGGCATGGTGGCGTATGCCTGTAATCCCAGCTACTCAGGAGGCTGAGGCAGGAGAATCGCCTGAACCCAGGAGGCGGAGGTTTCGGTGAGCCGAGATCGCGCCATTGCACTCCAACCTGGGTAACAAGAGTGAAAAAAAAAAATTTAAAAATTAACCAGGCATGGTGGTGTGTACCTGTAGTCCCAGATACTCAGGAGGCTAAGGCAGGAAGATCACTTGAGCCCCGAAGGTCAAGGGTGCAGCTGTCATCATCACACTGCACTCTAGCCTGGGTGACAGAGTGAGACCTCCCAAAGTGCTGGGATTACAGGCATGAGCCACCACACCTGGCCAGTGTCACTTTCAAATACTAATAACTTAAATTGTTAGCAGAAGGTTTCAGAGATTCTGTTTTCAAAGAAGTATTGTGCCAGGTGTTGTGACTTATGCTTGTAAATATTGGGTTTGCTTGAAGTGCAGTACACCTTTATATGTGAGTTTAGGGGGCCAAGCAGCCATGCCAGTTACTAAGTGGAATAAACAAAGTCCCTATCCTCTGGGAACTTCTTGTGATAATCTTAGGAGGAGGATAATATCCAGGGGCACCAGGGCATGGAACTGTGGTGTGGACATACCTCTATCTATATCCATACCTATTTATTTATTGCAGGCTCTGGGCTGAACACTTCACATGCATTATGTCATTGAATGCCCCAATCACCTTCTCAGGTGGTTATTACTGTTGTTATGGCTACATAAAAAATGAAGAAACAGACCCAGTGTCATACAGCTGCTCAGTGAAGCAGCAGACCTCAGCTTTGGCTCTTAATTTCAGAACGCTTGAAGTGCCTTCACGTCCCTTAGGTGTGAGAGGGGTTACTTTGAGTTTTAGGAATAAGACAACTGAAGAAAGAAATATTTATTTTCTATGGATTAGATAAGCTGCATGGAAACCCAAGGGCTCAGCATTCACAGCTTTGACTACCTCTTTTTCTTTGCAAGAAGCTTGATTTGGGCCGGGCGCGGTGGCTCAAGCCTGTAATCCCAGCACTTTGGGAGGCCGAGGCAGGTGGATCATGAGGTCAAGAGATCGAGACCATCCTGGTCAACATGGTGAAACCCTGTCTCTACTAAAAATACAAAAAATTAGCTGGGCGTGGTGGCGCGTGCCTGTAATCCCAGCTACTCAGGAGGCTGAGGCAGGAGAATTGCCTGAGCCCAGGAGGCGGAGGTTGCGGTGAGCCGAGATCGCGCCATTGCACTCCAGCCTGGGTAACAAGAGCGAAACTCCGTCTCAAAAAAAAAAAAGAAAAAAAGAAGCTTGATTTGTTCTTTAAAAACCTTGGAGGATCAGCTGAGCATGGTGCCTTACGCCTGTAATCCCAGCACTTTGGGAGACTGAGGCGGGTGGATCACAAGGTCAGGAGTTTGAGACCAGCCTGGCCAAGGTGGTGCAACCCTGTCTCTACTAAAAATACAAAAAAATTAGCCAGACCTGGTGGTGGCTGCCTGTAATCCCAGCTACTCAGGAGGCTGAGGCAGAGAATTGCTTGAATTTGGAAGGTGGAGGTTGCAGTGAGCTGAGATTGCGCCACTGCACTCCAGCCTGGGCAACAGAGCGAGACTCCGTCTCAAAAACAAAACAAAATAAAACCTTGGAAGAAGCCAGGTATGGAGGCCGATGCCTGTAATATCAGTACAACACTTTGGGAGGCTGAGGCAGGAGGATCTGCTTGAGTCCAAGGAGTCAAGACCAGCCTGGACAACATAACAAGACCTCGTCTCTACAAAAAAAATAGAAATATAAGGCTGGGCGTGGTGGCTCATGCCTGTAATCTCAGTACTTTGGGAGGCCAAGGTGGGTGGATCACCTGAGGTCAGGAGTTGGAGATCAGCCTGGCTAACATGGTGAAACCCCATTTCTACTAAAAATATAAAAAATTAGTTGGGAGTGGGCGGGGTGACTCACGCCTGTAATCTCAGCACTTTGGGAGGCCAGGGTGGGTGGATCACAAGGTCAGGAGTTCAAGACCAGCCTGACAAAGATTGTGAAACCCCATCTCTACTAAAAATACAAAAATTAGCCGGGTGTGGTGGCAGGTGCTTGTAATCCCAGCTACTCAGGAGGCTGAGGCAAGAGAATCGCTTGAACCCAGGCGGCAGAGTTGCAGTGAGCCAAGATCAAGCCACTGCACTCCATCCTGGGTGACAGAGTGAGACTCTGTCCCAAAAAAAAAAGAAAAAAAAAAAATTAGCCAGGAGTGGCAGCATGCACCTGTAATTCCAGCTACTCAGAAGGCTGAGGCAGGAGAATCCCTTCAACCTTGCAAATGAGCCTGTGGTAAATGAGCCAGGGCAGTCAAGGCTGCAGTGAGCCAAGATTTCCTCACTGCACTCCACAGTGGGTGACAGAGCAGAAAGACCCTGTCTTCAAAAAAAAACCTTGGAGGACCCATGTTTATTTCCCCATTTGTAATAGAATCCCTCTGTGGAGTTAGTATCCAGATGCCTGCATTCATCCCTCCTGATCCAAGGGGGTCACATTGCATTCCTGGTACTGCCTTCTTGGTACCTTTATCTCTGTGCTGATGTCTTCCTTGCAGAGCGCCAGTGGAACATGTGGATCCCAGGATTTGGCTCTGAAGAAATCCGACCCTACAAAAAAGCTTGCACCACGGAAGCTCACAAACAGGTGAGGAAATGATTCACTGAGCTACCTCTCAGAGTGAGTACACACAGCCACCTTCTAGGGAGTCTCACTTCACGCACACAGCAAGCTTCACTTTCTGGATCAAGAGTCAGAGAGGGCTAGAGGCAGCAGCGATTGCCAGGAGATCAGTAAGATACTGACTTGGTGCTGTGCTGTTCCCACATGCAGTCTGTTTTTTCTTTTAACTCTGAGGAATATCACTTAAAGCTGTTAATTCTGGGTTCTTCTAATATGGATGGAGCTCACCCCATCATGCCTTCTTAATGAAATCTTCATTCTTGCTGATCACACCACCATATATGGCCCTATGAAAAGAGGGGAGGTTAAAGAAACCAGAAATGTGCTGTACTTGTGCTGAGAGGTAGTATCCAGGCTGCCGTGCCAGACATTCTGGCCTGTCTCCCAGTTTTTCTTTGTTTTGGTTCCCTATGAACAAGGAACCTAGGAGTCAGTGTGAGAATACCACTTCTGTTGTGGACCAAGTCATCTCCATCTTCAGTCAGTCCAACAGTGTTGGCCTCCCTCTGACAAGACTGTTATCCTTTCTGTCTTAATTTAAGTGGCTACTCTGATTTGAAACATGAGCTTTTTCCAAGCTTGGCAGGCACAACTGGGTAGTCCTGGTTGAGTGCCCCTGCTTCGCCATAGCCTTGTATCTCTGGAGTAGGTGTTTGCAGAGCCCATGGAGCAAGCCCTACAAGGAAGCCACCAGTTGCCTGAATGCAAGGATTGCACTGTTCAGAAGAGAATCCCTCCAAACAATGAAATGCCACTTTGGCTCCGCTCCCAAATTAACCATTTTTCAGCCCTATTTATTTAGTCAACAAATACTATAATATTGATAATTTGGTCAAAAAGAATGAGCAAAGCAAGTTATTAATTTGGCCTGTGGCTGTTAATAGTAAAAGAATTCAGCCGGGTGCGGTGGCTCAAGCCTGTAATCCCAGCACTTTGGGAGGCTGAGGTGGGTGGATCACGAGGTCAAGAGATCGAGACCATCCTGGTCAACATTGTGAAACCCCGTCTCTACGAAAAATACAAAAAATTAGCTGGGCATAGTGGCGTGTGCCTGTAATCCCAGCTACTCAGGAGGCTGAGACAGGAGAATTGCCTGAACCCAGGAGGCGGAGGTTGCGGTGAGCCGAGATTGCGCCATTGCACTCCAGCCTGGGTAACAAGAGTGAAACTCCGTCTCAAAAAAAAAAAAAAAAAAAAAAAGAATTCAGATCAGCCGGGCGCGGTGGCTCAAGCCTGTAATCCCAGCACTTTGGGAGGCCGAGGCGGGTGGATCACGAGGTCAAGAGATCGAGACCATCCTGGTCAACACGGTGAAACCCCGTCTCTACTAAAAATACAAAAAAAAAATTAGCTGGGCATGGTGGCACGTGCCTGTAATCCCAGCTACTCAGGAGGCTGAGGCAGGAGAATTGCCTGAACCCAGGAGGCGGAGGTTGCGGTGAGCCAAGATCGCGCCATTGCACTCCAGCCTAGGCAACAAGAGTGAAACTCTGTCTCAAAAAAAAAAAAAAAAAAGAATTCAGATCATGAAACCTGTAATCTTAGTGTTTCCATGATGGGTTGTGGTAGAAGTTGTTAGTCTTCAGTTTCCCTTCATTGCAGGTCACAAGGTGTGAAATGTCAGTTCACTCTGAAATTGAGGCCCTTTCCTTATTGTGTCTATCACCAGAGAAAAGCTTGGTGTTGGGGGTCCCCAGAAGACACATGCTTGGCCAGGCATGGTGGCTCATGCCTGTAATCCTAGTGCTTTGGGGAGGCTGAGGCAGGAGAATTGCTTGAACTCGGGAGGCAGAGGTTTCAGTGAGCTGAGATCATTCCACTGCATTCCAGCCTGGACAACAGAACGAGATTCCATCTTTAAAAAAAAAAAAAAAAAAGGAAAGAAAACACATGCTTTGTCAGCTTATCCTCTAAGTCCCCAAAACTCAAGAGCTGTCACTTTCTCCTGCTTTTAACTTTTTTGCCATCCTGCTAGGCTAGAGCAGTTTGATGGATGAAATGGGTCCACTAGCCCATCTAAACATCTCTTGGGGCCTTGCAGACTGCTTTCCAGTTAGAAGGAATCTACTGAGACGCTTTGTGACTGCAGGTCTCTGAGGGCTGCAGCCTACAGTGTAGACCATGAGGCCTGCTAGCCACACAGAATGTTCCCAGAAAGCTCCTGACTCCAGCTGCTGCTGTAAATCACTTATTTCTCTCTCCTTTCAGAGAATGGCATTGATCCGGAAAACAACCAAGAAATAACACACGGAAAGGTCAGGGAATGGACAACAATGTATTTGGAGATACTTGAGCTGAGAACTCAGCCATCTCATCCATGGATTTTTTTTTTTTAATGCTTTACAGAGAAGCATATATTTTTTATTAACAGTGCAGCAATATCTATAATGACTGAGAGGATCTGCCAAAAGAATAAAGCCTCCTACCCCAACTTCTGGTCCCTTTTCCCTGCCATCTCAAAGAGGAGCAGTGTATCTTCCAGAGAAGATTTTATTTGTGTTTTATTATATAAGTGACTGACTATGGGACAAAGCATTATGATCTTTTTGGGTAAGACAGTATTAGCAGGATTTGTAAAGGGTTTTGTTTCCTTCTCCTCTCCCCTTTTCCCTGTACTTTGTAATGTCAGTGTTTATATGAATATGACTTTCATTTGTTTTTCCAGAATAAAGAAGTTACTAATCAAAAGACAGGGTACCTTTGAAATCCCAGAAGTAAGGACAAGCAAGCCTGGATTGTAGCTCTCTAGTCAGCAGGTGGCAGCACCATTATTCATTTCTGTGTTTCAGAAAAACTCGGGGATTTTCCATTATTTTACTCCAAGGGAGGCTATAACATCAGTAGGAGTTTGAGCCCAGCTTCTCTGTCATAAGAATTGAATAGGGTGACCTTCTCTTATGGCCCTGAACTGAAGAGACATCCTTATTTTGGCAGTGTTATGTGCCTAAAACCCCTTTTTGACCTTCTGTAACCTGGAGAAAGCTGTGTTTATTCCTGGCCCTGAGAAAGGATGGAAGTAGGCCTGTCCTCGGAATAGTCCTGGCTGTGCAGGTTCTCTTCGTAGTTGCTGGTATCTTTGATCCTGGTGTTTTCACCATTGTGCAGAGGAAACCAGGCCCCTTCTAGACCTCAGGGTCATGTCCTTCAGTGGTACCTAGCATTGTCCTGTCCTGGGCCCAGCATGGCCCTTGTGGATTGTGAGAGTTCTGTGGGCTCTAGGGAGCATGGCTATCCTACCCAGGAGTCACTAGCACAGGCACAGCCACCTTCTGCTTTGGTCCTCTTGAGTCCTGAAGCTTGGCCTGGGATGGGACCCTGCTTTTCTTTTCTTTTTTCTTTTTTTTGCCCACCTGCATCTGTTTTGATCGAGTTATAGGGACCCTGCTTTTCAAAACTCCCTCTCACCCTGGGTTAGATCTCATGTCCCCCTCTTCACAGCCTCACAGATATACTGAGTGAGCACCTCAAAGGCTGTGCTATTGTTACCGTTGTTCTTGGCTGAAGTTGCACTGTCCCAAGGAGGCAGCCAGCTTCTTTCCCTGTAGTATTACCCGGTGCTCAGCCACCAGGTCACTCTTGTGGCCAACCATCAGGTTGAGGGTGTTGAAGGGTTTCACTTTCTCCAGAACCTCCTGATGCCAGTGGTGACGCTCATAAAGGATGTTCTGTCGGTGACATCAAACAGCAAGGGGCCTCCAGCTGGGTTTCAGTAGTAGGAATAGGTCACTGACCTTGGCAGCCAAGGAATCTAGAATTAGTTTTGAGATCTCCACTAAGAACAGAAGGGAACACAGGAATCGGGGAAGTTTAATGGAAAGAGCTGGGGTAGAATCAAAAGACCCCAGTTCTTCATTTGTGTTGCAACAAGTAAGTGGTGTCATCTATCTCAGTCTTGGCCTGTCTGCATATTGAGCGGCTTGTTTGGGCTTATTCATTCAGCAAGTATTTATAAGCCCCTGCCTGTGCTAAGCAAAGGAATGCAATGATGAATAAAAACAGATCCAGGTGGCCAGGCACAGTGGCTCAAACCTGTAATCTCAGTACTTTGGGAGGCTGAGGCAGGTGGATTACTTGAAGTCAGGAGTTACAGACGAGCCTGGCCAACATGGCAAAACCCTGTCTCTGCTAAAAATACAGAAAATTAGCCGGGCACCTGAGGCAGGATAATTGTTGAACCTGGGAGGTGGAGGTTATAGTGAGCTGAGATTGCGCTACTGCACTCCAACCTGGGTGACAGAGCCAGACTTAAAGTCTCAAAAAAAAAAAAAAAAAAAAAAAAAAAAAAAAAAGACCCAGGGGGCAATCCTGTTATGTTATTAGATAAATGTAATAACACATTTATCTAATAAATGTGCTCACAGGTCTGGGGAGGGATATGGTCAGCTAGGGAGAAATTTTGTTTGAGCTGAGATGTGAGGGATCCAGGTGAAGGGGATGGGGATCTCTTTCAAGGAGAGAAATTTGCCTGGTGTACAATCCTTGAGTTAGTGGATTGAGGTGAGCTGGGCCAGAACATGCAGTACATTGCAGATCCCAGCAAAGAGTGGCCTGTCAAAAAAGTAACAGGAGCTACTGAAGGATTTCAAGCAAAAGCGTAGTGTGTGCAAAGGCCCAGAGGTCTAATGAAGTGAGAGTGCCAGTGAGACCAAAGCATAAGATGCAAAATTAGGGGAGAGTGGCTAGAGCTGAGTAGAAAGTGAGCATGGAGTGTGGACAGCTCTCAGGCTTAGTGGTGTGCACCTCACCTGGGCTTCTTTTGTTATTTTTGTTGCTGTTGTTATTTTGAGATGGAGTTTTGTTCTTGTTGCCCATACTGGGATGCAATGGTGCGATCTCGGCTCCCCGCAACCTCTGCCTCCCAGGTTCAAGCAGTTCTCCTGCCTCAGCCTCCCAAGTAGCTGGGATTACAGGCATGTGCCACCACGCCCGGCTAATTCTGTATTTTTAGTAGAGACAGGGTTTCTCCATGTTGGTCAGGCTGGTCTCGAACTCCTGGCCTCAGGTGATCCGCCTGCCTCCGCCTCCCAGACTGCTGGGATCACAGGCTTGAGCCACTGTGCCTGGGCTGTTGTTTTTTGAGACAGAGTCTCACTCTCTTGCCAGGCTGAGTGCAGTGGCACAATCTTAGCTCATTGCAACCTCCGCCTCCCGAGTTCAAGCAATTCCCCTGCCTCAACCTCCTGAGTAGCTGGGACTACAGGCGCACACTACTATGCCCTGCTAGTTTTTTTTTTTTTTTTGAGACGGAGTTTCGCTCTTGTTACCCAGGCTGGAGTGCAATGGCGTGATCTCGGCTCACCGCAACCTCCGCCTCCTGGGTTCAAGCAATTCTCCTGCCTCAGCCTCCTGAGTAGCTGGGATTACAGGCACGTGCCACCATGCCCAGCTAATTTTTTGTATTTTTAGTAGAGATGGGGGTTTCACCATGTTGACCAGGATGGTCTCGATCTCTTGACCTCGTGATCCACCCGCCTCGGCCTCCCAAAGTGCTGGGATTACAGGCTTGAGCCACCGCGCCCGGCGTTTTTTTGTATTTAGTAGAGACAGGGTTTCACCATGTTGACTAGGTTGATCTCAATCTCCTGACCTTGTGATCTACCCACCTTGGCCTCCCAAAATGCTGGAATTAGAGGCATGAACCACCATACCCAGCCTCCCTTTTTTTAAAAAAAAATGAAAGTCTTGGCCAGGCCCTGTGGCTCACGCCTGTAATCCCAGCATTTTGGGATGCTGAGGCGGGTGGATCACCTTTCCTCTCTCTCTCAAAGGGTTTGGAGATTTGTCTTGAGTACCTGAAAGCCTTCTCTCGACAAGCTTATCTCCCAACTGATTGTCAGTTTAGACCCAGGCTCCTGAACAGGGAAACCAGAAACCATAGACCAGGTCCGGCACAGTGGCTCACACCTGTAATCCCAGCACTTTGGGAGGCCAAGGCAGGAGGATTGCTTGAGCCCAGGCGTTTGAGACTGGCATGAACAATATAGCAAGACCTTGCCTCTATTAAAAAAGAAAGAAAGAAACCATCTTCCCTGCCCATGGACTCCACACTCAGATCTGGAAAGAGCCCAGGCCACCGTAGCCTCCATGCTGTTGCTGTTGCTATTCCTACCCCTCTACTTATCAGCTGTGAGACTTTAGGCAAGCTGCTTAACCTCTCTGGGCCTGTCTCTTCATGGGTAAAAAGGAATGACTAACTTACACAGTTATTGTGAAGGTTGAATTAATATATATTGATCCCCTAGTGTGTTAGGGGCTCTTCACTTGGCTCCTCTTCCTCCTTCAGATCTCAGCTCAAGGCCATCTCCTCAAAGACGCCCTCCCTGACCACCTGCTCAAAAGGACCCCTCGTCACTCCCAGTTCCTCTCCCTGATCTGTGGTCTTCAACAGCACTTACTGAAACTGGAAATCATTCAGTTCATTTATTTACTTTTTTTTTTTCCTCTCTCTTCCGTTAGAATGTCAGACCCAGGAGGGGTTTTCTGTCATGTTCACTGCTGTATCCCCAGAGATTAGAACAAAGTAGATGCTCACTTAAGAAAATTTATGAGGCCGGGTGTGGTGGCTCACGCCTGTAATCCAAGCACTTTGGAGGCCAAGGCGGGTGGATCACCTCAGGTTGGGAGTTCAAGACCAGCCTAACCAACATGGTGAAACCCCATTTAAATAAATAAATAAATAAGAAAATTTATGAAGCAGCTGGCACAGTGGCTCATGCCTGTAATCCCAGCATTTTGGGAGGCCAAGGCAGGCAGATCACTTGAGGTCAGGAGTTCGAGACCAGCCTAACCAACATGGTGAAACCCCGACTCTACTAAAAATACAAAAATTAGCCAGGTGTGGTGACACGCGCCAGTAGTCCCAGCTACTTGGGAGACTGAGGCAGGAGAATTGCTTGAACCCGAGAGGCAGAGGTTGCAGTGAGCCAAGATCGCACCACTGTACTCCAGCCTAAGCAACAGAGCGAGACTCTCTCAAAAAAAAAAAAAAAAAAAAAAAAACTGATGGCCGGATGTAGTGGCTCATGTCTGTAATCCAAGCACTTTGGAGGTCAAGGCAGGTGGATCACCTGAGGTCGGGGGTTCAAGACCAGCCTGACTAACATGGTGAAACCCCGTCTTTAAAAAAAAAAAAAAAAAGCCAGGTGTAGTGGCTCAAGCCTGTAATACTAGCACTTTGGGAGGCCGAGGCGGGTGGATCATGAGGTCAAGAGATGAGACCATCCTGGTCAACATGGTGAAACCCCATCTCTACTAAAAATACAAAAAATTAGCTGGGCATGGTGGCGTGTGCCTGTAATCCCAGCTACTCAGGAGGCTGAGGTGGGAGAATTGCTTGAACCCAGGAGGCGGAGGTTGCAGTGAGCTGAGATCACGCCATTGCACTCCAGCCTGGGTAACAAGAGCAAAACTCCGTCTCAAAAAAAAAAAAAAAAGAAAAAAAAAAAGGATTAAGGAGACCAGGTGCTGTGGCTCACACCTGTAATCCCACCATTTTGGGATGCTGAGGCAGGAGAATTGCTTGAGGCCAGAAGTTTGAGACCAGCCTTGGCACTATAGAGAGACCCTGTCTATACAAATAATTTAAAAAGTTGGCCGGATACAGTGGCTTATGCCTGTAATCCTAGCACTTTAGGAGGCTGAGATGGGCGGATCACAAGGTCAGGAGATTGAGACCATCGTGGCCAACATGGTGAAACCCGCCTCTACTAAAATACAAAAAATTAGCTGGATGTGGTGGCATGTGCCTGTAATCCCAGCTACTCAGGAGGCTGAGGCAGGAGAATTGCTTGTACCTAGGAGGTGCAGTTTGCAGTGAGCCAAGATCACGCCATTGCACTCCAGCCTGGCGACAGAATGAGACTCCGTCTCAAATAAATAAATAATAATTTAAAAGTTAGCTTGCCATGGTGAAGCACATCTGTAGTCCCAGCTACTTGGGAAGCTGAGGTGAGAGGATTGCTTGAGCCCAGGTCAACATTGTAGTGAGCTGTGATTGCACCACTGCACTCGAGCCTGGGCAGCAGTGAGACCCTGTCTGTGAAAAAAAAACAAAAACAAAAAAACAGACTAGGTGCGGTGGCTCATGCCTGTAATCCAAGCACTTTGGAGGCCAAGGTGGGCGGATCACCTGAGGTCAGGAGTTCAAGACCAGCCCGACCAACATGGTGAAACCCTGTCTTTATTTAAAAAAAAAAAAAAATTATGAAGGAATGAAAAGACACCCTACAGAAGTAATTTCCCTCTCCTAGCCCTAGCTTTTTTATCTGTGAAATGGGAATGATTGTGCCAGCCTCACCATGTTGTCACAAGAATGAAAAAGGATTTTTGTTTTTTGAGACGGAGTTTTGCTCTTGTTGCCCAGGCTGGAGTACAATGGCTCCATCTCAGCTCACCGCAACCTCCGCCCCATCCTGAGTTCAAGCAATTCTTCTGCCTCAGCCTCCAGAGTAGCTGGGATTACAGGCACGTGCCACCACGTCCGGCTGATTTTTTTATTTTTTATTTTTAGTAGAGACGGGATTTTTCCATGTTGGCAGGCTGATCTCGAACTCCCGACCTCAAGTGATCAGCCCGCCTCGGCCTCTCAAAGTGCTGGGATTACAGGCATGAGCCACCTTGCACAGCCAATAAGGATGTTTTAAAAAGGAGGCAAGTCACTGGCAACAACAGGGATGGAACTGGAGGAAACTATAAGTGAGAAAAGCCGGCACAGAAAGACAGACTTCTCACATTCTCACGTATTTGTGGGAGCTAAAAATTAAAACAATTGAACTCATAGAGATAGAGTAGAATGATGGTGACCAGAGGCTGGGAAGGGTAGTGGAAGGGGGAGTGGGTATGGTTAATGGGTACAAAAATATAGCTTTTATTTATTTAATTTTTTTGAGACGGAGTCTCCTCTATCACCCAGGCTGGAATGCAGTGGTGTGGTTTCAGCTCATTGTAGCCTCCGCCTCCTGGGTTCCAGCGATTCTGCCTCAGCCTCCAGGGTAGCTGGGATTACAGGCGCCTGCCACCACATCTGGCTAATTTTTGTATTTTTAGTAGAGACGGGATTTCACCATGTTGGCCAGGCTGGTCTCAAACTCCTGACCTCAGGTGATTCACCCTCCTCGGTCTCCCAAAGTGCTGGATTACAGATCTGAACCACCATGTTCAGCCAAAAATATAGTTACATAGAATGAATAAGATCTAGCATTTGATAGATCTTATTAACAACAGGGTTACTATGGTCAACAATAATTTATTGTACATTTAGAAATAAAAGAGTATAAACTGGATTCTTTGTAATGCAAAGAAAATATAAACCTTTGAGGCAATGGATACTCCCCACCACCCACAAAATAGAACAGGTGCATTTTTATGGGTTTAAAAAAAAAAGAGGCAGGACCAAGTGCATAGAAAGACCTCCTCAGCCCCGTCTCCATGGGGAGGAAGCTAAGAAACTCACTCTGATTGAAAACCTTCTAAGAACCCTAGGAAGGAGGGCTTATCAGTCTTGTGCTACTGACTGAGGAGGAAACTGAGGCTCAAGGAGACCGAATAACTAGCCCAAGGTCACAAAGTGAGTTAAGTGACTATGCTTTTATTTATTTATTTTTGAGACGCAGTATTGCTCTGTCGCACATGTTGGAGGGTTGGAATGCATGGCTCGCTGCAACCTCTGCCTTCTGGGTTCAAGCGATTCTCGTGCCTCAGCCTCCTGAGTAGCTGAGATTACAGGTGTGAGCCACCACACCTGGCTTATTTTTGTATTTTTAGTATAGACAGGGTTTAGTCATATTGGCCATGTCATGACTAGGTCTCAAACTCCTGACCTCAAGTGAACTGCCTGACTGGGCTTCCCAAAGTGCTGGTATTACAGGCGTGAGCCACTGCACCTGACCAAGTGGCTGCACGTTCTGCTACAGCACAATGATACTAAACCCTACACCTGCTGAGATTCTTCCTAACATAAACAGCGTCTCTTTCACGAAGCCCACCCTAATTGCGCCCAGGACATTCCCTGCCTAGCAGTCCCCCATTGTAGGCTAGGTTGCCAGGAGGCAGATTTCAAGATGGAGACAAGTGTGCAGATGTTTATTAGGGAATATTCTTGAGAATACCTGTTTTGGGGAAGGAAGAAAAGGAAGCAGGATTGAGCATCAGGATAACTTGGCTGTGATGTTGTCACAACGGTGTCCTCAATGAAGCCCACAGAGACTGATAAAGTTGGGTTTGACTTTCAGAGTTGTCCACAGCTAGGGCAAGAGGGCAGGGACTTTAAGGCCCCCCAGTGTAGATGGATATGGGATATGGGCTGCTGTGAGGGGTTGGCCTTTCCCAGAAAGTGCTGCAAGCTGAAGTCATCATCCAGTGGTAGCAGCTGGGGAGAGGGTTGATGGGTTCCCCAGCCAGGAAGGGGGATCTTGGTGGCTCATCATAGTGGCCACTCTGTGCCCAACATAATTGCTGCACATTCATGTTCATCCCAGCCTCCAACATCCATTTTCATTCAGCCCCTGGGCCTGGGGTGGGGGCATTGGCCAGCAACCCTGGGTTTGACATCACATATTAATCCCATGCCCAGAATCATTTTAGCCTGAGGACCTAAGGAGGCTCCAAGCCAAGCTCCCCTTGGAATTTCCCGCACCTGCCTTTGCCCATGCGGCAGCTTCCTGACGCTGGCTTCTGTGTCTAAGCCCAGGAATGCTGCCAGAGTAGCCACATCGCAGCCAAGAAAGAGAGTGGGAATGAGAGCTTTTGTCATGCAATTCATAGCATGGCAGGCTCTGGGTGAGCACACCCTGGCCACTGTCTCATTCACAGCCACCACCTCCCTGCAAGACGAGATCTTTTACAAGCCCCATTGACAGATAAGGACACTGAGGCTCAAGGACTTGCACATCTGGTCTTTCAGACCTTTTCTTTTTTTTTTTTTGAGACAGAGTCTCACTGTCACACAGGCTGGAGTGCCGTGGTGCAATCTCAGCTCACTGCAATCTCTGCCTTCTGGGTTCAAGCGATTCTCTGCTGGAGACCCCAAGAATGTGGGGTGTGACCAACTCAATATACCTCTGGAGGCTATAGGAGTAAACAAACTCCTCATGAAAGCAGGATGTCAAACTGACAAACTGCGTGTGGCTAGAAGGAATGTTGAGGGCAGGCAGGCGCCAGGTCCTGTCCTCCTTGAGGCTATCTATCTGAACATCTGGAACCTACTGAACCTATGATAAATCAAGTAGCTGGCCACGAAGGGCTGTAAAAGCTCAGGGCCTTTGTTCACTAGAAGCAGAGTCCCCTGACCCCTTCTTTCAAACAGAACCTTTTGTCTTTGTCTTAGTCCTCCTTGGTTCATGAGATAACTAAGACAGTTCTGCCTCAGCCTCCCAAGTAGTTGTGATTACTGGCATCCACCACCATGCCTGGCTAATTTTTGTATTTTTAGGAGAGACAGGGTTTCACCATGTCGGCTAGGCTGGTCTCAAACTCCTGACCTCAGGTGATCCACCCGACAAGCGTGACCCACCCCACCCAGCCATCAGACCTTTCTTTTCTGTAGAAAGCTTTGACTCCAAAATCCAGGAAGCATGACTATGTCAAAATACTGTTTGTAGGCCGGGCGCGGTGGCTCAAGCCTGTAATCCCAACTCTTTGGGAGGCTGAGGTGGGTGGATCACGAGGTCAAGAGATCGAGGCCATCCTGGTCAACATGGTGAAACTCCGTCTCTACTAAAAATACAAAAATCAGCTGGGCATGGTGGCGCGTGCCTGTAATCCCAGCTACTCAGGAGGCTGAGGCAGGAGAATTGTCAGAACCCAGGAGGCGGAGGTTGCGGTGAGCCGAGATCGCGCCATTGCACTCCAGCCTGGGTAACAAGAGCGAAACTCCGTCTCAAAAAAAAAAAAAAAAAAAAAAAAAAAAAAAAAAAAAACTGTTTATATGAGCCCTTCTGTCATTTGTCCTCCAGAGAGATACTAACATTCCCATCCCACCATGTGGGCTGAAGCTGGGACTGCTTTAACCCTTTCTCTCCTAGAGTCAACACTGGCATGGGCCTGGGTGCTGCTTCCTGCTGGGGGACCTGGGAATTTGGGTCTTGTGGATGAGCCGGACACCCCCCCAGCCTTCTTCTAGCTTGATGTCCCCCTGCTGCAGGGCCTGCTGGATAGCATCAGCCAGGGTGTCAAAGGCCAGGTCCACGTTGCAGTTGTTTTTAGCTGAGGTCTCCACGAAGGCCATGCCCAGGGAGGCAGCCAGCTCCTTGGCCTCCTGGGCTGAGACACAACGGGTGCTCTGCAGGTCACTCTTGTGGCCAACCAGCAGGAAGATCACCTTGTCCGGGCCCTGAGTGGCCATGACCTCCTCGTGCCAGTCTTGGATGTGTTCAAAGGACTTCCTGTTTGTCACATCAAAGACCAGCAGGACACCCACCACGTTCCGGTAAAAGGACCTGGTGAGGCACCTGGGGAGGCAGGCAGGCAGGAGGTAAGCTGGGAGAGGCTGGCACCTTCAAGACACCCCTAGAGGCAGGACCCCCTCCCCCTGGGAAACACAGAATGCCTCACACCCCATCCGGGCCCACTTCATCCGGCCCAGTGCTTCTCTGCCTCGGTGTCTGTGTCTCGCCTAAAAGTCTGGGTGCTCCCCAGTTAGGTGGCAAGCATGATCGGAGTCCGTCATGCCTGGTGGAGGCCTGGTGCTGCCCTGGCCTAGGTCTTCATTTCTCTTCCTGGCAAACTCCTGCTGATCCTTCAGGGTCAACACAAACCTCTCTCCCTTCAACATCCCCCGGCACTTCTCGCCCTGTGCCCTTGAGCTCTTAGCACCCGGGGCCAGTATCACTCAGCATCTCTCCAGAGTCCAGAGTTCAACGCCGGGATGTTCCAGGGCTCTGGGCCTCGGCCCACCCCAAAGTGTTCATGGGAAGAATGACTCCGAGCAGGGGAGGGTGTGGCATCAGCGCACCAGGCTGGACCCAGGGCAGGGACCCCGCCCTCCGCTTGACCGCTGAGTTGGCCTCTCCTGGGGGTGCCGCGGCCCAGCGCACCGGCACCGCGCCCCCCACCAGGAGTCCCTCCAGCGCACCGGCACCGCGCTCCCCACCAATAGTCCCTCCAGCGCCCCTGCCTCCCGCACCTGAAGTGCTCCTGGCCCGCGGTGTCCCAGAGCTGCAGCTTGACCCGCGGCCCGGCCCGCAGCTGCAGCGCGCGGCGGTAGCACTCGGCGCCCACCGTGGGCTCGGGCTCGGGCTCGGGCTCCCGGGCGCCAGGCGCGCCCGCCACGTAGCTCTGCAGCAGCGACGTCTTGCCCACCGCCGCGTCCCCCAGCAGCGCGACCCGAAACTGGTAGCGGCAGCTCTCGACCTCCATGGGAGCGTTACCCGCCCCGCCGCCCCACGGCCGTTTTGTCCGTGCCCTGCCCCGCCCCCTGCCCGGGGCCCCGCCGGCACCCCCCCCCTCCCCGCGCCCTGCCACCGTCCCTGGCGGGGCACCTGGGAACCCGGGACGTCTTCAGCACAAATGGAGAAGTGCCATTTCCACTCGATCCGAGGGCGTCGGACCGAGTGGAAACACTTGGCCAAGTTTCTGTCTCTCTGAGCCTCAACTGCCTCCTCCATTAAAGGAGGCTAATGATGACCCCCTACACTTCACTGAACTATACTAGATGAAGGTGGGGGCGCAGAGGGAGGAGGCTAACAGCGCGAAAGCATCCACCTCACTCATTCCTTCACTCTCCAGCCCCACCCCGTTACCCGCTCCCCCCCGCCCGCTGTGGATCCCCCAGTTGGCCCCCACCCCTCTGCTGGACCCAGGAAGGCCACTCTGGAAGTGGGTGGTTTGTAGGTGCTCCCTCTCCACCCAGAAGCCCTTTTCTGGAGCCCTCACTAGCCCTGGCCTGGAGCCTCTAGTTCCAAGTGCAGGTTCAATGTTCAACAGCCCCCGCGGCTTCCTCCGTGGCTGCGTTGGACACCAGGTCCCCAGAAGGAACTTTGGGGCAGAGTCTGGTTGAGGAGGCAGGACAGACACACACAACTGCAATTCTAAAAGGAGTGAAGTTGGCCTGTGGATCTGACAACTAACATATATAAGGCCAAAGGTCAGTTCTTGTTTTGTGGGCAGCAACCCTTTGATAGGGCCATGGAGTGCCCCTTTTAGAGCTGAGAAGACAGGTTCAGAGGCATGGCTTGTCCCAGGTCACACAGCAGAGCTGGGGCTCACGTTCAGGTTTGTCTCATCCTTCATCACACCCTTGATGCCACAAAAGGGGACAAGGCATGTCCCATGAGAACTAAGACACTGGTTGAGTCTTGCTTGGGTGAGGGGCTAGGGTAAGGCAGCACATGAGCCACCAAGGTTTACTCCACCCTTTCCAGGCCGGCCTTCTGGAAGCCCAGGGCAATGAGGCTGGAGTTCCAGCCAGCCCCAGACAGCTCTAGTCTCTCTCTTCGTTGTTTGTTTGTTCGTTTGAGACAAGAGTCTCACTCTGTTGCCAGGCTAGAGTGCAGTGTTACAATCTCGGCTCACTGCAACCTCCACCTCTTGGGTCCAAGCCATCTGCCTACCTCAGCCTCCCAAGTAGCTGGGATTACAGGCCCACCACCACACCCAGCTAATTTTTGTATTTTTAGTAGAGACCAGGTTTCATCATGTTGCCAGGCCGGTCTCAAACTTCTGACCTCAAGTGATCTGCCTGCCTCGGCCTCCCAAAGTGCAGGGATTACAGGTGTGAGCCACTATGCCTGGACCACATGCACTTCTGACCACCTGTGATGTCAGTCTCTCTCCTACCCTGCAGGCTTCTTGAGGGCAGGGACTATGATTGTATCCTCAGGGCCTAACTCAGTGCTTGGCATAAAGTAGATACTCAAGCTGGCACATGGCTCACACCTATAATCCCAGCACTTTGGGAGGCTAAGGTGAGCAGATCACTTGAGATCAGGAGTTTAAGACCAGCCTGGCCAACATGGTGAATGAAACCCTGTATCTACTAAAAATACAAAATTAGTCAGGCATGGTGGTGGCCGCCTGTAATTCCAGCTACTTGGGAGGCTGAGGTAGGAGAATCTCTTGGACCTGGGAGGTAGAGGTTGTAGTGAGCCGAGATCGCACCACTGCACTACAGCCTGGGTGACAAAGCAGGACTCCATCTCAAAACTAAATAAATAAATAAAGTAACTCAGTAAAAATTTATAGCTAGATGAATTAAAGAAAGTGGATAAGTGCTGTTCATTCATCCCTCCATTCATTCAAACACCATAATAGAGCTGGAATTAGGAAGCCAAAGGGTCAGAGAAGCCCATCCCAGCTGATGTTGAAGCTGGGTCTCCAAGGATACATGGGATCTGGGAAGGTCAAGTAGAAAGGAGACTCCAGAGAGGCACAAAGCAGCTGGAAATGCAGTCTGACCCCAGCCCTCCCTGAGGCCTTTCTGGTCAGCCCACGTGGGCAGTGCACTGTCAGCATCTGGCTTCTTGAACTTCCTCCCTCTTTCAGATGCTCCTACTGTGGGCTGGGATCATGTGTCTGCCTCTGACTGCAGTTAAATCCAGATGTCAGCTGACCTCTGCCACAGATTCACTGTGTAACCTGGGGTAAGTTATTTCGCTTCCCTGGTCCCTGCTTCCTCTTCATTTAAGTGAGGTACCCACCACAAAGGGTAAATTCTGGAGGAGCCTCCAGACACAGCAGTTAAGTTTATCTGCATTTGCATTAGAACAGATCTCAGTTGGGCCCAGGGCAGTGACTCACGCCTGTAATTCCAGCACTTTGGGAGGCTGAGGCTGGTGGATCACGAGTTCAAGAGATCGAGACCGGCCGGGCGTGGTGGCTCAAGCCTGTAATCCCAGCACTTTGGGAGGCCGAGGCGGGTGGATCACGAGGTCAAGAGATCAAGACCATCCTGTTCAACATGGTGAAACCCCGTCTCTACTAAAAATACAAAAAATCAGCTGGACATGGTGACGCATGCCTGTAATCCCAGCTACTCGGGAGGCTGAGGCAGGAGAATTGGCTGAATCCAGGAGGCAGAGGTTGAGGTGAGCCGAGATTGTGCCATTCTACTCCAGCCTGGGTAACAAGAGTGAAACTCCGTTTCAAAAAAAAAAAGAGATCGAGCCGGGCGCGGTGGCTCAAGCCTGTAATCCCAGCACTTTGGGAGGCTGAGGCGGGTGGATCACGAGGTCAAGAGATCGAGACCATCCCGGTCAACATGGTGAAACCCCGTCTCTACTAAAAATACAAAAAATCAGCTGGGCATGGTGGCGTGTGCCTATAATCCCAGCTACTCAGGAGGCTGAGGCAGGAGAATTGCCTGAACCCGGGAGGCGGAGGTTGCGGTGAGCCGAGATCGCACCATTGCACTCCAGCCTGGGTAACAAGAGGGAAACTCTGTCTCAAAAAAAAAAAAAAAAAAAAAAAAGAGATCGAGACCATCCTGACCAACATGATGAAACTCATCTCTATTAAAAATAACAAAAATTGCCGGGCGCGGTGGCTCAAGCCTGTAATCCCAGCACTTTGGGAGGCCGAGGCGGGTGGATCACGAGGTCGAGAGATCGAGACCATCCTGGTCAACATGGTGAAACCCTGTCTCTACTAAAAATACAAAAAACTAGCTGGGCGTGGTGGCGCGTGCCTGTAATCCCAGCTACTTAGGAGGCTGAGGCAGGAGAATTGCCTGAGCCCAGGAGGCGGAGGTTGCGGTGAGCCGAGACCGCGCCATTGCACTCCAGCCTGGGTAACAAGAGCAAAACTCGTTCTAAAAAAAAAAAAAAAAAAAAAAAAAAAAAATTATCTGGGCTTGGTGTTGCAAGCCTGTAATCCCAGCTACTCAGGAGGTTAAGGCAGGAGAATTGCTTGAACCTGGGAGGCAGAGGTGGCTGTGAGCCGAGATTGTACCACTGCACTCCAGTCAGGCATTCCATCTCAAAAAAAAGAAAGAAAGAAAGAAAGAAAAAAGAAAAGAACAGATTTGGATTGTAGTTCCAGTGGCCACTTGCTGGTTATGTGAACCTGGGCCAAGTTTTATTCATTCATTCATTCACTTGGTGATTATTTCAAGATTGCTGGCCATCTTTTACATACCAGGCATTTATACAGGAGTAGGGGGGAAAAAAGACAAAATCCCAGCTCTCTTGGGATGCTGACATTCTTTTTTTTTTTTTTTTTTGAGACATAGTTTTGCTCTTGTTACCCAGGCTGGAGTGCAATGGCACGGTCTCGGCTCACCGCAACCTCCACCTCCTGGGTTCAGGCGATTCTCCTGCCTCAGCCTCCTGAGTAGCTGGGATTACAGGCATGCGCCACCATGCCCAGCTAATTTTTTTGTATTTTTAGTAGAGACGGGGTTTCACCATGTTGACCAGGTTGGTCTCGATCTCTTGACCTTGTGATCCACCCGCCTTGGCCTCCCAAAGTGCTGGGATTACAAGCGTGAGCCACCACGTCCGGCCGGGATGCTGACATTCTAATAGAGAAAACAAAATACATACAAAATACCATGTCAGGAAGCACTAAGTGCTATAAATTAAATAACAATCAAACAGGCAGTGACTTGAAGGTTGAGGTTGGAGAATGGTGGGGTACTGTATCAAAACAGGATGGCCTGAGGAGGTGGCATGTGGACAGAAACCCAGGGGAAGTGAGGCAGTAAGAAGTGTGATTGTCCGTGATGATATTCAGGTGGGGCGAGTTCCAGGCAAGAGGAGCAGCAAGAGCAAAGGCTCCGGGGTGCTCCGAAAAGAGCAGAGTCCAGGGAGATGGAGCCGACTGACTGAGGGAGCAAGTGGTGGCTGATGAGGGCAGTGAGGAGGAGGAGCCTGACTGTATGTGGCTTTGGAGACCATTACGGGGATTTCCATTTTTATTCTGTGTTGGGAAGTCATGGGAGATTTCTGAGCAGGCAAATAACATGATATAAGTGTTTTTTAGGCTGGGCATGGTGGCTCAGGCCTGTAAGCCCAGCACTTTGGGAGGCCGAGGCAGGAGAATCACCTGAGGCTGGGAGTTAAAGATCAGCCTGACCAACATGGAGAAACCCCATCTCTACTAAAAATACAAAAACAGCCGATCTAAGCTTTCGGTAACCTCTGCCTCCCAGGTTCAAGGGATTCTTGTGTTTCAGCCTCCCAAGTAGCTGGAACTATAGATGTGTGCCACCATGCCCAGCTAATTTTTTTGTGTGTATATTTTATTATTATTATTATTTTAATAATAGAGACAGGGTTTCACCATGTTGGTCAGGCTGGTCTCGGACTCCTGACCTCAGGTGATCCACCCGCCTTAGGCTCCCAAAGTGCAGGGATTACAGGTGTGAACCACCACGCCAGGCATTTTTTTTTTTTTTTTTCTTTTTTGTATTTTAGTAGATACGGGATTTCACCATGTCGGCCAGGCTGGCCTCTAGTTTCTGACGTCAGGTGATCCACCAGCCTTGACCTCCGAAATTGGTGGGATTACAGGCCTGAGCCACTGTGCCCCCCAGTGGATATAAATTTTTTTCTTATGGGTTTTTGTTTTTTTTGTTGTTTTTTTGTGTTTTTTTTTGAGACTGAGTTTCGCTCTTCTTACCCAGGCTGGAGTGCAATGGCGCGATCTCGGCTCATCGCAACCTCTGCCTCCTGGGTTCAGGCAATTCTCCTGCCTCAGCCTCCTGAGTAGCTGGGATTACAGGCACGTGCCACCATGCCCAGCTAATTTTTTGTATTTTTAGTAGAGACGGGGTTTCTCCACGTTGGTCAGTCTGGTCTCGAACTCCCGATCTCAGGTGATCCGCCTGCCTTGCCCTCCCGAAGCCACGGCGGGTCTGCTTCCTGCGTCGGCCCGGCGCCTGGTACGGAAAGGTGAAGGCGATTCTTCGCGCCCGGAGGAAAGCCTCTGGCGGTTCGCGCTTCGCGGGCTTGGGCCGGACACGCGCGCGTAAGGCTGGGGAGGTGACACGCGGACAACGGCAGGGCGAGCGAACTACAACTCCCAGCCAGCTGTGCGCCACGCGCGCGCCCGACCGTCAGGCGGGGCACGCGGGCGGCCTATATAAGCCCTTGCCTGCGGAAGCACCATCCTTTCTCCCAGCCGCGGTGGCTGTCTGCTGGTTGGCCAACTTGTATCCTCTTCTGCTGCCCTGCGAGCCCTTCCCCGCTTAGTCATCGCCGCTACCGGCCCGCACTCGCTGCGGCTTTCTCCCAAGGCCGTGGGATGGTGGTCAACGTGGCACGGAGGAGCCAGGCCTTCCCACCCTGTGGGCTTGAGCTCCAGAAGGCTCCCTCGGCCGTGAGAGGGGCCTGGGGCCGCTCCCTTCTCTCGCCTCTGCCTCGGCAAAGCTGCGCTCTGGGCTGACAGGTGAGTGTTGCGAGTAGGCGGTCGGGTGAACAGAAGGGGTGGGATTTTCGCAACCGGGCTCCTGGGGGATGCAGGGACGAAGCCCTGGGCCTTAATTTGGGGGAGGCCGCATGCTGGTGTCAGGATGGCCTCTAATGGAATCTGACAGTTACCAGCTAGGTGACTTTGGGGCTGGTGACTACGCGCGAGCCCTCTGGAGGTCACCCTCGTGGACGCGGTTTCAGGGACGGGTTTTAGGCATTCAGACCCGTGTTTGCATCCCAGCTTCTTGCTTTCAGCCTTGCTAAGTGACTAAGCGACCTCCAGCAAGTAAGTTAATTGGTCTAAACCTCTTATCTGTAATAGAGGGATAAAACGGTCCCATTAAGATGAAATGAGAAAAAGCACACCAAAGATTGGCACAGCGTGGTCGGTCGGGCCTGCAGAATGACTGTTGACTCTTTTGGTCTGCAGAGTTCCCGGCGTACTTCAGGTAGTAATGATGGACAGGTGAGGCCTTAGGTGGCTGCCCTGGGACCTGAATTGCCCCTTGGCCCTTATCGAAGCTGCAGCTGCTTCCGCATAGCTGCTGTGGTCAAAAAGGAGCCCAGAGTGACAGTTTTCCTTGACGGTCGCCGTTCTGTTTGTTGTAACTGATCTGCAACATTTTGGGAAAAGACAGTTCCATTGTATCTGCCATCTTTCAACTGTAGCCAGAGAGACCTTTATCAAAATGGGCATGTTTCCACAGACCAGCAGAAAGGTTGGGGGGTTGCATGTACGGTTAACCAGCATAACACTCATAATTGGGAAAGTCCAGTTGGGATATGACACAGCTTAACTGATAGCTTAAGGCATCAGTAATAGGCACCAAAGACTGGTCAGACTTTTATGATTCTGAGGACCAAATGGTGAGAACTAAGATCATGACAATTGTTCTCATTTTGCTGTTCCAGATGAAGACTCTTAAGATGACAGAAGATGATTTTTTTGGTGATCAAGGGCTCCCAGGGCCATGAGAGTGATGAAATGCAAACATTAAAGGACCTGGTAGGTTTCTTTTTTGGAGACTGACTTTGGGGGATGCCTGGTGGGACAGAACAGCATGTTTCCAAGGGCTGTGGCTGGTTGTAGCCATGGGATCTCCAACTGCATGCAAGAGCAACCTGGAAAGACTTTGACAGCACAGGTCAGTAAATACCTGCCGCTGCCACTCGGCTTTCCTATAATGTTTCAGGACCAGGGCTGGAAGTCTTCCACTTGTCAACTTCATGTAGACGGGTTTGTTGAATCAACTTCTTGGTTTGGAGTGGTTTTTTTTTCCACCCAGAATACTGGGGGTTGGAGGATAAAGTTTTCTATAGATATGGCATCCTTTTTTCCAACCCTGAATGGAGTTTTTTTTTGTGGTGGTGGTGGTGGTTTTGAGTCTCTCCCAGGCTGGAGTGCAGTGGTGATCACTGCAACCTCCGCCTCCCAGGTTCAAGTGATTATCCTGCCTCAACCTCCCTAGTAGCTGGGATTCCAGGCACCACCATCATTCCATCATGCTGGGCTGGTTTAGAGTTTTCACACTAACCTTTTTGTTCTGCAGGTTGCCCCAGGTTTGCTGGCAGTGTGATTCTGAGATCAGCTTGTTTCTGGAGCTGTGCTTTAAGGTAAAGCTGATGTGGAACAACACAGCTTAGTCCTCCTGTACCCTTTCCCATCAGATCTGAACGTTGGTCTTGGTGGTCGCAAAAGGAGGAAAACTAATACTGAAGCCAGCCTCAATGCTGTAATCTGGTATATACCATGTGGGCTAGTTTCAAACAGGTTCATAGATGGTTGGGTCTCTGAAATTGTAAAATGAAGTATAACTTTGGCTAAGGGAAGGATACATGTGAAGCTCTGCAAGTTGGTATAGTAATTGCTGGCCGATTACTGCATTTGGGAGGGATCTGTCATAGCTTTCTTGCCTCTTAAGGGTGTCCTTTTTTTCTTGTAGATTGATGTTACACATAAAGCTGTCCTCATTTGTGACTATGGATCCTATGGAGTTGGGTAAGTTAGTGACAACCTGAAGCTTTCTCACAACTTTGCTTGTAGCTTCAGGTAGTGCTCAACTATCAGGGATCCTGTCCTAAGTACTCAAGCAAATAGAACCATAAGGTTACTCAGGTCTGTCAGTGTTAAGGCCTTTTATTTTTTTGAGACAAGATCTTCCTGTTTCTCAGGCTCCAGTGCAGTTGTGTGATCTTGGCTCACTGCAACCTTTGCCTCGCAGGTTCAAGTGTTTCTCCTGCCTCAGCCTGCCAAGTAGCTAGAACCATTAAGTATGCACCACCATGCCTGGCTAATTTTGTATTTTTTTTTTTTTTTTTTGAGACGGAGTTGCGCTTTTTACCCAGGCTGGAGTGCAATGGCACGATCTCAGTTCACCGTAACCTCTGCCTCCCGGGTTCAGGCAATTCTCCTGCCTCAGCCTCCTGACTAGCTGGGATTACAGGTACGCGCCACCATGCCCAGCTAATTTTTTGTATTTTTAGTAGAGACGGTGTTTCACCATGTTGACCAGGATGGTCTCGATTTCTTGACCTCATGATCCACCAGCCTTGGCCTCCCAAAGTGCTGGGATTACAGGCTTGAGCCACTGTGCCCGGCTAATTTTGTATTTTTAGTAGAGTTTTGCCATGTTGGCCAGGCTGGTCTTGAACTCCTGACCCCAAGTGATGTGCCTGCCTTGACCTCCCAAAGTGCTGGGATTACAAGTGTGAGCCACTGTGCCAGGCCAGAAAGTCTTAGCATTTTAGTGACATTTACATCTGGCCTTCTTTGTGTACCCTGTTAGCTGTTCATTACCAGAGGGGCAAAGAAATGCTTACATTATGATTTGCCCACCCTAAAATGCATGACCACATGCTTAAAGTTGAAGGCAGCAGAGGGAACAGCTCTGCACTGCAGGCCACAGGGCCTGGTAGCGGCAAATGTGTTGTGGTGGCTGGAGCTCACGATGCATTGTTTGATAGGACTTCAGCTTCTCTCAGCCTCAGGGAGAGTTGGGAAATGGACTACGGGGTAGAAATGAGGGGTTCCATCTAGCACAGGCTGTATTTATTTAGAATGACTGGTCCAGGATGAAACCTAATCTGAGTGGACATCCATGGATGAGAAATGCGGATATGGGACTGAGACCAGCTCCTAGGAAAATGTCTGGGTGCGGGAAATCTGGGAATTATTAACACAATGGCTTACACTTCCTTTTCAGGAGAATATGGGAAGCAGAAGGCAAGACCCTGGTCATTATAGGTAGGAACAGCGGCATGTTCTAGGTGGAGACTTTTGTTTTTTTGCTAATGCAAAAAATTATGTAGTGTGCTACTGAACTTAAGAGGTGATCAATAAAAGACTCTAGAAGTATGTTTGTCTTTGTATCTTTTGTAGATATCAAGTCTGGTCTCTCCCAAGCTCAAGTAATCCACCGCCCAAATTGCTGGGGTAATAGGCAGCATGCCTAGCCCTTAAGATCTTTGGAGGTTTTTTATGATCTAGGATCAATGCTTTGCCTCCAGCAGGGGCCAGCAAAATTTTCCCATTTACTCCGGAAACACAAAAGGGACCAGTATAAGGTTCACATGAAGGTCTGCTTTGGCTTTAAAGCTATCTTGGTCAACTTAATCCTTTCTAAACTGCCTTCTCCTGTATCAAACTATTGATCCCTAAGGTAATCCAGGCCTTGTAGGTGGAGATGCTGCAACTCATGAAAATAGGCTAGCAAGTAGCAATTTTTTTTTTGAGACAGTCATTCTGTCACCAGGTTGGAGTACAGTCCTCACCTCCCAGCTTCAAGCTACCATGCCCAGCCCAGCTAACTTTTGTATTTTTAGCACAGATGGGGTTCACCGTGTTGGCCAGGATGATCTCAATTTCGTGACCCGCCTGCCTCAGTCTTCCAAAGTGCTGGGATTACAAGTGTGAGCCAACCATGCCTGAGCTAGTACCAATTCCATCACACCCACCACATTCTATCTCCTAGAGGCATGCTCCCACCCCTGCTATAGAGTGCCCTTTCTACCTAGCTGCCAGACCTGTGACAAGTTTGTTAGGACTCTAAAATGCAGCAGGTACTACAGATGCTCCAGAGAACTTTGATTTACATACCTGTCAACTGAGAGAAGCCTCTAACCCAGGCTTTAGTGTTTAAATCATCCCAAACTGCTCGTCCCAGTTTCGGGTAATCCCAAACTGTCCTATGTCCAGAAGTGTGGATAACTGCCTGGACAAAGATTTCTTGTGAGGGAAAGCAATTTGAACCTTGTTTAAAAGTTGTTCCCTTGATCTTCAAATGGTCAAATGAATGCAGCAGTGATGCAGAAACATTCTCTAGAAACAGTCTATAAAATCCTATTTCCAAAAAGATTTCACAATTTTTTTTTTTTTTTTTGGAGATGGAGTCCCACTCGATCGCCCAGGCTGGAGTGCAGTGGCATCATCTCAGCTCACTGTAACCTCTGCCTCCCAGGTTCAAGCAATTCTCCTGCCTCAAACCTCCCAGGCAGCTGGGATTATAGGTGTGTGCCACCACACCCAGCTAATTTTTTTTTTTTTAGTAGCGATTTTTTTTTTTGCCAAATTGGCCAGACTTATCTCCAACTCCTGACCTCGTGATCCGCCTGCCTCGGCTTCCCAAAGTGCTGGAATCACAGGCATGAGCCACTGCACCTGGCTTTTTTAAAAGGAGTCTCTCATCTCACGTCGTGCAGCCTGGCTTGTCCTTTGGCCTAGCTACATCATGGCAGGGATCTCTGAAGACACTGTGTCCAGGGGCTGCCAGTGACAGTCCATCAGAGCGTCATACAGCTCCTCACTCTGTTCCATGAACTCCTTGTTGGCCTCAGTCACATCCAGCTGTGGCATGGGGTCTGAAAAAAACACCAAGAATGGGGGTCAGGGAATGCTAGGGGCAGCTCCAAGGGACTTGGGTCAGTTCCCTTCTTCCAGAACTCTGTTCTATGGTAAGGTCCCTATCCTGCCAGTTTCTTTTAGGAAATAAAACCACTGCCTTGCAGGGTTCTGGGGAAAATGAAAACAGGATAATACATCTACAGAACGGAAAAATGGCAGCTGTTAGCCTACATCTATTAAAAGCTACACCTGTGGCTCTAGCCACCATTTATCCTGGATTTTCTGGTCTGGTCCTCACTTCAAATTTGGGTTTAGAAGGTCTAATCAAAGTTAAGTCTAGAGCATCATCTCAAAACTTGACTGGGGAGTCACTAGGTTCAATGGGAGGCTTTATTAATGCAGTGGTAGAGCATAAAGTCCAGGGCGGGATTGGACTGCAGGGATTCTAAGACTGACTCCACCTCCTATTATTATGCTGCACTTTGCAACTATGTTGATCTGTTTGTGTTTTGGGGGATGCAACCTCTGTTGTCCAGGCAAGTGCAGCCCTGTAAACACTGCTCACTGTAGTCTCAACCGCTCAACCCCCGGGGCTCAAGGGATCCTGCCACCTCAGCCTCCTGAATAGCTGGGACTACAGGTATGTGGCACCATGCTAGGTAATTTTTTGTACTTTCTGTAGAGATAGGGTCTGACTTGCCCAGGCTGGTCTTGAACTCTGGAACTCAAGAGATCCTCCCACCTTAGCTTTCCAAAGCTATGCTGACCTTGAATGAGAACTAACTTAGGTCAGCTTTCTATTCTACAAAATCAGGATTAACTGTGGAATTTACCTCTAGATTGTTCTGAAGATTAAATAACTTATATATGTAAACTGCTTACAACAGTGCCTTACATATTGTAAAGCTTCAATAACTATTAGCTACTACTACTGTATTCTTTACTGCCTAATGGGAATTGGAATGGTACCTATCCATCCTGATAGCTGAGATAACAGTGCATGGCATAAAATACATTGGTCATATAGGCCAGGCTTAGTGGCTCATGCCTGTAATTCCAGCACTTTGAGAGGCCAAGGCAGGGGAATCACTTGAGGTCAGGCATTCAAGATTAGCCTGACCAACATGGTGAAACCCCATCTCTACTAAAAATACAAAATTAGCTGGGCCTGGTGGGACATGCCTGTGATTCCAGCTACTTGGGAAGCTGAGGCAGGAGAACTGCTTGAACCCAGGAGGTGGAGGTTGCAGTAAGCTGAGATCACGCCATTGCACTCCAGCCTGGGCAACAAGAACAAAATTCCATCTCAAAAAAAAAAAAAAAGGGTCTGGCATGGTGACTCACACCTGTAATCCCACCCAGCATTTTGGGAGGCCAAGGAGAACGGATCATGAAATCAAGAGATGGAGACCATCTTGGCCAACTTAAGCCAACATGGTGAAACCCCATCTCTACGAAAAATACAAAAATTAACTGGGCATGGTTTCACCAGCCTGTAGTCCTAGCTACTCCGGAGGCTGAGGCAGGACAATCGCTTGAACCTGGGAGGCAGAGGTTGCAGTGAGCTGAGATCAAGCCAGTGCACTCTAGCCTGGTAGCAGAGCAAGGCTCCATCTCAAGAAGAAAGAAGAAAAAAAAGGATGAAAAAGAGATTGGAAAATTCTAAGGACTTACATATGGATATATACGGATATTATAATTAGGCTAATTATCTCTAGAAAGAAGGTAGTGTCTCCCGGGAGAAAAGAGGTAGAGACTTGAGTGTAATATCTGTGAAGTGGAGCTCCTACATCCTTCCCAGACCACCTGACATCACCACAGTTGGTATCCCATGAAATGACATGTGAAAGTAATTTAAAACATTATGAATTAGACAAGTTTGTTCATGGTCTGAAAGTGATCTGTTTCCTTTAATGAACATTTTCTTGACCTAAAACATTTTCCCTATGACTTAAGTTGAAGAATAATCCTCAAAATAAACTTCAAACTTTGAGTCTTTTTAATTATTTTTTTTTGAGACGGAGTTTCACTCTTGTTACTCAGGCTGGAGTGCAATGGCGCGATCTCGGCTCACCGCAACCTCCGCCTCCTGGGTTCAGGCAATTCTCTTGCCTCAGTCTCCTGAGTAGCTGGGATCACAGGCACGCGCCACCATGCCCAGCTAATTTTTTGTATTTTTAGTAGAGACGGGGTTTCACCATGTTGACCAGGATAGTCTTGATCTCTTGACCTCATGATCCACCCTCCTCGGCCTCCCGAAGTGCTGGGATTACAGGCGTGAGCAAACGCGCCCGGCCCACTTTGAGTCTTTTGACTGGGTGCAGTTGGCCAGCACTTTGGGAGGCCAAGGCGGGCAGATCACCTGAGGTCAAGAGTTTTGAAATCAACCTGACCAACATGGAGAAACCCTGTGTCTACTAAAAATACAAAATTAGCCGGGCGTAGTGGCGCATGCCTGTAATCCCAGCTATTCAGGAGGTTGAGGCAAGAGAATGGTTTGAACCTGGGAGGTGGAGGTGGCAGTCAACTGAGATTGGAGAGTGTGCCACTGCACTCCAGCCTCAGTGAAAGGGCAAGACTCTGTATAAAAAAAAAAAAAAAAAAGCCGGGCGCGGTGGCTCAAGCCTGTAATCCCAGCACTTTTGGAGGCCGAGGCGGGTGGATCACAAGGTTGAGAGATCGAGACCAACCTGCAACCTCCATCTCCTGGGTTCAAGCGATTCTCCTGTCTCAGCCTCCCAAGGAGTTGTAATTACAGCATGTGCTACCATGCCTGGCTAATTTTGTATTCTTAGTAGAGACAGGATTTCACAATGTTAGCCAGGCTGGTCTCGAACTCCTGACCTCAGGTGATTTAACCACTTCAGTTTCCCAAAGTGTTGGAATTATACACATGAGCCTCTGCAGTTGGCCTAGTAAATTTATTTATTTTTTTTAGATGGAGTCTCACTCTGTTGCCAGGCTGGAATGCAGTGGCATGATCTTGGCTCACTGCAACCTCCACCTCCCAGGTTCAAGCAATTCTCCTGCCTCAGCCTCCCGAGCAGCTGGTACTACAGGCATGTGCCACCATGCCCAGCTAATTTTTTATTTTTAGTAGAGATGGGGTTTCACCATGTTAGCCAGGATGGTCTTGATCTCTTAACCTTGTGATCCACCCTCCTCGGCCTCGCAAAGTGCTGGGATTACAGGCATAAGTCACTGCACCCAGCCCCTGGCCTAAATATTTTTAATTAAAAAATTGTCAGCTGGAGGCCGGGCGCGGTGGCTCAAGCCTGTAATCCCAGCACTTTGGGAGGCTGAGGCGGGTGGATCACGAGGTCGAGAGATCGAGACCATCCTGGTCAACATGGTGAAACCCCGTCTCTACTAAAAATACAAAAAATTAGCTGGGCATGGTGGCTCGTGCCTGTAATCCCAGCTACTCAGGAGGCTGAGGCAGGAAAATTGCCTGAACCCAGGAGGCGGAGGTTGCAGTGAGCCGAGATCGCGCCATTGCACTCCAGCCTGGGTAACAAGAGCGAAACTCCGTCTCAAACAAAACAAAACAAAACAAAACAAAACAAAACAACAACAACAAAAAAAAATTGTCAGCCGGGCACCGTGGCTCATGCCTATAATCCCAGCACTTTGGGAAGCCGAGTTGGGCGGATCACAAGGTTAAGAGATCAAGCCCATCCTGGCCAACATGGTGAAACGCTGTCTCTACTAAAAACACAAAAATTAGCTGGGTGTGGTGGTGCACCTTGTAGTCCCAGCTACTCGGGAGGCTGAGGCAGGAGAATTGCTTGAACCCGGGAGGTGGAGGTTGCAGTGAGCTGAGATCACGCCACTGCACTCCAGCCTGGCAACAGAGCAAGACTCCATCTCAAAAAAAAAAAAAAAAATATTGGGAATTCTCAACTTAATCTGGATCAAAAAAGAGAAAAAGAAAAAAGTTTTTTAAAAAATTAATATTGGCCAGGCACCATTATTGGTCATAATGGTCAAATTTGTTTTACAAGTGGCCAAGCAAATATAAAGTAACAGTATTATGGTTAGAGGCTCACATCCTGGGATGGAATGCCACATGTCGAGGGGGTGATGGGCTCTCTTGGAGCTGCCTGCCCCAGGCTCTCTGGGATCTGTACTCACACCTCTGGGTAACACTCAACACATCTTATTCTAAGTACGTATTCGTCTGGCTGTCTAACCGGAATATAAGTTCTTCCAGAGTAGAATTTATCCTGTCTTCCCTCTAGCTGAAAGCACAGTGTAAGCCAGAGTAGTCACCTGATAATGGCTGACAGAGGAAGAAACGCATGAGCCCTTACCTTCCAATGCATCATCTCCAACTTCTTCATATGTCTGCCAAGAGACCAGAGACATGGGTGAGGGGGTGATGAAATCCCAGCTCATGATCACAATAGCTTATTTATTTTTTATTTTTTGAGGGGGAGTCTAGCTCTGTCCCCCAGACTGGAGTGCAGCGGAGTGATCTCGGCTCACTGCAACATCTGCATCCCAGTTTCAAGCGATTCTCCTGCCTCAGTCTCCTGAATAGCTGGGATTATAGGCACCTGCCACTATGTCTGGCTAATTTTTTGCATCTTTAGTAGAGGCAGGGTTTCACCATGTTGGCCAGGCTGGTTTTGAACTCCTGACCTCAGGTGATCCGCCTGCCTGGGCCTCTCAAAGTGCTAGGATTACAGGCATGAGCTACTGTGCCTGGCCCACAATGACTTATTTTTAACCAGAGGAACTGGATTGCTTCAGCTTTCCGCATTTTTTCTGAAGCCCAAGCTCCTGTCCTGACCAATCCCATCCTAGAGAATGACCTGTTTCTAGAGGAGAAACATAACCCAAGGGGACCAGACTTGCCAAGTCATGGTTACCTGCATGGTGCTCTGAGTATAGCCATACTGGGGGTAACTGTAGCTGTAGCTGCCTGTGTTCTGGTCATAGCCCCACTGAGCATAGTAGTTCTGGTACTGCTGGTAATACTGGTTGTAGCTATAACTGTACATCTGACTATATTCCACTGGCTTTACACGGCTCCTTAAATGAAGAGGGAAACAAAAGTAAGTGTAAGCAAACATTTCCATAACGCTGCCTACATGGCCAGAAACTATTTTAAGTGCTTTATGCCAATTAACTCTTCTGTTTTATTTTATTTTTATTTTTTTGAGGCAGAGTCTTGCCCTGTCACCAGGTGTCAGGCTGGAGTGCAGTGGCGGGATCTTGGCTCACTGCGACCTCCGCCTCCTGGGGGTTCAAGCAATTCTCCTGCCTCAGCCTTCTAAGTAGCTGGGACAGATGCGCGCTACCACACCCAGCTAACTTTTGTATTTTTAGTAGAGACAGGGTTTAACCATGTTGGCCAGGATAGTCTCGATCTCTTGACCTTGTGATCTGCCCACCTTGGCCTCAAAGTGCTGGGATTACAGGCGTGAGCCACCACACCCGGCCCTGTTTTACTGCTTTTACTTTTTTCTAAAGATGGGGTTTCACCACATTGGCCAGGATGGTCTCGATCTCCTGACCTCGTGATCCACTTGCCTCAGCCTCCCAAAGTGCTGGGATTACAGGCGTGAGCCACCACGCCCAGCTATACCGATTAACTCTTTTAATCCTCAAAACAACCATAAACAGTAAGTAGACCATTATTCCTTATTCGTATTTTATAAATGAGGAAACCCAGGAATAGAGAGGTCAAGTAATTTATCCAAAGTCAGACAACTAATATGAGACTCAAAAAGAGGCAGTATGGCTCCAGAGACCATGTTTTTAAGACAGGAGTTTTTTTTTTTTTTTTTTGAGACGGAGTTTCACTCTTACCCAGGCTGGAGTGCAATGGCGCGATCTCGGCTCACCGCAACCTCCGTCTCCTGGGTTCAGGCAATTCTCCTGCCTCAGCCTCCTGACTAGCTGGGATTACAGGCATGTGCCACCATGCCCAGCCAATTTTTTGTATTTTTAGCAGAGACGGGGTTTCACCATGTTGACCAGGATGGTCTCGATCTCTTGACCTCGTGATCCACCCGCCTCCAGCCTCCCAAAGTGCTGGGATTACAGACGTGAGCCACCGCACCCGGCTGTTTTTTTTTTTTTAAAAGATGGGGTTTTAATGGATAGGTTTGTCTCTCTTATCAAACTTTGTCAGGACTGACAAAAGGATATCCGGTTTGAAAAACAAAAAACAAAAACATGGGTTGGGTGTACTGGCTCATGCCTATAATCCTAACACTTTGAGAGGCCTAGGCAGGTGGATCACCTGAGGTCAGGACTTCGAGACCAGCCTGGCCATCATGGTGAAACCCATTCTCTACTAAAAATACAAAAAATTAGTTGGGCGTGGTGTCAGGCACCTGTAATCCCAGCTACTCGGGAGGCTGAGGCAGGAGAACCGCTTAAACTTGGGAGGCTGAGGCAGCAGAACTGCTTGAACCTGGGAGACAGAGGTTGCTGTGAGCTGAGATTGCACCACTGGACTCCAACCTGGGAAACAAGAGTGAAACACTATCTCAAAAAACAAAAAAAAAAAAATGGACAGGCATGGTAGCTCACCCCTGTAATCCCAGCCACTCAGGAGGCTAAGGCAGGAGAATCACTTGATCCTGGGAGGCCTGGCTAATTTTTGTACTTTTAGTAGAGACAGGGTTTTTCACGATGTTAGCCAGGCTGGTCTTGAACTTCTGGTCTTAAGTGATCCACCTGCCTCAGCCTTCCAAAGTGCTGGGATTATAGACTCAAGCCACGGCACCCCACTTTTTATTTTTGCCTTTTGTTTTTTAAGAGACAGGGTCTCACTCTGTTGCCTGGGCTGGAGTGCAGTGGAGTGATCATAGCTCACTGTAACCTTGAACTCCTGGGCTCAATAAATTCTACTACTTCAGCCTCCCAAGTAGCTGGGACTACAGGAACACACCAAGCCCAGCTAATTTAATGTTTTAAAGTAATAATTTACAACAAATAAATATTTTTGGGAGAAGTCACTAAGCCTGATCTTCAATGTATTATACACAGTTAAACCACAAAAAAACTCCTAAATCATTACTTTTAAAAAACATGGCCATTTGGCGGGGCATGGTGGCTTATGCTTATAATCCCAGCACTTCGGGAGGCTGAGGCAGGCAGATCACCTCAGATAAGCAGTTCAAGACTAGCCTGGTCAACATGTGAAACCCTATCTCTACTAAAAATACAAAAATTAGCTGGGCATGGTGGCACATACTTGTAGTGACAGCTACTCAGAGGCTGAGGCAGGAGAATCACTTTAACCCAGGAGGTGGAGGCTGCAGTGAGCTGAGTTTGAGCACCACTACACTCCAGCCTGGGCAACAGAGCAAGACTACATCTTAAAAAAAAAACAAAAAAAAAAAACCATAGCCATTTGCATTTGGAAATTCTATCCTAAGAGTTCAGCTACTCCTAGGGTAGAGTTTGGTTCAGCGTCTCTCAGCCTGGATCTGTTGACATAAGGTCATAAGGTGGTGGGAGGCTGTGAATTACAAGATATTTAGTAGCATCCTTGGCTGATACCCACTAACTCACTAGGTGCCATTAGTACATCCTTGGTTGTGATAACCAAAAATGTCTCCAGATGCTGTCATTGTCCCCTGGGAGGCAAAATCACTCTAGTTGAGAATAATTAATTTGGCTAAAGAATAAAAGATCCGGGCTGGGCGCTGTGGCTCACGCCTGTAATCCTAGCACTTTGGGAGGCCGAGGTGGGTGGATCACCTGAGGTCAGGAGTTCAAGACCAGCCTGGCCATCATGGTGAAACCCCACCTTTAAAAAAATAAATAAAAATAAAAATAAATTTAAAAAAAATAATAAAAGATCCAGACAGGCACAGTGGCTTATGCCTATAATGCCAACACTTTGGGAGGCCGAGGTGGGCAGACTGCTTGAACCTAGGAATTCAAGACCAGCCTGGGCAACAAAGCAAGATCCTATCTCTACAAAAAATAGAAAAATTTGCTAAGCACGGTGGTGAGCACCTATAGTCCCAGCTAATCAGAAGGCTAGGATGCGAGGATCACCTGAGCCCAGGGAGGGTAAGGCTGCAGTGAGCCATGATCTCCAGCCTGGGTGAGTTTGAGACCCTGCTCAGGGAAAAAACAAACAAAAAATCCTATTCACAGAAAAGTTTGGAGTTGTAAGGAAAAAAGTTTTTCTACCTAGCATGACAGGTATCATGTGAAGTATATAATGTTCTGTAGAGTGTCTAGAATATTTTTTTTTTAATTGAGCCAGAGTCTCACTCTGTTGCCCAGGCTTGAGTGCACTGTCGCCATCTTGGCTCACTGCAACCTCTGCCACCCAGGTTGTTCAAGTGATTCTCCTGCCTCGGTCTCCCAAGCTGTGGGGACTACAGACATGCACCACCATGCCCAGCTAATTTCTGTATTTTTAGTAGAGACGGGATTTCACATGTTGGCCTGGCCGGTCTCAAATTCCTGACCTCAGGTGATCCACCAACCGTGGCCTCCCAGTGCTGCAATTACAGCTGTGAGCCATTGCTGCTGGCCAAGTGTCTGTAATACTAATTATTATCCATTCCCACAGCATGGTACACTCATAGGAGGGTTGTAGTTTTCATTAAATAAGGCTAAAACTGGAAGTAATTTTTTCCTTTTGCTCAAATGTTATTAATTACATGAATAAGTTCCCAATAGTGGGACTACTGGGCAAAGAGCAGGGACATCAGGTATGAACAGCCAAACAGCTTTTCCAATGCTGCCACCAGCAACACCTGAATGTATCAGCCTTTCCAAATCATACTCTATCCCAACTATAAGCTTCTGGAGGAGTGGGGCTAGTTCATCTTCAGTACTCACAGCCTGGCAAACAGCAGGCATTCAGTACTTGTGACTTGAATTGGATCCCGCTTCAGCCTCCTATCCAGCATATGGATGCCCTGATTCTCAGCAAACAAAAAGAGTGTCTGGAGGGGAGTCTAGAGTCTCTCTACCTTCCCTGCAAGACTCACGCTTTAGGGATTGCCACGCTCAGCCGCACAGGTTTAGACCCCAGTCCCACTGCTCCCTGGCACTCCGTCAGGGCTCGTTTCTGTTCCAGTTCATCTGTGAATTTCACAAAACCATAACCCCTGCATGAAAGAAAAAATAATATACAATTTAGATCACAAATATGATGAAAGTCTAAGAATGGACACATGAAAAAGAAGAGGATAAGAAGGTAGACAGGAATGCAGAAAGGAAAAGAGGCTGAGCAGAGAGAGAGAGAGAGTCCATTAAACTAGAAGAAGGTCAGAGTATGTGAAAAAAAAATATATATGGAGGAAGTGGCCAGGCGCGGTGGCTCATGCCTGTAATCCTAGCACTTTGGGAGGCCGAGGTGGGTGGATCACCTGAGATCAGGAGTTCAAGACCAGCCTGGCCATCATGGGGAAACCCCACCTTTATTTAAAAAAAAAAAAGGAAGGGAAGAGAGTCCCATCAACAGGTATCTACATAGTGTCAGGATTCAAGCACAGACGATTCTGAGATCTACAGGAATTCCCACATTCAGTTCACCATCCTTCTCGACACATTTACCTGAGGAACATTCCCAAATAGGAGCTTCTCCCGAACTCTGCTGCACAGTAACTATTAGAATATTATTCAGCAAATATTTACAGAGTCTGCCCTGTATGCCAGGCACTGCACTACGCACAAGATGCCGCAGTCATAGAAGGACAAGGTTCCCACTCTCATGAGCTCAAATTCTAGCAGGGGGATAAAATTAATCCTAGCTAACATTTAATAAGTACTTACTTCCCTAGCACTGTACTGAGCATTTTCTTTCTTTCTTTTTTTTTTTTTTTTTTGAGACAGAGTCTTATTCTGTCCCCCAGACTCAAGTGCAGTGGGCAATCTCGGCTCACTGCAACCTCCTCCTTCTGAATTCAAGCAATTCTACTGCCTCAGCCTCCAGAGTAGCTGTGATTACAGACATGCACCACCACACCTGGCTAATTTTTGTATTTTTAGTAGAGACAGGGTTTCACCAAGCTGGCCAGGCTGGTCTTGAACTCCTGACCTCAGGTTATCTGCCCGCTTCGGCCTCCCACAGTACTGGGATTAGAGGCGTGAGCTACCGCGCCCATCCTGTGCTGAGCATTTTCTCAGGGTGATCTCATCAAACTGTCTAAAAATTCCAGTGGTATCCACATTTACTGAAGAGCTAACCAGTTCAGTGAGGTTTGACAACTTGCCGGAAGTCATAGCAGAAGCAAGATTCAAAGCCACACCTGTTGGACTCTCAAAGCCTGAGCATATAACTACCATGCTGATCAAGAATGAGCCTTTCCTGCTGGGCGCGGTGGCTCACGCCTGTCATCCCAGCACTTTGGGAGGCTGAGGAGGGTGGATCACGAGGTCGACAGATCGAGACCATCCTGGTCAACATGGTGAAACCCCGTCTCTACTAAAAATACAAAAAATTAGCTGGGCGTGGTGGCGCATGCCTGTAATCCCAGCTACTCAGGAGGCTGAGGCAGGAGAATTGCCTGAACCCAGGAGGCGGAGGTTGCGGTGAGCCGAGATCGCGCCATTGCACTCCAGCCTGGGTAACAAGAGCGAAACTCCATCTCAAAAAAAAAAAAAGAATGAGCCTTTCCTTTTTTTTGGTTTTTTTTTTTTTGAGACGGAGTTTCGCTCTTGTTACCCAGGCTGGAGTGCAATGGCACGATCTCGGTTCACCGTAACCTCCGCCTCCTGGGTTCAGGCAATTCTCCTGCCTCAGCCTCCTGAGTAGCTGGGATTACAGGCACGCGCCACCACGCCCAGCTAATTTTTTGTATTTTTAGTAGAGACGGGGTTTCACCATGTTGACCAGGATGGTCTCGATCTGTCGACCTCGTGATCCACCCTCCTCAGCCTCCCAAAGTGCTGGGATGACAGGCGTGAGCCACTGCGCCCGGCCCAGGAATGAGCCTTTCTTGAGGTTTGTTCATTTCCATTTTTCCCTTTTCTTTTTTTTTGAGAGTCTCACTCTGTCACCAAGACTGGAGTACAGTTGCGTGATCCCGGCTCACTGCAACCTCTGCCTTCTGGGTTCCAGCAATTCTCCTGCTTCAGCCTCCTGAGTAGCTGGGACTACAGGCACGTGCCATCACATCCAGCTAACTTTTATATATATATATATTTTTTGAGACGGATTTTTGCTCTTATTGCCCAGGCTGGAGTACAATGGTGTAATCTCAGCTCAATGCAACCTCTGCCTCCTAGGTTCAAGTGATTCTCCCGCCTCAGCCTCCTGAATGGCTGGGACTACAGACATGTGTTGCCATGCCCGGCTAACTTTTTTTTTTTTTTTTTTTTTTTTTTTGAGATGGAGTTTCACTCTTATTGCCCAGGCTGGAGTGCAACAGTGTGATATCGGCTCACTGCAACCTCTGCCTCCTGGGTTCAAGCAATTCTCCTGCCTCAGCCTCCCAAGTAGCTGGGACTACAGGCATGCGCCACCATGCCTGTCTAATTTTTTGTATTTTTAGTAGAGCCAGGGTTTCTCCATGTTGCTCAGGCTGTTCTTGAACTCCTGACCACAGGTGATCAACCCACCTCAGCCTCACAAAGTGCTGGGATTACAGGCATGAGCCACTGTACCCGGTCAATGTTTGCATTTTTTTAGTAGAGATAGGGCTTTGATGTTGGCCAGGCTGGTCTCAAACTCCTGACCTCAGGTGATTCACCTGCCTCAGCCTCCCAAAGTGCTGGCATTAAAGGTATGAGCCACCATGCCCACCCTGGTTTTTCTAATTTTGAAGTGGAAAACTTTTACTTTTTCTTTTTTTTTTTTTTCAGACGGAGTTTCACTCTTGTTACCCAGGCTGGAGTGCAATGGCACAATCTTGGCTCACTGCAACCTCCGCCTCCTGGGTTCAGGCAATTCTCCTGCTGCAGCCTCCCGAGTAGCTGGGACTACAGGCACACGCCACCATGCCCAGCTAATTTTTTGTATTTTTAGTAGAGACGGGGTTTCACCATGTTGACCAGGATGGTCTCAATCTCTTGACCTCGTGATCCACCCGCCTTGGCCTCCCAGAGTGCTGGGCTTACAGGCTTGAGCCACCGTGCCTGGCCCCACTTTTTTTTTTTTTTTTTTTTATGGCGACAGAGTCTCGCTCTGTCAGCAAGGCTGGAGTGCAGTGGTGCAATCTCGACTCACTGCAACCCATACCTTCCATATTCAAGCAATTCTCCTACCTCAGCCTCCTGAGTAGCTGAAACTACAGGTGCATGCCTGGCTAATTTTTTGCATTTTAGTAGAGACAGGGTTTCACCATGTTCCCTAGGCTGGTCTGGAACTCCTAAACTCATGCAATCCGCCTGTGTCAGACTCTCAAAGTGCTAGGATTACAGGTGTGAGCCACTGTACCCGGCCTGAAGTGGAAAACTTCTAACTACACTGAAAGGCTCAGTAATAATAATGGGCAAAACAGCAAACACCTATGAAGCATTTCAAATGTGACTTATTTGTATTTTATCGTTTAATCCTTAAATCAATCCTACAGGCAGCTACTATTAATCAGCTCTGGCCGGGTGCAGTGGCTCATGCCTGTAATCCCAGCACTTTGGCAGGCCGAGGCAAGTGGATCACAAGGTCAAGAGATCGAGACCATCCTGGTCAACATGGTGAAACCCCGTCTCTACTCAAAATACAAAAAGTTAGCTGGGCATGGTGGCGTGTGCCTGTAGTCCCAGCTACTCAGGAGGCTGAGGCAGGAGAATTGCCTGAACCCAGGAGGCGGAGGTTGGGGTGAGCCGAGATCACACCATTGCACTCCAGCCTGGGTAACAACAGCGAAACTCTGTCTCAAAAAAAAAAAAAAAAAAAAAAAAAAAAAAAAAAAATCAGCTCCATTTTACAGATGTGGCTGTAAGGGTCACGGAGGCACCAGTAACTTGTCTTAAAAGGTACTGGCAATCTACAATACTGGCACTCTCCCTCACCAGTATTGGAGCTGGGATTCGAACCAGGCAGTTTAGCTCCAGAGCTTGTGGTCATAATCGCTATGCTACATGGCCTTTCTAAAACATCTCCACTCAGGAGAGAATGCTGCAACTAACATGGTAAGCATCAGTAACAGGTAAGGCCTTACTTAGACACGCCTGTCTGGTCCAAAACCACCTTGCCTCCCCGACAGGAGGGATAGACTTTGACGAAGAATTCATACAGCATGCCATCATCCACGTCTGGGGTCAGGTCCCCCACAAAGAGGGAATACTCAGGGCTGAGGAGAGAGAACAAGAAGATTCAGAGGCAAAGACAGAAATAACTGCTCTGAAGGGCTCTTTCACATATTCCAGGTAGTTTTCCCAGGCCCCTTAAGGAACACATATGATGACTCTAATTAACCAGGGCCTACTTGTTTCATTATAGCAGTCCTGGCAGAAGAGTTATGGAAGCAGTGCCTGCCCCAAATCCCTCACCGACTACACAGAACTCGTCTGACTCCAGGTATTACATGAGTGCAGATTCGGGGATGGGGTCAGAAGTGCATCTCTGAGACACTCAAAAGATAAGCCTCATAAAAATGCATTCTGTATTCCTTGCATATTTTAAACATCGATGTTAAAAGAAAAAAAGAACTAGATCTCTGCTCCAAAGGACATAAAGCCTAGCAAAAAATAAATCCCCAATCTTTTCTTTTTCTTTTTTTTTAAACAGAGTTTTGCTCTTGTTGCCCAGACTGGAGTGCAATGGCACGATCTCAGCTCACTGCCTCTGCTTTCCAGGTTCGAGCAATTCTCCTGCCTCAACCTCCCAAGTAGCTGGGATTATAGGCGTGCACCTCTATGTCCAGCTAATTTTTTGCATTTTTATTAGTCAGGGCTTTGCCAAGTTGGCCAGGTTCATCTTGAACTCCTGATCTCAAGTGATCCACCTGCCTCAGCCTCCCAAAGTGCTGGGATTAGAAGTGTGAGCCACCATGACCAACCTCTTTCTTAAAAACCACCGTGAGCTTGTGGGTGATACAAATCAGGCCAAAGTTTGTCAACTCCTGCTATAGGAGGTCAATTCTATTCAAAAAATAAGCGAACACACAAACCTTTATTTTCTTCTTCTTGTTGACATGGAGTCTCGCTCTGTCACCCAGGCTGGAGTGCTATTCTCTTGCCTCAGCCTCCCAAATAGCTGAACTATAGGCATGTGCCACCAGGCCCAGCTAATTTTTTGTATTTTTTAGTAGAGATGGGGTTTCACCATGTTGGCCAGGCTGGTCTCCAACTCCTGACCTTGTGATTCACCTGCCTCAGCCTCCCAAAGTGATGGGATTACAGGCATGAGCCACTGCACCCAGCCTACTTTTGTTATTTTATTTCAAGTACACTACATATTCCTTGTATATCAAGAATACACAAAAGCACCAGGCACAGTGGCTCATGACTGTAATCCCAAGCACTTTGGGAGGCCAAGGCGGATGGATCACCTGAGGTCGGGAGTTCAAGAACAGCCTGACCAACATGGAGAAACCCCCATCTCTACTAAAAATACAAAATTAGCCAGGCATTGTGGTGTATGCCTGTAATCACAGTTACTCAGGAGGCTAAGGCAGGAGAATCACTTGAACCTGAGAGTCGGAGGTTGCAGTGAGCCAAGATCATGCCATTGCACTCCAGCCTGGGCAACAGGAGCGAAACTCTGTCTCCAAAAAAAGAAAAAAGAATATACAAAATCACAAAGAAAAATAAAATTGCTATAACCAACCACTTGAAGATAATCACCAAAATGCTTTGATATATATACTTTTGTCTTCTTATCGCTTTTCTTCTAAACGTTCATAAATACAATCCATCGTATTTTGTTGATAGTATTTTTTTTCAGTTTCAACATATTGCCAACATTTTGACATGTCAGGATACTGCAACATGACTTGTTAGTGGATACATAGCATCCTAACTAATGATTATAATTTAATCACTTCGCTACTATTAGGTTATTTGGGTTTTCCCCAACTTTACCCACTATATACAATACTTCAATGAACACAGCTGAGGCTAATCTTTGCATGAATCCATGAATAAATCCTGAAAAGCAGAATTATAGGGTCAATGCATATAAACGTCTTTAAAGCTTTTGGTACAGTTTTAAAGCTTTGAAATGGCAACCTGAAATGCCAATCAATTTATGTTGCTATAAAAGGTCAATTCTTGGGCCGGGCGCGGTGGCTCAAGCCTGTAATCCCAGCACTTTGGGAGGCCGAGGCGGGTGGATCACAAGATCGAGACCATCCTGGTCAACATGGTGAAACCCCGTCTCTACTAAAAATACTAAAAATTAGCTGGGCATGGTGGCGCGTGCCTGTAATCCCAGCTACTCAGGAGGCTGAGGCAGGAGAATTGCCTGAACCCAGGAGGCGGAGGTTGCGGTGAGCCGAGATCGCGCCATTGCACTCCAGCCTGGGTAACAAGAGCGAAACTCCGCCTCAAAAAAAAAAAAAAAAAAAAAAAAAAAAAAAAAAAGGTCAATTCTTTGGTTTTGTTTTGTTTTCTTTTGAGACAGTTTCGCTTTTGTCCATGCTGGAGTGTGGTGGTGCGATCTCCATTTACTGCAACTTCTGCCTCCTGGGTTCAAGTGATTCTCCTGCCTCAGCCTTCCGAGCAGCTGGGATTACAGGCACCCACTACCATGCCTGGCTAATATTTTTTTTATTTTTTTTTTTATTTTTATTTTTTTGAGACGGAGTTTCGCTCTTTGTTACCCAGGCTGGAGTGCAATGGCGCGATCTCGGCTCACCGCAACCTCCGCCTCCCGGGTTCAGGCAATTCTCCTGCCTCAGCCTCCTGAGTAGCTGGGATTACAGGCACGTGCCACCATGCCCAGCTGATTTTTTGTATTTTTAGTAGAGACAGGGTTTCACCATGTTGACCAGGATGGTCTCGATCTCTTGACCTCGTGATCCACCCGCCTCGGCATCCCAAAGTGCTGGGATTACAGGCTTGAGCCACCGCGCCCGGCCCATTTTTTTGTATTTTTAGTATAGATGGGGTTTGCCAAGTTGGCCAGGCTGGTCTCAAACTCTTGGCCTCAAGTGATCCACCCACCTCGGCCTCCCAAAGTGCTGGGATTACAATCGTGAGCCACCACGCCCGGCCTCTGTTTTTTCTCTTGAGACAGGGTCTCACTCTATTGCCCAGGCTGGAGTGCAGTGGCACAATCATGGCTCACTGTAGCCATGATCACTGTAGCCCTCCCTGGGCTCAGGTGGTCCTCCTGCCTCAGCCTCCTGAGTAGCTGGAACTACAGGTACATGCCACCACATCCAGCTAATTTTTATATTTTTTTGTAGAGACAGGATTCTGCCATGTTGCCCAGGCTGTTCCTGAACTTCTAGGCTCAGCAATCTGTCTGCTTCCGCCTCCCAAAGTGCTGGGATTATAGGCAGGAGCCACTGGACCTGGATAACAGACCATTCTTATTGAATAAGACTTCAATACTCTGAGGAGTAGCAGTGCGTTGGGAAGGCCAGGGATAGGGACCAAATACAGAAAAGCCATGGCCTTGCATGAAGCACACCAGGAAGGTCCACTGGAGCAGGGAAGTGAGAGGGCGGTGCCCCTCACCATGGGACAAAGTGCAGCCAAACAGATTCCCCTCCTCCTATACGGCAGTAACTGGCACAGGGACACATCTTATCCCTAGACACGACTTTGTACCTACCTGTTATCTGGTTGTTTCCCATAAGTGGCATAGTTCAGTTTAAAACGTTTCGCCTGGAAATTTAAAAATAAACGAACTAAAACAGAGAAAGGTGTTTCAAGAGTTGAACAATATTTGAAAAAAACTGAAACAAATTACCTTGGCCAAAACATCTCCCCCTCTCTAAGCCTCAGCTTTTTCTCCTGTATAAAATGAGGGGGTTGCACGGATGACCGCTAAGGGCACTGCCAGCTCCATGGTTCTATGAGCCCAGGTGTGCCAGCTGGTGCAGCTGTAAGCTAAGTAACTGTGGGAAGAGCAGAATGCAACTCTCTTGAAATGTGTCCTTGCTGCTGCCAGCCTGTTCTAGTTTCTCAATCAGGCAAGAGGTCCAGAGTTTCAAGTCTTCTGTTATGGGAGGCAGCAATGCAGAATGGGAAGGGCATGGATTTAAGAAGTAACCAGTCTTTTGTCTGAATCCTGGTTCTGCCACTTACTACCTGTGTTGCCTTGGGCAAGTTATTTCACTTCCCTGAGCTTCACTTTCCTGGGCCTACAAAGATAACAATGCCTACTGTACTGGGTTGTTACAGGATTAAATAAAAGGATTACATAAAATAAGTATACAGTAGGGATTCAAGAGATTGTAGTAAGCAATGACAATAATAATGGCAACATCATCATTATCTAAATGTCCTTACAGGTGTGGCTCCTGGAAGGGGTTTCCCATTAATTTTATGCAAACACTTCTCAGCTGTGGCCAAATCTGCGAATTCTACAAAGCAGTAGCCAGCTGGGATCCTGGAAAAAAAGCAAACAGAGAAAGAAAATGGTTAAAGATAAAATGACTCAAAATGAGGCCGGGCGCAATGGCTCACACCTGTAATCCCAACACTTTGCGACAGTCCCAGCTTTCTTGGGAGACTGTAACCAGGAGGTGGAGGTTGCAGTGAGCTGAGATCACACCACACTGCACTCCGGCCTGGATAACAGGCTGGTTTGAGACTCTGTCTCAAACAAAAAAGAAAATAAAAAGACTCAAGATGAGTGTTAGCCTTGAAGGGAGAAAGAAATGGTTTTCCAATCTGAGTCAACAGTCTTTGTTCCCTCCAAAACCCAGCTCAGACCTAACTTACAAACATGAATATAAGGACCTAACTTACAAACATGAATATCTGGGCCAATCCAAAATTCACTGATCTTTTTTTTTTTTTTTTTTTTTTGAGACGGAGTTTTGCTCTTGTTACCCAGGCTGGAGTGCAATGGCGCGATCTCAGCTCACCGCAACCTCCGCCTCCCGAGTTCAGGCAATTCTCCTGCCTCAGCCTCCTGAGTAGCTGGGATTACTGGCACACGCCACCATGCCCAGCTAATTTTTTGTATTTTTAGTAGAGAAGGAGTTTCACCATGTTGACCAGGATGGTCTCGATCTCTTGACCTCGTGATCCACCCGCCTCAGCCTCCCAAAGTGCTGGGATTACAGGCTTGAGCCACTGCGCCTGGCCCGATTCACTGATATTAATTAATTAATTAATTAATTAGATGGATCTTGGCTCACTATAACCTCTGACTCTCAGGTTCAAGCAATTATCCTGCCTCAGCCTCCTCAACAGCTAAAATTACAGGTGCCCACCACCATGCCTGGTTAATTTTCCTAATTTTAGTAGAGACAGTTTTGCCACGTTGGTCAGGCTGGTCTTGAACTCCTGACCTCAAGAAATCCACCCACCTCCACCTCCTCAAGTGCTGGGATTACAGGCCTGAGCCACGGCATCTGGCCCCAGACTCATTTAGCAAACATTTATTTATGCATTTTATCATGAGTGAAGTACTCTTGCCAAACTTGTTTTATGTAATCTCATCAAGCCTTTAAATCTAATATCCAGTTTCCAGGAAATTTTATGGATAGACTATGTAAAACACAAGTAAAACAAATGAATCCAGAATGTAGGATCTTATATAATGACAACTAGTCTTAACTCCTTAAAAAATTAAACAATATGAGAAAAGAAAGAGGTTGGCTTTCGCCGGGCGCGGTGGCTCAAGCCTGTAATCCCAGCACTTTGGGAGGCTGAGGCGGGTGGATCACGAGGTCGAGAGATCGAGACCATCCTGGTCAACCTGGTGAAACCCCGTCTCTACTAAAAATACAAAAAATTAGCTGGGCATGGTGGTGCGTGCCTGTAATCCCAGCTACTCAGGAGGCTGAGGCAGGAGAATTGCCTGAACCCAGGAGGCGGAGGTTGCCGAGATCGCGCCATTGCACTCCAGCCTGGGTAACAAGAGCGAAACTCCGTCTCAAAAAAAAAAAAAAGAAATGTACGAAAGCCAACCTCTTTTTTTTTTTTTGAGACGGAGTTTCGCTCTTGTTACCCAGGCTGGAGTGCAATGGCGCGATCTCGGCAACCTCCGCCTCCTGGGTTCAGGCAATTCTCCTGCCTCAGCCTCCTGAGTAGCTGGGATTACAGGCACGCACCACCATGCCCAGCTAATTTTTTGTATTTTTAGTAGAGACGGGGTTTCACCAGGTTGACCAGGATGGTCTCGATCTCTCGACCTCGTGATCCACCCGCCTCAGCCTCCCAAAGTGCTGGGATTACAGGCTTGAGCCACCGTGCCTGGCCAGCTTTCGTACATTAACAGACTCAGACAGAACTAAATGTTATGCAGGTTCCCAGATTGGATTATAATTCACTAATAAATGAAAAAAACTATCAATATTGTGGGGACTATCATAAAAATTTAAATGTAGGCCAGGCGCAGTGGCTCATGCCTGTAATCCCAGCATTTTGGGAGTCCAAGGCGGGCAGATCAGGAGGTCAGGAGATAGGGACCATCCTGGCCAACATGGTGAAACCCCGTCTCTACTACAACTACAAAAAAATTAGCTGGGTGTGGTGGCGCACCCTGTAGTCCCAGCTACTCAGGAGGCTGAGGCAGAATTGCTTGAACCCAGGAGGCGGAGACTGCAGTGAGCTGAGACCATGCCACTGTACTACATACTGCAGCCTGAGCGACAGTGTGAGATTGGTCTCAAGAAAACCAAATCACATAGCTGGTATGTGCTAAAGTATGGATCTAAATTCAGGACAGCTGACTATTTATTATTTGAGATGGAGTTTCACTCTTGCTGCCCAAGCTGGAGTGCAATGGCTCGATCTTGGCCCACGGCAACCTCTGCCTCCTGGATTCAAGCGATTCTCCTGCCTCAGCCTTCCAAGTAGCTGGGATTACAGGCATGCACCCACCACCCCGCCCTGCTAATTTTGTACTTTTTTTTTTTTTTTTTTTCAATGTAATTCACTTTGTTTTTCTTGTATAAAAACCCTATGTTGTAACCACAGCTGGAGCTTGGGTCCTCTGCACGGAGACTCTGGTGTGGGTCTTGACAAGGTGGTCCGTGAATTCCTGATAGGGAGACTTGGTGAATAGTCTCCTTCCAGAGATCAGGGGTCAGGTAGCTGTAAGTCTTAGAGATGGCATCAATAGTGGCCTTGGCAAAGTTGCCCAAGGTGGCAGTGCAACCCCTAGCTGAGGTGTAGCAGTCATCAATACCAGCCATCATGAGCAGCTTCTTGGGCCCAGGTGCTGAGATGATGCCAGTGCCCCTGGGCACGGGGATGAGGCGCACCACCACAGAACCACAGCGGCCTGTCACCTTGCAAGGGACGGTGTGGGGCTTGCCATCTTGTTCCCCCAGTAGCCTCTGTGCATAGGGACAATGAAGAGCTTGGCCAGGATGATGGCCCCACGGATGGCAGAGGCCACCTCCTTGGAACACTTAACACCCAGACCGACATGACCATTATAGTCCCCAATAGCAACAAACGCCTTGAACCTGGTGCGCTGGCCAGCACGGGTCCGCTTCTGCACCGGAATAATCCTCAAAACCTCATCCTTGAGAGAGGCCCCCAGGAAAAAGTCAATGATCTCAGATTCCTTAATGGGCAGAGAGAAGAGATAGATCTCTTCCAGAGATTTGATCTTCATGTCTTTGACCAGGTGGCCCAACTTGGTGACAGGCATCCACTCCTTAGTCTCGGCTTTGCCTCCATGAACTCCGCGGCCTTGGCCCCGGCCCCATCCACGGCCGCGACCCTGGCCCCGGATATCACTGTTGAAACCTCCTCGGAAGCCACCGTGGATCCCCATCCCAGGGCCCCCCTACCCCACCCTGCTGCACCGGCGTCATCCACCATTTGGTGTTTTGTTGAAGAAGCAATTTTGTACTTTTTTTTTTTTTTGAGATGGAGTTTCGCTCTTGCTACCCAGGCTGGAGTGCAATGGCGTGATCTCGGCTCACCGCAACCTCCGCCTCCTGGGTAGCTGGGATTACAGGCACACACCACCATGCCCAGCTAATTTTTTGTATTTTTTAGTAGAGATGGGGTTTCACCATGTTGACCAGGATGGTCTCCATCTCTTGACCTGGTGATCCACCCGCCTCGGCCTCCCAAAGGGCTGGGATTACAGAATTTTGTACTTTTTTAGTAGAGACGGGGTTTCTCCCTATTGGTCACACCGATCTCAAACTGCCAACCTCAGGTGATCTGTCTGCCTTGGCCTCCCAAAGTGCTGGGATTACAGGCATGAACCACCGAGCCCAGCCAAATATTTATTTAAGAGACAGGGTTGGCCAGCAGCTGGTGGCCCAACACTTTGGAAGGCCAAGGCGGGCAGATCGCCTAAGTTAGGAGTTTGAGACCAGCCTGGCTAACATGGTAAAACCCTGTTTCTACTAAAAATTAGCTGGGCATGGTGGTGTATGCCTGTAATCCCAGCTACTCAGGAGGCTGAGGTGGGAGTATCGCTTGAATCCGGGAGGCAGAAGTTGCAGTGAGCCAAGATTGTGCCATTGCACTCCAGCTTGGGCAACAAGAGCAAAACTCAGACTTTTTTTTTTTTTTTTTTTGAGAAGGAGTTTCACTCTTGTTACCCAGGCTGGAGTGCAATGGCGCGATCTCGGCTCACCGCAACCTCCGCCTCCTAGGTTCAAGCAATTCTCTTGCCTCAGCCTCCTAAGTAGCTGGGATTACAGGCACGTGTCACCATGCCCAGCTAATTTTTTGTATTTTTAGTAGAGACAGGGTTTCACCACGTTGACCAGGATGGTCTCAATCTCTCGACCTCGTGATCCACCCGCCTCGGCCTCCTAAAGTGCTGGGATTACAGGCTTGAGCCACCGCGCCCAGCCGAAAATCTTATTTCAATAAAGATTAAGGTCAGGCACAGTGGCTCATGCCTGTAATCCCAGTACTTTGGGAGGCCGAGGTGGGCAGATCAACTGACATTAGGAGTTTGAGACTAGCCTGGCCAACATGATGAAAACTCACCTCTAATAAAAATAGAAAAAATTGGTCAGGCGCGGTGGCTCAAGCCTGTAATCCCAGCACTTTGGGAGGCCGAGGCGGGTGGATCACGAGGTCGAGAGATCGAGACCATCCTGGTCAACATGGTGAAACCCCGTCTCTACTAAAAATACAAAAAATTAGCTGGGCATGGTGGCACGTGTCTGTAATCCCAGCTACTCAGGAGGCTGAGGCAGGAGAATTGCCTGAACCCAGGAGGCGGAGGTTGCGGTGAGCCGAGATCGCGCCATTGCACTCCAGCCTGGGTAACAAGAGCGAAACTCCGTCTCAAAAAAAAAAAAAAAAAATTAGAAAAAATTATTGGCCAGACTTGGTGACTCACGCTTGTAATCCCAGCACTTTGGGAGGTCGAGGCAGCTAGATCACAAGGTCAGGAGTTGGAGACCAATCTGATCAACATGGTGAAACCCATCTCTACCAAAAATACAAAAAGTAGCTGGGCATGGTGGTACACACCTGTAATCCAAGCTACTTAGGAGTATGAGGAAGGAGAATTGCTTGAACCTGGGAGGCAGCGGTTGCAGTGAGCCAAGATTGCACCACTGCACTTCAGCCTGGGCAACACAGCAAGACTCCGTCTCAAACTAAAAAAAAAAAAAAATTGCCGGCATGGTGGCTCATGCCTATAATCCCAGCACTTTGGGAGGCCCAGGCAGGTAGATTACCTGAGGCCGGGAATTCAAGACCAACTTGACCAACATGGAGAAATCCCATCTCTACTAAAAACACAAAATTAGACTGGGTGCGGTGGCTCACACCTGTAATCCCAGCACTTTGGGAGCCCAAGGCAGGTGGATCACGAGGTCAGGAGTTCAAGACCAGATTGGCCAACATGGTGAAACACTGTTTCTACTAAAAATACAAAAATTACTTGGGCACGGTAGCTCGTGCCTATAATCCCAGCTACTTGGGAGGCTGAGGTAGGAGAATTGCTTGAACTGTGTCCCAGGAGGCGGAGGTTACAGTGAGCCGAGATCTCGCCACTGCACTCCAGCCTGGGCTACAGAGTGAGATTCCATCTTAAAAAAAAAAAAAAAATACAAAATTACCCAGGCGTGGTGACGCATGGCTGTAATCCCAGCTACTTGGGAGGCTGAGGCAGGAGAAGTGCTTGAACCCAGGAAACGGAGGTGGCGGTGAGCCGAGATCAGGCATATTGCACTCCAACCTGGGCAATGGGAGCAAAACTCTGTCTTGAAAAAAAAAAAATTAGCCAGGCATGGTGGCGAGCGCCTGTAATCCCAGCTACTCAGGAGGCTGAGACATGAGAATCGCTTGAACCCAGGAGGCAGAGATTGTGGTGAGCCAAGATCTTGCCTCTGTACTCCACCCTGGGTGACAAAGCCAGACTCTGCCTCAGAGGGGGAAAAAAAAAGAGACAAAACTGTGAGAATCTATGCTAGCGTTTTAGCTAATGTTTTCTTTTTGCCCCCCTCCCCATCCGCCGCTAATGTTTTATTTATTTTTGCAACCAAGTCTCTCTCTGTTACCCAGGCTGGAGTGCAGTGGCGCAATCTTGGCTCACCACAATCTCTGCCTCTTGGGTCCAAGCGATTCCCTAGCCTCAGCCTCCCAAGTAGCTAGAACTACAGGTGTGTCACCACACCTGGCTAACTTTTCTATTTGTTAAGTAGAAAGGGGTTTCACCATGTTGTCCAGACTGGTCTCGAATTCCTGACTTCATGTGATCAGCCTTCCTCAGCCTCCCAAAGTGTTAGGATTACAGGTGTGAGCCACCGCACTGAGCATACGACTGTTTTAAAAAGTAAAAAGTATTAGAGAATGAATTTTCGCAACAGTAGCTGATTATCTGGGGTTTTTTGCTTATAAGAGTAAGAACATAAATATTTAGGTAGGCATGATCTACCAGTTAAAAAAACCTTTTTTTTTTTTTTTCTGAGATGGAGTTTTGCTCTTGTTGCCGAGGCTGAAATGCAATGGCGTGATCTCGGCTTACCACAACCTCCACCTCCTGGGTTCAAGCGATTCTCCTGCCTCAGTTTCCCGAGTAGCTGGGATTATAGGCATATACCACCATGCCAGGCTAATTTTGTTTTGTTTTGTTTTGTTTTGAGACCAAATTTCACTCTGTTGCCCAGACTGGAGTACAGTGGCGCAATCTTGGCTCACTGCAAACTCCACCTTCCTGGGTTCAAGAGACTGTCCTGCCTCAGCCTCCGAGTAGCTGGGATTACAGGTGCATGCCACCACACCTGGCTAGTTTTTTGTAGTTTTAGTAAAGATGGGGTTTCACTGTGTTAGCCAGGATGGTCTCGATCTCCTGACCTCATGATCCTCCCGCCTTGGACTCCCAAAGTGCTGGGATTACAGGTGTGAGCCCCTGCACCTGGCCTAATTTTGTATTTTTTTTTTTAGAGATGGGGTTTCTCCATGTTGGTCAGGCTGGTCTCAAACTCCTGACCTCAGGTGATTTACCCATCTTGGCCTCCCAAAGTGCTGGGATTACAGGCATGAGCCACCGCGCCCGGAAGAAAAATGTTTTCCTAGGTAATGGAGTTCTGAATACACAAAATGTAATTCAAATGTCTCATCTCTATTTTTAAACTATTTGATTATTATTATGTTTTTTTTTTGAGACAGGGTCTTGCCCCGTCACCCAGGCTGGAGTGCAATGGTGTAATCTTGGCTCACTGCAACGTCCACTTTCTGAGTTCAAAGGATTCTCCTGCCTCAGCCTCCTGAGTAGCTGGGATCACAGACATATGCCACTGCACCTGGCTAATTTTTTGTATCTTTAGTAGAGATGGGGTTTCACCATGTTGGGCAGGCTGATCTCGAACTCCTGACCTGGTGATCTGCCCACCTCGGTCTCCCAAAGTGCTAGGATTACAGGCATGAGCCACCATGCCTGGCACCATTTGATGTTTTAGCAAGCCACATGTAGTAGAGTACCTGGAAAAGAGTGGCTGCTCGATAAAACAATGTCAAATTGTTAAAGGAATCTTCTCATTTCTAACCAGAACCCTAAGGAAAACTAAGACCTTAAACACAAAGAAAACGGAGGCAATAGAGCACCACTATCTGAAAATATTGTGCATTTGGTTATGTTAACTTATTTATTGTCTCATTCCCCACTAAAATGTAGTAAACTCCAGGAGCAAGGGCTATATCTGGATTATTTCAGCCAGGAATCTAGAACAGTAGCACATATAGCACATAGAGTATCTCCAAAAACAATTATTATTATTGAGACGGAGTCTTGCTCTGTTGCCCAGACTGGAGTGCAATGGCACAATCTCAGCTCACTGCAATCTCCACCTCCCGGGTTGAAGCCATTCTGCCTCAGCCTTACAGGTAGGTACAGACATGGGCCATCATGCTCAGCTAATTTTTTTTTTTAAGACAGGGTTTCACCATGTGGGTCAGGCTGATCTTGAACTCCCGACCTCAGGTGATCCGCCCGCCTTGGCCTCTAAAGTGCTTGGATTACAGGCGTGAGCCACCACACCCAGACAATTTTTTTGTCTTTTTAGTAGAGATGGAGTTTCACTATGCTGGCCAGGCTGGTCTCAAACTCCTGACCTCAAGTGATCCACCCGCCTTGGCCTCCCAAAGTGCTGGGATTACAGATGTGAGCCACTTCCCCTGGCCCAAATTTTTTTTTTTTTTTTTTTTGAGACAGAGTTTCGCTCTTGTTACCCAGGCTGGAGTGCAATGGCACAATCTCGGCTCACCACAACCTCCGCCTCCTGGGTTCAAGCAATTCTCCTGCCTCAGCCTCCGGAGTAGCTGGGATTACAGGCACGCGCCACCATGCTCAGCTAATTTTTTGCACCATTAGTAGAGACGGGGTTTCACCATGTTGACCAGAATGGTCTCGATCTCTTGACCTCGTGATCCACCCGCCTCGGCCTCCCAAAGTGCTGGGATTACAGGCGTGAGCCACCGCGCCCAGCCAGCCTGGCCCAATTTTTTAAATGAATGGCATAAAAGTTAAGGACCCTCTTGCTTTGGACTTTAGAATTAAAAAAAAAAAAGAAAAAGGCCGGGCGCAGTGGCTCAAGCCTGTAATCCCAGCACTTTGGGAGGCCGAGGCGGGTGGATCACGAGGTCAAGAGATCGAGACCATCCTGGTCAACATGGTGAAACTCCGTCTCTACTAAAAATACAAAAAATTAGCTGGGCATGGTGCCGTGTGCCTGTAATCCCAGCTACTCAGGAGGCTAAGGCAGGAGAATTGCCTGAACTCAGGAGGCGGAGGTTGCGGTGAGCCGAGATTGTGCCATTGCACTCCAGCCTGGGTAACAAGAGCGAAACTCCGTCTCAAAAAAAAAAAAAAAAAAAAAAAAAAATAGCTGGGCATGGTCGCGGGTGCTTGTAATCCCAGCTACTCAGGAGGCTGAGGCAGGAGAATTGCCTGAACCCAGGAGGCGGAGGTTGCAGTGAGCCAAGATCACGCCATTGCACTCCAGCCTGGGTAACAAGAGTGAAACTCCAGGCCGGGCGCGGTGGCTCAAGCCTGTAATCCCAGCACTTTGGGAGGCTGAGGCGGGTGGATCACAAGGTCAAGAAATCGAGACCATCCTGGTCAACATGGTGAAACCCCGTCTCTACTAAAAATACTAAAAATTAGCTGGGCATGGTGGCACGTGCCTGTAATCCCAGCTACTCAGGAGGCTGAGGCAGGAGAATTGCCTGAACCCAGGAGGCGGAGGTTGTGGTGAGCCGAGATCGCGCCATTGCACTCCAGCCTGGGTAACAAGAGCAAAACTCCGTCTCAAAAAAAAAAAAAAGAGTGAAACTCCTTCTCAAAAAAATAAAAAAAAAAAGAAAAAAAAAAAAAGTTGAGGATCCTCATGAGCTTTCAGGATAGACTTGAATTCAAGTCCTGACTTGTCATTTATTATAATTCTTCAAGTTATTAAGCTTCTTCATAATAGTACTTATCTCAGAGGTTTTTGTGATTTTAAGAAGATAATGAATGTAAAGTGCTTATTACCCAGCAAATCATAATCTGACTATATTTACTGAGCATATGCTATATGCCAGACACTGTCCTGATGATGAATGTGAATTCACTCATTTAATTCTCACCATAACTCTAGGAGGTAGGTGCTATTATTATTTCAATTTTTATACTCAAAGTAAATGAGAGAGCAGTCAAGTAACTCGCCCAAGGTCATACAGCAGAAATAGCTTTCAGGCCGGACGTGGGGGCTCACGCCTATAATCCCAGCACTTTGGGAGGCCAAGGCGGGTGGATCACGAGGTCAAGAGATCGAGACAATCCTGGTCAACATGGTGAAACCCCGTCTCCACTAAAAATACAAAAATCAGCTGGGCATAGTGGCACATGCCTGTAGTCCCAGCTACCCCGGAGGCTGAAGCAGGAGAATTGCCTGAACCCAGGAGGCGGAGGCTGCGGTGAGCCAAGATCGCACCATTGCACTCCAGCCTGGGTAACAAGAGCGAAACTCAGTCTCAAAAAAAAAAAAAAAAAAAAAGAAATAGCTTTCAAACCCAGTCTGGCTTGAGTTCTGCCCTTTTTTTTTTTTTTTTTTGAGATGGAGTTTTGCTCTTGTCACCCAGGCTGGACTACAGTCAGTGGCGCCATCTGGCTCACTGCAACCTCCGCCTCCAGGGTTCAAGCCATTCTCCTGCCTCAGCCTCCTGATTAGCTGGGATTACAGGTGCCCGCCACCACATTCGGCTAATTTTTGTATTTTCAGTAGAGACGGGTTTCACCATGTTGGCCAGACTGGTCTCGAACCGCTGACCTCCGGTGATCCGCCCACCTTGGCCTCCCAAAGTGCTGGGATTACAAGCAGGAGCCACCACGCCAGGTGAGTCCTGCCCTTAAGGTAGAAGCTATACTTCCACTCTTTTTTTTTTTTTTTTTTGAGACGGAGTTTCGCTCTTGTTACCCAGGCTGGAGTGCAATGGCGCGATCTCGGCTCACCGCAACCTCCGCCTCCTGGGTTCAGGCAATTCTCCTGCCTCAGCCTCCCGAGTAGCTGGGATTACAGGCATGCGCCACCATGCCCAACTAATTTTTAGTATTTTTAGTAGAGACGGGGTTTCACCATGTTGACCAGGATGGTCTCGATCTCTTGACCTCGTGATCCACCTGCCTCGGCCTCCCAAAGTGCTGGGATTACAGGCTTGAGCCACCGCGCCCAGCCGCCTACTTCCACTCTTTAGGACCTCAAAGTGTTAACTGTTACAATTTTACAATGACTATTACTAAGGGTAGTGAGAAGCCATGACTCCGATATTACATTTCGTAAATGACCGTTGCAGCAAGCTGTATTAAGAGAGAACTGAAATGGACTTACCCGGTGAGGCGGTTTCGGATAATTTTGACGCTCATTACAGTCTCCCCCATGGTGGCGAAGGCTCTGGAGATGAAGTTCTCATCCATGTAGGGTTCCAGCTGCGTAAAAACAAGAGCACAGCGGTTCAGGCCGGCCACAGGGCTTCCCACTCCGGGTTCCAGAGCCCCTCCCCGTCAGCCCAGGGCTGGCTACGCGCCGCTGGGGGCGCGAGGGGGCAGGTTCGCCTCTGCGGAGCGGCCTGAACCCCCAACTCCGCTTCAAGCTTGCCCCGCTTTAGGGAGCCTCCCCTTGGACCTAGAAACCACCACCCTGCGGTCCTAGAACAGCGCGCCTCAGTTCTTGGATTCCTCCCATTCTATGTGCCCAAAGCACCACCTCTCCTTCGCACGAACCCAGGTGGGACTCCAGGACCCCTAGCTCCACTGACTCAGCCTCTTCACTTAGATGCTGGAACCCGCTTCTGTGTCACCAAAAAGAACCCCCGCCTCACATCTCCGGTTTTTGGGATCCCAAGTCCCCTCCCCCTCAGATCCTTCCTCCCTCGCCACAAAGAGATGCCTCCTGGTCCTCAGACCCCAGACGGCTCCCCTCACTCACGTCTCCCATCCACAGGCTGGCCGCCATGCCCGCGCACCCGGGTGGGGCTTTACAGGCGGGGCTTTACGGGCGGGGCTCGAAGGCCCCTGCGCGGGCGCCAATCCTGGCTGCGGAGACCGCTACCGAGCATGCGCCTCCGACGCCTACTGCGCAGGCTCCCGAGCTCAGCTACGAGGGTCGGGCGGTGGAGTCAGCTCCGGGCTTTTCCTGCAACCCGGCTGGGCGCAGGGCTTCCGGATCGCGATGGCCGGAGTTCAGGCTGGAATGGGACCCGGCAGGGACCACCTGGCCCAGGCGGCTGGGTGACCTAGGTTTATTTCTGTCTTTATATATTTAGAAACAAACAAAACCATACACACGTACACGCACACGCACACGCGCACACACAGAGCTGGGTTACCTGGGTTTACTTCTGACTTTATATATTTAGAAAACAAAACCATACACACACACACACACACACACACACACACACACACACACACACACACAGCGGGGTCACCTGGGTTTATTTTTGACTTTATATATTTAGAAAATAAACAAAACCGGTCGGGCACGGTGGCTCACGCCTGTAATCCCACCTTGGGAGGCCAAGGTGGGCGGATCACGGCGTCAGGAGATCGAGACCATCCTGGCCAACATGGTGAAACCATGTCTCTACTAAAAATACAAAAATTAGCTGGGCGTGATGGTGCGCGCCTGTAGTCCCAGCTATTTGGGAGGCCGAGGCAGGAGAATTGCTCGAACCAACAGGTGGAGGTTGCAGTGAGCCAAGACTGCACCATTGCACTCCAGCCTAGGCCATAGAGTGAGACTCCCTTCTCAAAAGAAAGAAAGAATGAAAGAAAAAACAAACATGGCCGGGCGTGGTGGCTCACTCCTGTAATCCAAGCACTTTGAAGGCCAAGGCGGGCGGATCACCTGAGGTCGGGAGTTCAAGACCAGCCTGACCAACATGGTGAAGCCGTCTTTAAAAAAAGAAAGAAAGAAAACAAACAAAACATACACACGTACACACATACATGCACAGATAAAATTGATATAGGCTCGTTAACTTGGGTTTATTTCTGACCTTATATGTTTAGAAAACAAGGCCAGGAGCAGTGGCTCACGCCTGTAATTGCAGCACTTTGGGAGGCCAAGGCAGATGGATCACGAGGTCAGGAGATTGAGGCCATCCTGGCCAACATGAAACCCCATCTCTACTCAAAATACAAAAATTAGCCAGGTGTGATGGCCAGTGCCTGCAGTCCCAGGTACTCAGGAGGCTGAGGCAGGAGAATCACTTGAACCCGGCAGGCAGAGGCTGCAGTGAGCTGAGATCTCATCACTGCCCTCCAGCCTGGGTAACAGAACAAAACTCCTCCGTCTAAGAAAAAAAAGAAAAAGAAAACAAAACTATACACAAGTACACACACGCCCACATGTATAATTACAATATTAATATATGCTCATTGTAAAAAAAAAAAATACAGATACAAGTGCATCCAAAAAAGTAAAAATACCCCTTTGAGGCCAGGCACAGTGGCTCACACTTGTAATCTCAGCACTTTGGGAGGCCAAGGTGGGCGAATCACCTGAGGTCAGGAGTTCAAGACCAGCCTGGCCAACATGGTGAAACACCGTCTTTAAAAAAAAAAAAAATACCCTTCTGAATAACCCAGCTCCACTACCTCCCTGTTGTTACGGGGGTTTCTTGGGTTCTCAATGCAACAGAAATTAACATGAATCCAAAAGTTTTCCCTGGCAAAATTTTTTTTCTTTTTCTTTTCTTTTTTTAATTTGAGATGAAGTCTTGCTCTGTTGGCTGCTTCAGCCTCCCAAGTAGCTGGGATTGCAGGCATCTGCCACCACACCCAGTTAATTCTTTTGTATTTTTAGTAGAGATGGGGTTTCACCAGGTTGGCCAGGCTGATCTCAAACTCCTGAACTTGTGATCCACCCGGCCTCGGCCTCCCAAAATACTGGGATTATAGTATTTTGTAATGGTGTGAGCCATTTCACCCGGCCCTTTTTTTATTTTTTGAGACGGAGTCTTGCTCTGTCGCCCAGGCTGGAGTGCAGTGACAAGATCTTGGCTCACTGCAACCTCTGCCTCCCTGGTTCAAGCTGATTCTCCTGCCTCAGGAGGAGTAATCCCAAGTAGCTGGGATTACAGGCCCGTGCCACCACCAGCTGATTTCTTTTCTTTTCTTTTTTTTTTTTTTTTTTTTGGTGCCGTGAACTCGGATGATTTTTGTATTTTTAATAGAGAAAGGGGTTTCACCATGTTGGCCAGGCTGGTTTTGAACTCCTGACCTCAGGTGATCCGCCCACCTCAGCCTCCCAAAGTGTGGAGATTACAGGCCTGAGTCAACGTGCCCGGCCGAGACAAGTCTTCATTGGAGCTTATGCCTAGGTATAGGGAAGGCAGCTGGAGAGAGGAAGAGAATTCCCTGACTCTCTGAAAAGAGCTGGTTGAGGTTTTTCATTAGGCAAAGCACAGAAATTGATACCAAGGGTAGGGTATACAGGCTAGGCAGGACAAAGCTTGTGAGGGTGGGTATACAGGTCAGCGTATCCTGTTGTGATGATTATCTTTTTTTTTTTTTTTTTTTTTTTGAGACGGAGTTTCGCTCTTGTTGCCCAGGCTGGAGTGCAATGGCACGATCTCGGCTCACCGCAACCTCCGCCTCCTGGGTTCAGGCAATTCTCCTGCCTCAGCCTCCTGAGTAGCTGGGATTACAGGCACGCACCACCATGCCCAGCTAATTTTTTGTATTTTTAGTAGAGACGGGGTTTCACCATGTTGACCAGGATGGTCTCGATCTCTCGACCTCGTAATCCGCCCGCCTCGGCCTCCCAAAGTGCTGGGATTACAGGCTTGAGCCACCGCGCCCGGACTTTTTTTTTTTTTTTTGAGACAGAGTCTTCCTCTGTCACCCAGGCTGGAATGCAATGGTGTGATCTTGGCTCACCTCCACCTCCACCTCCTGGGTTCTAGCTATTCTCCTGCCTCAGCCTCCTGAGTAACTGGGATTACATGCACCCACCACCATGCTCAGCTAATTTTTGTAGTTTTAGTAGAGATGGGTTTTTACCATGTTGCTCAGGCTGGTCTCGAACTCCTGACCTCAGGTGATCCACCCGCCTCAGCCTCCCAAAGTGCTGGGATTACAGGCCTGAGCCACGATGCCCAGCCAATGATTATCTTGAGTACTGAGCTACCTGGTGGTTGGTCTGTCAACAACAAGGCTGTAAATTAAGTGTTCAGCATTTCTTCCTGAGATGGGACATTCCACAACCTTGGTTGGATAATTTGGATCTCCTAAGGCCAGATCTTGGATTCTTTTCATTTTATTTGCTTATTTATTTATTTATTTATTCAGTCAGTCATTCTGAGAGAGGGTCTCACTTTGTTGCCCAGGCTGGAGTGCAGTGACACAATCTCAGCTCACTGTAGCCTCAAACTCTGGACTCAAGTGATCCTCCTGCCTCAGCCTCCAGAGTAGCTAGGACTACAGGTGCACATTACCATACCTGGCTAATTTTTTATTTCTGTAGAGAGGAGAGCTCACTATGTTGGTGAGGCTGGTCTCGAACTCTCGACTTCAGGTGATCCACCTGCCTCAGCCTCCAAAAGTGCTGGGCTTACAGGTGCGAGCCACTGTGCCTGGCTTTTTTTTTTTTTTTTTTTTTTTTGAGACCGAGTTTCACTCTTGTTACCCAGGCTGGAGTGCAATGGAGCGATCTCGGCTCACCGCAACCTCCGCCTCCTGGGTTCAGGCAATTCTCCTGCCTCAGCCTCCTGAGTAGCTGGGATTACAGGCACGCGCCACCATGTCCAGCTAATTTTTTGTATTTTTAGTAGAGACGGGGTTTCACCACGTTGACCAGGATGGTCTTGATCTCTTGACCTCGTGATCCACCCGCCTCGGCCTCCCAAAGTGCTGGGATTACAGGCTTGAGCCACCGCGCCTGGCCATTTTTTTTTTTTTTTTTAAACAAAGTTTTAGCCAGTTGAGGTGGCTCACGCCTGTAATCCTAGCACTTTGGGAGGCTGAGGCAGGCGGATCCTGAGCTCAGAAGTTGGTGAGTAGCCTGGGCAGCATGGTGAAAATCCATCTCTACTGAAATACAAAAAATATTAGCCGGGCATGGCAGCATGCACCTGTAGTCCCAGCTACTTGGGAGACTGGAGAATTGCTTGAACCCAGGAGACAGAGGTTGCCATGAACCAAGGATCATGCCACTGCACTTCAGCCTGGGCAACAGAGCAAGACTCCATCTCAAAATAGAACAAAACAAAAGGATGTTTCCCTCCTCTTGCCCAGATTTCAGTGCAGTGGCATGATCCTGGCTCACTGCAACCTTTGCCTCCTGGCTTCCAGCGATTCTCCTGCCTCAACCTCCCGAGTAGCTGGGATTACAGGCACTCACTGCCATGCCCAGGTAATTTTTGTATTTTTAGTAGAGACAAACCTGGTTTCACCATGTTGGCCAGGCTGGTCTCAAACTCCTAACCTCAAGTGATCCGCCCACCTTGGCCTCTCAAAGTGCTGAGATTATAGGCATAAACCACTGCACCTGGCCCACTCTGTTTTCTTGAGTTCCGCTACCTATTCCAGATCACCCAGAGCTCTGCCTTGTCTCAGAACAGTGACCTGCCCACAGTAGGCCATCATAGACACGATTTAGACAGCTAGACAATCCAGACAGTTTAATTTTGAGACGCTCCTAGTCTGGGCGTGTCCCAGGCCTCGGACTTACTTTGGTGCCGTCCTTAGTATAGGAAGCTTCTTTTTTGTGCAGTGATCAGTCGGCATCTCTGACAGTGACACTCTGAGTGCTTTCAGGCCACTTTCTGGGGCTCCTATGGACTAATGGGCCCCTAAAGTCCCTTCCTACTAGTCTATACATTCTCAGATTAGGATGTTGTGCTCCCAGGCCAAGGACGCAGTCTGAAAACCTGAGGTTCAACCACGAGTTGCCGTATTTCTGGCCCTATCCTACCATCACTGCAATAGTACTGTAGTGGTTAGGTGCTTTGACTGCAGATTCAAACAAATGGAGCACAGTCCCGGCACCACCTCTTGCTAATTATTTAACCTCTGGGCCCAGTGTGGATAGTGCTTACTTACCTCACAGGGTGGTTGTGAGGCAAAAAATAAGTTGGGAAAGTACATGGCCCGATGCCTAGGATTCAGTAAATCCTCCAACATAGCAGTTGGAAGCCTTAAAGTTATGACTGATAGCTCTTAATTTAGTACTATTTGCCAGTCACTGTGCTGTGCTCTTTATTGAAAATATTTTAATAAATAAAAAACAGCCTGGGCACAGTGGCTCATGCCTGTAATCCCAGCACTTTTGGAGACCGTGGCAGGTGGATCACCTGAGGTCAGGAGTTTGAGACCAGCCTGGCCAACATGGTGAAACCCCGTCTCTGCTAAAAAAAAAAAAATTAGCTGGGCATGATGGCATATGCCTGTAATCCCAGCTACTCAGGAGGCTGAGGTATAAGAATTGCTTGGGCCCCGGAGGCAGAGATTACAGTGAGCCAAAATCGTGCCACTGCACTCCAGCCTAGGCAACAGAAAGACATTCTGTCTCAAAAATTGGAAAAAGACCAGGTGTGGTGACTCAGGCCTACATTTTGGGAGGCTGAGGCGGGCGGATCACCTGAGGTTGGGAGTTCAAGACCAGCGTGACCAACATGGAAAAAAACCATCTCTACTAAAAATATAAAATTAGCTAGGCATGGTGGTATATGCCTGTAATCCCAGCTACTCTGGAGGCTGAGGCAGGAGACTCGATTAAACCCAGGAGGCGGAGGTTGTGGGGAGCCGAGATCACACCATTGTACTCCAGCCTGGGCAACAAGAGCGAAACTGTTAAAAAAAAAAAAAAAAAAAAAAAAATTGGATAAAGACAGTAGTCCCTTACCCTCTGCCCCCCAATTCCCACTCCTTTGAGTCAATTATTTCCAAGTGTTTTTCCTAACCTACCTGTGTATTTTTAAATAACATACTTTCAGTCGGGCGCAGTGGCTCATGCCTGTAATCTCAGCACTTTGGGAGGCCGTGGCGGGTGGATCACAAGGTCAGGAGTTCGAGACCAGCCTGATCAACATGGTGAAACCCCATCTCTACTAAAAAATACAAAAATTAGCCGGGTGTGGTGGCGTCCACCTGTAATCCCAGCTTCTTGGGAGGCTGAGGCAGGAGAATTGCTTGAGCCCGAGAGGCAGAGGTTTTGGTCAGCTGAGATGGCAACACTGCACTCCAGCCTGGGCAACAGAATGAGACTCTGTCTCAAAAATAAATAAATAAATAAATAAATAAATAAATAAAATAACATACTTTCTACTACACTATTTTTTCACTTTCAGCTTCAGGTATTTTAGCGGCTGCCCCCTCCCCGCATACATACACACTTATCTCTCTATTTCTTATGTGTCGTTTTGTTTTGAGACGGAGTTTTGCTCTTGTTGCCCAGGCTGGAGTGCAATGGCATGATGTTGGCTCACTGCAACCTCTGCCTCCCGGGTTCAAGTGATTCTTCTGCCTCAGCCTCCCAAGTAGCTGGGATTATAGGCATGAGCCACTATGCCCAGCTACTTTTGTATTTTTAGTAGAGATGGGGTTTTACCATGTTGGCCAGGCTGGTCTTGAACTCCTGACCTCAGGTGATCCACCCTCCTTTGCCTCTCAAAGTGCTAAGCCACTGTGCCTAGCCTTTTTTTAAAACAGGGTTTTGCTCTGTCACCCAGGCTGCAGTACAGTGTTATAATCACAGCTCACTGCAGCTTGGATGTCCTGGGTTCAAGCAGTCCTCCCACCTCAGCCTCCCTGCCTTCAATAGCTGGCACTACAGGTGTGCACCACCACATCCAGCACTTTTTTTTTTTTCATAGAGAATTGGGATGTGTGTTGGGGTGTCTCACTATGTTGCCCAGGCTGGTCTCAATCTCCTGGCTTCATGGAACCCTCCCACCTTGGCTTCCCAAAGTGCTGGGATTACAGGTGTGAGCCACTGTGCCCAGCCTTCATGATTATATTTTGTTAAAGCACTGTTGAACATCTTGAACATCCACATTATGACTGTACATATTATTTATGGCTGAGCCATATGTTATATTACATTTATTTTGGGGTAACTAATCCAGGTTGGAAGAGGATGGAGGAAAAGATCAAATTGAAAGTAGATGATGTGTTCGAACACCCAAAAGATTTATACTTCTGATATATTGGAACTGAATTAATGATACTTATACAAACAAAACAAAGTACATGAAAAACAAGGCAATTATTAACTACAGGGAATATAAATGTAAAATAATCATAATAGTACAGAATTGTAGAGCATTTATTATGTGGCTGGCACTGTTCTAACATACATAAAACATCTAGGGAACTTTATAACTCTTAGGTACAATATGAGGAAAAAATACTGAAGTTCTGGGCTCAGGTGCCTACTCTATGCACTTAGTAGCCTCCTGACCTCATGCAAGTCACTTCAACTCTCAGGGACTGTTTCCTGAAGGATAGTAGAGATGGTAGAGCAGATGTGAGGATTAAAAAAGCTATTGCATGTATGGTGCTCAAAACAGTGCCTAACCTACTTAAGGTCCCAATGCATGTGAGCTATTAAGAATGAGATACTGGCCAGTGCAGGGCTCACGCCTGTAATCCTAACACTTTGGGAGACTGAGGTGGGCAGATCACCTGCAGTCAGGAGTTTGAGACCAGCCTGGGTAACATGGTGAAACCCTGTCTCTACTAAAAATACAAAAAAAAAAAAAAAAAAAAAAAAAAAAAAATTTAGCCAGGTGTGGTGGCACACACCTGTAATCCCAACTACTTGGGAGGCTGAGGCAGGAGAATCGCTTGAACCCATGAGGCAGAGGTTGCAGTGAGCTGAAATTGTGCCATTGCACTGTACAGGCTGGGTGACAGAGCAAGACTCTGTCTCTGAAGAAAAGAAAAAAGCGATACTGAAAATAAAAGTTAAATAAATAATGAGGTATCTTTTTGTTGTTGTTGTTTTTTTGAGATACAGTCTCACTCTGTCACCCAGGTTGCAGTGCAGTGGCACAATTTTGGCTCACTGCAACCACTGCCTCCTGGCTTCAAGCAATTCTTGTGCCTCAGCCTTGCAAGTTTCTTTGAACTGACTGCACCATGGTTTTTTTTTTTTTTTTTGAGACAGAGTGTCGCTCTTGTTACCCAGGCTGGAGTGCAATGGCATGATCTCGGCTCACCGCAACCTCCGCCTCCTGGGTTCAAGCAATTCTCCTGCCTCAGCCTCCTGAGTAGCTGGGACTACAGGCACGTGCCACCATGCCCAGCTAATTTTTTGTATTTTTAGTAGAGACGGGGTTTCACCACGTTGACCAGGATGGTCTCGATCTCTCGACCTCGTGATCCACCCGCCTCGGCCTCCCAAAGTGCTGGGATTACAGGCTCGAGCCACCGTGCCCAGCATCTGACTGCACCATGGTGACCCCTGTGACCCACATGTACACCTCCAGACAGCCTCCTGAAGCCAGAGTCTGACATAACAAGAAAACTGCAAAAAGAGAATAGCTAGCTCCTGCAGTGCCTGATTAACCAGCCTTGTGACAATCCACCATTGTTCTGCCTCAACTGATAAGCCAACCTTTTGACACTGGACTTTGGACCTTGTGACTGCCCCTACCAGTGACACTCCCCCAGCTTGCAAAAACTGCCCTGAACTGTAACTTCTGTAACTTTTCACTGTCTACTCCAAACCTATAACACTAACTCCTATCCCACCGCCCTCTGCTGACTCTTTTGGGACTCAGCCCACCTGCACCTGAGTGAATAAACAGCCTTGTCGCTCACACAAAGCCAGTTTAGGTGGTCTCTTCATTCAGAGTGCACCTAACAAGCCTCCCAAGTAGCTGAGACTACAGGCACGTGCCACCATGCCTGACTCATTTTTTTGTTTGTTTGTTTTTGTTTTTTTGTTTTTTTTGAGACGGAGTTTCACTCTTGTTACCCAGATTGGAGTGCAATGGCGCGATCTCGGCTCACCGCAACCTCCGCCTCCTGGGTTCAGGCAATTCTCCTGCCTCAGCCTCCTGAGTAGCTGGGATTACAGGCACACGCCACCATGCCCAGCTAATTTTTTGTATTTTTAGTAGAGACGGGGTTTCACCATGTTGACCGGGATGGTCTGGATCTCTTGACCTCGTGATCCACCCGCCTTGGCCTCTCAAAGTGCTGGGATTACAGGCTTGAGCCACCGCGCCCGGCCCCAACTCATTTTTTACATTTTTAGTTGAGACAGGGTTTTGTCATGTTGGTCAGGCTGGTCTCAAACACCCGACCTCAGGTGATCCGCCCACCTTGGCCTTCCAAAGTGCTGGGATTACAGGCAGGAGCCACAGCACCTGGCCAATAATAAGGTATTTTTGTAGGTACAGTGGCTCACACTTGTAATCCCAGAATTTTGGGAGTCCAAGGCAGGCAGATCACTTGGGTCCAGGAGTTTGACACCAGCCTTGATGTCATCACAAAACCCTGTCACTACAGAAATATACAAATTAGCCCAAGTGTGGTTACACACACCTGTAGTCCCAGCTACTTGGGAGGCTGAGGTGGGAGGATCACCTGAACCTGGGGAGGTGAAGACTACAGTGAGTGGTGATCATGTCACTGCATTCCAGCCTGGGCAACCGAGTAAGATCCTGTCTTAAAAAAAATAAATAAATAAAAAAGAGGTACTTCCACCCTGCCATATTATATTGCTGAGTGAGAAATCTCCAATAAATACAATCCCAAGGGATTTGGAGGAGGGAGAGGGTTGAGTAGCAACATACAAATACTTTTCACAAAGAAAATATTAAAATATAGTGCCTGCATCAAAACAAAAAGTTCAAGAAAAAAGATACAAATGAGATGGAGTCTCCCTCTGTCACCCAGGCTGGAGCGCAGTGGCATGATCTCACCTCATGGAAACCTCTGTTTCCCGGGTTCAAGCAATTCTCCTGCCTCAGTTTCCCAAGTAGCTGGGATTACAGGTGTGCACCACCATGCCCAGCTAATTTTGTGTATTTTTAGTAAAGACGGCCATCACTATGATGGCCAAGCTGGTTTCTTTTCTTTCTTTCTTTTTTTTTTTAATACATTTTTTTGGCCACAAAACTGGGTTAAATTGTAAAATTTTTTTTTAAAAAAATAATAAAAATTTTCCTTCAAAAAAAAATACATTTTTTTACTTTTAAAGAGACAGGGTTTTACCATGTTGGTTGGGCTGCTCTTGAACACCCGACCTCAGGTGATCCGCCTGCCTCAGCCTCCCAAAGTGCTGGGATTACAGGCGTGAGCGACCGCACCTGGCTTGGCCAAGCTGGTTTCAAACTCCTGATTTCAAGTGAGCTGCCCGCCTTGGCCTCACAAAGTGCTAGGATTACAGGCATGAGCCAGTATTACTTTATTTTTTTATTTATTTTTATTTTTTTTATTTTTCTGAGACAGTCTCACTCTGTCACCAGGAGCCAGGCTGGAGTGCAGTGGCACAATCTTGGCTCACTGCAACCTCTGCCTCCTGGGTTCAAGCAATTCTTCTGCCTCAGCCTCCCAAGTAGCTGGGACTACAGGTGCACGCCACCACGCCCAGCTAATTTTTTTTTTTTTTTTTTGTATTTTTAGTAGAGACAGGGTTTCACCATGTTGACCAGGATGGTCTCCATCTCTTGACCTCGTGATCCACCCGCCTCGGCCTCCCAAAGTGCTGGGATTACAGGCTTGAGCCACCGCGCCCGACCTCATTTTTTTTTTTTTTTTTTTTTGAGACGGAGTTTCGCTCTTGTTACCCAGGCTGGAGTGCAATGGCATGATCTCGGCTCACCGCAACCTCCGCCTCCTGGGTTCAAGCAATTCTCCTGCCTCAGCCTCCTGAGTAGCTGGGATTACAGGCATGTGCCACCATGCCCAGCTAATTTTTTGTATTTTTAGTAGAGACGGGGTTTCACCATGTTGACCAGGATGGTCTCGATCTCTCGACCTCGTGATACACCCGCCTTGGCCTCCCAAAGTGCTGGGATTACAGGCTTGAGCCACCGCGCCCGGCCTCATTTTTTTTTTTTTTAAACATCGTATTCATTTTTCCAAGTCTCTGACATCCAAGAATCCTCCTGGTGCTAATAAAACTTTCCTGTTAAGCCGGGCGCAGTGGCTCACGCCTGTAATCCCAGCACTTTGGGAGGCCAAGGCGGGTGGATCACAAGGTCAAGCAATCGAGACCATCCTGGTGGTCGACATGGTGAAACCCCGTCTCTACTAAAAATACAAAAAATTAGCTGGACATGGTGGTGCCTGCCTGTTATCCCAGCTACTCAGGAGGCTGCAGGAGAATTGCCTGAACCCAGGAGGCGGAGGTTGCAGTGAGCCGAGATCGTGCCATTGCACTCCAGCCTGGGTAACAAGAGCGAAACTCCATCTCAAAACAAAACAAAACAAAACAAAACAAAACAAAACAAAACAAAACTTTCCTGTTACCATGTACAGATTCTTTTTTATCAGCACTACCCACTGTAACTTTGGAAAAAAAATACATTTTGATTTCAGTGTAAGTAGCCACATGTGGCTAGTGACCACTGTATTGCACAGGTCAGCTCTGTATAATTTTTGTGGTCAAATGCTTGTGAAAATCTATAGTAATGCCAGCTGCGGTGGCTCACACTTGTAATCCCAGCACTTTGGAAGGCCGAGGTGGGAAGATCACGAGAGGTCAGGAGTTTGAGACCAGCCTGACCAACATGTATAAACCTTGTCTCTACTAAAAATATAAAAGCTGGCCGGGCGCGGTGGCTCAAGCCTGTAATCCCAGCACTTTGGGAGGCCGAGGCGGGTGGATCATGAGGTCAAGAGATCGAGACCAGCCTGGTCAACATGGTGAAACCCCATCTCTACTAAAAATACAAAAAATTAGCTGGGCATGGTGGCGTGTGCCTGTAATCCCAGCTACTCAGGAGGCTGAGGCAGGAGAATTGCCTGAACCCAAGAGGCGGAGGTTGCGGTGAGCCGAGATCGTGCCATTGCACTCCAGCCTGGGTTAACAAGAGCGAAACTCCATCTCAAAAAAAAAAAAAAAAAAAAAAAAAAGTTAGCTGGGAGTGGTGGTACATGCCTGTAATACCAGCTACTCAGGAGGCTGAGGCAGGAGAATCACTTCAACTCAGGAAGCAGAGGTTGCAGTGAGCCGACACTGCGCCATTGCACTCCAGCCTGGGCAACAAACAAGACTGTAAAACTCCGTCTCAAAAAAAAAAAAGGGGGGCCGGGCGCGGTGGCTCAAGCCTATAATCCCAGCACTTTGGGAGGCTGAGGCGGGTGGATCACAAGGTCAAGAGATCGAGACCATCCTGAACAACATGGTGAAACCCCGTCTCTACTAAAATACAAAAAAATTAGCTGGGCATGGTGGCACGTGCCTGTAATCCCAGCTACTCAGGAGGCTGAGGCAGGAGAATTGCCTGAACCCAGGAGGCGGAGGTTGCGGTGAGCCGAGATTACGCCATTGCACTCCAGCCTGGGTAACAAGAGCGAAACTCCATCTCAAAAACAAAAACAAAAACAAAACAAAACAAACAAAAAAAAAAACCACTTTGGGAGGCCGAGGCGGGTGAATCACGAGGTCAAGAGATCAAGACCATTTTGGTCAACATGGTGAAACCCCGTCTCTACTAAAAATACAAAAAATTAGCTGGGCATGGTGGCGCATGCCTTTAATTCCAGCTACTCAGGAGGCTGAGGCAGGAGAATTGCCTGAACCCAGGAGGCGGAAGTTGCGGTGAGCCGAGATCGTGCCATTGCACTCCAGCCTGGATAACAAGAGCGAAACTCCGTCTCAAAAAAAAAAAAAAAAAGAAAAGAAAAACTACAGTAATACATGTAATTGTAATTGTAGTTATTGTGCAAGGTGGGTCCAGTGTCTCCTGCCTATCATGCTATTACTTTGGGAGGCTGAGGCCAAGGAGTGTGATCACTTGGTCAGGAGTTTGAAACCAGCCGGGTCAACATGGTGAAACCCCATCTCTACTAAAGATCCAAAAATCAACCAGGCATCATGACGCACACCTGTAATCCCAGCTACTCAGGAGGTGGAGACATGAGAATCGCTTGAACCCAGGAGGTGGAGGCTGCAGGGAGCCTAGATCCAGCCACTCAGTGCACTCCAGCCTGGACAACAGAGTGAGACTCTGTCTCAAAAAAAAAAGTGCCAGGTGCATGCCCTCCTTTTTATTATTACACAATTAATGATGTTTAAATAAGTACCTCAGTTGCTGAAAACAGTACAGAAGTGGCTCAGAAAGCAATTTTATTCTTTGGTGGATGGAGTCTCATTTCTTCGCCCAGGCTGGAGTGCAGTGGTGTGATCCTAACTCACTGCAATCTCTGCTTCCCAGGTTCAAACAATTCTCCTGCCTCTGCCTTCTAGGTTCAAGCAATTCTCTGGCCTCAGTAAGCATTTCCAGAGATGTACTGTATTAAAAAATCTTGGTTTGACTAGGTATGGTGGCTCATGCCTGTAATCCCAGCACTTTGGGATGCGGAGGCAGATGGATCACCTGAGGTCAGAAGTTCAAGACCAGCCTGGCCAACATAGTGAAACCCCAACTCTACCAAAAATATAAAAGAAAAATTAACCAGGCATGGTGGCAGGCACCTGTAATCCCAGCTACTCAGAAGACTGAGGCAGAATTACTTGAATTTGGGAGAACACTCCAGCTTGGGCAACAAGAATGAGACTTCCTCTCAAAAAAAAAAAAAAAAAAAAAAAATTGGGCTGGACACAGTGGCTCATGCCCGTAATCCCAACACTTTGGGAGGCCGAGGCAGGCAGATCATGAGGTCAAGAGATCAAGACTATCCTGGCCAACATGGTGAAACCCCATCTCTACTAAAAATACAGAAATTAGTTGGGTGCGGTAGCATGTGCCTGTAGTCCCAGGTACTTGGTAGGCTGAGGCAGGAGAATCGCTTGAACCCCGGACGTGGAAGTTGCAGTGAGCCGAGGTCATGCCATTGCACTCCAGCCTGAGCAAAAAGAGCGAGACTGTTACAAAAAACTTGGAGCTGAGCACGATAGCTCACGCCTGTAATCCCAGCACTTTGGGAGGCTGAGGTAGGTGGATCACCTGAGGTCAGGAGTTCAACATGAAGAAACTCCCAACATGAAGAAACCCCGTGTCTACTAAAAATACAGAAATTAGCTGGGCATCGTGGCACATGCCTGTAATCCTGGCTACTCGGGAGGCTGCTGAGGCAGAATGGTTTGAACGTGGGAGGCGGAGGTTGCCGTGAGCCGAGATCGCACAGTTACACCCCAGCCTGGGGAAGAGCAAAACTCCATCTCAAAACCAAACCAAACCAAACCAAACCTTGGTTTGGCATTAGGTTAAAACATCCACCCCACCTCTATTGCACTATGCAGCATATTTTATTTATTTTATTTTGCAATTGAGTTTTGCTCTTGTTGCCCAGGCTGGAGTGCAATGGTGTCATCTCAGCTCAATGCAACCTCCACCTCCCAGGTTCAAGTGATTCTCGTGTCTCAGCCTCCCCATTAGCCGGGATTATAGGCATGCACCACTACACCGGGCGAATTTTTTGTACTTTCAGTAGAGACAGGGTTTCACTATATTGGCCAGGCTGGTCTCGAACTCCTGACCTTGTAATCCGCCCGCCTTGGCCTTGAAGAGCTGGGATTACAGGTGTGAGCCACTGTGCCCAGCCACTATGCAGAATTTTAAAATAATCCAGTGACTTCCAAATCAGAGATACCCAAACAAGACTCAACCTTTTTCTTCCTTGACAGATTTGAAGCTTTTATAACAGCCACACTGACAGCTGGATGGCACCTCAGGGAATCCTGACATCACTTAAGCTGCAGCCTTGACACCAGGTTTATAGTTTATTCAGCTTTTCCCAGCACTGCCTGGCACATTGCATGTGCTCCCACAAAAAGCAGGGAGTGTGTAGGAAATGAGTGGCCTATTTTATAAAACTCTAAATTTATTAAAAGTGTTAAAAGGTTTCACTCTCCCCTCCAAAATATTTTACAATTTAAAAAAATCAAAAACTATGTTCTATTTTCTCACCACTGTACAAGTTATGTTTCCATCTCAGGACTAGTCTCTGCCCCTCGAGCACTCTGTCCTTCCCCCAATCCCTCCTCTTTCAATATTACTGTAAGTTTGTTTATAAATCCCTCTACCCTCTGTCCCCACCCCATGCCCTGCTCTGCCCAGCGTGGCTACTCTTTGCAATTCCAGGCCCTTGGCTGCAGGTGAAGCCTAATGGATGGGTGGGATGTACATGGGCAGTGCCCAGGGAGCAAGAGGATGCTTTGTGCTTCTGGAAGAACCACTTTTTTCTTGTCCTATGAACACCTGTTCTGAGCCAAATATTTGGCTTAGAGTTGCCCGTAGCCATGCAGCTCTGCTTTTTCTGCACGTTCTCTGGGCGTGAGTCCATGACAGATGGGTCTTATGACTGTACCATTTGTTTGCTTGTGGACTGTGAGGGACAGGAAAGGGGCACATGACTAGAATGGGGCTTGATGGAGTCCCAACTGCTCAGAGAGTAGGCAGCAAACCCCACGGGAGGAAGTTTTGGTTTTCTAGTAGGCAAAGCAGGGCCAGACAGGACTATGGAAGGTGGGGAAGAGGAGAGAAACATCCAACCATATAGCTCGGAGTGAGCCATGTTTCTTCTGAAAAACCCCCTGTCCATACCCCTACTTCATTCTGTAGGTCCCAGGAGAATTCCAAAGAGGAGGAAGAAAAAGAGGAAAATGATTCTGTTCTGCTGATGGGAAAAGGCAGGAGCTGATACAGTGCTCAGGACTGGGGAGAGGCCTGCTGTGATCTGCAGCTGTCACTGCTTCCCTGTTCTGTGAGGGAGTTCGTGCGGGCCAGAAGCCAGGCCCTCAGTGGCTTCATCAGCTCTGTTCCTTGTCCTTGACTAATAAGACTGTATGTTGGCCCCCGCTGGACACAGATAAGACCACACGGTTCTCCAGCTGTTTGCCTGTCATCTCCACAGGGCTCCAGGCATCTTCATCCTGCCCTGTGCCCAGCTGGTAGTTGGTGCCCATGCCCCAGGCGAAAACACGACCTGCAAGGGAGAAAAATGGGTACAGCTGTCTTCAGGATCCCCAGCCCGCCTTTCCGAAGCAGGAGAAACCTGGGAAATTGGAGTGGATTGTGGCCTTGGCCAATAGTACCCTGGCAAAGTCCCAGCCTCTGGGAGTTCAGGAAGTTGGGAGAACCCAAGGAGATGATGGATAAAAAAGAACTCTATAAACCAGACACCACAGTCCGTACACATTGCCAAAACCTCCCTTCTCCTAGGCTTGGCATTCGACGTTCTACCCCACCCTGTGTTCCCAGGACCAGCCACCTTTGAAACTGCCCTGATGTTCCTCTGCCTGGAATGGCATTCTTTGCTTTTCACAAAGCATGGAAACTTCAAGGTACAGTGTAAGCTCCACTTCCGCAGGATGTCTTTCCAGATAATCTCAGGTCAAGCACCTTTGCCAGCTCCAGACTTCTACAGGACCTCCACGGCTGTCCCCTTACCCACTCAGGCTTTGCTGGTCACTTGTTCACACCCTCCTCTGCTATGCCTGCTACAACTCTAATACTAAGCCTTTTTCCCCCTGATTTAGATTCTAAATACAAGTCTCTGGGAAGCGGGCACATACAAGATGGTATACGAAGGGATTACCCTGATGGAGAGAACGGCTGGGTTAGGAGTCTGGAGATGTGGGTTCTAGTCCCATTACCTTCTTGGGCCTCAGTGGTATCTCATACTTTGCTATTTCTCTCCTCTGCATAAGTCACCTTTACTAAAATAATTTGTTTACTCATTTCATATTCATCAACGCCACAGCTTCTGAGAAGCAGGAACAAAGTGCCATCACAAACACTGCTCTCTGCATCTTGGCTCCGCCTGAGAGTGAACATATAGCCTACTGGGGAATTGTGTAAGAACCATGACCCCCAGGTCCCAACTAGACAGAGTACAGTCAGCCTCACTCACCATCCTTGGTCACAGCATACCCTACAGAGGCCCCACAAGCCACTGAGGAGACAGCAGGCAGCCTGGAGATGAGGGTGGGTATGCTCTTCTCCTCAGCACCCTCCCCGAGGCCCAGCCGCCCATATTCAGCCCGGCCCAGGCTGTACGCTTTTCCTGTGGGAGGAGGAAGGGAGATGAGCAATAGCAGAGGTCGTGCTCCAGGAAAAACGGGTGGTAGGCTAGGTGAGTCCCCACGTCCATGGGTGTGTGCCCCTGCTCCCAGGATCAGAAGCTCTTCCCATTTCTGGAGAAGGCCTAGGCCACTATTGAACTCATACTTGGAAGAGCACCAGGACTCTAGGAGGATGACAGTGACTCTCATGGACCCACATGTGGCACACCCATGGAAAAGACTCAGGCTCCAAGGACCACGGTCTCAGAAATCTGGCTAGGCCTAGGCCAGTGTACATTCACTGCACCCCAAACTAGAGAAGGATCTCAGGGCCCTACCTTCTGAATCCACGCAGACCGTATGGTGCTGGCCACCAGAGAAACCCACCCAGGACTTGGTGGAATTCTTGAAGGATGTTAGGTTCTGGGGTATGAAGCAAGATTCTGTGCCCGGAGTTCCTGGGGGGAAAGTCAGAGGCATCAGGGGTGAAGGTGTTTTAAGAGCTGCCCTTCTCAACCCCTCCCAGTGACTCTGTCTCCCATCAGGATATGGACATTCCCACTTTACAAATGACAAAACTGTGGCTTGGCTTGGAGGGGTTAGATGACCCTGCAAAGGATGCACAACGAGTAAGTGGTAGAGCCAGGGCAGGAATGCGGGCCACTGGGTCATGCCTGGTGCTGGGCTTACCAAGCTGATGGTAGTTGGAGAGGCCAAAGCCGTACACGTGGCCCTCGCGAGAGATGGCAAAGGTGAAATAGGCGCCACAGAAGGCATCCTGGAATCTCACGTGGCCCCGGCTTCCCCTAGATTTCAGCATCACACACTTGGGGACGAGGAGTCGTTCTGTAGGCAGAGAGAAAGCCGTAGTCAGTGACAGACAGACATACGTGGTTTCTCTTCTCTCTACCCCGAGTTTAATTCTCCTCCATTATAAAAGCCCTTGGGAGGCTAGGTAGAGACTCTTATCCCTATTTTATAGAAAAGGAAACTGAGATCAAGAGAATACAAGTGCCTTGCTTGGAATCCCAGTCATTAGAGGTATTATTTACATGGAACTTACCATGTGCCTGATATTCTTCTCATTAACTCATTTAATTTTACAGCAACCTAATGAAGTAGGTTTACAGCTGGGTAGGCTTAGAAATGAAGAAACTATGTTCAGGGTCCCATAGCCATTAGGTGGCAAAACTACCAGAGCAGTCTGTCTCCAAAGTCTGAGGTTCTTAACATTGCAAGTCACTCTGATGCAAGCCTGACCATAGAGAATCCTTCCTGCCTTTGGCCTTCACTGTGGGAGTGGCTTGCCAATTTGCCTGGCTGGAGGTACCACGGCCACTTACCAAGGCCTTGCCGGCCACCACGGTTGGCAAATAACTCAGGCACACGGCCTAGCTGGCCTTGTTCCCCACAGCCCAAGGTGTAGAGATCACCATCAGCTGTCAGCATCACCAAGTGGTCGTTTCCTGAGGATGAGAAGGTAAGGGATGCAGGCCACATCTGTAAGGCCGAAGGCTGGGCCAGCCCCAGAACCAAGGTTTTCCAAATCCTGCCCCAAGCAAGTACCCCTAGACCCACCTGAGGCCACCTTCACCACAGGCACATCCAGCTGGACCTGTATGGGCACCATGCTCTTCTTCATGGGTTCCAACAGTCCGATCACACCGTTATTGTCCTGGAAGGGAGGGACAGGGCACTTATCAGCCAGTCCTGTCTGCCCCATACCAGTGAAATCCAGAGAAGGGCAGTGGTAGCAGATGGGGATGGAGAAGTGGGCAGGAGCCGGGCCACACAGTCAAATACTTATGACTAAAATCATTTATGGTCTGTGACTTGCATTAAAATAATCAAGGAGTCAGAGAGTGGATACAAATAGAGATAAACAAGTCTGGCTACAAGTTGAAAATTATTGAAACTGTGTAGCAAGTATATGGGAATTCAATATGTTATTCTGGCCCAGGCATGCAATTACAGGCATGTAGTTCATGCCAATAATCCCAGCGTTTTGGTAGGCCCAGGTGGGCAGATCGCTTGAGCTCAAGACCAGCTTGGGCAACGTGATGAAACCCTGTCCGTACAAAACAAATAGAAAAATTAACTGGGCATGGTGGCACGAGCCTATAGTCCCAGGTACTTTCAAGGTTGAGGTAGAAGAAATCACCCAAGCCCAGGAAGTTGAGGCTGCAATGAGCTATGATGATGCCATTGCACTCCAGCCTGGGTGACGGAGCAAGACCTCGTCTCTAATTAAAAGAGAAAAGAAAAAAAATATAATTCTGATTACTTTCATCGGTTTGAAATTCTCCATAAAAAATTCAAAATATTCTAGTGGAGAGATTTGATAAAAAAAAAAAAAAAAAAATTAAAAAGACGTGATAGAAAAACACCCATTTGGTCAGGTGCAGTGGCTCATGCCTGTAATCCCAGCACTTTGGGAGGCTGAGGAGGGTAGATTGCTTGAGATCAGGAGTTCAAGACAAGGCTGGCCAACATGGTGAAACTCCACCTCTACCAAAATACAAAAATTAGCCAGGTGTGGTGGTGTGCAACTTTAGTCCCAGCTACTTGGGAGGCCGAGGCAGAGGAATCACTTGAAGCTGGAAGGCGGAGGTTGCAGTGAGATTGCACCACTGCCGTTCCAGCCTGGCAGATGGAGAGAGACTCCATTTCAAAAAAAAAAAAAAAAAAAAAGAAAGAAAAAGGGCCGGGTGCGGTGGCTCACGCCTATAATCCCAGCACTTTGGGAGGCCGAGATGGGTGGATCACGAGGTCAGGAGATCGAGACCATCCTGGTCAATATGGTGAAACCCCGTCTCTACTAAAAATAAAAAAAAATTAGCAGGGCATGGTGGCACATTCCTGTAGTCCCAGCTACTCGGGAGGCTGAGGCAGGAGAATTGCCTGAACCCAGGAGACGGAGGTTGTGGTGAGCCGAGATCGTGCCATTGCACTCCAGCCTGGGTAACAAGAGCGAAACTCTGTCTCAAAAAAAAAAAAAAGCCGGGCGCGGTGGCTCAAGCCTGTAATCCCAGCACTTTGGGAGGCCGAGGCGGGTGGATCACGAGGTCGAGAGATCGAGACCATCCTGGTCAACATGGTGAAACCCCGTCTCTACTAAAGATACAAAAAACTAGCTGGGCATGGTGGCGCGTGCCTGTAATCCCAGCTACTCAGGAGGCTGAGGCAGGAGAATTGCCTGAGCCCACGAGGCGGAGGTTGCAGTGAGCCGAGATCGCGCCATTGCACTCCAGCCTGGGCAACAAGAGCGAAACTCCGTCTCAAAAAAAAAAAAAAAAAAAAAAAAAAAAAAAAAAAAAAAAGAAAGAAAGAAAAAAGAAAACACTCATCAGATTCCTTTATTTCTGACTTTTCAAAAAAATTAAATATCAAAGTACTAAAACTTTTTTTTTTTTTTTTTTTTTTTAAGATGAGGTTTCACCATGTTGGTCAGGCTGGTCTTGAACTCCCGATCTCAGGTGATCCGCCTGCCTTGGCCTCCAAAATGGTTGGATTACAGGCGTGAGCCACCACACCCAGCCATAAAACAATTTTAATACAAAATCTGGGCCAGGCACGCTGGCTCATGCCTGTAATCCCAGCAATTTAGGAGGCCAAGGCGGGAGGATCACCTCAGATGAGGAGTTCAAGACCAGCCTGACCAACAAGGAGAAATCCTGTCTCTACTAAAAATACGAAAGTAGCAGGGTGTGATGGTACATGCCTGTAACTCCAGCTACTTGGGAGACTGAGGCAGGAGAATCACTTGAACCCAGGAGGTGGAGTTTGTGGTGAGCTCAGATCGTACCATTGCACTCCAGCCTGGGCAACAAGACTAAAACTTCATCTTAAAAAAACAAAACAAAGGCCAGGCGCGGTGGCTCAAGCCTGTAATCCCAGCACTTTGGGAGGCCGAGGCGGGTGGATCACGAGGTCAAGAGATCGAGACCATCCTGGTCAACATGGTGAAACCCCGTCTCTACTAAAAATACAAAACATTAGCTGGGCATGGTGGCGCGTGCCTGTAGTCCCAGCTACTCAGGAGGCTGAGGCAGGAGAATTGCCTGAACCCAGGAGGTGGAGGTTGTGGTGAGCCGAGATCGTGCCATTGCACTCCAGCCTGGGTAACAAGAGCAAAACTCCGTCTCAAAAACAAAACAAAACAAAACAAACAAACGAAAAAAAAACAGGCCAGGCGCAGTGGCTCACGCCTATAATCCCAGCACTTTGGGAGGCTGAGGATGGATCATGAGGTCAAGAGATTGAGACCATCCTGGCCAACATGATGAAACCCCGTCTCTACTAAAAATACAAAAATTAGCTGGGCATGGTGGCGTGAGCCTGTAATCCCAGCTACTCAGGAGGCTGAGACAGGAGAATTGCTTGAACTTGGGAGGCGGAGGTTGCAGTGAGCCAAGATCGAACCACTGCACTCCAGCCTGGTGCCTGGCGACAGGGCAAGATTCTGTCTCAAAAACCAAAATTAAACAAACAAACAGAATCTGTTTTTTAAACGACATTCCTCTCTGCCTTGGAAACTCTGAGATGTGACAGTCCCTGCCTCCACACCTCCTTGCCCCATCCAAGCCTTTGGGAAGTACAGAAGAGGCAGTGCTGGCAAGGTGATGGGGAGACAGAAGGCAGGGAGATGGGCGAAGACAGTAGGCTTCCTGGATCAGCCTCAACCCAGGGGCATCCTTGACCTACTCTCTTCCCAGGACATACACTTGATGACATCAGATTCAAGGAAGCAGCCAACAGTGTGGACAGGCCCACGTGAAGAAGCTATCATACTGGGTCTGGACCTCAGCTCTACGTGTGGGCTTTCATTTCCCCACCGGTAAGTACCATGGGAGTATGGGAATGGTTTATCTTTGGGACCCCACAAATTGATTCTGCCTTTCAGGCCCCATACAGACTTCCAGACTCAGCCTTACCCGGAAGGAGCCCCAGAGGAAGACACGGCCATCATCGGTGAGGGCTGCTGTGTGACTGTCTCCTGCTGACACCTGTACCACCTTCTCTTGCAGCTCCACTTTCCCAGGGACCGTCTCTGAGCCCTCCACTGATGTGTCCCTTCCCAGGGCACCCTCATCATTGCAGCCGAAGGAGTAGACCTGTGCCCAGGATGGCCTCATTAATAAAAAGTCTGGCCTCGAAGTCTATTCTCACGTAGGCCACTCCCCGCTTGACTAGCCAGCTCCATTTCCACAGTGAACACGTGTGGTTCAAAAGCCCTGCCCCAAGCCACCCAACCCCAGGCCTTGTCCAATGCTGTGCCAGCTCCCAACACCTACCTGGCCACTTTTGCTTAGACACACGGTATGCATGCCCCCAGCCTCAGCCTGCACAACATCCTCTGGAATGGATACCAGGGCCGGTTTCTTCCTCTCCATCACATTCTCACCCAGCCCCAGCTGGCCCACATCGCCCTGGCCCAGTGTCAGCACCAAGCCGGGTTCTGTGCTGTGGGACCTGTGTGAGACTGAAGGGTGAAGAAGATAGCCCCTGAGTGCGTAAGATGATGACAGCGAGGAGAGGTCACAGGCTCTGGGATCACACGAACCTGGGTGGAAGCCCCTGCTCTGCCACAGACCATTAGTGTGAACTTTCTGAGCCTACGTTTTTGTCATCTGTGAAATGGGGACAACAAAAGTACCTCTCTCACAGGGTTTTTGTGAATATTAAAAACTCAGCATGTTATTCATATAAAAGGAGAGAAATGGAAACAAGGAGACACTGGATACTGTGAAATGAATCTTGGTGAAGACGGAAAGAGGGGCCAGATGTGGTGGCTCACACCTGTAATCCCAGCACTTTGGGAGGCTGAGGCGGGCAGATTCCTTGAAGCCAGGAGTTCAAGACCAGCCTGGCCAACATGGTGAAATCCTGTCTCTACTAAAAATACAAAAATTAGGTATAGTGGTGCACACCCGTAGTCCCAGTTACTCAAGAGTCTGAGGCAGAAGAATCGCTTGGACCGAGGAGGTGCAGGTTGCCGTGAGCTGAGATCATGCCACTGCACTCCAGCCTAGGAGACAGAGTGAGATGCCATCTCAGAAAAAAAAAAAAAAAAGTGAGAGAGGGGAAGAAAACTGTGAGGACACAAGACCTCACAACAGCATTCAGCTTTCCTAATTAGCTCTAAGTTATTGGTCTGGAGCCATGGTGTTAAAAGTCAGGACTCAGATAATAATGTCTACTCTTTGCTGACTGCTTACTCTAGTTCTGAATTATTTTGTAGTCCCCCAAAATCAAGGTCCATTATTTAGGATCCTATTTTATAGAAAAAGGAACAAAGCCATTGAGAAGTTCAGTAACTGTCCCAGAATCAAAAAGCTAATTATTACGGGCTGGCATGGTGGCTCACGCCTGTAATCCCAGAACTCTGAGAGGCCAAGGTGGGCAGATCACAAGGTCAAGAGTTCGAGATCAGCCTGGCCAACACAGTGAAACCCCATCACTATTAAAAATACAAAAATTAGCTGGACACGGTGATGTGTGCCTGTAATCCCAGCTACTCCAAAGGCTGAGGCAGGAGAATCCAGGAGGTGGAGGTTGCAGTGAGCCGAGATTGCGCCACTGCACTCCAGCCTGGGTGACAGAGAGAGACTCCTTCTCAAAAGAAAAGCTAATTACTATAATGGCAGAGTCTGCACCGAAAGCAACAGAGACTACGTGGGTCGGAGCACAGTCCCCCATCTCCACCCTAGCTCTCCTCCATGCCCAGGGCGTCCACCAGTGAATAAGTTCAGCTCCTGGGCAAATCCACTGCGGAAACGGAGCCCTCCCTCTGCCAAGCAGCAGAGAGGCAGGAGGGGCAGGAGGAAGAGTGGACAGCGGCATTTGAGGGAGGTACGCGCCAACTAGTGGGGGACCCGGGACCCTCTGTGGGCCAATGGCTGCCGCCTGCAGCCCCGGGCAGCCAATGGTGCCCAGCCCCTTCCCCGGGGGTGTGGCCACAGCTGCCTGGCCCTCGGCGGCACCACAGAGGGCTAGCTGGGTGCAGAGCCACCTGGTTGGGTTTTCTGGTCAGGAGGGCTCGGCCCACTGGCACCTTGGCTGGAGTGGGCGCCGGGAGCGCAGCGGGAGGCTGCAAAAGATGCCGCGGCTTTCGCGCCTGCAAAAGACAGACACTGTCTGAGCGTGATTCCACACTCCCCCTCCCAGAGTGGTGGTGGCTTTTCTCTCCTCCCTGTCCCCCTCTGGGGTCCCAGGACAGAGGAAACCACAGCCACCTCCCTCAAATGCTGCCAGGCCATTATCTCATCTCATCCTTACACAGCCCAGAGAGGCTGGCACTGCTCTGGACGCCTCCATTTTATGAAGTGGATAATTCAAACTGCAAAGTTAAGTGACTTGCCCATGGTTACACAGCTAGAAAGTTGGCAGAGCCAGGACTTGAACCCCATGTCGGAAAGTCAGTGGTCTTAATCATCATAATGTATCACTGCCTGGAGTGAAGCCCTACAGTCTAGTTTTTTTTGCCAGTACTGCCTGAGTACCTTGAGGGGAGTTTCTGCCCACTTTGTGATGCCCAGAGGGTGGGATTCAATTTGCTCTAAGAAATCTTCTAGCTGGGTGGGGTCTCTGCACATCCATACCCTTCAGCTTCAAGTGTCAGGAAGGAAGGAGCCCAGTCCCGGGTTCTTATGGTTTCAAGGGGCCATCTGTACCCACAAAGAGGCCAAGGCCAACTTACCCTTCACCTTCTTGTTTTTGGGGATGGCATCCTCTGGGGGTGACCTTCTTTTAGCTATGCGCTTGGGTGGCATCTTCCTATCCTGAAAAAGTCAGTCAAATACTACACATCAGAAATGGCAAACATTTTCCTGTGCCAATTAGATATTTATCAAAAACCCTAGAAACATGTAAAAGGAATTGCCCAACAATTCCACTTCTCAAAATGTATCCCAAGAACAGAATAATAGATGCACCCAGAGACTGTTACACAAATATTCTCTACTATATTTTTCATAACATTGTAAAAACAAAAACAGGACAATCCAGGTGTTCGATAGTAGTGAACTAGTTAAATATGTGGTATATTCATGATAGAACAGTATGAAGCCATCAAAAGTGATGTTTTCATAGATGAATCTATTGAATTGGGGAACAGTATGAAGCCATCAAAAGTGATGTTTTCATAGATGAATCTATTGAATTGGAAGATGTTCCCCATTGCCAAGTGAAACAAACAGATTGAAAGACAGCCAGCTGGTTCTCAGGTAAAGAAAAGAAAAAAAAAAAGAAGTGATATGATTACAGGTGTGAGCCACTGCATCTGGCCAATTACATGTATTTAAAAAACTTTTAAGTGTGTTGTAAAAAATTAAAACATTGGGCTGGGCATGGTGGCTCACACCTGTAATCCCAGCACTTTGGGAGGCTGAGGCGAGTGGACTACTTGAGGTTGGAATTTGAAACAATTCTTTTTTTTTTTTTTGAGACGGAGTTTCGCTCTTGTTACCCAGGCTGGAGTGCAATGGTGCGATCTCGGCTCACCGCAACCTCCGCCTCCTGGGTTCAGGCAATTCTCCTGCCTCAGCCTCCTGAGTAGCTGGGATTATAGGCACGCACCACCATGCCCAGCTAATTTTTTGTATTTTTAGTAGAGACGGGGTTTCACCATGTTGACCATGGTTGGTCTCGATCTCTCGACCTCGTGATCCACCCGCCTCGGCCTCCCAAAGTGCTGGGATTACAGGCTTGAGCCACCGCGCCCGGCCTGAGGTTGGAATTTGAGATCAGTCTGACCAACATGGAGAAACCCAATCTCTACTAAAAATCCAAAATTAGCCAGGCATGGTAGTACATGCCTGTAATCCCAGCTACTCAGGAGGCAGGAGAATCACTTGAATCTGGGAGGCAGAGGTTGCAGTGAGCCAAGATCGCGCCATTGCACTCCAACCTAGGCAACCAGCAAAACTCTGTCTCAAAAAAAAAAAAAAAAATTAAAACATTGAAGAACAACATTAAGTGAACTACCCATCATAACTCCATTCAACCCCATGAAAGCACCAGTAACTTTGGTAATATGTTACTGTTACAATCAGAGGCAGAGAAAAACTATTTACTTTTCTTATTTAACTGATTGATTTTTAGAGATAATGTGCCCCCACACCTGTAATCCTAGCACTTTGGGAGGTTGAGGCAGGAGGATCACTTGAGCCCAGGAGTTTAAGACCAGCCTGGGCAACATGGCAAAACTCATCTCTATCCAAAATATTAAAAAATTAGCCAGGCATGGTGGTGCATACCTACAGTCCCAGCTACTCAGGAGGCTGAGGTGGGAGGATGGCTTGAGCCTGGAAGGTTGAGGCTGCAGTGACCTGAGGTTGTGCCACTGCATTTCAGCCTGGGCGACAGAGTGAGACCCTGTCTCAAAAAAATAAAACACATGCACTGAAAATGGCAGCTGCTGTGGGAAGGTTGCTCTGAATGTCAGTTGTCTGACATATGATTGCCAGTCCTTGGGGCATTTCTGCAACTGCAGCCCTCAGGCCTGCTGCTTCTGGAAGAACGAGCTTGACAAATATATTGCGGTCTGGTTCTGGTCAAGCAAAATTCTCTAGCACCAGTTCCTCATACCATGCACCTGCTATCACTCACCATGCACCCTATTTTAAGGGTACAACCATTGTTAATGGAGAGTTCAAAGACCTAAGGCTTGATGACTTTAAGGAGACAAACTTGGTGCTTTTCTTCTATCCTATGGATTTTTTTTTTTTTTTTTTTTGAGACAGAGTGTTGCTCTGTTGCCCAGGCTGGAGTCAAGTGGCACAATCTCAGCTCACTCATCGCTAAGGAATTTCACGATGTGAACTGTGAAGTTGTAGCCTCAGTGGATTCTCACTTTAGCCAGAGTGCCTGGATAAATACACCAAGAAAGAATGGCGGGCCAGGAGCGGTGGCTCACACCTGTAATCCCAGCACTTTGGAAGGCTGAGGTGGGCAGATCATGAGGTCAAGAGATTGAGACCATCCTGGCCAACATGGTGAAACCCTGTCTCTACTAAAAATACAAAAATAGCTGGGCGTGGTGGCATGCACCTGTAGTCCCAGGTACTTGGGAATCTGAGTTTGCGGTGAGCAGAGTATCTGGCCACTGCACTCCAGGCTGGCGACAGAGCGAGATTCCATCTCAAAAAAAAAAAGAAAGAAAGAAAGAAGGAAAGAAAGAATGGCAGTTTGGGCCACATGAATATCGTACTCTTTTTTTTTTAAGACGGAGTTTCGCTCTTGTTGCCCAGGCTGGAGTGCAATGGCGCGATCTCGGCTCACCGCAACTTCCGCCTCCTGGGTTCAGGCAATTCTCCTGCCTCAGCCTCCTGAGTAGCTGGGATTACAGGCACGAGCCACCATGCCCAGCTAATTTTTTGTATTTTTAGTAGAGACGGGGTTTCACTATGTTGACCAGGATGGTCTCGATCTCTTGACCTCGTGATCCACCCGCCTCGGCCTCCCAAAGTGCTGGGATTACAGGCTTGAGCCACCGCGCCCGGCGAATATCATACTCTTTTTTTTTTTTTTTTGAGACGGAGTTTCGCCCTTGTTACCCAGGCTGGAGTGCAATGGCGCGATCTTGGCTCACCGCAACCTCCGCCTCCTGGGCTCAGGCAATTCTCCTGCCTCAGCCTCCTGAGTAGCTGGGATTACAGGCACGTGCCACCATGCCCAGCTAATTTTTTGCACTTTTAGTAGAGACGGGGTTTCACCATGTTGACCAGGATGGTCTCGATCTCTCGACCTCGTGATCCACCCGCCTCGGCCTCCCAAAGTGCTGGGATTACAGGCTTGAGCCACCGCGCCCGGCTGAATATCATACTCTTATCAGAGTTAACTACGTAAATTTCCCGAGACTATGGTGTGCTGTTAGAAGGTCCTGGCCTTGCCCTAAGAGGTCTCTTCAGAATTGACCTCAGTGGAGTCATCAAGGACTTGAATGTCAATAACCTCCCAGTGGGCTGAAATCCTCCTCTTGGTGAAGGCATTCCAGTATGTAATAACCCATATAGAGGTCTGCCCAGTGAACTGGACACACCGGATTTTCCTACAATCAAGCCAAATTCGGCTGCTTCCAAAGAGTACTTTCAGAAGGTAAATCAGTAGATCACCTATGTGTATCTTCACCTTTTCACCCCAGAGAAGAACCACATTTGAAACCTGCTTTTATCATTTTAAAGATGATTATCTGTAGGCCAGGCATGGTGGTTCATGCCTGTAATCCCAGCGCTTTGGGAGGCTGAGGTGGGCAGATCACCTGAGGTCGTGAGTTCATGACCAGCCTGGCCAACATGAAGAAACCCTGTTTCTATAAAAATACAAAAGTGGCCGGGTGTGGTGGCACATGCCTGTAATCCTAGCTACTCAGGAGACTGAGGCAGGAGAATCACTGGAATGCGGGAGGCAGAGGTTGCAGTGGGCTGAAATTGCACCATTGTACTCTAGCCTGGGTGACAAAAGCAAGACTCTGTCTCAATAAATAAATAAATAAATAAATAAAAAATAAAAATTAAAATACAGAAGTGCCACATCTGGGAGAAGCCTGGCTTTCCTAAACTATTTAAGAAGAGATCGAAGCTATATATGCAGTCACACTTACAAATGCCATGTATGACATAAATGAGGAAAGGAAACCACCTATGGGTGATAAGGAGGGGTGGCAGTAGGAAGATCCAGGGCAGCCGAAAGCCTCAGCCCCTCCACACTCCCATCTTTCAACTGCTGCTGCTGCTTCCCAAACCTTCCATGTCTTCTCCAGGCTGCTGGGAACACAGACATTCACCCCAGCTCTCTAATTCCAATTCAGCCCAAGTTGTGTCCAATATCTTTTTTTACTCTATACAAGCAGCTCTGGAAATAAATTATTTTATTTTATTTTTTTTTTTTTTTGAGACGGAGTTTCGCTCTTGTAACCCAGGCTAGAGTGCAATGGCGCGATCTCGGCTCACCGCAACCTCCGCCTCCTGGGTTCAGGCAATTCTCCTGCCTCAGCCTCCTGAGTAGCTGGGATTACAGGCACGCACCACCATGCCCAGCTAATTTTTTGTATTTTTAGTAGAGACGGGGTTTCACCATGTTGACCGGGATGGTCTCGATCTCTTGACCTCGTGATCCACCCGCCTCGGCCTCCCAAAGTGCTGGGATTACAGGCTTGAGCCACCGCGCCCGGCGCGGAAATAAAATTTTTATTGAGCCTTATTCTTTTTTTTTGAGACAGTCTTACTCTGTCGCCCAGGCTCAAGCGCAGTGGCACAATCATGGCTCACTGCAGGCTTGACCTCTTGAGCTCAGGTGATCCTCCCACCTCAGCCTCCAGGGTAGCTGGGACTACAGGTCTGTGCCACCATGCCCAGCTAATTTTTGTATATTTTGCAGAGGCAGGGTTTTGCTATGTTGCCCAGGCTGGTCTACAACTCCTGGGCTCAAGGGATCTACCCACTTCAGCCTACCAAAGTGCTGGGATTATAACAGGTGTGAGCCACCACGCCCGGCCAGAGCCATAGTCTTTAAGGTCATGAAAAACAATCAGATTGTCTAAGACTCTACCTAACGTTACAAAGGGAAGGAGAACTCCAAGAGCTCTTCTCAGTGTCAGCTGTGGGCCTAACCAGCACCCCTCTTCCTTCTAGTGGATCCTGAGAGCCCAGCCTCTCTAGCTCTCCCTCTGAGGTGCAGGAATACAAGGCCAGGCTCTTTTCTGCTGATTATGCTGGGGAAGAAGTACAAAATACTAAAGATGGAAAAGTAACCAAGGGCCTAGAATCCTGACAAGCCTGTGCAGGCTGAGCTTCTGCAGGTTGTCACTGGACCAGTTCTGACTGATGAGGTGGCAGTTCTGAACTTCACCCAACTTTCATTCTCCCGGGGCTGAGTCTCCTCCCTGTCTTTTGAGACCCTCGTCCCAAACTAAAAATGCACATTCTTTGGGATTAGAGGGAACTGGATTCACCTTCCAGAGCTTGTGACTGGCCAGTGGCCTTCACCTCTCTGAACTGTATCCTCATCTATAAAAGGGGATGCAATGACTACTTCTCAGGGCTGTCATCAAGACTGAATGAAATGGTTGTAAATCCACAAATATTTAGAGTGCTGGCTGGGCGCAGTGGCTCACGCCTGTAATCCCAGTACTTTGGAAAGCCCAGATGGGTAGATAACCTGAGGTCAGGAGTTCGAGATCAGCCAGACCAATGTGGTAAAACCCTGTCTCTACTGAACACAAAAAATTAGCCAGGTATGGTGGCAGGTGCCCGTAATCTCAGCTATTTGGGAGGCTGAGGCAGGAGAATCGCTTGACCCCGGAAGGCAGAGGCTGCAATGAGCCGAGATTGTGTCATTGCACCCCAGCCAGGGCAACAAGAGTGAGAACTCTCTCTCAAATAAAAAAAAAAAAAAAAAAAAAAAAAAAAAAAAAAAAAGGCCGGGCGCGGTGGCTCAAGCCTGTAATCCCAGCACTTTGGGAGGCCGAGGCGGGTGGATCACGAGGTCGAGAGATTGAGACCATCCTGGTCAACATGGTGAAACCCCGTCTCTACTAAAAATACAAAAAACTAGCTGGGCGTGGTGGCGCGTGCCTGTAATCCCAGCTACTTAGGAGGCTGAGGCAGGAGAATTGCCTGAACCCAGGAGGCGGAGGTTGCGGTGAGCTGAGATCGCGCCATTGCACTCCAGCCTGGGTAACAAGAGCGAAACTCCGTCTCAAAAAAAAAAAAAAAAAAAAAATTAAAGTGCTCACTACCACTGCTTCGCTTTGGGCCAGGAGGTGTAGCAAGGGAAAAGGAGACTAACAGACTAACCCGGGCCGGGCGCGGTGGCTCAAGCCTGTAATCCCAGCACTTTGGCAGGCCGAGGCGGGTGGATCACGAGGTCAAGAGATGGAGATCAACCTGGTCAACATGGTGAAACCCCGTCTCTACTAAAAATACAAAAAAATTAGCTGGGCATGGTGGTGCTTGCCTATAATCCCAGCTACTTAGGAGGCTGAGGCAGGAGAATTGCCTGAACCCAGGAGGCGGAGGTTGCGATGAGCTGAGATCGCGCCATTGCACTCCAGCCTGGGTAACAAGAGCGAAATTCCGTCTCAAAAAAAAAAAAAAAATTAGCAGACTAACCCTTTTTCACTCTCATAGTTTATCCTTTTTATTTATTTATTTGTTTTTGAGACAGGCTCCAGTTCACACTGGAGGGCAGTGGCATGGTTATGGCTCACTGCAGCCTCAACCAACTGGGCTTAAGCCACCCTGCGTAGCTGAGACTATAGGCGTGTACCACCACGCCTGGCTAATTTTTGTACATTTTGTAGAAACAGGATCTTGCCACGTTGCCCAGGCTGGTCCTGAACTCCTGGGCTCAAGCAATTCTCTAGCCTTGGACTCCCAAAGTCCTGGGATTATAGGTGTAAGCCACCATGCCCGGCCTTTTATTTTATTCTTTTAAGAGAGGGGCGCCGGGCGCGGTGGCTCAAGCCTGTAATCCCAGCACTTTGGGAGGCCGAGGCGGGTGGATCACGAGGTCGAGAGATCGAGACCATCCTGGTCAACATGGTGAAACCCTGTCTCTACTAAAAGTGCAAAAAATTAGCTGGGCATGGTTGCACGTGCCTGTAATACCAGCTACTCAGGAGGCTGAGGCAGGAGAATTGCCTGAGCCCAGGAGGCGGAGGTTGCGGTGAGCCGAGATCGCGCCATTGCACTCCAGCCTGGGTAACAAGGGCGAAACTCCGTCTCAAAAAAAAAAAAAAAAAAAAAAAGAGAGGGGGTCTCGCTCTGTCACCTAGGCTGGAGTTCAGTGGTGCAATTAGCTCATTGTAGCCTCGAACTCAAGGGCTCAAGTGATCCTTCCACTTCAGCTTCCCAAGAGACTGGGATCAAGAGCACGTGCCACAGCGCTTGGCTTGATTTGTTCATCCTAAAAAAAATTCAGGGCATTCTTGGCAGGCCTGTCCAGGATCCCTCTATGAGCCTGGCCAAACACAGCTGCTTGCCTGTTTGGACTCCTTAGGGGTTTCCTTTGCCTGGAAGATAAAGCCCACATTTCTTAGCCTGGTATTAGAGGCCTCCAGCATCGGGGACTGACAGAACCTCTGGTTTCATCTCCTGTCTATCACATCTTCCCTTCTTTTCCCACACAATCTCCTTGTCAGACCCACCAAGCCAGACTGGTAACTGTCCTCTCCAAACCATTTGCATCTCTTTACCTGGAACGCCTACCCATCCCTCATCCCACTGGAAGAACATCACCTCCTCTGATTCCTCCTCCATCCTGAACTAGGCATTTTCTCTGAGAAACTGGGACAGACTTTGGGATCACAATCACTTTAATTTAAACATGCCTGTCCACCATACTAATCAACTTCCTAAAACATGAGCCCCCGGGGGCACTAGCCAATGCACTGTATCTTCATCTGCAAAACCCTTTTACTTCTCACAGGAAGCTGAAAAAGGTAGCACTGTCACTACTATTTAACGGGTAAGGAACTGAGGCTCAGAGAGGTAATTTTATTGGCCTACGTCCACACCGTAAGTAAAGGGGAGCCTAGAAAAACAACCCAGGTTCTATCTGATTCTAAAGGCAGACCATGGTCCATGCAGGGGCTAAGGCAGCCTGGGCAGGCCTTCCCAGGATCCCCTGTGTGTTTGGCTAAGTCCAAGAAGCAGAGAGCAGAAGCCAGCTGAGAGGGAGAGGACACAGAGGCAGCTGGCACTTGAGGGAAGGTGGGCCGGGTGGTGACAGATCCACTGACGGACGTGGGGAAGGACAGTGGCAACAACTCCCTGCTGTGGTGGAGATAGCAACTAAGTGCTCACTGAGTCCCAGACACTTCCTCTCCAATATGTTACACCTGAGGCCCTGGACTGGGTTGCTGTGAGCGATCAATAGCCAGGGAGGGCAGGGGACGGAGGGCCACTTTCTAAAAGATGGAGCCCTATTCCCTGTACCTGTCTGCACAGATTGTACTGCACAAATGGGTCCTTTGTTGTTGTTGCTGTTTTTTGAGACAGAATCTCACTCTGTCTCCCAAGCTCGAGTGCAGTGGCATGATCTAGGCTCACTGCACTCTCTGCCTCCTGGGTTCAAGCAATTCTCCTGCCGCAGCCTCCCAAGTAGCTAGGATTACAGGCGGCCAATTTTTCTGTTTTTAGTAGACATGGGGTTTCACCATGTTGGCCAGGCTGGTCTTGAACTCCTCACCTCATGATCTACCTGCCTCGGTCTCCCAAAGTGCTGGGATTACAGTTGTGAGCCACCGCACCTGGCACAAATGGGTCTTTTGTATAGATGTCTCTCACTGCTCTGGGGGTGTTATCTCTTTTTTTTTTTGAGATGGTGCTTCACTCTGTTGTCCAGGCTGGTGTTCAGTGGCACAATCTCAGCTCACTGCAACCTCTGCCTCAGAGGTTCAAACAATTCTCCTGCCTCAGCCTCCCTAGTACTGGGACTACAGGTACGTGCCACCACGCCAGGCTGTTTTTGCTTTTTTGAAATGGAGTCTCGCTCTGTCGCTAGGCTGGAATGCAGTGGGGTGATTTCGGCTCACTGGAACCTCTGATTCCCAGGTTCCAGCAATTCTCCTGTCTCAGCCTCCGGAGTCGCTGGGACTGCAGGTGCACACCACCACACCCGGCTAATCTCTGTATTTTTAGTAGAGACGAGGTTTCACCATGTTGGCCAGAATGGTCTCTTGACCTCGTGATCTGCCCACCTCAGACTCCCAAATTGCTGGGATTACACGTGTGAGCCACCAAGCCTGGCCTCTCTGGCTGTGTTTTCTTAACCAGGCAGTGAGTGTCTGGACTGGGAATAAGGAGCTGGCTTTTGCTGTCATGCTTCCCCGCCCAGCCCCACCCAACACAGCTTCCATCTTCAAGGAGTGTATGCTCTGGGAAAGAGTGATACAGTCACCGATAAGTTGGCTACAGAATCATCTTCCACCACAGGTACTCCAGAATGCCCACAGCTGCCCTTGAGGTGAGCGGACGCATCCTAGTTTTACAGCTAAGGAGAAGACGAGGCTCAGGGAAGATGAGACCCCAGTAGGTCACCTGGAATGAAATCCCAGTCTCATGATCACGCTCCACCAGGGCCAGAGCTGCCCTCCTCCACCTCACTTTCCTTATTTGTTGAAGAAAGCAGGTAGGCACGCCAGTCTAGACAGTCTACCCGGAGCCTTGTGCTCTTGCCCTGACCTCCAGTGACCTCATCATTTCTATAAAAGCCTCATTTCTATAAAAGAAGACAGAGCCCTCCCAGGCCGCTGCAGCTGTGCCCTCTGTCCCCTATGCCAGGGGGTAGAACTTGCCTGCCAGACTCAGGCTGAAAAATCTCTGTGTGTGAAAGGTCCCCAGGAGAGAAGGAGAGGGGTGATGTCAACAACATACATTTGCTGAGGTGCTGTTATGCCAGGCACAGAGCTGGCATATTTCACACTAAGAGTTTCTCACCAGGGATCCTCCTTGTATACAAGCTGTGCCTGGGCCTATGTGTTTATTTTTCCTGGGGGAAGGGAGCCACAACTTCCACTAGCTGTTGGAATCACTACTTTATGAAAGTTACCACTTGGGAGGCTGAGGCAGGAGAATTGCTTGAACTCAGGAGGCGGAGGCTGCAGTGACCAAGAGCACAACACTGCACTCCAGCCTGGGCAATAGAGGGAGATTCTATATCAGAAAAAAAACAATTATAGAATATTAGTCATCCTCACCACATGCGCCCCCCTCCATCACCTTACAGATAAAGAAACCAATGCTCAGAGGGTCTGGGTGGATTGCCCAGGGGCACCTGATGAAAAAGTTGTAAAGGTGAACAGAACAGGATTCCTGCTCAGGGAATGTCTTTGAAACAGGAGCCTGTGAACTCCTAATTCATCTGTCCAGGTTTCGCTCTGATGCCCTTTGTGGGGGGAACCCTCCCTGCCTCCTCCACCCCCCAGTGTTCCTTAGCCTTGCACACAAGACCCTTCATGACCTCGCTCCTGCTGTATCATCTTACTACTTCCTCCTCCGGTCACCTCAAGACCTATGGTATCCCTGACCACAATACCTATACCTTCATGCCTTTGTAGGTGTTGTCCCTCTGCCTGAATCACCCTAATCCCACCATCCTCAAGCTGCCTGAAAAACCTATTCCTTCAAAACCTCGTTCAAGAGTCACTTCACCTGGAAAGCCCTGAGCCTCCTTGGCAGGGTGGGCTTTCCCCTGAGGGTTACCGTGAACATCCCACACACTCAACTTCTGCTAGGGCACACAAGTCACACGTGGTCGGAGGAGTTCAGTCAAGGGCACAGTTCGCTGATTACACTGGACCTTAACTCTGGACCCACATGAGGTCTCTCCAAGGAGCCCCAGAGCTCGGTAAGGAGGGCGACACGAGCCCGCCCTTATCACTACTGTCCCCCAGCCCCGCAAGAGCAGCACGGAATAGATGGCCAACAAATAATTTGCTGACAGACTCAGCTGCTGCAGAGTTCGAGACACACGGCTCCCAAGGGTCCGCAGCGGTGCCCGCCGACGCTGGGGCTTCTCTCGCCGCAGCACCACCCACCCTCGAGCTCCTAAGGCCCACCCTGTCCCGGGCAGGGCGCCCTCCCCGCTCTGCAAATCGCCTTCTCCAAGCGCATGCCAGACAAAATCACCCTCCTCGCGGAAGAGACGCAGCCCCTGCCCCAGCGGCCGCGCGCACCCGGCTCACCGCGCTCGCGCCGTTTGAATCTCCCGCCTGCGCGGGCGCCGCGGCGCGGGCGTGAGAGGCGCGGCGGCGGAGGAGCAGTGCGGCCCTGGCTCCGCGAGGCGGGGCCCAGCGGCCGCCCGAGCGCCCCGCGGGGCCGAGGAATCGTGAGCCCGCACCGCGCCTTCCAGCCGCCGGGCTTCACGTGGGGCAGGCGCCGCGCGACACGGGCTAGAGCGGGCAGCGACCTAGGCCCGCGTGGAGCAGCCCGTGCTTCGCCTGTGGCCGCCCCACGCGCCGCCCTCCGCCCGGACCCTCCGCGGGTCCCGAGCGAGACCTACCTCGTTGCACGTCGGCCCCAAGGAACTCCGGCGCTCCCCGCCCGGCCCGAACTGCCCCAGAGCATGCGCTCTGCAGGCCTCTGGCCCCGACCCGGGCGAGAAAGGAAAACAAAGAGCCCGGCGGCCCCTGGCGGCCATCCCGTGATCTGCATGTGGCGCGCTCCCGGGCTCCAGGAGCTCTTGGGCAGGCTGGCTCCGCTGGCCCGGGTTCCAGTGGGTGTGTATTTTGGAAACCCCAAATCGGGACAAGCGGGGTAACAACCAAAATACTCCTTGAATTCATGTCTTTTTGGGAAAATCTGGTGCGGTAGGGTCTGTACGGAGAAAAAAGATACTCATCTTCCCTACCCTCAAGAGGGTGTCCATGGAGAAGGATGAGAAATCTATCAACAACCACACAGCGCTGTGACAGGGATACCCACAGGGGCATGTGACTCAGCCTGGGGCATAAAAACGGCTTTCCAAGTTAAGTCTAGGAGGGATTGTGTGTCTAAGGGGTCCAACCTCTATCCTGAGGTCGTGGGGAAATATGGGGATTTGGGCACGGGAATGGCATGACCAGATTTTTTTCCCCATGAGTTCACATCAGATGGGTATGTGCCCATGTCTTAACAAGACTGGGCACATCTCACATGTGTATGAACACTCAGTCTTTTTTTTTTTTTTTTTTTTTTTTTTTTTAGACGGAATCTCCCTGTGTCGCCCAGGCTGGAGTGCAGTGGCAGCGATTTTGGCTCACTGCAACCTCCACCTCCCAGGTCCAAGCGATTCTCCTGCCTCAGCCTCCGAGTAGCTGGGACTACAGGTGCGCTCCATCATGCCCAGCCAATTTTTGTATTTTTAGTAGAGACCGGGTTTCGCCTTGTTGGCCAGGCTGAATTTCTTCTATTCAGAGCCCACCACAAAGCACTCCCCATGTCTTCAGGGTATCTTACCTCTCCAAGTGTGTCTCTGCCTCCATCATGGACTCCTTTTTTGGATGATGTACAGTGAAATTTCTCCAGCTTTTAACCCTGGGATCTTTAGTCTCTCTCTGCTGTCTTCCTCCAAGATCTTACACATTCATGTAGCTTCATGTAATAATAATAAGTGATTATTATTACTATTCCCTATTTTGTAAGACCCTTTATTTTGTTTGTTTTGAGACAGTCTTGCTCTGTCACCCAGGCTGGAGTGCAATAGCACACTCTCAGCTCACTGCAACCTCCACCTCCTGGGTTCAAGCAATTCTCATGTCTCAGCCTCCCAAGTAGCTGGGATTACAGGTGAGCGTCACCACGCCCGGCTATTTTTGTATTTTTAAGTAGAGAAAGGGTTTCAAGCCGGGCGCGGCTCAAGCCTGTAATCCCAGCACTTTGGGAGGCCGAGGCGGGTGGATCACGAGGTCAAGAGATCGAGACCATCCTGGTCAACATGGTGAAACCCCGTCTCTACTAAAAATACAAAAAACTAGCCGGGCATGGTGGCGCTTGCCTGTAATCCCAGCTACTCAGGAGGCTGAGGCAGGAGAATTGTTTGATCCCAGGAGGTGGAGGTTGCGGTGAGCCGAGATCTCGCCATTGCACTCCAGCCTGGGTAACAAGAGCGAAACTCCATCTCAAAAAAAAAAAAAAAAAAAAGAGAGAGAAAGGGTTTCACTATGTTTATCAGGCTGGTCTCGAACCCCTGACCTCGTGACCCACCTGCCTCAGCCTCCCAAAGTGCTGGGATTACAGGCGTGAGCCACCGCACCCGGCTAAGACCCTTTATTTTGTTAATGGCAGAAACACATCCATGTCAGTTAGCTCATTTGTTGTTCACAAAAACCTCATGGCAGTTGTTAAGATAAGAAAACTGATGTTTAAAGAGGTAAAGCAAGTTTTCTGAGGTCATCACACAAGTGGTGGAAGGAGACCTGAACGGTTTTTTTTTTTTTTTTGAGACGGAGTCTTGTGTTGCCCAGACTGGAATGCAGTGGTCCGATCTCCACTCATTGCAACCTCCACCTCCCAGGTTCAAGCGATTCTCATGCCTCAGCCTCCTGAGTAGCTGGGATTACAGGTGAGCACCACCATGCCCGGCCAATTTTTGTATTTTTAGTAGAGACGTGGTTTCACCATGTTGGCCAGGCTGGTCTCAAATTCCTGACCTCGTGATCCGCCCACCTCAGCTTCCCAAAGTGCTGGGATGACAGGCAGGAGGCACCACACCCAGCGAGACCGGAACTCTTGTGCAGGGTTTGGCTGTCACCTTTTAATTGACAGGTCAGCCCATCGGGACTGGTTCTGACCTCTACCCCAAGTTGCAGCTCTACATCTCTACCAGGAGGACTCAACACCTTAAACTGAGTCCAAAATAAAGTTCAGGGCTGCCTCGGTGGCTCACGCTTGTAATCCCAGCAATTTGGGAGGCCGAGGCAGGTGGATTACTTGAGGTCAGGAGTTTGAAACCAGTCTGAGCAATATGGCAAAACCCCATCTCTACTAAAACAAAAATTAGCTGGGCGTGGTGGTGCGTGCCTGTAATCCCAGCTACTCAGGAAGCTGAAGCAGGAAAATCACTTGAACCCTGGAGGCAGAGGTTGCAGTGAGCTAAGATCTCACCACTGCACTCCAGCCTGGGCCACAGAACTAGACTCCACTGTCTCTAAATAAATAAATAAATAAGTGAATAAAATTCAATCTAGACTCCTTTCCCCAACTCTATTCTTCCAGCAAAGATTAGGGTTCTCTGAACAGTAGATGTTCAAACCTCGACTTATTTTCTGATTCTTCCTTTTCTTCTCATCTTATTTTTATTTCTGCCCTCTTGGCCTCTGCTGCTGCTTCCATTTTATTTCTTCCCTTTCATTTCATTCCACCTCGATACCCAGTCTAAATTGTAACTTTCTGAGATGTTACCCGATTGTAAATCTTTAAAAACTCAATCCAATTAAAAAAAAAATTTTTTTTTTTTAAACACAGTCACCCTCTCTCCCAGGCTGGAGGGCAGTGGCATGATCTCAGCTCTTGGCTCACTGCAACCTCTGCCTCCTGGGTTCAAGCGATCCTCCAGCCTCAGCCTCCCGAGTAACTGGGACTACAGGTGCCCACTACCAGGCTTAGCTAATTTTTGTATTTTTAGTAGAGACATGGTTTGCCATGTTGGCCAGGCTGGTCTCAAACTCCTGACCTCAGGTGATCTGTCAGCCTTGGCCTCTCAAAAGTGCTGCGATTATAGGTGTAAGCCACCTCACCCAACCCAAAACCATTTTTTCTTTCTTTCTTTTTTTTTTTTTTTGAGACAGAGTCTTTCTCTGTTGCCCAGGTTAGAGCGCAGTGGAGTGATCTTGGCTCACTGCAACCTCTGCTTCCCGCGTTCAAGCAATTCTCCTGCCTCAGCCTATTGAGTAGCTGGGACTGCAGGCATGTGCCACCACTCCTGGCTAATTTTCTATTTTTAGTAGAGACAGGGTTTCACCATGTTGGTCAGGCTGGTCTCGAACTTCTGACCTCCTGATCCGCCCACCTCAACCTCCCAAAGTACTGGGATTACAAGCGTGAGCCACTGTGCCTGGTTAATACTCCTATTAAAAGGCAGAGATTGTCATATTGAAAGACCCAACATGTTACCTACAAGAAATAAAATTTAAAAATAAGGCCAGGCACATCCATGTCAAAAATTAGTTGGACGTGGTGGCGCATGCTTGTAGTCCCAGCTGCTCAGGAGGCTGAGGTAGGAGAATCACTTGAACCTGGGAGGCGGATATTGCAGTGAGCTGAGATCGCACCACTGCACTCTAGCCTGGGTGACAGGGTGAGACTCCATCTCAAAAAAAAAAAAAAGATACACTTTTTTTGTTTTGTTTTTGAGTCAGAGTTTGCTCTGTTGCCCAGGCTACAATGCAGTGGTGTAATCATAGCTCACTGCAGCCTCCACCTCTAGGGCTCAAGTGAGCCATCTCAGCCTTCCCAGTTGCTGGGACCACAGGCACACATTACCACTCCTGGCTAATTTTTGTGGTTTTTGGATAGACAGGGTTTTGCCATGTTACCCAGGCTACTGTTGTAACACTGGTCAAAAGAAAGCTGGTGGCCAGGTGAGGTGGCTCACGCCTGTGAACCCAGCAGTTTGGGAGGCCATGGTGGGCAGATTATTTAAAGTCTGGGGTTTGAGACCAGCTTGGCCAACATAGTGAAACTTCATCTCTACTAAAAATATAAAAAAGTAGCTGGGTGTGGTGGTGCATGACTGTAACTCCAGCTATTCCTGAGGCAGAGGTTGCAGTGAGCCGAGATTACGCCACTGCACTCTGGCCTTGGCAACAGAGTGAGACTGTCCAAAAAAAAAAAAAAAAGAAAAACAAAAAAGATGGAGGTATGCAGTTATGAGAAAATTGCGTGTTTTCAGAATTTGTTTATTATAAAAAATAGAAATAAGGCCGGGCGCGGTGGCTCAAGTCTGTAATCCCAGCACTTTGGGAGGCCGAGGCGGGTGGATCACGAGGTCAAGAGATTGAGACCATCCCGGTCAACATGGTGAAACCCTGTCTCTATTAAAAAAAATACAAAAAATTAGCTGGCCATGGTGGCGCGTTGCTGTAATCCCAGCTACTCAGGAGGCTGAGACAGGAGAATTGCCTGAACCCAGGAGGCAGAGGTTGCGGTGAGCCGAGATCGCGCCATTGCACTCCAGCCTGGGTAACAAGAGCGAAACTCCGTCTCAAAAAAAAAAAAAAAAAGAACGGCCGGGCGCGGTGGCTCAAGCCTGTAATCCCAGCACTTTGGGAGGCCGAGGCGGGTGGATCACGAGGTCAAGAGATCGAGACCATCCTGGTCAACATGGTGAAACCCCGTCTCTACTAAAAATACAAAAAATTAGCTGGGCATGGTGGCGCGTGCCTGTAATCCCAGCTACTCAGGAGGCTGAGGCAGGAGAATTGCCTGAACCCAGGAGGCGGAGGTTGCGGTGAGCCGAGATCGCGCCATTGCACTCCAGCCAGGGTAACAAGAGGGAAACTCCGTCTCAAAAAAAAAAAAAAAAAAAAGAAATCCTACCTTACAATTTTGTGAAGATAAAAACCTGGAGTGAGCCGGGCGCGGTGGCTCAAGCCTGTAATCCCAGCACTTTGGGAGGCCGAGGCGGGTGGATCACGAGGTCATGAGATCGAGACCATCCTGGTCAACATGGTGAAACCCCGTCTCTACTAAAAACACACACACAAAAAAAAATTAGCTGGGCATGGCGGCGCGTGCCTGTAATCCCAGCTACTCAGGAGGCTGAGGCAGGAGAATTGCCTGAACCCAGGAGGCGGAGGTTGTGGTGAGCCGAGATCGCGCCATTGCACTCCAGCCTGGGTAACAAGAGCGAAACTCCGTCTCAAAAAAAAAAAAAACAAAACAAACAAACAAACAAAAAAAACTGGAGTGGCAGACAAAGATTTCTCAGCAGAGTATTTAAAGGAGTCAGTTAATCAAGAGACACAATCTAAAACATGTATACAGCTAATAACAGAACTTCAAGATATATGAAGCAAAAACTGATAGAACTGCTAGAAGGAATATAAAAATCCACAATTATAGTTGGAAATGTCAATACTCTTCTCTCAATAAATGATAGAGCAAAGTAGGAATAAAACTAGCAAGGAGAGCCATGCGCCATGGCTCATGCCTATAATCCCAGCACTTTGGGAGGCCAAGGCAGGCGGATCACCTGAGGTCAGGAGTTCAAGAGCAGCCTGGCTATCATGGTGAAACCCCATCTTATAAAAAAAAAAAAAAATTAGCTGGGCATGGTGGTCCCAGCTACTCCAGAGGCTGAGGCAAGAGAGTTGCTTGAAACTGGGAGGTAGATGGCTCCATTGTATTCCAGCCTGGAGACAGTCATTTTGTGACATGAAATTGAGGTAGAGGGGCTAAGTAACTCACCCAAGATCTCATGAACAGCAAGTGTTGGTATCAGGATTCAAACCCAGGCAGTCTAGAACTAAGTTAGGTAACCAATACTGTCTGCCTACACAAAGAACAAGGCCAGAGTGCCTTTTTTTTTTTTTAAAAAAACAGTTTCGCTCGTTACCCAGGCTGGAGTGCAGTGGCGTGATCTTGGCTCACTGCAACCTCCGCCTCCTGGGTTCAGGCAATTCTCCTGCCTCAGCCTCCCGAGTAGCTGGGACTACAGGAACGCACCACCTTGCCCAGCTAATTTTTTGTATTTTTAGTAGAGACAGGGTTTCACCATGTTAACCAGGATGGTCTCGATCTCTCGAGCTCGTGATCCACCCGCCTCCCAAAGTGCTGGGATTACAGGCTTGAGCCACCATGCCCAGCCCAGAAGTGCCTGTTTTGAAAGTCTAAAGGAAGGGGTGTTGCAAGCTGAAGTTTAGCAGAGTGGAACCTGAACACCCACTGACAGCTTTGCTTCAGCTATACCTTGAAGGTAGATAGAAATGCATTCATGGCCAGGCGCGGTGGCTCAAGCCTGTAATCCCAGCACTTTGGGAGGCCGAGGCGGGTGGATCACGAGGTCGAGAGATCGAGACCATCCTGGTCAACATGGTGAAACCCCGTCTCTACTAAAAATACAAAAAATTAGCTGGGCATGGTGGCATGTGCCTGTAATCCCAGCTACTCAGGAGGCTGAGGCAGGAGAATTGCGTGAACCCAGGAGGCGGAGGTTGCGGTGAGCCAAGATCGCGCCATTGCACTCCAGCCTGGGTAACAAGAGCGAAAACTCCGTCTCGGGGTGGGGGGAAAAAAAAAAAAAAAAGAAATGCATTCACTTCCTGCCCAGCACTGCAGTTACCTAACCCAACCCTGAGAATATGAATTGAAAACATACTAAACCCATTGGTTCAGATTAAAAAACATTTTACTCAGGAGAGATCTGTGTAGTTAGAGCAGGACACAGATGGGACTGGGAACACACATATGAATGGGACTGACTCATCTGGCTTCTTGAGCAGGGAATGTCTGTTTCTGCAGAGGTGCCACTTCTAGCTGTGGACTTGGCCAATTAGCCTTTCTGTTCCCATGGGAATATGCGGTATTAAAACCCAACTTGCAGGGTACAGTGGCTCACCTCTATAATCCCAGCACTTTGGGAGGCTGAGCCACGTGGATCATGAGGACAAGAGATCAAGACCATCCTGGCCAACAAGGTGAAAGCCTGTCTCTACTAAAAATACAAAAATTAGCAGGGCATGGTGTTGCCTGCCTGTAGTCCCAGCTACTCGGGAATTTGAGGCAGGAGAATTGCTTGAAGCTGAGGCAGAGGTTGCAGTGAGCAGAGATCGGCCCACCTCATCCTCCCAGTGTTGGGACCATTTAGCTTAAGGAAAATCAAGCTTTGTATTCCCCAAGATCAGCTAGTAACTAGCTCCCATTGTCAAACCAATCCTGCCCTTAACAGTTCCAAGCTCTATGGTCCACCACCAAACTCCAGTCTCACCCACCTCCCTCTAACCTGTCCCCTTCATCTTCCAAATGGCTTCATGGCTGTCCCACCTCCCCATATGCCAGTAACTAGACTTTACCTTCTAGATGGTTCCCCACTAGTCCCCATCCTTCAGGTTACTGAACATTTGTTGGCAGCCAGTGCAGGGGGCTTGACAAAGGCTCCATTATGACTCATAACATGAGGCCAGCAGTTCTGGCAAGTTTCAGACTGAGTTGCACCACTTAGGTACAGGTAGCAAAGGCCTAACTAGCTCATCAGCTAGTGATACAACCTCCCTGTTACAGGTTCTCCTCCACTACATTGCGGGACACTAAAGGATTGGTTTAAAAACTAATCCTGCATTCAACCCAGTCTTATGGTCATATTGGTCAGGATGTAACATCCATTTTCCCAATAAACTGCATCCAGGCTGGTGCAATGGCTCACACCTGTAACGCCAGTAACTTTGGGAGGCTGAGGTGGGTGGATCACCTGAGGTCAGGAGTTTGAGACCAGCCTAACAAAGAAACCCCCGTCTTTACTGAAAATACAAAAATCAGCTGAGCGTGGCGGTGCATGCCTGTAATCTTAACTACTTGGGAGGCTGAGGTCGCAGTGAGCTGAGATCATGCCATTGCACTACAGCCTGTGCAACAAAAGTGAAATGCAGTCTCAAAAAACCCCCACTACACAGGGAAAATGATGAAACGAAAACAAGTGACAACACTTAGCTGTTATCAAAAGTCAGAAGTCATAGAGTAAGGAAAAACAACAACAAAAAATGATGACAACCCAAACGACAAAAACCTGGACCCAAGGTGAACCCACCTAAGACGAGGCCTTAGGGCCTTCAGAAGGGAAGCTGTCATGCTAGTTTCCTTAAGCAGTAGCATTCATACAGATTTTCGGCTGAAGTTACCACAGCCATTTCCACATAAAAACGAACCACAAACATGTACAGTCATCTTTTATTTCATAAATACATTAACATAGGTGATCTCTTAGGTAAATTACAAATACATTAGAAATTATACAGAAGCAAAATACTCAAGGACTTTTAACACACTTGCCAAAATTTGTTTTAAGGTCAAGCAACACTTCTCTGGTTCTTAAAGTGTGAATGAGGTGAAAATAATGTGCATTCTAACCAATTGCCAAATTCCAAAGTCTTTAAAACAAACTTCTGTTTAGACAGCAACTTTTACCAGAGGTATGAAATGTACCCCAATCTTTTCCTCTGTCTGCCAAAGATTGAGAAACCCTCCCTGTTAAAAAAAAAAAAAAATCAGTTTACCTACTCTCCCTTCTATATAAAGGACCCAAAAGTTCAATGTCAATGCCCAATGCAGTGCAGATCCTCTTCTTTCCTAAAGGAAAAGAAATAATGATTAAACTCCTGAAATCCTACTTCAGCTTAAAATCTGGCACCCTAGACATGTCTCCTGCATGGTTTGTCTCCCCAGTCATTGTCCACAGGACTCTGGGAAGCTGTAGGAATATGCAGGCGCAGACTCAAGGCCCAGCTTCATCTCCAACGTTGTGGAAAGGGACTGTACATCATGGGGCAGAGCCCTATGCTCCCCTACGCCACTTGGACAGAGCCCGGGGAGAGTGACCTCCCGGGTGTATCCACGTTGGATAATCTGTGTAATGAATAAAATTTGCAGAGCGCAGGCGCAGACACGAGGCCCAGCTTCATTCCCAACGTTGTGGAAAGGGACTGCAACATCCCGGGGCAGAGCCCTATGCTCCCCTGCGCCACTTGGACAGAGCCTGGGGAGAGTGACCTCCCAGGGTATCCACGTTGGATTGCTCCTTAGGAGTTGGAGTAACTGAGAAATCCAATGTTACTAACCATCCACATTTTCAAGAGCTAGAACCTTTTTCTCAGATCAGGCTACACATGTAGATAAAGCTCTTTAGGGTTCCTACAGTTCATCAGGGTAGCTTTTACTACCTTGTACCCTCCTAATGAACTGACTAAAAAAAGCAATTTTTATAGCACACACAGAACCTATGTTGAAATTATGTCAAATGCCTACAAAAATGCAGCAAAGTTTTTATTTGGATATATCAAACAAAAGTATTCCTCTGAGAATGAGTAAATGCCTTAAGTAATCCTGACCAACTAGAATATAAAAGGTCTCTTCAATCCTACTTCCATTACAGAAATCACTGACAAAGAGCTGATAAGCCAAAACAGTAAGATTTACTTACCAAGTGTTACTTGGAATACTTAACGAATCCTGCAAAAGAAAGTATTAACCTATTAGTACAGTAAAGCACTAATTTTTTTCAAAGAGGGGCCTATGGCTGTTGCCCAGGTTGGAGGGCACAATCATAGGTCACTGCAGCCTGCAACTCCTGGGCTCAGCTTCGCCAGTAGCTGCGACTTCAGCTACCTACCATCATGCCTGGCTACGTTTTAGTCAGTTTTTCTGAAACGCGTTAAGATTTCAATCCAGATTCGATGCTCTGAAAGGCTGTTTCCTGCATGGTTTGTCTCCCCAGTCATTGTCCACAGGACTCTGGGAAGCTGTAGGAATATGCAGGCGCAGACTCAAGGCCCAGCTTCATCTCCAACGTTGTGGAAAGGGACTGTACATCATGGGGCAGAGCCCTATGCTCCCCTACGCCACTTGGACAGAGCCCGGGGAGAGTGACCTCCCGGGTGTATCCACGTTGGATAATCTGTGTAACGAATGAAATTTACAGAACCTAATAGGAAACGGTTTAATCTAGCTGTTACAGGCTTTCCGGAAAAATCCATGTTACTACAGATCTTCAGAGCGCAAACGAGTTTCCATCCTGTCCACAGATGGCGTGTTAAAAAAAAAATCGGCTTATAGACCGATAACATGATGCATTCGGCCATTCTGATTACTTTTCAAAAGGAAGGCAGTACTATGCGGATGGTGCAGCAGAAGCAGAGACAATTAGGCTTAGCTATTCTACATTCAAATCAAACACGTGGACTCGTTAAACTACCCCCCCAAACCGGCCTGGCACGGTGGCTCACGCCTTTAATCTTAGCACTTTGGGAGGCCAAGACAGACGGATGGTCTAAGCTCAGAAGTTCGAGACCAGCTTGGGAAAGATACAAAAAAAATCAGCTGGGTGTGCTGGCGGGGGCCTGTATCAGCTACGCAGTACGCTGAACCGTGAGAATTGCTTGAACCCGGGAAGCGGAGGTTGCAGTGAGCCAAGTTCGCGCCACTGCACCACAGCCTGGACAATGCGAAATTGTCTCAAAAAAAAAAAAAACCCAAAATTCAACATGGAGAAACTCCATCTCTACTAAGTATACAAAGCTAGCCGGGCGTGGTGGCGCATGCCTGTAATCGCAGCTACTCGGAATGCCGAAGCAGGAGAATCGCTTAAACCCGGGAGGCGGAGGTTGTGGTTAGCCGAGATCATGTCACTGCACTCTAGCCTGGGTGACAAAGCCAGACTCCGTCTCAAAAAAAAGAAAAGAAAAAACCAAAAAACAACATGATTTTCATAGGGAAGCCTGGTTACTGATCCAAGGTCCTAAAACTACAGCTCGGCTAGGAGGCATCTGACAATACTCACCGAGCCGAAGAGCCGACGGTTGAGACTGTCCCCAAGAGGCCGAGCTACCGCAAAGCAACCTTATTTAAACCTTACGAAGTGCCCGGAAGTCACGGAATGTCTATTGCGCGTGCGCAGGAACATGCGCAGTTATAGAATCAGAAACTCGCGGATGCTTCTGGGAATCTACTGCAGATTGAGCCCCACCCCTGCCTGTCTCGGAGGTCTCTCGCGGTAGTGAAACCTTCGCGCGGGACCTTGCTAGTGAATGTACGTTACAGAAATAGATATGTAGCTGCCGAGGACGTTTACTTTTGTGCAATCACTGCGCCCAGTCTGTAGGGCATACCCTTAGATAAACAGGCCAAAATATTTTTGAGGCAGCCTAACGTGGTGGCTCACGCGATTCCAACACTTCTGAAGGCCGAGGTGGGGGAGCGGGGGGCGGATCGCTTGAGGCCAGAAGTTCGAGACCAGCCTGGGCAACATAGCGAAATCCCGTCTTTACAAAAAATACAGACATTCGCCGGGGGTGGTGCCGCGCGCCTCCTGTGCCAGCTACTCAGGAGGCTGAGGCATGAGAATCGCTTGAACACAGGAGACGGTGGTTGCCGGGTGCGTTCCAGCCTGGTCGACAGACTGTCTCTAAGTAAATAAATAAATAACTCTGTCTCCAAATAAATAAATATAACGTTTGAATAATAAGAATGCAAAATGTTGGCCGGGCACGGTGGCTCAAGCCTGTAATTCCAGCACTTTGGGAGGCCGAGGCGGGTGGATCACGAGGTCAAGAGATCGAGACCATCCTGGTCAACATGGTGAAACCCCGTCTCTACTAAAAATACAAAAAATTAGCTGGGCATGGTGGCGCGTGCCTGTAATCCCAGCTACTCAGGAAGCTGAGGCAGGAGAATTGCCTGAACCCAGGAGGTGGAGGTTGCGGTGAGCCGAGATCGCGCCATTGCACTCCAGCCTGGGTAACAAGAGCAAAACTCTGTCTCAAAAAAAAAAAAAAAAAAAGAATGCAAAATGTAAAAATACATCTAGAGAAATAAGGAGTCTCAAAAGGAATTGAATCTGGTCACCTGTGAAAGAAATAATTTGATAAATGTGAAGGTAAATAAAATGAAAATGACCCTAGACGAATCAGATAAAAACTCCTGGGCTGAGGTGGTGGCTCACGCCTGTAATCCCAGTACTTTGGGGGCCGAGGCGGCGGTGGGGGTGGGAGGGAAATCACAAGGTCAGAAGTTCAAGACCAGCCTGGCCAACATGGTGAAACCCCTTCTCTACCAAAAGTACAAAAATTAGCAGGGCATGGTGGCGCACGCCTGTAGCCTAGTTACTCCGGAGGCTGAGGCAGGAGAATCGCTTGAACCCGGGAGGTTGCAGTGAGTCGAGATCGCACCACTGCACTCCAGCCCGGATGACAGAGCGAGACTCCGTCTCCAAACAAAGAAACAAACAAAAACCTCTTTTGCATAACAGTGTGAATGTACTTAAAAGCACTGCCCTGTACTTTTTTTTTTTGAAATGGAGTCTTGCTCTGTCCACCCAGGCTGGAGTGGGTGCAGTGGTGGGATCTCGGCTCACTGCAACCTCTACCTCCCGGGTTCAAGCAGTTCTCCTGCCTCAGCTTCCTGGATAGCTGAGACTACAGGCACGCACCACCACGCCCAGCTAATTTTTGTATTTTTAGTAGAGATGGGGTTTCACCCTGTTGACCAGGCTGGTCTGGAACTCCTGACTTCAAGTGATCTGTCTGCTTTGGCCTCCCAAAGTGCTGGGATTACAGGTGTGAGCCACTGCGCCCGACCTCCCCTATACATTTAAAACTAGTTAAAATGCTAAGTTTTAGGTATGTTTTAGCACAAACAAACAAAACCGAATATGAAGAAGTAGACAAAGAATGCTTAAGATATATATACATGTGAAATGTTGCAAATATAGAATTTTGAGTATGATGTAAGGTGAGAAAAATGTTGGCTAAAGGGACAGAGCTATTCCAGCTGGGCTATCTAGGGTAGTAGCATTTATGATGTACCTTCTATATATTAAATTTTGTTCTGAATGCTTTATTACATACATTATTTGCTATCACAGCACTTCTAAGACATCGGTATGATTACCCTGATTTAAAGACGCGAAACAGGTCCAGAGCAGTGGTTCTTTTTTTTTTTTTGAGGCAGAGTGTCACTCTATCGCCTAGGCTGGAGTGCAGTGGCACGATCTCGGCTCACTGCAACCTCTGCCTCCCGGGTTCAGGTGATTCTCTTGCCTCAGCCTCCTGTGTAGCTGGAAGTACAGGCATGAACCACCATGCCTGGCTAATTTTATATCCTTAGTAGAGACAGGGTTTCACTATGTTGGCCAGGCTGGTCTTGAACTCCTGACCTTGTGATCCGCGTGTCTCAGCCTCCCAAAGTGCTGGGATTACAGGCGTTAGCCGCTGCGCCTGGCAAGCAGTGGTTCTTAAAGTGTGATCAATCAGCAGACCACAGGGTTCCTGAGACCTTTTGGGAGGTTTTGTTAATAATACTCAGACTTTATTTGCCTTTTTTGCTCTGTTGACAAAAAATGATGTAAAAAATCATTGTAAAACTGATGTAAAAAATCAGTGGTGTCAGGCATGGTGGCATGGGCCTGCAATCCTAGCTATTCAGGAGATTGAGGTGGGAGGATTGCTTGAGCTCTGAAGTTCAACAGTTTGGACATAGTGAGGCTATGTTTTAAAAATAAACGAACTAGGGCCGGGCATGGTGGCTCACGCCTGTAATCCCAGCACTTTGGGAGGCCAAGGAGGGTAGATCATGAGGTCAGGAGATTGAGACCATCCTGGCTATCACGGTGAAACCCCATCTCTACTAAAAATGTAAAACATTAGCCAGGGGTGGTGGCATGTGCCTGTAATCCCAGCTACTCAGGTTGTTGAGGCAGGAGAGTAGCTTGAACCCAGGAAGCGGAGGTTGCAGTGAGCTGAGATCACATTACAGCACTACAGCCTGGGCGATGGAGCGAGAAACCATCTTAAAAAAAAAAAAAAAAAATGCCGGACGTGGTGGCTCAAGCCTGTAATCCCAGCCCTTTGGGAGGCCGGGGCGGGTGGATCACGAGGTCAAGAGATCGAGACCATCCTGGTGAAACCCCGTCTCTACTAAAAATACAAAAAAAATTAGCTGGGTATGGTGGCGCGTGCCTGTGATCCCAGCTACTCAGGAGGCTGAGGCAGGAGAATTGCCTGAATCCAGGAGGTGGAGGTTGCGGTGAGCCGAGATCACGCCATTGCACTCCGGCCTGGGTAACAAGAGTGAAACTCCGCCTCAAAAAAAAAAAAAAAAAAGTAAAACAGTGCCACTCTTCTCACTAGTCATTTTTGGAAAACTTTCTTTCCATAAAAATATATTAATTCCGGCTGGGCGTGGTGGCTCATGCCTGTAATCCCAGCACGTTGGGAGGCCAAGGCAGGTGGATCATCTGAGATAAAGAGTTCGAGACCAGCCTGTCCAACATAGTGAAACGGGTCTTTACTAAAAATACAAAATTAGCCAAGCATGGTGGCACATGCCTGTAATTCCAGCTACTTGGGAGGCTGAAGCAGAAGAATTGCTGGAACCCAGGAGGCGAAGTTGCAGTGAGCCAAATTGTGCCATTGCACTCCAGCCTGGGCAAGACTCTGTCTTGAAAAAAAAAATATAGGCCGGGCGCGGTGGCTCAAGCCTGTAATCCCAGCACTTTGGGAGTCCAAGGCAGGTGGATCACGAGGTCAAGAGATCAAGACCATCCTGGTCAAAAAGGTGAAACCCCGTCTCTACTAAAAATACAAAAAGTTAGCTGGGCATGGTGGTGTGTGCCTGTAATCCCAGCTATTCAGGAGGCTGAGACAGGAGAATTGCCTGAACCCAGGAGGCGGAGGTTGCAGTGAGCCGAGATCGCACCATTGCACTCCAGCCTGGGTAACAAGAGCGAAACTCCGTCTCAAAAAAAAAAAAAAAAAAATGTATATATATATATATATATATATATATATATATAAAATATATGAGATTATATATTAATAAATTAACAGTTAATAGATATTCCAGCTCCTAGAGAAATTGGTAAAAAAAACAACAAATTAAAAATATTGATGTAATCATGTAATGGGATAATTATTATTATTTTTTGAGATGGAGTCTAGCTTTGTCACGCAGGCTGGATTTCAGTGGCGTAGTCTTGGCTTACTGCAACCTCTGCCTCTCAGGTTGAAGTGATTCTCCTGCCTCAGCCTCCTGAATAGCTGAGATTACAGGCGCCTACCACTATACCCAGCTAATTTTTGTGTTTTCAGTAGAGATGGGGTTTCACCATCTTGGTCAGGCTGGTCTTGAATTTCTGACCTTGTGATCCACCTGCCTCAACTTCCCAAAGTACTGGGAGTACAGGCGTGAGCCACCAGGCTCGGGCAATTGTTTTATTCATTTATTTTTTTGGACGGAATTTTGCTCTTGTTGCCCAGGCTGGAGTGCAATGATGCAATCTTGGCTCACTGCAGCCTCTGCCTCCTGGGTTCAAGCGATTCTCCTGCCTCAGTCACCCAAGTAGCAGGGATTACAGGCATGTGCTACCATGCCCAGCTAATTTTTTGTATTTTTAGTAGAGATGGGGTTTCACCACATTGGCCAGGCTGGTCTTGAACTCCTGACCTCAGGTGAGCTGCCCACCTTGGCCTCCCAAAATGCTGGGATTACAAATGTGACCCACTATGCCTGGCCTATTTATTTTTTGAGATGGGTTTCACTCTCGTTGCCCAGGCTGGATGCAATGTCTTGACCTCGGCTCACGGCAACCTCCGCCTCCTGGGTTCAAGCGATTCTCCTGCCTCAGGCTCCCAAGTAGTTGGGATTACCGGCGCCTGCCACCTGGCCCGGTTTTTTTTTTTTTTTTTTTTTTTTTTTTTTTGCGACAGAGTCTTGCTCTGTCACCCAGGCTAGAGTGCAGTGGCACAATCTCAGCTCACTGCAACCTCCGACTCCCGGGTTCAAGCAATTCTGTCTCAGCCTCTGAATTAGCTGGGATAACAGGTGTGTACCACTACTCCCAGCTGATTTTTTAAATTTTTAGTAGAGATGGGTTTTCACCATGTTGGTCTTAAACTCCTGACCTCAGGTGATCCACCCACCTCAGCCTCCCAAAGTGCTGGGATTACCTGTGTGAGCCACTGCACCCAGCGGAATGGTGTTCAGTCAAGCACAGTGGCTCACACCTGTAATCCCAGCACTTTGGGAGGCCGAGGCGGGTGGATCACCTGAGATCGGGAGTTTGAGACCAGCCTGACCAACATGGAGAAACCCCGTCTCTACTAAAAATACAAAATTAGCCAGGCATGGTGGTGCATGCCTGTAATCCCAGCTACTTGGGAGGCTGAGGCAGGAGACTCGCTTGAACTCGGGAGGAGGAGGTCGTGGTGAGCCAAGATTGTGCCATTGCACTCCAGCCTGGGCAACAAGAGTGAAACAACTCTCAAAAAAAAAAAAAAAAAAAAAAAAAAAGAAAAGAAAAGAAAAAAAAAGGAAAAGAATTAGAAAAAAAATGGTGTACAGGGAAGAAGCCAGCAGCACAGAGAAAGATCAATCAGAGAAGGAGCACTAGTAGACCATGGTGCCTCAGAAGCCAAGGACATTTCCCAAAGCACCAAATGTTGCAAAGCAGCCAAGTGCAATGACTGAAGGCTTTTGGAAGTAGCAGTTAACTGAGAAATCAGTGGTGACCACAGCAAAGCCATACTGGTTTGGATTTCATTTAGATTTTAATGAGCTGAGTGAATATAGCCTTAGATAGGAAAAGCGAGATTCACAGACCAGAGGTTATGAAGCAAGGCCAAGAAGCCTGTTCAATTTCCATCTCCATCACTACTTTTTCTTCTGTCAGTCATTTAGCTCAGCTGCCTGGCATGGGAACTTGGGTTGTTTTACATTGGAATAGATTTTGTGAAGGAGGTATAGGAAAAGCAGGAGAGAGGGTAATAGATTGAAGACAAAGTGTGGTCACGGGAAGATTGTCTTTGTTGTGTGTCCTCAGTGCCAAATGGAAGGACATTAAAGCTATTTGTTCCCGTCAGATGACCTCTATGCTCTACATAGGAGGCAACATTAGTTGGGGAAGAAATTAACAATACCCACACAAAACGACAGATGGAGCAAGAGGTTTGGGTTGCTGGTGATTCCTGGTTTTCCCTTCATACTTCTTAGGGCTGAAATGAAATAGAAGATTGAAACAGTGGTGCTGTGTTTTGGCGTCAGGGCTAGGATTTTCTTTGGTGTACATTGTCATCTTTTTGTACTATTTCATCCTCTGCCTATTCAGTGTCCATTGGACCTGCCCCTCCTCTTTTTTCAAGAGACCGGGTCTATATTGCCCAGGTTGGTATTGAACTCCTGGGCTCAAGTGATCCTTCCACATCAACCTCCAAAGTAGCTGGAACTATAGGTGTGCACCACTGCACCCGGCTGGACCTGGCTTTTCCTGGGGCATAGTTATATAAATCCACAGAGACCCCAAATTCATTCATTGTTTTGGCAAACACTGGGAAATCTGCATCTTCAAAACAGCTTTCTGGAGACTAACCCCAAAAGGGAAATAGCAATTTGAGACTTCTTTGGAGGGCTAGTAGAAGGACAATCTGGGAGCAGGTAGAATCCAATGGCACAAGGAATTCTGACTCATGGTTTCTTTTAACTCTTGGTAAAGGGTGGTGCACTAAACAAGGCCACTCTCTGAAGTGACAAATAGAAGTGAGTCATTGCTGAGGCCACCTGGACTGAAACTGGCTGCTTACCAGAAAAGATAATATAAAGTAGTAAGTGTCCTGGGCCAGGTGTGGTGGCTCGCATCTGTAATCCCAGCACTTTGGGGGGCTGATTACGAGGTCAGGAGTTCGAGATCAGCCTGACCAACATGGTGAAATCCCATCTCTACAAAGAATACAAAAATTAGCTGGGCGTGGTGGCTAATGCCTGTAATCCCAGTTACTTGGGAGGCTGACGCAGGAGAATCACTTGAACCTAGGAGGCGGAGCTTGCAGTGAGCCAAGATCAGGCTACTGCATTCCAGCCTGGGTGACAGAGCAAGACTTCTGTGATGTCATCTTGAGGGGTCCAACCATATGTGGTTAATATAAATTCTTGTAGGGGCAATTGATTGGCATGCAAATGCTTATCCTTAGATATATTCAAAGATTACATCATTGTCCGGGCGCGGTGGCTCAAGCCTGTAATCCCAGCACTTTGGGAGGCCGAGGCGGGTGGATCACGAGGTCAAGAGATCGAGACCATCCTGGTCAACATGGTGAAACCCCGTCTCTACTAAAAATACAAAAATTAGCTGGGCATGGTGGCGCGTGCCTGTAATCCCAGCTACTCAGGAGGCTGAGGCAGGAGAATTGCCTGAACCCAGGAGGCGGAGGTTTCGGTGAGCCAAGATCGCGCCATTGCACTCCAGCCTGGGTAGCAAGAGCGAAACTCCTTCTCGGGGGGGGGGGGGGGGAAGATTACATCATTTGTTTTGAACTTGGGGAAGCAATTTTATCTCAGTTTCTTAATTGGTGAAATGACTATATTATCACTTATCTAATAGGCTGGGGTGGGCTAAATAGGATCAAGTGTCTAGTACAGGCGTCCCCAAACTTTTTACACAGGGGGCCAGTTCACTGTCCCTCAGACCGTTGGAGGGCTGCCACATACTGTGCTCCTCTCACTGACCACCAATTAAAGAGGTGCCCCTTCCTGAAGTGCAGCGGGGCGCCGGATAAATGGCCTCAGGGGGCCGCATGCGACCTGCGGGCCATAGTTTGGGGACGCCTGGTCTAGTATATACGGGGTTCACAGTTCCAATCTGCAGCCTATTCTATTTGTGCACTGACAGAAACAAACATGAATGACCCTCACTCCTGACTACATTTTATGTCCTATTACTTTTCTCTCTCTCATCTATTTTTCATTTTGGGACATTAGCAATAATTTACGTATCATTTTAAAAGCTGGATTTAATGTTTTTGAATAGAGTGTAATGTAAAAGAAAATACCTCATACCAGAATAGTATAGTTTGGTATTTAAAAATTCTAAAATATTTAATAATTACTATTGATGGGAAGACTGATATACAATGCAATTACTTATTTCACAAGATTCTGTACATCAGGGAGGCATCTTGAAGTACAATACACTAGGCTTTCATTTCTTCTTTACATTATGATTGTGAGTTTCCATGTAAGTTGGTACATGGAAAGGGAACACAAAATCCATTTTTATATACATAAAAACAAAACAAACACCCAAATAGACTTGACCCCCCAAAATGTCTTGTTGCATTTGAAAAGAACATGAATGAGATGAAAGATGAACCACATCACTTGGTGACACACAGAAGGCAAACAAGTAGCTCAGGATATCAAATCCCATTTCAAGCTTGGCACATCAAGGGTAAGAAAGGTAGTGAAAGAAGGGTTTGAAAATGTCATCTCAAGCCACAAAAAATGCTGGCAGAAGACAGTCTCCAAACCAATAAGATAGAATGGTTAGAAGTCAAGTTAGCAGTTATTGTGTGGCTACCTTATTTTATTTATTTATTTTTTTGAGACGGAGTTTCGCCCTTGTTACCCAGGCTGGAGTGCAATGGCGCGATCTCGGCTCACCGCAACCTCCGCCTCCTGGGCTCAGGCAATTCTCCTGCCTCAGCCTCCTGAGTAGCTGGGATTACAGGCACGTGCCACCATGCCCAGCTAATTTTTTGCACTTTTAGTAGAGACGGGGTTTCACCATGTTGACCAGGATGGTCTCGATCTCTCGACCTTGTGATCCACCCGCCTCGGCCTCCCAAAGTGCTGGGATTACAGGCTTGAGCCACCGCGCCCGGCATGTGTGGCTACCTTATATCCAGACCTCTAACAGATTGAGTGGAACTATCACTTATTTTCCATCCCAAGTGTTAGTAAACTTCAAGGAGGCTGGGCACAATGGCTCACACTTGCAAGCTCAGAAATTTGGGAGGCAAAGACAGATCCCTTGAGCCCAGGAGTTCAAGACCAGCCTGGGCAATATGGGAAAACCTTGTCTCTAAAAAAAATACAAAAATTAGCTGGGCATGGTGGCACGTGCTGTAGTCTTAGCTACTTAGACTGAAGTGGGAGGATCGCTTGAGTCCAGGAGGCAGAGGTTACTGTGAGCCACAATTGTGCCACTGCATTCCAGCATGGGTAACAGAGACCCTATCTCCAAAAACAAAACGAAACATATCAAAAAACTTCAAGGAGATGGAGTTTTATTTCTTTTCTTTTTGTTTTTTTGAGATGGAGTCTTGCTCTGTCACCCAGGCTGGAGTGCACTGGGGCAATCTTGGCTCACTGCAACCTTTATCTCCCGGGTTCAAGTGATTCTCCTGCCTCAGCATCTGGGATTACAGGCACGTGCCACCATGCCCTGTATTTTTAGTAGAGACGGGGTTTCACTGTGTTGGTCAGGCTGATCTCGAACTCCTGATCTCAGGTGATCCGCCTGCCTTGGCCTCCCAAAGTGCTGGGATTACAGGCATGAGCCACCATGCCCGGCCTAGGTTTTGTTTTGAACTGATACTCTGATTCTTCAGCAAGTCTTCTTATGTGGGTATGAAAGGATGAAAATCTACTGAAAGATTACATACAGAACAAATAACAGGGACCCACAGAATAAATCAGAAGAAATCTATGAAGTGGCCATGACTTCTTGAACATTAAAGTGAAGGAAAAAAGCCACATTCATCAGATTAAACAGAAACTATTAATATTTTTTTCTTCCATTTATAGTGTGGATAGGAATTAAAGTGAAATAGTGAGACTGTATGTTTTCAAAACAAATTCAAAGAAAGCAACAAAATCTTCTGTTTTAGGAAATCATATTAATATCTATTACAAATACAGAAAGCAGGGGGCCTGAGTCAATGCCCCAGCACCAATGATACTGCTACAGTGTGGAAGAGGAGGGGCAGGTGAGGTGGAAGCTGCCAGAGTCAGCAGGAGGATCAGCTCTGGAGTGAAGAAGCGCGCAGCAGGAGAGGGCAAAGAGCACGGAGGAGAAAAGGGGCGCAGTGGGCCATGATCATGCCCTCCTGGCTTCTCCAGACACCCTTTCCTATGCAGCACCCCATACCCAGCCAGACCTTACTGTCATTCTGGCTGGAAACGTGGGGACCAACAGCTCATAAATGCTCTCACAGAGTTGATACAACTCTGCTTTAAGGAGGAGAATACATTTATTGGTCAAAGCAATTTAAAGAATAACATTTGGTAAATTAAACTACAACAGCCTAAAAATGTAAGCCACAGTTTTCTGCCACATTGGCATTAAGGCTTTTTTTTTTCTTGAAACAGTCTTGCTCTGTCACCCAGGCTGGAGTGCAGTGGCATGATCAGCTCACTGCAACCTCCACTTCCCAGGTTCAAGCAATTCTCCTGCCTCAGCGGCCCCAGCAGCTGGGACTACAGGCACAAGCCACCATGCCTGGCAAATTTTTGTATTTTTTAGTAGAGACAGGGTTTCACCATGTTGGCCAGGCTGGTCTTGAACTCCAGACCTCAGGTGATCCACCCTCCTCAGTCTCCAAAAGTGCTGGGATTATAGGTGTGAGCACCACTGCACCTGAGTTTTTCTTTTTTTTTTTTTGGCAAGGAAGAAATAAAGGGATTTATTGAAAATGAAAGTACACTCCACATTGTGAGAGTGGGCCTGAGCACAGTAGCTCAAAGGCCTTTCTTATTTTTGTATATAGAAAATATACATGCTTTCTCATCTAACCAATTTTTTTTTTTTTAAGTCAGAGTCTCACTTTGTTGTCCAGGCTGGAGTGCAGTGGCATGATGTTGGCTCACTGCACGTTCTACCTTCTGGGTTCAAGCGATTTTCATGCCTCAGCCAGGTGCTATCACGCCTGGCTAATTTTTGTATTTTTAGTAGAGATGGGGTTTCACCATGTTGGCCAGGCTGGTCTCGAACTCCTGACCTCAGGTGATCCGCCCAACCTGGCCTCCCAAAGTTCTGGGATTACAGGCATGAGCCACTATGCCCAGCCTCATCTAACCAGTTTGGATTCTTGTTGCAGTTCAGGAAAACATAAGTTTCCATTACTTCCAGATTATTATTATTATTACATTTTTTTGAGACGGAATTTTGCTCTTGTTACCCAGGCTGGAGTGCAATGGTGCGATCTCGGCTCACCGCAACCTCCGCCTCCCAGGTTCAGGCAATTCTCCTGCCTCAGCCTCCTGAGTAGCTGGGATTACAGGCACGCGCCACCATGCCCAGCTAATTTTTTGTATTTTTAGTAGAGACGGGGTTTCACCATGTTGACCAGGATGGTCTTGATCTCTTGACCTCGTGATCCACCCGCCTCGGCCTCCCAAAGTGCTGGGATTACAGGCGTGAGCCACCGCGCCTGGCACTTCCAGATTATTTTAAGATAAAAATCACAACGACTTTGGAGGAAAAGGAAGAACATGTCAGATCCTGAGCTTCCTCTCAGGCTTGAGTGCCTCAAGAGGACTGTATTGCTGTGTTACGAGAGGTACAGTGCAGTGCTTTCATCTGATATGCCAGTGTGGTAAGAAGGCTTCCCCTGGAGGTAGAGACTCTTTTACCAGAAGGTTGGGGGCCTCCAGAATGTTTTCCCCACCAGGAATTGGATTTGATAGCTGGAATTTAGAGCCTACGCATTTGGGTCTCACCATCAGGGTAGGGCAGGTAAGGCTAATGGTTCAAACTGTGCCTCAGCATAGGAAGTCATCTAGGGGAAGGGGTGTGGTACAGCCAGTAAAACCTGGAACCTGCAAGCGGTCCAGAACTTTGGTGGCCAGTAAGGAAAAAAACCCCTCAAGTATGCTACAATATTGAAAGGTTCAAAAGCACTGAGAAAGTGTTATTTTGCCCCAGATGCAGCCCATAAGAATCTGTTCCAGTGAAATGCTACATTCAAAGAAGTGCTGTCCACCCCAGAAGATCCCAGAGGATGCAATTCTGGCTGTGCCGGGAAGTGCTCAAGTTTCCTCCATATGTCACTCTGGAGAAGGAGCAGCAAAGCAGCCATGTTGAGTTCCTCTCTCAACCTTCGGCATCATGGACGATGGTAGCTAAAAGAAAAAAAAGAGACAAGTTACCACATGATGTACATTGCTTGCTATTAATATATCAGTAGTAATGAAATGTTATATCCTAATTAACACTGCCTCTCTTCTGCTCCAATTCTATCTGACCTTTCTGTTGCATCTGATACTCCTCAACTGCTTCCTTCTTTCTTCAAACTCTTGGCTTCTGTAACAGTACTTTTTCCATAGTTTTCTTTCTTCTTCAATTGATCTTCCTCTGTATGCTGTCCTGGTTCATTTTCCTCTGTCCACCCTTTAAATAGAAAACAACTTCCTGGCCAGGAACCGTGGCTCACACCTGTAATCCCAGCACTTTGGGAGGCCAAGGTGGGCAGATCACGAAGTCAAGAGATCGAGAACATTCTGGCCAACATGGTGAAACCCCATCTCTACTAAAAATACAAAAACTAGATGGGTGCAGTGGCGCATGCCTGTAGTCCCAGCTACTTGGGAGGCTGAGGCAGGAGAATCCCTTGAACCCAGGAGGCGGAGGTTACAGTGAGCTGAGATCACAGCACTACACTCCAACCTGGCAACAGAGTGAGACTCTGTCTCAAAAAAAAAAAAAAAAAAAAAGAAAAGAAAAAAAAGAAAAGAAAAAGAAAACAAAAACAAAAACAAATCCCAACTTCCTTGGCTGGGCATGGTGGCTCATGTCTGTAATCCCAGCACTTTTGGGAGGCCAAGGTGAGAGGATCATTTGAGCCCAGAAGTTTGAGAGCAACCTGGGCAACATAGGGAGACTCTGTCTTTACAAATGATAAAAAAATTAGCCAGGTGTGGTGGCCTATTATGCCTGTAGTTCCAGTTCCTGAGGAGGCTGAGGTGGGAGAATGTTTTGAACCTGAGAGGTTGAGGCTGCAGTGAGCCATGATCATGCCACTGCATTCCAGCCTGGGTGACACAGTGAGACCTTGTCTCCAAAAAAAAAAAAAAAAAAAAAAAAATCCCCTCTAAAGGTCCACTGTCTTCTCTCATTCATATCTTTAGACTTTGCTTTCTTTCTGGATTCCTGGCTGCATATCTAAAGGTCTTCTAGTCATCTCCATGTGTCATAGATTCATCAAACTCAACACATGCAACTTATTTTCTAGCTTGTTCGTTGTTTGCTTTCTTCTTTTAGAATAAAAGCTTGGACAGGCATAGTACCTCACACTTGTAATCCCAACACTTGAGGCCAGGAATTCAAGACCAGCCTGGGAAACATAGGGAGACTCTATCTCTATAAAAAAAAAAAAAAGCCGGGCTCGGTGGCTCATGCCTGTAATCCCAGCACTTTGGGAGGCTGAGGTGGGTGGATCACGAGGTCAAGAGATCGAGACCATCCTGGTCAACATGGTGAAACCCCGTCTCTACTAAAAATACAAAAAATTAGCTGGGCATGGTGGCGCGTGCCTGTAATCCCAGCTACTCAGGAGGCTGAGGCAGGAGAATTGCCTGAACCCAGGAGGTGGAGGTTGTGGTGAGCCAAGACTCCAGCCTGGGTAATAAACGAAACTCCGCCTCAAAAAAAAAAAAAATAATAAAGCCTCATTGAGGACAGAGACTTGATATTTTATTTCCTGCTGTATCCCAAGGACCTAGCACTATACCTATCATGTGGTAGGTGCTCAATATTTGTTGAATAAGTGTTCAACTAAACTCCGTATCACCTTCACAGACCTCAAAAAATACAAGTTAGAAATATCACAGTCATTTTGACTACTCCTTTATCTCATCTCTCGAATCCAACAGATTGCTACATCTTGTTGATTCTATGGTTGAAATATCTTTCAAATCTATCTCCTTTGCATTCTTACTGTGGCTTCCCTGGTCTGAGCTACCACTATCCTCACGATGTTTATTTCAGTCACTTCCTGTTTTCCTTGCTGCTATAGTCTCTTCATCCTTCCATATCATCTTCCTTCTTTGCATCAGAGGTTGTTTTGAGATACACAGAATTTCCTGTTTCTAAACTGCCAATGGTTCCAACATCCTAGCATAACAGTCAAAGCATTTCAAGGAGGCACTGCAACTCATTTTCTAGCTTATTTTTACCGCACTGCCCCATACATCGTCTGCTCCAGTTACATCATGTGTTTTCCTCTTTCCCATTGTCTTGCTTAAGCTGGTCCTTCTTTTTTTTTTTTTTTGAGACCCAGTCTTGCTCTGTCACCTAGGCTGGAGTGCAGTTGCACAATCTTGGCTCACCGCAACCTCTGCTTCCTGGGTTCAAGCGATTTTCCTGCCTCAGCCTCTCAAGTAGCTGGGGCTACAGGCATGCTACCATGCCCAGCAAATTTTTGTATTTTTAGTAGAGACAGGATTTCACCATGTTGGCCAGGCTGGTCTCCAACTGGCCTTAAGTGATCCACCCACCTCAGCTTCCCAAAGTGTGGGGATTACAGGTGTGAGCCACTGTGCCTTGTCTATACTGGTCCTTCTGCTTACAAGGTTCTTTCCTTCCTTTTTGTTCAGATTAATTTTTTTATATACCTTAAGATCTAGCATAAATGTCACATTCTCTATGACTCTTTCATTTAGCAAAAACTGTGCTTTTTAGCAATGGCATCTTACTTTGTTGCCCAGGCTTCAGTGTAGTGATAAGACCATAGCTCACTGCCGCCCTAATCCCCCAGGCTCAAGTGAATTTCCCACCTCAGCCTCCCGGGAAGCTGGACTACAGGAGTGTGCCACTGCACCTGGCTAACTTTTTTAAAATTTATTTTTTGTAGAGATGGGGCTTGGCTAACACCCTTTTTGGCCTGAGCCCACCTGTACCCATGTGAATTAAAAAAAAAAAAAAAAAAAAAAAAGAGATGGGGCTCACTATGTTTCCCAGGCTGGTCTCAAACTCCTGGGATCAAGTAATCCTCCCACCTCCGCCTCCCAAAGTGCTAAGATTACAGGTATGCACCACTGTGCCAGGCCCCTGACTAATTAAAAAAAAAAAAAAAAAAATATATATATATATATGTATATTTATATATTTTAAAAAATATGCATTTTTTTGCAGAGATAGTCTTTTATGTTGCTCAGGCTGGTCTCAAACTCCTGTGCTCAAGCGTCAAGCCATCTTCCCACCTTGGCCACTCAAAGTATCGGGATTACAGGCATGAACCACTGCACTCAGCCTTATTTGGTGTCTTTTAAAATAAATATTCTAAGAATCATGTAAAGATACTTCACTGATTCCATTTGTGGCTAGCTGATTCTTTGGATATGGGTGGGTCCTTAATCACAACAGTAATTCCAAATCAAAATACTTTGTTGGATTTCTTGACTTGTTTCATGAGGACAGCTAATTAAAATGTTTATACACTAAGTTGGTAAGATCAACTGTGCTAGACAGAACTGAAACTAGAGAGGGCAAGATCTTGTCTAACTTAGTGCAGTCTCCTCATTTATAACCTGAGAGAGTAAGGTACAAGGAAGAGAGCACCCCATATCCTTGAAGTCATTGATTTTTTTCTTTCTTTTTTTTGAGATGGAGTTTCGCTCTTGTTACCCAGGCTGGAGTGCAATGGCGCTGTCTCGGCTCACTGCAACCTCCTCCTCCTGAGTTCAACCAATTCTCCTACCTCAGCCTCCCGAGTAGTTAGGACTACAGGCACGCACCACCATGCCCAGCTAATTTTTGTAGTTTTAGTAGAGACGGGGTTTCACCTTGTTGACCAGGATGGTTTTGATCTCTTGACCTCGTGATCCACCTGCCTCGGCATCCCAAAGTGCTGGGATTATAGGCGTGAGCCACTGTGCCCGGCCCATTGATTTCTTTCTCTAAATCCTGGTTCTGCAATTTACTAGCAAGTCAAGCAAGTTACTTAACCATTGTGAGTCTCCACTTCCTCACTGATAAAATGGGTATGTTATCATATCTTTGCATGTTTATTGCAAGAATTAAATAAGATAATATACATAAAACACCACAATCAGCATAGGCATTTACTATTTTTTTTTTTTACAAGAGCACAAATCCACATTTATTTATTGACTTTTCATTAGTTCTAAATCCTTGAGGGGTACAGCATCACTTGGATTCTGTGTCCAATGGTCTTACCAGGAAGGTTGCTTCGGAATTTGGCACGAACCATACCACTGTTTCCGCGGGCCCGAGTTACCTTTCCCCAGATTACTCTGGTTTTGTTTGGTTTGCCACCAGGAGTCACTGTGTTGTTCTTTGCTTTGTATACATAAGCACGTCTCTTGCCCAAATAGAATTCCGTTTCATCTTGGGCATAAACACCTTCAATTTTAAGAAGAGCTGTGTGCTCCCTTTGGTTCCAGAGACCCCGCTTATAGCCGGCAAAAATAGCCTTGGACCACAGCCTTCCAGACATAGTTCCTTTTATAAGTCCCGTTCCCAGCAGGCCTCCAAATTTCAGCAGCAGGTGCTTCTCTACTATTTTTTTTTTTTTTTTTTGGAGACAGAGTCTGGCTCTGTTTCCAGGTGCCAGGCTGGAGTGCAGTGGCATGATCTCAACTCACTGCAACCTCTGCCTCCCAGGTTGAAGCAATTATGCCTCAGCCTCCCAAGTAGCTGGGACTACAGGCATGTGCCACCACGCCCAGCTAATTTTTGTATTTTTTAGCAGAGATGGGGTTTCACCATGTTGGCCAGGATGGTCTCGACTCCTGACCTTGTGATCCACCCGCCTCGGCCTCCCAAAGTGCTGGGATTACAGGTGTGAGCCACCGCACCCAGCCGACATTTACTATTTTTATTTTTTGAGATGGAATTTCGCTCTTGTTGCCCAGGCTGGAGTGCAATGGTAAAATCTCGGCTCACTGCAACCTCCCCCTTCCTGGTTCAAGCGATTCTCCTGCCTTAGCCTCCCGAGTAGCTGGGATTACAGGCACCTGCCACCATGCCAAGCGAATTTTTGTATTTTGGTTTTGTTTTGTTTTTGAGACGAAGTCTCACTCTGTCACCCAGGTTGGAGTGCAGTGGTACAATATCGGCTGGCTGTAATTTCTGCCCCCGGGTTCAAGTGATTCTCCTGCCTCAGCCTCCCAAATAGCTGGGATTACAGGTGTGCACCACCACACCTGGCTAATTTTTGTATTTTTGGTAGAGACGGGGTTTTACCATGTTGGTCAGGCTGGTCTTGAACTCCTGACCTTGTGATTCATCTGCCTCGGCCTCCCAAAGTGCTGGGATTATATGCATGAGCCACCACACCCGGCCTAGGCATTTACTATTGCTTCTTATTTCATCCCTTTATTTTTTTTTATTTTTATTTTTTTGAGACAGAGTTTCGCTCTTGTTACCCAGGCTGGAATGCAATGGCGTGATCTCGGCTCACCGCAACCTCCGCCTCCTGGGTTCAGGCAATTCTCCTGCCTCAGCCTCCTGAGTAGCTGGGATTACAGGCACGCGCCACCATGCCCAGCTAATTTTTTTGTATTTTTTTTAGTAGAGACGGGGTTTCACCATGTTGACCAGGATGGTCTCGATCTCTTCACCTCGTGATCCACCCGCCTCGGCCTCCCAAAGTGCTGGGATTACAGGCTTGAGCCACCGCGCCCGGCCCCTATTTCATCTCTTTAAATGTAGTCTTGTAATCAACACCGTTTTCCTTTTTACTGACGTCATTAGAGTCCTTCATATCTGAACAACGTTTTTTTGGAAAACTCCATCTAGTGCATAGATGATCAGGTCTTTTAGGTCTTACCGTGTAAAATGTTTGCTTTCTTCATGAACCTCCATCTCAGAGCTTTTAAATTCATTTAATTCTTTTCTTATGGCAGCCTGTGGAGTAGAAACAAAAATGTTTCCGTTTCTTCTGCCTGCTTTGTACAGCAGTGTAACTTGCCATTTTTCTCTACTGTGTTTAACTTTCTAAGTCACTCCAACCCCTCACTGGCAACCCAGACACCAGGTCAACACTATGATACCATTTGTCTCATAATAAACCTAAAATTTTGAGTTGAATCAAAATACTTGAAAATCTGAAAGAGATATTGTAGTTTTTATAGTTTTTTTTTTTTTTTTTTTTTTTTTTTTTTTTTTTTTTTTAAGGCAGAGTCTTGCTCTGTCACCCAGGCTGAAGTGCAGTTGTACAATCTCAGCTCATTGCAACCTCCGCCTCCTGGGTTCAAACAATTCTCTTACCTCAGCCTCCTGAGTAGCTGGGATTACAGATGCATGCCACCATACTCGGCTAATTTTTATATTTTTAGTAGAGACGGGGTTTCACCATGTTGGTCAAGCTGGTCTCGAACTCTTGACCCCAAGAGATCCACCCACTTTGGCTTCCCAAAGTGTACTGATTACAGGCTTGAGCCACTGTATCTGGCCAATTTTTTTTTTTTTTTTTTTTTTTTTTTTTTGAGATGGAGACTCACTGTGTTGCACAGGTGGAGTGCAGTCATGCGATCTCCGCTCACTGCAACCTCTGCCTCCTGGGTTCAAGCAATTCTCTGCCTCAGCCTCCTGAGTAGCTGGGATTACAGGCACCTGCCACCATGCCCAGCTAATTTTTTTGTATTTTTAATATTTTTTTGTATTTTTGTATTTTTTTTTTTTTTTTTGAGATGGAGTTTCACTCTTGTTACCCAGCCTGGAGTGCAATGGTGCGATCTCGGCTCACCGCAACCTCCGCCTCCTGGGCTCAGGCAATTCTCCTGCCTCAGCCTCCCGAGTAGCTGGGCTTACAGGCACACATCACCATGCCCAGCTAATTTTTTGTATTCTTAGTAGAGAAGGGGTTTTACTATGTTGACCAGGATGGTCTCGATCTCTCGACCTCGTGATCCACCCGCCTCGGCCTCCCAAAGTGCTGGGATTACAGGCTTGAGCCACCGCGCCCAGCTATTTTTTTGTATTTTTGTATTTTTCGTATTTCACTATCTTGGCCAGGCTAGTCTTGAACTCCTGATCTCATGATCTACCCACCTTTGCCTCCCAAAGTGCTGGGATTACAGGCATGAGCCACTGTGCCCACCCCTAATTTTTTATTTTTTTTTGAGATGGAGTCTCGCTTTGCTGCCCAGGCTGGAATGCAATGGCATGATCTTGGCTCACTGCAACCTCCACCTCCTGGGTCCAAGCAATTTTCCTGCTTCAGCCTCCTGAGTAGCTGGGATTACCGGTGCATGCCATCACACCCAGCTAATTTTTGTATTTTTAATAGAGACAGGGTTTCACTATGTTGGCCAGGCTGGTCTTGAACTCCTTACCTCAAATGATCCCTCTGGCTTGGCCTCCCAAAGTGCTAGGATTACAGGCATAAGCCACCATGCCTGGCCAGCTTTTATAGTTTTTCACCGCATTATAAAAATAGAATATGGGTAATTACTAAAATATGTAGCCCAAACTCCCTCTAACCAAACAACCACTGGTTAAAATATATTTATTTCTTCCAGTATTTTTATTCTGTGATATAGCAGGGATTTTCTTTCTTTCAGTTATTGGTGATGGAGTTACCAAAACATTATACTGAGTTAGTATAACATTTTGACTTGTACAACTTGGCATTTTGTATCTTGATTTGAAATTTAGTATTATATTAAAACTAGAAGCTTTGTTTATGGTTCTCCCTTCTACTTAGTATCTTGCATCCTTCAAATAAAGAGAAAATCAGAAAAAGAGCAAGAGAGTGCTTTTCAGATACCTTGTCAGCAGGGGTCAGTTTGGTCCAAGGTTTGTCAGCTCGCCGGTCATAATCTTGAGCATCTGTTACCTCTACATATTCATTAAACCTCAGAATCTTCCTGGCAAGGAGTTCAGCCACAGTTGGCCTTTGACTGAGCTGAAGGAAATGGAGCCTCTTAGTTCACTAAGCCAAGAATTAGGCATCAATCATGCATTCAAATTGCCTCTAACCCAGTGCTTCAACCTTCACTGGAATCACCTGGGGGAGTTTAAACACTACTGATACCCGGAGATCACACCCCCAGTGGTTTTTTTTTTTTTTTTTTTTTTTTTTTTGAGACAGGGTCTTGCCCTGTCGCCTAGACTGGAGTGCAGTGGCACCATCACAGCTCACTGTAGCCTCAACCTTCAGAGCTCAAGTGATCCTCCTACCTCAGCCTCCTGAGTAGCTGATAGTATAGGTGCACACCACCATGCCCGGCTAATATTTATTTTTATTTTTGTAGAGATTGGGTCTTGCCATGTTGCCCAGGCTGCAAATTCATTTTCTTTTCTTTCTTTTTTTCAAATGCAGAAACAAAGTCTCACTGTTTTCCCCAGGCTGGTCTTGAACTCCTGGGCTCAAGCAATCCTCCTGCCATGGCCTCCCAAAGTGCTGGGATTACAGGAGTGAGCCACTGTGCCCAGCTTCAAATTCATTTCTTTCCAATCAAATAGGTCATCCAAATATAACACATACAGTTAACTGAACACATGGGCAGTAGTACCTTTCTAGTGAGCCGACGTTTAATCTCTCGTTTTTCTGCCTGACGATCAGCTTCATTTTTAGCTATAGTTGACAATCAGAAGGAAAGAATATTACTCACAAATGAGAATTTGTGTATCAAATTTTTTTTGAGACGGAGTTTCGCTCTTGTTACCCAGGCTGGAGTGCAATGGTGCGATCTCGGCTCACCGCAACCTCCGCCTCCTGGGTTCAGGCAATTCTCCTGCCTCAGCCTCCTGAGTAGCTGGGATTACAGGCATGCGCCACCATGCCCAGCTAATTTTTTGTATTTTTAGTAGAGACGGGGTTTCACCATGTTGACCAGGATGGTATCGATCTCTTGACCTCGTGATCCACCTGCCTCGGCCTCCCAAAGTGCTGGGATTACAGGCTTGAGCCACCGCGCCTGGCCTATCAAATGTTTCAGTAATTACATTACAGATATTTCTTATAGGCCCAAATCAGAATAAAATACTAACTTTGGGGATGGCTAAACAAGATAATTTTCTTGTCAATGATACAAATACTTAAGAGCAAGAGTCAGCAAACCATGGCACTGCATCTCACCAGTTGCCTGTATTTTTACTAGCCATGAACTAAGAATAGTCTTTACATTTTTATTATTATTATTATTGAGACAGACTCTTACTCTGTCAAGAGGCAGGAGTGCAGGGACGTGATCTTGGCTCACTGCAACCTCTGCCTCCTGGGTTCAAGTAATTCTAATTCTCCTGCCTCAGCTTCCCAAGTAGCTGGGACTATAGGTGCATGCCACCATGCCCAGCTAATTTTTGTATTTTTAGTAGAGATGGGGTTTCACCATGTTGGCCAGGATGGTCTTGATCTCTTGACCTTGTGATCCACCTGCCTTGGCCTCCCAAAGTGCTGGGATTACAGGCGTGAGCCACCACGCCCTGCCAGAGGTAAGAAAGTCTTACGGGATTAAAGCAAGAGGAAGACTGTTGTATTTGGGACTTGCTCTGGGCCTCAGCCCTCAGATGCTAGGAACAGGAAGGTCTCCACATGCACGGCTACCTCCGTAGCTCCCTGAACAAAGAAAAACTGGGCACATCTCCCACATACTGTCAAATCCTCCCAAATGCCCAAGGCAGTTTCAGAATATGGGAGAACACTGAAACAAAGTTTTCTAGAGTATCACAGCACACTAAACAATACCATAATAGCATCTTTCAAAGGAAGCTTGGGAAACTCTGTTCATGAGAAAATAAATAGTCCTTGCCTGGCATAGTAGCAAGACTATAGTCTTGCCAACACTCTCCTATAGCCCTTGTAGCAAATGCTTCTTTTCTCTTTTATGTATATTAAAGTCAGAAACATACAACGAAAATCTATACTTTATTTCCATAACTGGACTCACGTTGCAATATATTGCGTTGTTCTAGTTCTTCTGGTGTTGGTCTTTGACTCAGTCGCCTAAAAATGAGAGAAATAAGGATAATGTTTATGTTAAACCTCCCAATCTTGTTTATAAAGTGGCCATAGTATATATTAGCCCCTATTCAAGTAAGAAATCAACAAAATGATATATTTCATTTATAATCGTTTATAAAACAATTTCACATTAAAAGTGTTAACACAGATATAACATTATAAAAAGGAACTGTATATGCAAACAAGTGGCCAGGATTGTAGTCCTAGACCTTGATAAGAGCTATTAGCACAAAAAAGCTCAGTTAAACCTTGAGTGTCCTCATCTGGGAAGTGAAAGTTTGTACCGAACTAGTGGTTCCCAAACAAATTTGCTCCTTCGGAAGCATTAGAGACTTTTTAGAAAACGCAGATTTCCAAGGAATGTTAACAGAAATTCAGATTCAGAAAATCAGGATGAAAAATATATCTATCTATATGTATTTTTTTTATACAAAACTTCTCCTATGACTCAGAAGTCCCTCTTTAAATTTCTTTGTTGTTGTTTAAACATTTAAAAAAATACAGATGGGGTACCACTATGTTGTCCAGGACAGTCTTGAACTCCTGGGCTCAAGCTCTTCCTTCCTTGGCCTCCCAAACTGCTGGGATTATAGGCACAAGCCACTGTGCTTGGCTAGGTTTTTAAATCAGTGATTTAGGAACCACTGGAATTTAAGTTTGTCTTTTTCTGGTGATATTCTATAATTCTGTGATTTAAGTTTCAGTCTTCTCTGTGAAGTAGTTGATAAAGTTATCTCACCTGATCACAATTTTGAGCCGTTAATTCGCCAATAACAATTTATCTGCCAGGTGCAGTGGCTCACGCCTGTAATCCCAGCACTTTGGGAGGCTGAAGCTGGTGGATCACCTGTGGTCAGGAATTTGAAACCAGCCTGGCCAACATGGTGAAACCCCATCTCTATTAAAAAATATAATAATTAGTCGGGTGTGGTGGCTTGCTACTATAGTATCAGCTACTTGGGAAGCTGAGGCAGAAGAATGCTTAAACCTGGGAGACGAAGATTGCAGTGAGCTGAAGCTTGTGCTACTACACTCCAGTCTGGGCAACAGAGTGAGACTCCGTCTCAAAAAACAACAACAATAAACCACAATTTGTCATTTCTGAGATCAGAAAGTTATTCATTTCTTACTTTTAATTTATACTTCTAAGACAGTATTTACTAATTAGCTAGTACTTGCTAATTTTTCAACTCCTTTGTTGCTTGCATAAAGAACTTCCAGTCCCATTCTATATACAACTTTTCTTCTTTCTGAACAAGACCTTCCTTTTTTTTTGAGTCAGGGTCTCACTCTGTCACCCAGACTAGAATGCAGTGGTACAATCACAGCTCACTGCAGCTCTACCTCCTGGGCTCAAATGATCCTCCCACCTCAAGGTCCTTCCATTTTATTAAAAAATTTTTTAAAATTTATTTTGAGACTGGTCTGATTAATTTTTGTACTTTTGGTAGAGACGGGGTTTTGCCATATTGCCCAGGCTGGTCTCAAATTCCTGGGCTCAAGTGATTTACCTACTCAGCTCAGTCTCACAAAGGGCTTGGATTAGAGGTTGTGAGCCACCACACCCAGCTAGACCTTCCTTCCCCTCTCCTTTTTTTTTTGAGACAAGAGTCTTACTCTGTCACCCAGGCTGAGTGTACTGGTGCCATCTCAGCTCACTGCAACCTCTGCCTCCTGGGTTCAAGCAATTCTCCTGCCTCAGCCTCCTGAGTATCTGGGACTACAGGCACGCTCCACCATGCCCAGCTAATTTTTGTATTTTAGTAGAGATGGGATTTCACTATGTTGGCCAGGATAGTCTCAATCTCTTGACCTAATGATCCGCCCACGTCGGCCTCCCAAAGTGCTGGAATTACAGGTGTTAGCCACCGCTCCCGGCCGTCAGTCTTTTAAATTGCATAACTTTAGCCATCCTAGTGGACTTGTGGTGGTATCTCATTACGAGTGTCTGTTTTTAAATTTCAATCTTATTTTATAGTGACAACAACATTTGCTTTGGAGATCTACCTCTGAACAAATTTTAAAGTGTACAATACAGTATTAGCTATTTACTTATTTATATATAGACACACACACAGACACACACACACACACACACACACACACACAGTATCGCTCTGTTGCCCAGGCTGGAAGCAATTCTCCTGCCGCAGCCCCCTTGCTAGCTGGGATTACAGGTGCCCTCCACTACGCCTGGCTAATTTTTGTATTCTTAGTAGAGATGGGGTTTCACCATGTTGGTCAGGCTGGTCTTGAACTCATGATCTTGTGATCCATCTGCCTCGGCCTCCCAAAATGCTGGGATTACAAGTGTGAGCCACTGCACTGGGTCTACAGTATTAACTATAAACACGATGTTGTACAGCAGATCTCTAGAACTTACTCATCATGCATAACTAAAACTTTATACTTATTTATTAGCAACTCCCTATCACCCCAGCCTCCAATCCCCCAGCCCCTGACAACTACCATTCTACTCTCTGCTTCTATGAATGTGACAATTTCTGATACCTCACAGAAGTGGAATTGTGCAGTATTTATTGTTCTGTGACTGGTTTATTTTACTCATCCTGGCTAACATGGTGAAACCCTGTCTCTACTAAAATACAAAAAAATTAGCCGGGCACGGTGGTGCATGTAGTCCCAGCTACTTGGGAGGCTGAAGCAGGGGAATCACTTTAACCTGGAAAGCAGAAGTTGCAGTAAGCTGAGATCTTGCCACTGCACTCCATCGCAAAAAAAAAAAAAAAAAAAAAAAGGAGGCAGTTACATGGAACATAAGAAACAGATATAATGCAAATATGGGTGTGACTGTTAATTGGGTTGGCATTTTATGGTTAAACAACCAGATTAAAAAAGTGACAGAGGAGCGTTTCTGCTCTGGGAACCATTCTGATTTCTGTAGAAACTTTTGCAAAACTGTATGTCTGTCTCATGGCTGGGTGTGGTGGCTCATGCCTGTAATCTCAGCACTTTGGGAGGCGGAGGCAGGTGGATCACCTGAGGTCGGGAGTTCTAGACCAGCCTGACCAACATGGAGAAACTCCGTCTCTACTAAAAATACAAAAATAGCTGGGCGTGGTGGTGTGCCCCTATAGTTTCAGCTACTTGGGAGGCTGAGGCAAGAGAATTGCTTGAACCTGGGAGGCAGAGGTTGTGGTGAGCCAAGATTGTGCCATCGCACTCCAGCCAAAGAACGAAACTCCGTCTCAAAAATAAAAAAATAAAATACAGCTCTCACAGGCAGCTACATCCTAAATTTCCAAATTCTTAGAGGATACCCAACTGTGCTCAATACGTATTTTTTTTGTTTCTTTCCTTTTTTGTGTGTTGTCAGGCCCAAAGGGCCTCTTCCATCCTTGTCAAGAGGAGTGCTAACCTTCTCCCTTTTCATACAAAACCCAATATGTATTTTTATTTTATTTTTTATTTTTTTAGAGACGGAGTTTCGCTCTTGTTACCCAGGCTGGAGTGCAATGGCACCATCTCGGCTTACTGCAACTTCCGCCTCCTGGGTTCAGGCAATTCTCCTGCCTCAGCCTCCTGAGTAGCTGGGATTACAGGCACACACCACCATGCCCAGCTGATTTTTTGTATTTTTAGTAGAGATGGGGTTTCACCATGTTGACCAGGATGGTCTCGATCTCTTGACCTCGTGATCCACCTGCCTCGGCCTCCCAAAGTGCTGGGATTACAGGCGTGAGCCACCGCGTCCGGCCTCCAGTATGTATTTTTAAAAATTATACTCAAAGTGGCCAGACGCAGTGGCTCATGCCTATAATCCCAGCACTTTTGGGAGGCTGAGGTGGGCAGATCACAAGGTCAGGAGTTCAAGACCAGCCTGGCCAACATGGTGAAACCCTGTCTCTACTAAAAAAAATACAAAAAAAAGTCGGGTGTGGTGGCATGCACCTGTAATCCCAGCTACTCAGGAGGCTGAAGCAGGAGAATCACTTGAACCTGGGAGGCAGATGTTGCAGTGAGCCAGGATTGCGCCACTGCACTCTAGCCTGGGTGACAGAGCGAGACTCTGTCTTAAAATAAATAAATAAATAAATAAATTTTAAAAATTATATGCAAAGTGGTGGGTGTGGTGGCTCACACCTGTAATCTCAGCACTTTCAGAGGCCAAGGTGGGAGGAAGGTTTGAGGCCATGAGTTTGAGACTGGCCTGGGAAACATAGAGAGACCCTGTTTCTACAAAAAATTACAAAAATTAGCAGGGCATGATGGCACATGCCTAAGGACCCAGTTACTCAAGAAGCTGAGGCAAGAAAGTGCTTTGAACCCAAGAGCTGGAGGCAGTGAGCCATGACTGAACCACTGTACTCTGGCCTGGATGACAGAGCAAGACCCTCTCTGAAAAAAAAAAAAATGCGCTAAAAAAGATAAATGAATGCTCCACTACAAAGTAAACATCTAGGCTGGATGTAGTGGCTCATGCCTGTAATCCCAGCACTTTGGGAGGCCAAGGTGGGTGATCACTTGAGGTCAGCAGTTTGAGACCAGGCTAGCCAACATGGAGAAACCCTGTCTCTGCTAAAAATACAAAAATTAGCCTGGCATGGTCACAGGCCCCTGTAAACCCAGCTACTCAGAAGACTGCAGCACAAGAATTGCTTGAACCTGGGAGGCGGAGGTTGCAGTGAGCCGAGATTGCGCCACTGCACTCCAGCCTGAGTGACAAGGTAAGACTGTCTCAAAAAAAAAACACCCACATTTAACAATATCTAACACAAATACTGGCATACCAAATCAATCAAGCCAATGTAAGCAAAGGCCTACCGGATCAGTGTGTTTCCAATCTGGTGCCGTATTTCATTCCACTCTTCCTTGCTTTTACAAGGCCAAGAATTCAGGTTCAACTCTGGTTCACTGGGTCTGTGGTTCAACTTCATTGCCAGTGTGTCTTTCCTCTTCACTTTGTTGGCCAGAGCACCTTTGCACATGGGAAGAAAATAATGTAGGACTTGAAGCTTGAAGCAAAAGGTTCAACCTTACCTGGAGCTAGGCAGGAGTCTGAACAACTACAATACTTAACTTCCAGTTCTCACCTGGCCTCAAACGATCCAGCCAAACACTGAGGTGGGGGTAAAGCTAAAGACACCTAAAAATCTTTTTAGCCAGATGGACTCAGATGGTTAAAAGGTATCTTCTCTTTTCTATCATTCCTCTACATTTTTCCTCCTTGGTAAGAGTTGCTACAGTAGAGAGAATCTAAGCATGGGACAGCCCTCTGAATTAAAACATGAAAGCTTTCATACTAACACCTCATATTCTGTCTGTTTTTAAAGCTGCCTTTCTACTTTAATTAACCAGGACTCAATTATGTGCAAAGACATGTGGGCATGAACATGTTTAATTTTCTCTGCCCTATGGCAGAGAAAGGAAAACCATCATTAGACCAAAGGAAAAATACCACTTTTTTTTTTTTTTTTTTTTTTTGAGACAGAGTTTCACTCTTGTTACCCAGGCTGGAGTGCAATGGCGAGATCTTGGCCCACCACAACCTCTGCCTCCTGGGTTCAAGCAATTCTCCTGCCTCAGCCTCCCAAGTAGCTGGGACTACAGGCATGCGCCACCATGCCCAGCTAATTTTTGTATTTTTAGTAGAGATGGGGTTTCACCTTGTTGACCAGGATGGTCTCGATCTCTTGACCTCATGATCCACCCGCCTCGGCCTCCCAAAGTGCTGGGATTATAGGCGTGAGCCACCGCACCCGGCTGAAAAATACCACTTTTACCTTTTCACCTTAGCCCGTGTGCCACCTTTCCTCTCCTCCGTATTTTTATTTTTTGAGATGGAGTCTCCCTCTGTCACCCAGGCTGCAATGCAATGGTATGATCTCGGGTCACTGCAACCTCTGTCTCCCAGGCTCAAGCGATTCTCCTACCTCAGGCTCCCAAGTAGCTGGGGTTACAGGTGCCCACCCCCATGCCTGGCTAATTTTTTGTATTTTTAGAAGAGATGGGGTTTCACCATGCTGGCCAGACTGGCCTCAAACTCCTCACCTCAGGTGATCTACTCATCTTGGACTCCCAAAGTGCTGGGATTAGAGGTGTGAGCCACTGTGCCCGGCCCTATATTCTTTAATATCATTAAGGTGAATAGTTTTTAAATTGGAGGCAAACAAAAACCTGAATTTAGTAAAGCCATTATGGAAAATGGTATGGAGGTTCCTCAAAAAACTGAAAATAGGCCAAGTGAGGTGGCTCATGCCTGTAATGCAGCACACTGGGAGGCCAAGGAAGGAGGATTGCTTGAGGCTATAAGTTTTTTTTTTTTTTTTTTTTTTTTTTCTGAGACGGACTTTCGCTCTTGTTACCCAGGCTGGAGTGCAATGGCGCGATCTCGGCTCACCGCAACCGTAACCTCCGCCTCCTGGGTTCAGGCGATTCTCCTGCCTCAGCCTCCTGAGTAGCTGGGATTACAGGCATGCGCCACCATGTCCAGCTAATTTTTTGTATTTTTAGTAGAGGCAGGGTTTCACCATGTTGACCAGGATGGTCTCGATCTCTTGACCTCGTGATCCACCTGCCTCGGCCTCCCAAAGTGCTGGGATTACAGGTGTGAGCCACCGCGCCCAGCGAGTCTAGAAGTTTGAGACCAATCTGGGCAACACAGCAAGACTCCGTCTCTATTTAAAAAAGAAAACAGCCGGGCGCGGTGGCTCAAGCCTGTAATCCCAGCACTTTGGGAGGCTGAGGCGGGTGGATCACGAGGTCAAGAGATGGAGACCATCCTGGTCAACATGGTGAAACCCCATCTCTACTAAAAACACAAAAAAGTAGCTGGGCATGGTGGCGCTTGCCTGTAATCCCAGCTACTCAGGAGGCTGAGGCAGGAGAATTGCTTGAACCCAGGAGGCGGAGGTTGCAGTGAGCCGAGATCGCGCCATTGCACTCCAGCCTGGGTAACAAAAGCGAAACTCCGTCTCAAAAAAAAAAAAAAAAAAAAAAAGAAAACAAAACAAAAAAAATTCCCTTAAAAATAGAACTACCCTTCAAAGTATCAAGTCACCTGCACTCATGAAAAAACAAAAATAGAACTACCATATGATCCAGCAATCCCACTGTCGGGTACATATCCAAAAGAAAGGAAATCAGTAAATCAATCAATCATGTTTATTACAGTACTACTTATAAACCCCAAGATATGGAATCAGACTAAGTGTCCAACAGTGAATGAAGGGATAAGAAAAAGTGGTGTATATATACAATTGAATATTATTCTGCCAAGAAAAAGAAAGAAATCCTGTCATTTGTAACAAAATGGATGGAACTGGAGGACATTACCTTAAGTGAAATAAGCCAGGCACAGAAAGATACATGTTGCATGTTCTTATTCTTATGTGGGAGCTGAAAAAGTTGATCTCATGGAGGCAGTAAAGAAAATGGTTAGCAGAAGCTGGGAAGGGTAGAGAGGATACGGGATAGACAGGTTGGTTAACAGGTATAAAAACAGAACTATACAGAAGGAAATAAGATCTAGGTCAGGAGAGGTGGCTCATGCCTGTAATCAAAGCATTTTGGGAGCTGAGGTAGGCAGATCACTTTGAGCTCAGATCGAGACCAGCCTGGGCAACATGATGAAACCCTCTCTCTACAAAAAAATATGAAAATGAGCTGGGCATAGTGGCTCACGCCTGTGTTCCCAGCTACTTGGGGTTTGAGGCTGAAGCGTTGCTTGAGACAGGAAGTGGAGGTTCCAGTGAGCTGAGATTGTGCCACTGCACTCCAGACTCCCCCCTGCCCCCACCCCCCCCAAAAAAAAGATCTTCCTCCTGTAGACATCTGTAGTCCTAGCTACTTGGGAGGCTGAGGTGGAAGGATCACCTGAGCCCTGGAGTTCGAGGCTGCAGTGAGCTATGATTGCACCACTGTACTCCAGCTGGGTGACAAAAAACAAAAAAAAAAAAATTAAAACAAAAAAACCCCAAAAAGTCTAAAACCTGAGTGACTCAATCTACTTGGATCTCTGTCTTGGCTTGTTTTAACACAGGGATGGTAGTAGAGATAAGGAGTCCTTCACAGTGGCTTCCAGTATCAGTTAGCTAGATGACTTACTGGGAGAAGGTACCTGCCCATATTTCTTTTGACACTTGCTAAGATCAGCAAATAGCTTTATCTGGAAAATAATTCTCCCTTTTGCTTTTCCTTCTCTTACTCTGATGACTTTCATCTTCATCCTCTTCATCTCGGTACTGAATGGGACCTTCTGAATCAGAGTCACTCTCCTTCTCTTCTTCCTCCTGTAGACACCGTGGTAGTTTAGGAATGACTGAGGTAGATGTCATGTCTTCACTGAATGTGGATGGACAGGTTTGCTCCTCCTCTTCTTCATCGTCTGGACTAACAAATTAACATAATTATATATACATATTTTTAGAAACAAAGAGGATAACTTACTCTAAGACAAAAGACTGAAATAAAGGCTGGGAGTGGTGGCTCATGCCTATAATCCCAGCACTCTGGGAGGCCGAGGTAGGTGGATTCACCTTAGGTTAGGAGTTAGAGACCAGCCTGACCAACATAGTAAAAGCCTGTCTCTACTAAAAATATAAAAATTAGCCAGGCATGGTGGCAAGCGCCTGTAATCCCAGCTACTTGGGAGGCTAAGGCAGGAGAATCGCTTGAACCCAGGAGGCAGAGGTGAGCCGAGATTGCACCACTGCACTCCAGCCTGGGTGACAAGAGCGAGACTCCATCTCAACAATAACAAAGACATAGGACTGAAATAACTATAACAAAATCCAGGAATGAAGTAACTTATAATTCTCTACCTTACCTTTAACAATCTTGCTAAGAAACTTTTTAGCAGGTTATTAATCTAAGGGTTCTAATTCTAGCTTTACAACTTATTAGGCAGTGGTGCTTTCCAGAATTTGTCTAATGTCATTCTCACAAGCCTACAGAGTAGATATTATTCCCATATAGAGATGATATAACCAAGAGCAGAAAGCTTAAGTAACTTAACACTACTATAAGCTAAGAGTGGTAGTGCTGGAATTTGGACCTAGGACTATCTCACTCCAAGGTGAATGCTCTTAAGCACCACGTTATACAATGCCTTCCCTGCAGTATATAAAACTAGTAGTTGTAATGTTTCATGTAAGTAATTTTGTAAATGTTGCATCATTACAAAAATCTCCATAAAAAAAAAAATTAAGCCACAAGAGTAAAAAGTCCAAATTTGGCCAGGTGCAGTGGCTCACACCCATGATCCCAAATGCTTGAGTCCAGGAGTTCAGGACCAGCCTGGGAAACATGGTGAAACCCTGTCTCTAACAAAAAATACAAAAATTAGCTGAGTGTGATGGCATGCACCTGTAGTCACAGTTACTCAGGAGGCTAAGGTGGGAGAATTGCTTGAGCCCAGGAGGTGGAGGTTGCAGTGAGTTAACACTGTACCACTGCACTCCAGCCTGGGTGAGAGTGAGAACCTGTCTCAAAAAAAAAAATAAATAAATAAGCTGGGCACAGTGGCTCACACCTGTAATCCCAGACTTTGGGAGGCCGAGGCAGGCAGATCATGAGGTCAGGAGTTTGAGACCATTCTGGCCAACACAGTGAAACCTGGTCTCTCCTAAAAACACAAAAAATTAGCCAGGTGTGGTGGCAGACGCCTGTAGTCCCAACTACTTAGAAGGGTGAGGCAGGAGAATCACTTGAACCTGGGAGGTGGAGGCTGCAATGAACTGAGATCGCACCATTGCACTCCAGTCAGGGTGATAGTGCAAGACACCACATCAAAAATAAAATAAAATAAAGTTTTAAAATAAGATTTAAAAAAAAGTCCAAATTCTTTTGGCAGAGTATTCTTTGTACTTTAAATTTATTCACATTGCCAGGCACAGTGGCTCATGCCCGTAATCCCAATACTTTGGGAGGCTGAGGTAGGTGGATCACCTGAGATCCAGAGTATGAGACCAGCCTATCCAACATGGTGAAACCCCATCTCCACTAAAAATATAAAAATCAGCCAGGTGTGGTGGTACTTGCCTATAATCCCAGCTACTCGGAAGGCAGAGGCAAGAGAATCATCTGAACCTTGGTGGCAGAGGTTGTAGTGAGCTGAGATCATGCCACTGCATTCCAGACTGGGCAATAGAGGGATACTCCATCTCAAAAAAAAATATATCCACATTTTCTTTTTTTTTTTTTGAGATGGGGTCTCACTCTGTTGCCCAGGCTGGAGTACAGTGGCACAATCTTGGCTCATGGCAACCTCTGCCTCCCAAGTTAAAGCAATTCTCCTGCCTCAGCCTCCCAAGTAGCTGGATTACAGATATGCACCGCCACAGCCGGCTAATTTTTTGTTTGTTTATTTATTCATGGAGACGGAGTTTTGCTCTTGTTGCCCAGTCTAGAGTGAAATGGTGCGATCTCGGCTCACTGCAACCTCTACCTCCCGGATTCAAGCGATTCTCCTGCCTCAGCCTCCTGAGTAGCTGGGATTACAGGCATGTGCCACCATGCCCAGCTAATTTTCTATTTTTAGTAGAGACGGGGTTTCTCCATGTTGGTCAGGCTGGTCTTATACTCTCAACCTCAGGTGATCCATCCACCTCAGCCTCCCAAAGTGTTGGGATTACAGGTGTAGATGGGGTTTCTCCATGTTGGTCAGGTTCTCCATGTTGGTCAGGTTTCTCCATGTTGCTCATATTCTCAACCTCAGGTGATCCACCTCAGCCTCCCAAAGTGCTGGGATTACAGGCATGAGCAACACCTGGCTAAGTTTCGTATTTTTATAGAGATGGGGTTTCACTGCATTGGCCAGGCTGTTCTTGAACTCCTGACCTCAGGTGATCCATTCATCTTGGCCTCCCAAAGTGCTGGGATTACAGGTGTGCATCACCATGTGTGGCCCACATTTTCTTTTTATAAGTAATTTTTTCTAAGCAGGGCTATCTAGAGTAAAAGAGAAACAAGAGGCAAGCTATAGATAAAGCACTTACACTTTCAGCATTTCAATAGTGATGGGAAGAGACCTGGTCCGACCCAGTGTACTGCTGTCCTCAGAAAAGCTGTCACTGTTTTCAAAGAGCAAGGAATGAGCTCTGTGAGAGCCCTCCAGAGGAGGAGTCATGGGAAGGGGGCTAGTGAGGGCCTGCTGGATTCGAATATGCAGTGGGAGTGGAGGCAGCCTGGAGGGTAAATGGGGCTCCCCAAAGTTCTGGTCCAATATCCTCTTGGGGACTTCCTTTTTCTGATCTTCCTGCTGGAGAATCTCCTGGGGCAGATCTAAAGATGGTGGAAACTCAATTTCTGGTACAACTTGAAAAGTCGAAGCAGGAAATGGAGGGGTGCGTGGAGGCTCTGGAGGTATATGAGTAGGCAATGGTGGGGATGGAGAGCAAGGTGGGATCACTGGCAGCGGTTCAGAGCCCACAGAACACATGCTTTTCTCTCTTTGATCACTTGGTGTTTTGGTGGTGATGGCAGCAGCAGACTCCAAGGTGGGTACTGAGGTGGATGGAATGCCTCTCTTGGGTGGTAATGGTGGGGATGGTTTTGATAACAATGTACCACTGTTTATTGCTTGGGACAGTTCAGCTGGAAAAGAGAGAGCAATACATCAATTTCACATGACTTTCCAATGCTTTGAGGGACCAGCCCAGGGCCTAGAATTAATGTTGAGTTCAGTTTTAGTCTTTCTAGCAAGTTATATAATTTCATAGTTTTGCCATTCCCTACATATTTTTATCCTAAAATAAAATTTATATTTATTCAAATAAATGTATAGAGGTGTAGGAAGACTGATGAGTAGCTAGCTTCATTGCTATGACAACAGATATGACAATTTTTTTTTTAAAATTGAGACAGGGTCTCACTCTCTCATCCAGACTGGAGTGCAGTGGTGCAATCTTGGCTCACTACAACCTCCACCTCCTAGGCTCAAGCGATTCTCCTGTCTCAGCCTCTCAAGTAGGTGAGATTATAGGTGCACGCCACTACAGCCTGGCTAATTTTTGTATTTTTCATAGAGATGGGATTTCACCATGTTGGCCAGGCTGGTCTTGAACTCCTGACCTCAAACGATCCACCTACCCTGGCCTCCCAAAGTGCTGGGATTACAGGCGTGAGCCACCATTCCCCACTGACAACTTTTTATAACTTGATCTTGGTGTAGTTCATATGAATAGAGACACAAAATCTGATAAAAAGTTATTTTGTGGCCAGGCACGGTGGCTCATATCTTTAATCCCAACACTTTGGGAGGCTGAGATGGGCGTATTACTTGAGGTTAGGAGTTCAAGACCAATCTGGCCAACATGGTGAAACCCCGCCTCTACAAAAACGAAAATAAACAACAACAACAACAACAACAAAAAACCCCAAAATTAGCCAGATGTGGTGGCAGGCGCCTGTAATCCCAGCTACCCCGGAGAGGTTGAGGCATGAGAATCTCTTGAACCTTGGGGGCAGAGGTTGCAGTGAGCCAAGATCATGCCACTGCACTCCAGCCTGGACAGTGAAAGACTCTGACAAAAAAAAAAAAAAGTTATTAGTATAACAGTATACTCCATTAAAAAATTTAAACATTAAGATACCATGAAAAATAAATAATAGTGGGTATTGCTACCATATCCTGATAAATAACAATATCTAGATATCTCAGCTCTGTGTTACAACTATCAATTCTGACATCTTGAATTTTTATAGCAATTGCAAAGGTGTTTGAAGAAATCAAAGTGTTTTCTGTCCTTGAAGTCATATTCTCTTTATACCACCTGGGGTGACAGGGGAAACATGATAACATCTTTACCATTTTCCAGAAGGAAAAAGTGAGGCCACAGAAGTTAGGTGACTTTGGCCGGGATGATACTACAAACCAGCATGGACTCAGCTAGCATCCAGGTCTCTGACTATTTGACTGCATCCTACTGTCTCTAATATTTATTAGTATGCACACCTCTTATGTTCCCTTTGCACCTCACCTTACCATGTCCACTCTCCACTAAATGATGGGCTCCTTGATGGCAGGGCAACCTTGCTTCCATCAACATATCCACAGAGATGTGCATAGTACCTGGCATCTAGTGGACCCTCAGTATGTTTATTAATGAGAATCCCTCACCCTGTACATGACAGTATATATTCCTATGGTTTCACCAAAGCCCCCAGTGACTCAGCAAAGTCCCTTTGGAGGGCTCCATATGACCTGTAAGAAGTGATCATCAGATCACACAGAAACAAAACTTCCAAAATAATTATAGTAGTTCTTTTGATCACCAATCTCTAACCTTCTACCCAACTCCTTTATTTTCATCCCACTCAGTGTTCTCAAATGGTCTCAAAAACTTCCCTGAAATAAAACTGTATTTGTCCTAAATCCCACTATATTGGACACATTCAAAGTAAAAGGCTAGCTAATTTTACAATGTTTTTTTTTTTTTCTTTTGCGACAAGGGCTCCCTCTGTTGCCAGGCTAGAGTGTAGTGGTATGAACAATAGCTCACTGAAGCCTTGATCTCCTGGGTTCAAGTGATCCTCCTGCCTCAGCCTCCCAAGTAGGTAGGATGACAGGTCCACGCCACCATGCCTAGCTAATATATTTTTTTTATTTTTAGTAGAGATAAGGTCTCACTATGCTGCCCAGGCTGGTCTTGAACTCCTGGGCTCTAGTGATACTTCCACCTCAGCTTCCCAAAGTGCTAGGAAAACGGATGTGAGACACCACAACTGGCCTCTTTTCTTTTTAAATTTATTATTTAGTTAGTTTTTATTTACTTATTTATTTTTTGAGATGGAATCTTGCTCTGTCACACAGGCTGGAGTGCAGTGGTGCAATCTCAGCTCACTGCAACCTCTGCCTCCCAGGTTCAAGAGATTCTTCAGCCTCTCAAGTAGCTGGGACTACAGGTGCGTGCCACCATGCCTATTTGTATTTTTAGTTGAGACAGGGTTTCACCATGTTGGCCAGGTTGGTCTTGAAAGCCTGACCTCAGGTGATCCACCTGCCTTGGCCTCCCTAAGTGCTGGGATTACAGGCATGAGCCACTATGCCCAGCCAATTTATTTTTATTTTTAAATTAAGTTAAACTTATTTATTTTAGACAGAGTCTCACTGTGTTGCTGGAGTGCAGTCATGCAGTCACGGCTTACTGCAGTTTTGACTTCCCTGGGCTCAGGTGATCCTCCCACCTCAGCCTCCCAAGTAGCGGGGACCACAGGCTTGTGCCACTCACCATACTTGGCTAATTTTTGAGGGGTATTTTTTGTAGAGACGGGTTTCTCCAGGTTGCCTAGGCTGGTCTCAAACTCCTGGGCTCAAGTAATCTACCTGCCTTAGCCTCCCAAAGTGCTGGTACTAGAGGTGTGAGTCGCTGTGCCCACCCTTTTTTTTTTTTTTTTAGAGATAGGATATCGCTCTGTTACCCTGGAGTGCAGTGGCGCAATCATAACTCACTGGGAGCCTTGAACTCTTGTGCTTACGCAATCCTCTTACCTCAATCTCCCGAGTAGCTAGAATTACAAGCACACGTCACCATACTAAGCTAATTTAAAAAAAAATTTGCTTTTGAGACGGAGTTTCACTATTGTTGCCCAGGCTGGAGTTAAATGGCACAATCTTGGTTCACTGCAACCTCAGCCTCCCAGGTTCAAGTGATTCTCCTGCCTCAGTTTCTTGAGCAGCTGGGATTACACGCATGTACCACCATGCCTGGCTAATTTTTTGCCATGTTGATCAGGCTGGTCTCAAACTCCCAGTCTCAGGTGTCCACCACCTCAGCCTCTCAAAGTGCTGGGATTATAGGCGTGAGCCATTGTGGCGGGCTAATTTTTAAATTTTTTATAGAGATGGGGTCTTGCTACATTGCTCAAGTGATCTTCCCACCTCAATCTCCCTAAATGCTGAAATTATAGGCATAAGCCACTGTGCCTGCCTAATTTTGTAATGTTTTAATGTCACTCATCATAAGTAAATTTTTTTTGTTTTGTTTTTTTGAGACAGAGTCTCACTCTGTTGCCTAGGTTGGAGGACAGTGGTGCAATTTTGGCTCACTGCAACCACCACATCCTAGGTTCAAGTGATCTCCTGCCTCAGTCTCCTGAGTAGATGGGATTACAGGCATGCACCACCATGCCCAGATAATTTTTTGCATTTTTAGTAGAGACAGGTTTTCGCCATGTTTCCCAGGCTGGTCTCCTACTCTGGGCCTCAAAGTATCTGCCCACCTTGGCCTCCCAAAGTGCTAGGATTACAGGTGTGAGACACCATGCCTGGCCCCATAACTAAACTTTGAAAAGGGGTTTCTAGAAAAACACTGCATACACACAAAAAAAGACTCGTGAATTTTAAGAACAGTGAAATAGATATGCGTAGACTGGATTTTTGCTGATTCTCCAAAAATAGTAGTTAGCTATTCTATCTACAACAAAACTCATTCCTGGTGAGACCATAAATTAATGTTTTTACTTTTGAATTAATAAGAAATTACATTTGGTAATTTATAGAAGGCATATACATTAAGCAAGTAAATTCTGGTACATATACCCTGACAACAGCATCTGGCTGTAGTTCTGTGGAAAACCAGAGTGTTCCTGGGATAGGTAACAATTCCCTTTTACCTGTTCAGCTATTGCTGGTGGTCCTTCCTTAGTCCTAATACTCCATGTTATACCTATGAGAAGACAGTAGTACTTCTGAAGCAATGGTTTCCAAACTTTTAGATTTCAGTGACCAAAACAATTTAAAAAAATTTGATCAACCTCAGATTTTTTTTTCTAGTTTTTTTTTGAGGTTGTCATTTTCTAAGATTTCCAAATAAGATTTGATATTAAGTAAAACATTTGTGATCATAATCCTTTTGTGAAAGAAATGGCATTTTAACACCAAAGGATTAGGAAGGTTATCATTTCAGAATAAAGGAGAGTCCTTTAAGTTTATTTAGCTCTAACAAATGCTCTGTGAATTGTCCTATTTTTCTTCTTCTGCTGAGGATCCCCCATGGACTAATACTGATTCCTCAGTCATAAGGTCTATTGTTCTGGGCTATTAACCTCAAGCCAAGAATGGGCTCTGTAATTTAGTCCAGGGTATCATACACAAATTATTTTACATGTTGCCTTAACTTGAAGAGAGTGGTGTGCCACTGGTCTAGAGCAGAGGCTCTCAATGTGTGTTCCTTGAACGGCAGCATCAGTATGATCTGGGGAACGTATTAGAAAGGCAAATTCTCAAGCCCATCCCAGACTTATTAAAATCAGAAACTCTAGGGCTAGTGTCCAGCAGTCTGTTATCATAAGCCTTCCAGGTGATCCTGAGGAGAACACCAGTTTGAGAACGCTACTGCAGGGAACAGAGATCTGGACCTGAGGGTTGAAGAGCCTATGTTCAGTTTGTATCTTTCACTAACTATGACCTTTTTTTTTTTTTTTGAGACAGAGTTTTGCTCTTGTTGCCCAGGCTGGAGTGTGATGGTGCAATCTCAGCTCACTGCAAACTCCTCCTACCTGGTTCAAGTGATTCTCCTGCCTCAGCCTCCTAAATAGCTGGGATTACATGTGCCCACCACCACGCCTGGCTAATTTTTTGTATTTTTAGTGGAGATGGGGTTTCACCATGTTGACCAGGTTGGTCTCAAACTCCTGACCTCAGATGACCTGCCTCAGCCTCCTAAACTGCTGGGATTATAGGCGTGAGCCACAGCGCCCAGCCTACAACCTTAAATGAGTCACAATGTCTTCATGCTCTAATTGCACTACCTGTAAAACAGATAAAATCGGTTTCCTGCAGCACAAGGTAGTTTTGAAAATAAGTATGTGAAAGGTCCCCAAGTTCCTCATAGATAAGTCAACATGACACTATCCATCCAAAGTGGTGATAATAACAACTTCATCCTGTTTTCATCAAGCTACTCCAACCTGTCATATTCATAAAATATTCTAAGCCTGTTTTTCAAGGTTCGAATCACTCCACCCAACTTAGTGATACTAAATATTTAATAAGTGTACTTTTTATTCATTCAATCCTGAATAAAAACTTTAAGCAGTACTAAGCCTAGTATCATTTTTCCTGAAAAACTATATTTTTATTACCTTTGAAGCACTCATTAGCTTTCCTCTCCCTTTCTTGAAAATTCTTCTAAGAACTGTGCATTTATATAAAGAAAGTAGACTTAAATAGAACTTTGGGTAAATGCAGAAAATTTACTAAACCCATACAGATTTACTGATTATCTTCCCTGCTTTCTCTACCACTACTTATTTTAATACAAGAGTAGCATTCTTAACTATCCCAAGATAAAACATGATTTTATCAGAACAATTTAAGAATCTCTTCTGCAGTTCCCTATAACGATAACTATTCAGAAGATAACTAAACTGAATTCCAAGTTTCATTGTCATCTACAGAATCATCCTTTTATCTACTAGACTCATTTATGCTTATGGAGGGAATATGTAGTTTTAAGTAGATTAAAAACTTTTAATTTGAAAAGTCTGCCTTGCCCCTTGTAAGCTAAGACATTACTCTAATTTTTCAGTAAGTGCCACAGATAACTCCACGCAGGTGGAATCTGTTATGTCTTCATATAGCCAGTCCAACTATATATGATGACATATATATATATATTTTAATTTTTATATATATATATATTTTAATATTTATATATATTTAAGTTTGGGGGGTTTTAATCCATTTTTCTAAAACAATGATTCCAAAACACACACTCACTCTCTCTCTCTCTCTCTCCATATATATATATATATATATATATACACACACACATACACTCTCTCTCTCTCTCTCTCTCTCTCTCTCTATATATATATATATATATATATATATATATATACACATACACACACACACACACACACACACACACACACACACACACACAGTCTCACTCTGCCTTGCCCAGGATGGAGTAGTGTCGTGTTCTTGGCTCACTGCAACCTCCGCCTCCCAGAGGTTGGCCAAGCTGGTCTTTAACTCCTGACCTCAGGTGATCCACATGCCTCAGCCTCCCAAAGTGCTGGGATTACAGGCATGAGCCACCACGCCTGGCCTACTTTTTTTAACCTAAGACTTTTCTCTATGTTGAGGTCATTCAAAGGGAGGAGATATGGAAAATTCTCATAGACCAAATCAATATTGTACCAGTTATCCAGTAAAATAACCATCCAATATCAAACCAAACCCAAAACACCAGAAGCCTAAAGACTTACTTACCAATGACAGGGTTGCTATTTCTGTGAGCTGGTTTAGGGGGAGGGATAGGGGGCTGCTTGGCAGGGATCATATGAGTGAGGCTTGGGGTAGCAGTAGTGTTAGTGCTGGCAGGAGCAGCAGGCAGAGTCCTTGGTGCTGGGGAAGGCGTGGCAGAGAGATTAACAGTCTTTGCGAGGCTTGTGGCAGCAGTGGTGGCAGTGGGTGCTGTGGTGATGGAAGTGGAGATGATGAACCTTGCCGTGCTGCCAGAGGAAGTAGAATCCTTTGCTTGCCCTTCATTTGCTTCATGAGAAGCGGACAAGGGTCTTTTGGGAGGAAGTAAAGGCTGTTTGGGTACATTCTCAGGAATAGACTCTGCTTCAGAATTAGGCTGGCTTCCAGTTGAGCCTGTGTAATAATATATATAAAAAGGGAAGATAGAGTAACAAGAGAGACTGAAAAAGCTAACATATCTATGAATTTATGGTTAATTCCATCAATTTATTTAATTTATAGATTATATTACAGGTTACAGTTCTCAATGCCTCCCAATCTCCCCATACTTAAAAAATGTCAGTAAGAAAGGCTCAGTAAGAGATGCTCATTGTGGTAGTGATTATTCACACAAGAGCCAGGCTGCTGGAGGAGAGGCACAACAAAATTCCTTGGGTGAAAGAAGTGGAATGTGTAGCTGGAAAAAATCCTATAGGTATCTGATACTTAACATCCTCTTCCATTCTTGAGGATCACAAATTAGGTATTTTGTGAATAAACGGGGGGCGGGGAAGAAATTCCCCTTGAAGTTGCTAAAGTATTGCTAAAGGAGAAAGTAATTCTCTTTGGATTTTACTTTTCCCTGTTCTCTTGCAAACCCCTTAGGTAAAGGAAAATAACGGTCCATGGCTCTTAAACTAAAAAATCCAGAGTTTCTTACCTAGCCGTTTCTTTAAGTCCTCTTCTGGAATAGGTTTCCTAAGACTTGCTAATCTTACTGGCTCTTCCTCTACTTGGACTGGACTAGATGATCTGGCACTCCCTATGGGGGTGGTATGGCCATTCTTTAACATGGCATGGCTTGGCTTTCCTGGATCCTCATCACCTGCAAGGTGAAAGAAGAATACAAAGTGACGAAATTGGCATGAACAGAGAGAGAGAAGAGTTAGTAAATTTTTCTTTCTCTCTCTCTTTTTTAAATTGAGACAGGGTCTTTCTATGTTGCCCAGGCTGGTCTTGAACTCCTAGGCTCAAGCAATCTGCCCACCTTGGCATACCAAAGTGCTAGGATGAATGGCATGAACCACTATGCCTGGCCAATGTTGGTGATTTGAGACAGGGTCTCACAGACCAGACTGGAGTGCAGTGGCATGATCTTGGCTCACTGCAGCCTCTGCCTCCCAGGCTCAAGTGATCCTCCTGCCTCAGCCTCCTAAGTAGCTGGGACCACAGGCGTGTGCCACCACATCCACCTAATTTTTTTGTATTTTTGAGAGAGATGGGGTCTCACTATGTTGCCTAGGCTGGTCTCAAACTCCTGGGTTCAAGCAATCCACCTGCCTTGGCCTCCAAAAGTGCTGAGATTATAGCTGTGAGCCACAGTGCATGGCCCAGAGTTGGTGATTTCTTTTCTTTTCTTTTTTTTTTTTTTTTTGAGACGGAGTTTCGCTCTTGTTACCCAGGCTGGAGTGCAATGGCGCGATCTTGGCTCACCGCAACCTCTGCATCCTGGGTTCAGGCAATTCTCCTGCCTCAGCCTCCTGAGTAGCTGGGATTACAGGCACGCGCTACCATGCCCAGCTAATTTTTTTTTTTTTTTGTAGTTTTAGTAGAGACGGGGTTTAACCTTGTTGACCAGGATGGTCTCGATCTCTTGACCTTGTGATCCGCCCGCCTCGGCCTCCCAAAGTGCTGGGATTACAGGCTTGAGCCACCGCGCCCGGCCCAGAGTTGGTGATTTCTAACCTTCCTTACCTTCTTTCCCCTGTCTTCCTGTTTTAGTTTATTATTGAGATCTAGATTATCCGGATGCTTAAACAGAAATAAGTAATTTCTTTTTCCAATACATGTTTGATAGCCTATTATGTGCCAACTACGTTGTTATATGAATAAGACAAAGGCCAGGTGCATGGCTCATTCCTATAATCTCAGCACTTTGGGAGGCCAAGCCAGGGAGATCACCTGAGGTCAGGAGTTCGAGACCAGCCTGGCGGGTCAACATGGTGAAAACCCGTCTCTACCAAAAATACAAAAATTAGCCGGGTGTGGTGGCAGGCACCTGTAATCCCAGCTACTTGGGAGGCTGAGGCAGGCAAATTGCTTGAACCCAGGAGGCAGAGGTTGCAGTAAGCTGAGATAGCGTCATTGCACTCCAGCCTGGGCAACAGAGCAAAAACTCCATCTCAAAAAAAAAAAAAAAAGGGCAAACTGATTACATATAAGTAACTACAATGTTAAATGTCAAGAGCTCTAATGAGTGAAGTGCTGTGGTAGGAATGAAGAAGAAATCATTTTCCTGGGGTTGAGTATAGAGTTAGGAAGGCACCACAGAAAGTATCTGAGCTGGAGTTGAGATGGTCTTGCTATGTTACCAGGCTGGCCTTGAACTCCTGGACTCAAGCAATCCTCCTTCCTCAGCCTCCCTAGTAGATGGTACTATGGCATACATCACCATGCCTTGCTTTGAACTGGATCTTGAAGGAGTAGGAGCCCACCACACTGAATAAAGATAGTCTGTTTGGAAGAAGGAATAACATGTATAAAGGTGTGAATTTATTCAACATGTTTGGGGCACTGGCGACTAGTTTGGTCTGGCAGGAGAATAGATTCACATAAGAAATGGTTATAGGGAGCCAGGCATGGTGGCTCACACCTGTAATCCCAGCACATTGGGAGGCTGAGGTGGGTGGATCACTTGAGGTTAGGAGTTCGAGACCAGCCTGGCCAACATGGTGAAACACCATCTCTACTAAAGACCAAAGTTGGCTGGGTGTGGTGGCAGGTGCCTGTAATCCCAGCTACTTGGGAGGCTGAGCCATGAGAATTGCTTGAATCTGGGAGGAGGTTGCTGCAAGCCAGGATTGCATCACTACACTCAAGCCTAGGCAAAAGAACGAGACTCTGTCTAAGGAGGAAAAAAAAAAACCAAAAACACACAACAAAGTTGAGGATGTACACACAGGAAAGAAATGTTTGCCCCAAGGAAGGAAGGGTGAACGTTATTTTTTTAACGGCCACACTTCAACCCAAAAACATCAATACAAAAGAAAGAAAATTCAAATACCGGGCCAGGCGCGGTGGCTCACTCCTGTAATCCCAGCACTTTGGGAGGCCGAGGCGGGTGGATCACGAGGTCAAGAGATTGAGAACATCCCAGTCAACATCGTGAAACCCCGTCTCTACTCAAAATACAAAAAATTAGCTGGGCATGGTGGCGCGTGCCTGTAATCCCAGCTACTCAGGAGGCTGAGGCAGGAGAATTGCCTGAACCCAGGAGGTGGAGGTTGTGGTGAGCCGAGATGGCACTCCAGCCTGGGTAACAAGGGCGAAACTCCGTCTCAAAAAAAAAAAAAGAAATGAAAATTCAAATACCTAGACAGACCCAATCAAAGACCAAGTGCACAGAGACAAGCATATGCTATCATTTGTAAACTTACCTTGCTCAGGGTCTTCCAACAGAACCCCTCTTTTAACCAGCTCTTCTCTTGGTTTTCGCATAGATATTTTCCGTTCTAAAACTAACATTAAGTTGGAAAATGGCACTCAGAAATGTGACAGTTGAAAGTCAACCTTACACTTAGCATTCCAATTCCACAGGTAAAAGAATAAAGTGGTTTAAGTTTATATTCTCAGGAAAGAAAATAACTAGCAGACTAACTTCAAATTAAAAATCTTAAATTTCTTTTATAACCTGTGCTATTAGGAAAGCATCATTTAAAAAAAACTAGCCTTACATAATTTTGTAGCATAATAGAAAATTTCATTAGTAAGTAATTTATGGATGAACTTTGTGTGGATGGGCAGAGTAGAAAAAAAATAAGCATTTTATTTATGTATGTATTAATTCATTCAGTCATTTTCTTCACCAAGTCCTGATAGAAAGAAGCATATTAGATTTGTTACAGTTCAAGAACTCCAGCCGGGCGCGGTGGCTCAAGCCTGTAATCCCAGCACTTTGGGAGGCCGAGGCAGGTGGATCACAAGGTCAAGGGATCGAGACCATCCTGGTCAACATGGTGAAACCCCGTCTCTACTAAAAATACAAAAAATTAGCTGGGCATGGTGGCGTGTGCCTGTAATCCCAGCTACTCAGGAGGCTGAGGCAGGAGAATTGCCTGAACCCAGGAGGCGGAGGTTGCGGTGAGCCGAGATCGCGCCATTGCACTCCAGCCTGGGTAACAAGAGCGAAAACTCCGTCTCAAAAAAAAAAAAAAAAAAAAAAAGAACTCCATTCACCACTTAATAGATATTACTTCTATCCCATCAAAACACAAACCAGGGAATGAGAGTATACAATATAAGGTTTAGTAAATGATCATTTTGATGTTTAATTCTAAAAGATTAAATTCTGGCCAGATACAGTGGCTCATGCTTATAATCCTGGCACTTTGGGAGGCTGAGGTGGGAGGATCGCTTGAGCCCAGGTGTTCAAGACCAGCCTAGAAAACATGGGGATACCTTGTCTCTACAAAAAATTTAAAAATTAAATAGGCACGGCCAGGCGAGGTGGCTCAAACCTGTAATCCCAGCACTTTGGGAGGCCGAGGTGGGTGGATCACGAGGTCAAGAGATCGAGACCATCCTGGTCAACATGGTGAAATCCCGTCTCTACTAAAAATACAAAACATTAGCTGGGCATGGTGGCGCATGCCTGTAATCCCAGCTACTCAGGAGGCTGAGGTAGGAGAATTGCCTGAACCCAGGAGGCGGTGAGCCGAGATTGCGCCATTGCACTACAGCCTGGGTAACAAGAGCGAAACTCCGTCTCCAAAAAAAAAAAAAAAAAAAAAATTAAATAGGCATAACAGCTCATGCTTGTAGTTTCAGCTACTCAGCAGGCTGAGGACTGCAAGAGCCTAGGATGTTGAATCCGCAGTAAGCTGTGATTGTGCCACTGTACTCCAGCCTGGGAAACAAAGCAAGATCCTGTCTCACCAAAAAAAAAAAAAAAAAAAAAAGAAATAAATAAAAGATTAAACACCCTCTTCAAATAGAAGACTAGAGAAACTTGGGAAGATAAGGAAAGATTAGATACTTGTAACATAAAGAACTCTAACTAAGAACACACATTTAAACCTTAATATCTCACCTTCTGAAGTCTCTTTAAATTTATCACTACTTTTTTTTTTTCTCCATTTCCAGGGTTTGAAGATCTTGCCAAAGCCTGAGAACTTGCTCTTCCTTTTGGTAGGAGGTGTTGTATCTCCTGCTTCCACACTGTCCATGACCATGCCTGGCTCTGTAGCGGGCTGGTCTGCTTCCTCTGTTACATGAAGAAAAGAGAGGGAAGGGAGCAAATTTATTATTTCAGCATAATCTCTAAAATGTCCCTTCCCCTCTCTTCCTGTGGCAGTTGGAAAGGATGGGAGCAATGATAAACAATCATGCAGACAGGGAGATTCTTGGACATCACGTGGACACCAAATATCAAAATCTATAACAGATAAATTACTAAGGAGGAAAAGGAACCAAACCAAGCTGACATAATTTTAGGACAAAATCTGGTGAAATGATCAGAGCCAGCTCAAAATCTTTTAAAGGCACATGTATACAAAATGTGGATATCTTACCAAATGCATGAGATCTTGCCTTACTGAAGCAGGGAATTCCACCATTGGTAAGTGAGTCATTTTCTCTATTAAATGTTGCCCTTTCCCTGCCCTTTTCAGGATATAAATAGTTCAGGGAGAGGTAACACATTAATTGTTAATACCTTACTTATGTCTGCTCATCACATTATTTTCTCCCTTCACAAAAAGGATCCTAGGTACTGGAAGGTGCTCAGGGTGGGGGGCAGAAGCATTAGAAAGAGGGTGCATTAAATTGGAGGGAAATGTTTTCAGGAAGTAGAGGTGAGATTCCAATTTGTCTACCATAGCAGTGCTTTAGAGACAATCACAGGCTGGGCACAGTGGCTCATTCTCATAATCCCAGCACTCTGGGAGGCTAGGGCAGGTAGACTGCTTGAGCTCAGAAACTTGAAACCAGCCTAGGCAGTAAGGTGAAACCCTGTCTCTACAAAAAATACAAAAACAAGAATTAGCTGGGCATTGTGGTATGTAGTCCCAACTACTCAGGAGGCTGAGATGGGAGGATGGCTTGAGCCCGGGAGGTCAACATTGCAGTGGGCCATGACTATGCCACTGCACTCCAGCATGGGCAACAGAGTGAGAGCCTGTCTCAAAAAAAAACAAAAAAACCCAAAAAAACCATAATATTAAGGATTTGACACAAAACATAACTGACATAATACATGTGCAGGATCAAAGTAAAAGGTCATGAATCCCTCATAATGACCACACATGCAGGGTTTAGTTAGTTAGCTTTAATGGCAGAGAAAGGAGAGCCAAGGAGGGGCCAAGAATTAAAAAAAAAAAAAACCAACAAAACAAAACAAAACAAAACAAAACAGAAAAACAGCAGGAAGACAACAACAACAAAAAAAGCAGGAAGATAAGACAATGCAGTTTTGCACTCCACCTACTGTTCCAAGGTTCTCTGGAGAAGTCTAGAGAGGAAGAAAAAAAGAGTCATGTGGAATAATCATCCTGAAGTTAAAGTGGGACCCCTGCTTTGTAGAAATACATCAAGGAACAGCATATGACAAGTTAACATATTGACTGTAAACAATTTCAGATCTGAAGCAAATAACACTTTTGGAGGAAGGTGAAAAGGTCATCATAGACAGTACAAAGTTATTTATTTATTTATTTATTTATTAGAAACAGGGTCTCTGTTGCCCAGGCTGAAGTGCAGTGGTGTAATCATAGCTCACTGCAGCCTCAAATTTCTGGTCTCAAATGATCCCCCTGCCTCAGCGTCCTGAGTAGCCAGGACTACAGGTATGTACCAACCCGCCTGACTAATTACAATTTTTTTTTTTTCTTTTTTTTAAATAGAGATAGGGTCTCACTAAATTGCTCAGGGTGGTTTCAAATGCCTGGTCTCAAGAGATCCTCCCTCCTTGGCCTCCCAAAGCACTGGGATTAAAGGTGTATACCACCACACCTGGCCTCCCTTACTACAACCAACAGCACTACTTTATTTATTTACTGAGACGGAGTCTTCCTCCTGTCGCCCAGGCTGGAGTGCAATGGCATGATCTCCACCTCCTGGGTTCAAGCGATTCTCCTACCTCAGCCTCCTGAGTAGCTGGGATTACATGCTCAGGAGGCTGAGGCAGGAGAATCCCTTGAACCCAGGAGGCAGAGATCGTGCCACCACACCCAACTAATTTTTGTATTTTTTTTTTTTTTTTTTGAGACAGAGTTTCGCTCCTGTTACCCAGGCTGGAGTGCAATAGCGCAATCTCGGCTCACCGCAACCTCCGCCTCCTGGGTTCAGGCAATTCTCCTGCCTCAGCCTCCTGAGTACCTGGGATTACAGGCACGCGCCACCATGCCCAGCTAATTTCTTGTATTTTTAGTAGAGACAGGGATGGTCTCGATCTCTTGACCTCATGATCCATCCGCCTCGGCCTCCCAAAGTGCTGGGATTACAGGCGTGAGCCACCACGCCTGGCCCCAATTTTTGTATTTTTAGTAGAGATGAGGTTTCAACATGTTGGTCAGGTTGGTCTCGAACTCCTGACCTTGTGATTTGACCACCTTGGCCTCCCAAAGTGCTGGGATTACAGGTGTGAGCCACTGTGCCTGGCCGCATTGAATTTTTTAAAGAAACAACTGCAAAATTCAATCTTTTTTTAGTTGTTTGACGGAAGTATAGGGAAGTTTTTCAATAAATGTTAGAATTATACAATTGTAATTATCACAGTAAATGCAATGATGACTACTGATGCATTCATTTGCTATGCCCAGAAGACAAAATAGTGTCCTCATAACTAAAGTGTAAAAGATTGAAATGACAAGAGGACAGTGATTCTTCCTAGTTGCATGATTTATTCAAGGACATTCTGGGTCTCAATTACTTTAACATTTTAAAATGAAATGCACTAAAATCTGATAATCCTAATCTATCTATCTATCTATCTATCTATCTATCTATCTATCTATCTAGTTATTTTAGAGATAGGGTTTTGTTCTGTTGCCAAGTGTGGAGTGCAGTGGCACGATCAGAGCTCACTGCAGCCTTCAACTCCAGGACTCAAGCAATCCTCTTCCATAGCCTCCTGAGTAGCTGAGATTACAGGCAAATAGTTGAAATTATAAGAGAGCATCTCAGATTACAGGCACTGGCTAGGGCACCTGGCTCCTCTTCATTTTTAAGTAAAGAAAGACCAGCTGGGGAATATGAAGAAACCCTGTCTCTTAAAAAAAAAAAAAAAATTGGTTGGGTGTGGTGGGATGTGCCTACAGTCCCAGCTACAAGATTGCTTGAGCTCAGGAGGTCCAGGCTTCATTAAGCTGTGATTGTGCCATTGCACTCCAGCCTGGGCGACAGAGCCATACTGCTATAGTTTAAATATGTGTCCCCGCTCAAATCTCAGGTTGAATTGTAATTTTCAGTACTGGAAGTGGTTGGAGGTGATTCGATCATGGGAGTGGGTTTCTCATAAATGGTTTAGCACCATGCATTTGGTGCTGCCTTAGCAATAGTGAGTGAGTTCTCATGAGATCTGGTCCTTTAAAAGTATGTCACATCTCCCTCTTGGCCTGCTCTGGTCACGTGACATGCTTGTTCCTGATTGGTTTTCTGTCATGATTGTAAATTTCCTGAGACCTCCCCAGAAGCAGGGCAGATCAAGCAACATGCTTCCTGTACAGCCAACAGAACTGCAAGCCAAATAAAGCTCTTTTTAATTAAATTTAATTTTAAGAGACCAGGTCTCACTTTGTTGCCCAGGCTGGAGTGCAGTGGCTAATCACAGGCGCGATCCCACTACTGATCAGCACGGGAGTTTTGACCTGCTCCATTTCCGACCTGGGCCGGTTCACCCCTCCTTAGGCAACCTGGTGGTCCCCTGCTCCTGGGTGGTCACCATATTGATGCTGAACTTAGTGCGGACACCCGATGGGCATAGTGCACTACAGTCCAGAACTCCTGGGCTCAAGTGATCCTCCAGCCTCAGCATCCCGAGTAGCTGGGAATACAGGCATGCACCACCGTGCCTGGTAGCTCTTTTCTTTATAAATTACCCAGTCTCAGGTATTTCTTTCTTTTTTTCTTTTTCTTTTTTTTTAAGATGAGCCTTACTCTGTTGCACAGGCTAAATAAAGTACAGTGGCGGGATCTCGGCTCACTGCAACCTCTGCCTCCTAGGTTTAAGCAGTTCTCTACCTCAGCCTCCTGAGTAGCTGGGATTATAGGCGCCCACCACCGCGCCTGGCTAATTTTTGTATTTTTAGTAAAGATGGGGTTTCACCATCTTGGCCAGGCTGGTCTTGAACTCCTGAAATTGTGATCCATCCGCCTCAGGCTCCCAAAGTGCTGGGATTACAGGCATGAGCCACTGCGTCTGGCCTCAGGTATTTCTCTACAGCAATGCAAGAATGGCTTAATATAGGGACCTTGTCTCAAAAAAAAAAAAAAAAAAAAAAAAGTGGTTGATACATAAACAGAATATGCATAAAAAAAGAAAAAAAATAAAGCCACTGAATACAAAAAACAAAGACAAAATTTTCTTTGCTTCTTATGCAAATATGCTTGATTTTCATGTTTACAAAACTTTTAGAAGAGGAAGTCTTTCTTCTTGCCTCAAAGGTTGGAGTTGAGTGACATGGGACCCTGCCTCAGTTATCTCAAATTTACACATTAATATTTATATCCTCATATTCTCCCTTTCTTCCCCCTCTTCTTCCTACTCTCCAGGACCAACAGTACATTATTTCCAAGACTCTGAAATATGTCCAAATACTTGGAATCCGCCCAATTGCCTTTTCAAAATACAGAATCTCCAGATGGTAGGGCTTGAGAATCTGTTAAAAAAAATCTCTCCAGGTCAGCCTAGGGTCCTAAGGTCAGCCAGGTGTGTTAAACCCAATACCAGATTATTATCTGGAAACCTCATGGAAGTTAAAAGAGACAGAGGCAGACATTCTCTAGCTATAGGTTGCTTCTTTGTTGAAGAAAAATGAACTAGGAGCCAGTCATGGTGGCTCATTCCTGTAATCTCAGCACTTTGGGAGGTTGGGGTGGATCACCTGAGGTCAAGAGTTTGAGACCAGCCTGGCAAACATGATGAAACCTCGTCTCTACTAAAAATAAAAAAACTAGCTGGGTGTGGTGACGCACACCTATAATCCCAGCTACTCATGAGGGTGAGGCAGGAGAATCTTGAACCTGGGGGGTGGAGGTTGCAGTGAGCCAAGATCACACCATTGCACTCCAGCCTGGGTGACACCAAAACTCCATCTCAAAAAAAAATAAAAATAAAAATAAAAAAAGAGCACCGGGCACGGTGGCTCACGCCTGTAATCCTATTGGGAGGCCGAGGTGGGTGGATCATCTGAGGTCAGGAGTTCAAGACCAGCCTGGCCATCATGGAGAAACCTCATCTTTAATAAAAAAAAAAAGAGGCCGGACATGGTAGCTCACGCCTGTAATCCCAGCACTGTGGGAGGCAGAGGCGGGTGGATGACCTGAGGTCAGGAGTTCAAAACCAGCCTGGCCAATATGGTGAAACCCTGTCTCTATTAAAAATATCAAAAAATTAGCCGGTCATGGTGGCGGGCACCTGTAATCCCAGATACTTGGGAGGCCAAGGCAGGAGAATCGCTTGAACCCAGAAAGCAGAGGTTGCAGTGAGCCGAGACTGTGCCACTGCATTCCAGCATGGGCAACAAGAACAAAACTCCATCTCAAAAACAAACAAACAAACAAACAAACAAACAAAAAAAACGCTGGGCGCGGTGGCTCAAGCCTGTAATCCCAGCACTTTGGGAGGCTGAGGCGGGTGGATCACGAGGTCAAGAGATCGAGACCATCCTGGTCAACATGGTGAAACCCCGTCTCTACTAAAAATACTAAAAATTAGCTGGGCATGGTGGCGCGTGCCTGTAATCCCAGCTACTCAGGAGGCTGAGGCAGGAGAAGTGCTTGAACCCAGGAGGCGGAGGTTGCGGTGAGCCGAGATTGTGCCATTGCACTCCAGCCTGGGCAACAAGAGCGAAACTCCGTCTCTCAAAAAAAAAAAAAAAAAAAAAAAAAAAGGGAAAGGAAAGAAAAGGAAAAGAAAAATGAACTAGAAAATTATGGCATTATTCCAATGTTTCCTACTCAGCAAGGTATTCCTACAGAGGAACTGAGAGGGTCTTCTCTATGTTTCCTATATATCTCAAATATGGTCCAAATTACAAATAAACAACAGAAGTTTACAGTTATTTCTTTCCAAATTTATAATACATTATCTCCAAATATGTGTAATGGAAAGTGTATTGTGCAATTTTGGGGTATAGTGTCCTAAATATGCCAATTAGGTCAAGATGGTTAATCATATACATATCATTAAGATCCCTTCTGATTTGCTGTCTGCTTGCCCTATCAGTAACTGAGCGAGGTACTTTATCATTTCTAATTATGAATGTGATTGTTCTTAGTTCTAATAATTTTTGCTTTATATGTTTTTTGAGACAGAGTCTCACACTGTTGCCCAGGCTGCAGTGCAGTGTCGTGATCTCAGCTCACCGCAATCTCCGCCTCCTGAGTTCAAGCAATTCTCCTGCCTCAGTCTTCTGAGTAGCTGGGACCACAAGCATGCGCCACCACAAAAACAGGGTTTCACCATATTGGCTGGGATGGTCTCGATCTCCTGACCTTGTGATCTGCCTGCTTCAGCATTCCAAAGTGCTGGGATTACGGGAATGAGCCGCTGTGCTCAGTGGTGCTCCACATATTATTTTCCTGCCTGAATTATATCCTGGGCCCTCTTCTTTTGCTCCTGATGCAGTAGCAACTTGTAAGCTTTGTCCACAGCCTCAAAAGCCTTTTGTGCTAAGCATCTTCTTGATTTTTGTCAGGATGCACCAATATAGATAACTGCCAAAACCTCTTTTTAAATTTTCTTCATCTGTAACTTCAGGTCTATTTGAAGAACCTCAAATGGGTTCAAACTGAAGGAAGAGGAAATCAGGACAGGTGAATCTTTCAATCTGATTTTTGGATGTTAGAACCTAGTCTTCTTCTCTATTTGTTTCACTTCACTGTAGAAAGTCATAAATGCTTCCTCTGTGGTGCCTCGGCAGCACGAAGTCCCGCTTTCTCCTGAAGCCACCATTTCCCTGACCCAGTCACCACCTATATGCTATATTCTTAAAATAATGGCAGGCAACTGCAGCTACAGACCTCCATCTATGATACACATCAACCAATTCAACCTTTTTGTTTTCAGCTTTTTCTTATAATGTCATGACTCCTCTCTGCTTCTTACGAGCAATTCCAGTATCACTAGTGACACGTGGTGTAGGACCGATGGTGTTATTCAAGATTTATGATATTGCACTAAGCTATGAAGAACTGCTCCCTAGAAGATTAGCATCAGACAGCATCTTAAGTGGATACTCGCAACCCTTGAGCTCACTTCAATAGTAATAAGAGGCGGCTATGAAATTACAGCAAAGGTATATACTACAGTTAATTTTTATTTATTTGAGATGGAGTTTCACTCTTCTTGCCCAGGCTGGAGTGCAATGGCACAGTCTCGGCTCACTGCAACCTCTGCCTCCCAGGTTCAAGTGATTTTCCTGCCTCAGCCTCCCAAGTAGCTGGGATTACAGGCGCATACCACCACACCTGGCTAATTTTTGTATTTTTAGTAGAGACACAGTTTCGCCATGTTGGCCAGGCTAGTCTCGAACTCCTGTCAGGTGATCTGCCCACCTTGGCATCCCAAAGTGCTGGAATTACAGGTGTGAGCCACTGTGCCTGGACTTATTTTATTTATTTATATTTATTTGTATTTTTAATTAATTAATTTATTTATTGAGGCAGAGTCTTGCTCTGTTGGCCATGCTAGAGTGGAGAGGCATGATCTCTGCTCACTGCAACCTCCGCCTCCAGGGTTCAGGCAATTCTCCTGCCTTAGCCTCCTGAGTAGCTGGGACTACAGGTGCGTGCCACAATGTCCAGCTAACTTTTTTTTTTTTTTTTTTTTGAGACGGAGTTTCACTCTTGTTACCCAGGCTGGAGTGCAATGGCGTGATCTCGGCTCACCGCAACCTCCACCTCCCGGGTTCAGGCAATTCTCCTGCCTCAGCCTCCTGAGTAGCTGGGATTACAGGCATGCGCCACCATGCCCAGCTAATTTTTTGTATTTTTTTTTTTTTTAGTAGAGACGGGGTTTCACCATGTTGACCAGGGTGGTCTTGATCTCCTGACCTTGTGATCCACCCGCCTTGGCCTCCCAAAGTGCTGGGATTACAGGCGTGAGCCACCGTGCCCGGCCACTTTTTTTTTTTTGAGATGGAGTCTTGCTCTGTCACCAGTGGAGGCAGTGGTGCGATCTCAGCTCATTGCAACCTTTGCTGCCGGTGTTCAAGCGATTCCCCTGCCTCAGCCTCCTGAGTAGCTGGGACTACAGGCGTGAGCCACCATGCCCAGCTATTTTTTTATATTTTAGTAGAGATGGGGTTTCATCATGTTGGCCAGGATGGTCTCTATCTCCTGACCTCGTGATCTGCCTGTCTTGGCCTCTCAAGGTGCTAGGATTACAGGCGTGAGCCACCGTGCCCAGCAGCCCAGCTAACTTTTTTGTATTTTTGATAGAGATGGAATTTCATCGTGTTAGCCAGGATGGTTTCTATGTCCTGACCTCATGATCTGCCCGTCTTGGCCTCCCGAAGTGCTGGGATTACAGGGCGTGAGTTACTGTACCTGGCCTGTATTTATTTTTTGAGATGGAGTCTCACTGTGGCTCCCTGGCTGGAGTGCAGTGGCACAATCTCAGCTCACTACAACCTCCGCCTCCCAGGTTCAAGTGATTCTCCTGCCTCAGCCTCCCGAGTAGCTGGAATACAGGCACCCACCACCATGCCCAGCTAATATTTGTATTTTTAGTAGAGATGGGGTTTCACCATACTGGCAAGGCTGGTCTTGAATTCCTGACCTCAGGTGATCTACCCGCCTCAGCCTCCCAAAGTGCTGGGATTACAGGTGTGAGTCACCATGCCTGGCCTTTATTTTTGAGACAGAATCTAGCTTTGTCCCCTAGGCTGTAGTACCATGTTATGATCTTGGATCACTGCAGACTTTAACTCCCAGGCTCAAGAGATCATCCCTTTTCAGTTTCCTGAGTAGTGGGACCACAGGTGCATAGCACTACACTTGGCTAATTTTTACTTTTTGTAGAGACAAGGTGTCTCTAGTTACCCAGGCTGGTCTCAAACTCCTGGTTCATGGAATCCTCCGGCCTTGGCCTCCCAAAGTACTGGGATTACATGCATGAGCTACCATGCCTGGCCTATTCATTTTGGGCAGTTATAATTTAATAGAGCAACTTTATATTTGTTTACTTTTTTTCTTGATTGCAAATGGGGCCAAGTAGTTGTGTGTATATGTTTTCATAAATTTTAACTTTTTATAATAGAGTTGTGAATATTTTATGATAGTAAATGATAAAATAGACTAATATCTACCTATGTTTTATGGATTCATGACATATCTTTTTGTAGTTTTTTCAGTATTTCTAGGTTACATGGTTTGTCTGAGAGATTTTTTTCCTTTTCTTTTCTTTTCTTTTTTTTTTTTTTTTGGAGATGGAGTTTTCGCTCTTGTTACCCAGGCTGGAGTGCAATGGCGCAATCTCGGCTCACCGCAACCTCCGCCTCCTGGGCTCAGGCAATTCTCCTGCCTCAGCCTCCTAAGTAGCTGGGATTACAGGCACACGCCACCACGCCCAGCTAGTTTTTTGTATTTTTAGTAGAGACGGGGTTTCACCATGTTGACCAAGATGGTCTCGATCTTTCGACCTCGTGATCCACCCGCCTCGGCCTCCCAAAGTGCTGGGATTACAGGCTTGAGCCACCGCGCCCGGCCGATTTTTTTCCTTTTCTAAAAAAAAAAATTTTTTTGAGATGAAGTCTGGCTCTGTTGCCCAGGCTGGAGTTCACTGGCACAATCTTGGTTCACTGCAACCTCCACCTCCTGGGTTCAAATGATTCTTCTGCCTCAGCCTCCTGAGTAGTTGGGACTACAGGTGTGCACCACTACACCCAGCTAATTTTAGCAGAGATGGGGTTTTGACAGTTGGTCAGGCTGGTCTCAAACTCTTGACCTCAAGTGATCCACTCACCTTGGCCTCCCAGAGTGCTGGAATTACAGGCATAAGCCAACGTCCGGCCTCTTTTTCAAATTTTTGAGACAGCATCTCACTCTTGCCCAGGCTGGAATGCAGTGGCAAGATCAGAACTCACTGTAGCCTCCAACTCCTGGGGGGATCAAGCAATCCTCCCAGCTCAGCTGTCCTAGTAGCTGGGACAACAGGCATGTCCCACCACACCTGGCTAATTTTTAAATTTTTTGTAGAGATGAGGTTTCACTGTGTTGCCAGGGTCAACCCTGAACTCCTGGCCTCAAGTAATCCTCTTGCCTAAGATTACCAAAGTACTGGGATTACAGAAAAAAAAAAAAATCACCACATCTGGCCTGTCTGTGAGTTTTTTTCAAATTGTTGTAAATCTCCAAACAATTTGGTAATACATTTATGGAAAAGCATCCACACATAAGTGAACCCATGCTTTTGGAACCTGTGTTGTTTAAAGGTCAACTGTAATCTGGATTCTAAGCATTCTTTTAAGTATATTCTCTTAGTTTGCCACGAGTATAATACTGTGCTAAAGGAGCTAGAAACCAAATTTCATGATCTAAAATATACCAGGTAATAAAAGTGTTTTAGGTGTACAATGAAGAGTTTTTTTTTTTTTTTTTTATATATGGGGTCTTGCTATGTTGCCCAGGCTAGAGTGCAGTGGTGTGATCTCGGCTCACTGCAACCTGTGCCTCCTGGGTTCAAGTGATTCTCCTGTCTCAGCCTCCTGAGTAGCTGGGATTACAGGCATGTGCCATCACCCCAGCTAACTTTTGTATTTTTAGTAGAGACGGGGTTTCACCACGTTGGTCAGGCTGGTCTCGAACTCCTGCCCTTGTGATCCTCCCACCTCGGCCTTCCAAAGTGCTGGGATTACAGGTGTGAGCCACCACGCTCGGCTGATGGAGTTTTAAAGAATGCATACATTTGCCAGGCATGGTGGCTCATGCTTTTAATCTCAGCCTTCTGGGAGGCTGAGGTGGTGGGGATCTCTTGAGCCCAGGAGTTCAAGATCAGCCTGAGCAACATAGGAGATCTTGTGTTATATATTTTACAAAAATAGTAAAATAATAGCTGGGCGCAGTGGCTCACACCTATAATCCCAGCACTTCAGGAGGCTAAGGTGAGTGGATCACGAGGTCAAAAGTTCAAGACCAGACTGGCCAAGACGGTGAATCCTGTTCCTACTAAAAATACAAAAATTAGCTGGGTACGGTGGCAGGTGCCTGTAATCCCAGCTACTTGGGAGGCTGAGGCAGGAGAATTGCTAGAACTGGGTGGGGTGGAGGTTACAGTGAGCTGAGATCATGCCAATGCACTCCAGACTGGATGACAGAGTGAGACGCCATCTAAAAAAAAACCCACAAAAAACAAAAAACAAACAAACAACAACAAAAAAAAAACATAGCCAGGTATAAAAACATAGCCAGGTGTGGTGCTTCCCTATAGTCTTAGTTACTCGGGAGGCTGGGGCAGTAGGATGCTTTGATCCTAGCAGGTTGAGGCTGTAGTGAGTTGTGACCATGCCACTGTATTTTAGCCTGAGCAACAAATTAGTCCGTCTCAAAAAAAGGAATGCATAAGTCCTTCATAGCATTGGCTGACTAAATCTAATTAAGCCATTTATCTCTAAAACTGCTACAATAACAATAACACTGGGCACAGTGATGTGCACCTGTTGTCCCAGTTACTCAGGAGACTGAGGCATGAGGATTGCTTGAGTCTGCGAGTTGAGGCTGTATAATGATATGAATAATTGCACCTGTGAATAGCCCCGGCACTCCAGCTTGGGCAACATAGCAAAATCCTGCATCTTAAAAACAAAAACAAGAACCCACTACAATAGTTCAAGCTTCTTAGTATGAATTTCTGTTTGACAAGAAGATTCAATTGCATTACTTAGAACTGTAATAGAAACAAAGAGAAACTGACAGATGAATACATTACAGAACAAAGAATAGGCTTGGCATGGTGGCTCAAGCCTGTAATCCCAACACAATGGAAGGCCAAGGTAGGTGGACTGCTTAAACCCAGGAGTTCAAGACCAGCCTGGGCAACATACTGAGACAACATCTCCACAAAAATTAGGCTTGGTGCAGTGGCTCGTGCCTATAATCCCAGCACTTTGGGAAGCTGAGGTGGGCAGGTCATTTCAAGTCAGGAGTTCGAGACCAGCCTGGTCAACATGGTAAAACCCCGTTTCTACTAAAAATACAAAAACAAACAAAAAAAATTAGCTGGGTGTGGTGGTGCATGCCAGTAGTCCCAGCTACCTAGGAGGCTGAGGCAAGAGAATCTCTTGAACTTGGAAGGCAGAGGCTGCAGTGAGCTGAGACCACTCTACTGCACTCTAGCCTGGGCCACAGAGTGAGACTCCCTCTCAAAAACAAACAAACAAACAAAAAAACCAATACAACAATTAGCTGGGCATGGTGGCATGCACCTGTAGTCCCAGCTACTCAGGAGGTTAAGGTGGGGGAACTGCTTAAGCTCAGGTAATTGAGGCTACAGTGAGGTGTGATCATACCACTGTACTCCAACCTGGGTGACAGAGGGAGACCCTGCCTCAAAAAACAAACCAAGCCAAAAAAATATATTCAGGTATCTAGAAATCATCCCTGTTTTTTTTTTTTTTTTTTTTTTTTTTTTTTCCGCTCTTGTTACCCAGGCTGGAGTGCAATGGTGCGATCTCGGCTCACCGCAACCTCCGCCTCCTGGGTTCAGGCAATTCTCCTGCCTCAGCCTCCTGAGTAGCTCGGATTACAGGCATGTGCCACCATGCCCAGCTACTTTTTTGTATTTTTAGTAGAGACGGGGTTTCACCGTATTGACCAGGATGGTCTCGATCTCTTGACCTCGTGATCCACCCGCCTCGGCCTCCCAAAGTGCTGGGATTACAGGCTTGAGCCACCACGCCTGGCCCATCCCTGTTTTTTTAAAAAAATGATATAAGTACACCCAAATTTGTTCTGTACTGATAAAGGACTAAGAAAGGTGAGCTTGAAACTGTTCATATGCCAATTTACACATAAATCTTTGTTCTCAGCATCTCTGATTTTATAAAATGCTCCGTCTAATTTCCAATTTGACAGAGAAACTATAGGCATGTAGTCACATTTGGATATCCCATTGTTTCTGTTTAAACTAGTTATGGCATTTTAAATGGACTATGGCCCCATTCTGTTTTCTATAAGCACACACACAAAAAAAGGTAGTTTCCCTTTGTTTGCCAGAAATCAGGGTGTAGGATGCTGGCTCTAGTTTTATAACTGTGTTCCAAAGAAAACACCTTTTTCTTTGAGTCATGCAGCTACAGGCCATCAGGAAAGCATGTCACAGAGTTGGGAGTCTTGGTGTTTTTTGGAGGGGGCGGAGGCTGGGAGAGGAAGATAACCAAATTACAGTTTGGAGTTTCCTGTTTGAGAAATACCCTGAAATCAGCCCTGGGATTTAAACTACTTACTCCCTCATTCAAGTTGTAGTACCTCAAATATCATAGGCTTGTCTTTTATATCAAGAATTATGCAGAGTTCTAGTGGTTTTTTTCCAACCACCATATTTTTCCTAGTCAATATTTAATTCAAGTTTTTAAGTCCAAGTTTAGTTGTTCCATATAAATTTCAGGGGTGATTTTTTTTTTTTTTTTTTTGCAGGGGATGGAGTCTTGCTCTGTCACCCAGGCTGAAGTGCAATGGTGTGATCTCAGCTCACTGCAACCTCTGTCTCCTGGGTTCAAGTGATTCTCCTGCCTCAGGCTCCCGAGTAGCTGGGATTACAGGTGTCCACCACTACGCCTGGCTAATTTTTAAAATTTTTTAGTAGAGATGGGGTTTCACCATATTGGCCAGGCTGGTCTTGAACTCCTGACCTCAAAGTGCTGGGATTACAGGCGTGAGCCAATGCACCCAGCCTACAGGCATGAGCCACTGCACCTGGCAATGATTATTTATTTATTTATTTATTTATTTTTGAGACAGAGTTTCGCTCTTGTTGCCCTGGCTGGAGTGCAATGGTGTGATCTCAGCTCACTACAACTTCTGTCTCCCGGGTTCACAGGATTCTCCTGCCTCAGCCTCCCAGGTAACGGATTACAGGTACCTGCCACCATGCTGAGCTAATTTTTTGTATTTTTAATAGAGACAGAGTTTCACCAAGTTGGCCAGGCTGGTCTTGAACTCTTGACCTCAGGTGATCTACCCACCTCAGCCTCCCAAAGTGCTGGGATTACAGGCATCAGCCACCATGCCTGGTCACAGGCCATGATTTTTAAATAAATGTATTATATTTATAAAAACCACTTAGCATTTTTCATCTTCAGATAAAGTATTCATTAACTATTTGCTACAGATATTTATTATATTGCACCCTCAAACTCCTGGCCTAAAGCAATCCTCCTGCTTCAGTCTCCCAGGTCACTGGGACTCTAGGGATGTACTACTGCACTGGGCACAGCCAGTTTTTTTGGTTTGTTTATTTTGAGACAGTGTCTCACTCTTTCACCCAGGCTGGAGTGCAATGGCATGATCATAACTCACTGCAACCTTGAACTCCTGGGCTCAAGGAATCCTCCTGCCTCAGCCTCTGAGAAGCTAGGACTACAGGCACATACCACCTTATCTGGCTAATTTTTTGAGTAGACATCAGGTTTTGCTATGTTGCCCAGGCTGGTCTTGAACTCCTGGCCTCAAGCAATCCTCCTGCCTCAGCCTCCCAAAGTGCATGAGCTATCATGCCTGGCTTCTTAATCATCCATGTTGGATGGCAAGGTAATGCACAGACAATTGGAATCCACAGAAAACAGTTTTCAACATACCCTTTACTTCCCCCCCCTTTAATTGAGTTGGTAATAAGAAACAAAAGTTACTTAATCTGTATGAACTCTATGTTTTACATCTTATCAGGCTTTCTTTTCTTTTCTTTTTTTTTTTTTTTTTGAGACGGAGTTTCGCTCTTGTTACCCAGGCTGGAGTGCAATGGCGCGATCTCGGCTCACCGCAACCTCCGCCTCCTGGGTTCAGGCAATTCTCCTGCCTCAGCCTCCTGAGTAGCTGGGATTACAGGCACGCGCCACCATGCCCAGCTGATTTTTTGTATTTTTAGTAGAGACGGGGTTTCACCATGTCGACCAGGATGGTCTCAAACTCTCGACCTTGTGATCCACCCGCCTCGGCCTCCCAAAGTGCTGGGATTACAGGCTTGAGCCACCGCGCCCGGCTTTCTTTTCTTTTCTTTTTTTTTCGAGGCGGAGTCTCACTCTGTCACCACCCAGGCTGGAGTGCAGTGCCATGATCACCTGAGATCAGGAGTTCCAGCCAGCCTGGCCAGCAGTGATCTGCCCACTTTGGCCTCCCAAACTGTTGGGATTTCAGGAATGAGCCACCTGCCCAGCCTATTTGTCTAAAATTTTAAGATGTATGATTTTATTCAACAAGGTCTATATACTTAACTATGAAGAAGTACCAAATAGCTTCATAATAATAGTTTAGTCTGTTTAATGCAGGCGTCCCCAAACTTTTTACACAGGGGGCCAGTTCACTGTCCCTCAGACCGTTGGAGGGCCGCCACATACTGTGCTCCTCTCACTGACCACGAATGAAAGAGGTGCCCCTTCCTGAAGTGCGGCAGGGGGCCTGATAAATGGCCTCAGGGGGCCGCATGCGGCCCGCGGGCCGTAGTCTGGGGATGCCTGGTTTAATGTATTTTAAGCCCACCTAGCTGGAAACAGATTTGCTATAAACAACTTTTTCACAATATCAGAACATTGTAAATGTAGAACATTCATTTATGGTATTTACACTACTGTATTTATTCATTTTGGCCTTCTAAAAGAGGATTATTATTAAAAGATTATTATTTAAAGGATTTTAAGAACTGTTTCAAAAAACTTCGGCAAAATTACAGAAAGTAAACCTGCCACTAATGAACAAAGCAGGCTTTGTCTAGAGAAGGCCCACAACTTCCTGTGGAAATATTACATAGCTCTGACCCTTGGGAATTAGAAAGAATTGGGTAAAGCACTCAGGAGAAAATAATCAGGTGGAAGGTCTCTCTCTGAACTTGCAGGTACAAGTATGTCTGAGATTCTACCTCTGGAAAAATAGTTTTCTGCCCATAATTGTATCAAGAAGTGATGTTGCTTTACCACTAGCAACTTAATGTGCACACTTTTCTGATACAAAAATTCCAGGTTGAGTGAAAGGCCAGAATATAAGCTATTCACTTTGAATAAAATCTTCAAACTTTCCAAAGTTTACTTGCAGGTGGAAAGAGGAAATATACAGCTGAGTGTGGTGGTGTGTGTCTGTAGTCCCAGCTACTTAAGAAGCTGAGGCAAGAGAATTGCCTGAACCCAGTAGGCAGAGGTTGCAGTAAGCCAAGATCGTGCCACTGTACTCCAGCCTGGGCAACAGAGTGTTACTCTGCCTCAAAAAATAAAATAAAATAAAATAAAATAAAAAAATAAAGGAAAGAGAAAATATATATGTAGGTTGTGATAATAGGTGTATTAGTCCATTTTCACTGTAATTCCAGCACTTTGGGAGGCCAGAGGTAGGAGGATCACCTGAGGTCAGGAGTTTGAGACCAGTCTGGAAAATATGGTGAAACCCCACCTCTACTAAAAATACAAAAATTAGCTGGCATGGTGGCAGGCACCTACAGGAGGAGAATCACTTGGACCCGGGAGGTAGAGGATGCAGTGAGCCGAGATCATGCCTCTGCACTTCAGCCTGGGCAACAGAGCGAGACTCTGTCTAAATAAATAAATAAAAAGAAATACCTGAGACTGAGTAATTTATAAACAGAAGAGGTTTAATTGGCTGATGGTTCTGCATTCTGCATAGGAAGAATGATGCTAGAGTCTGCCTGGCTGCAGTGGGGAGTAGACACATCACATGGCCCAGAACAGGAGCAAGAGAGCAAGGGGGCAGGTGTCACATACTTTTAAATGACTAGATTTCAGGAGAACTTACTATCATGAGGAGAATACTAAGTGGATGGTGCTAAAGCATTTGTGAGAAATCTACCTCCATGATCCCATCACCTCCCACCAGGTCCCACTTCCAACATTGGGGATTACAATTCAACATGAGATTTGGTTGGGGACCTAGATCCAAAGCTTATCAATAGCCTATTTAGAAAATCCACTGAGCAGAGAGATGGATCAATAATTTTTGGTTGGTATTCCAAATTTGATAATAATAGAGAATCCTTTAAGAAGTTTATGATAGACCCCTATATTGCCACCTCCTCCTGAATACTGGATTACTTGAGAAAAGAATGCCTGTTTCTTCTTTCTCAAAAGAAGGCATTTACTGTTAGATAAACAGTAGAAAGGTATCAGAAATGGTTTTATAATTCTGATAACCAAATACTACTAAGTCTTTTTCTCCAAAATCCCATGAAGTACTTTATTTTAAATTAACCTATCTATTATTTACTCCTGTTTTATGGTTGTTATGTAGCTATGTTAAATTTTATTCATTCACCAATCTCAGGATGTGCCTCTAAGTGATAATATACTTCTTTTCCTTTCTTTTTGTTTTTCAGACACAATCTCATTCTGTTGCCCAGACTGCAGTGCAGTGGCATGATCACAGCTCACTGAAGCCTCAACCTCCTGGACTCAAGTGATTCCCCCATCTTAGCCTCCTGAGTAACTGGGACTATACATGTGCAACACCACACCTGGGTAAGTTTTAAATATTTTGTAGAGATGAGGGATAATATATTTCCAAATCATGTTCCCAAAAACTACTTCCATTATCATGAAGGTCAGAACCAAGGACTCTAAATTTCAGAGAAAATAAATCAAATGGTGATAGAAAAGGAATGTAAGAAAGAGAACATACAGTATCTTCTATAGCAATATGTTACTAAGCAAAAGAAAAGTGGGGGGAAAAGTTATTAGTGAATTAAGGTAAATGAGGAAGCAAAAAAGAAAAAAGCTAGAGAGGGTAAATGGAAAGGCAGAGAAGGAAAGTTCTAAACCAAATGGTTTATTAAAATTATTTGGTCCTTCTGATTAAAATTAGTAAGGGCTGGTACAGTGACTCATGCTTGTAATCCCAGCACTTTGGGAGGATCACGTGAGCCCAGGAGTTCAAGATCAGTCTGGGCAACATAGAGAAACTGTCTTAAAAAATAATAATTAAATAATATAAAATGGGAAAGACCAAATGATCTGAAGAGATATTTCTCAAAAGAAGACATAAAAGTGGTCAAATATATTTTTTAAATGCTCAACATAACTATTCATCAGGGAAATGCAAATCAAAACCACAATGAGGTATCATCTCACCCCAGTTAGGTGGCTATTATCAAAAAGACAAAAAGTAGCCAGTGCTGGTGAGGGTGCAGAGTAAAGGGAACACTATACACTATTGGTGGGAATGTAAACTAGTATAGCCACTATGGGGAACAGTATGGAGGGTCCTCAAAAAAAAAAAAAAAAAAAAACCTACAAATAGAACTACCATGTCATCCAGTAATACTACTACTGGGAATATATCCAAAATAAAGGCAATCACTATATTGAAGAAATATCTGCACTTCCATGTTTACTGTAGCACTATTCACAACAGCCAAGATATGGAATCAACCTAGGTGCTGAACAACAGATGAATGGATAAAGAAATTGTGGTATATACAAATTTTGTATATACAAATTTTGTATATTTTGTATATACAAATATACAAATTTTTTGTATATACAAATATACAAAATGGAATACTATTTAGCCACAAAAAAGAATGAGCCAGGTATACTAGCACACAACTGTAATCCCAGCACTTTGGGAGGCTGAGGCAGGAGAATCACTTGAGTCCAGGTCTAGGAGTTTGAGATCACTAAGGACAATATAGTGAGGCCTGGTTTCTTCAAAAAATAAAAAAATTAGCCAGGTGTGGTGGCATATACCTATAATCCCAACTATTTGGGAGACTGAGGTGGGAGGATCACTTGAACCTAGGAGATTGAGACTTCAGTGAGCTGTGATTGTGTCACTATACTCCAGCCTGGGTGACAGAGCAAGACCCTGTCTCAAGAAAGAAAGAAAGAAAAAAAAAAAAAATAAAATCCTATCATTCTCAGCAACATGGATGGAACTAAGGACTGAAGAGACATTTCTCAAAAGAAGACATAAAAATGGTCAAATGAATAAATAAATATACAATTTAATTAATTAACTAACTAATTAATTTTTTAAAGACGGGGTTTCACCATGTTGGTCAGGCTGGTCTTGAACTCCCGACCTCCTTGGCCTCTAAAGGGCTTGGATTACAGGGATGAGTCACCATGCTCGGCCCGGTCAAATATATTTTTTAAATGCTTAACATAACTAATCATTAGGGAAATGCAAATCAAAACCACAATGAGGTATCATCTCACCCCAGTTAGGAGGCTATTATCAAAAAGACAAAAAGTAGCCAGTGCTGGTGAGGGTGCACTGAAATAAGCTATGAACAGGAAGTTAAACATACATTTTCACTCATACATAGAAGCTAAAAAAAGTTGATCCTACAGGAATAAAAAGTACAACAGAGGTATTAGAGGCTAGGAGGGATAATGGGAAGGGAGGGTTAGGGAAAGATTTGTTAAAGGATATAAAATTACAGCTAGATAGGAGGAAAAAATTCTAGTGTTCTATGCCACTGCAAGATGACTATATTTAACAATAATATGTAGTTTCAAATAGCTGAGGAGGATTTCAACCTTCCCAATACAAATAAACAATAAATGTTGAAGACAATGAATATGCTAATTACTCTAATCTGATCACATCATACATATTAAAATATCCACCATATATCCCATGAACAGATAAAATTAAATTGGCCACAAGCGAAGTGGCTCACACCTGTAATCCCAGCACTTTGGGAAGCCAAGACAAGCAGGTCACTTGAGGTCAGGAGTTTGAGAGCAACCTGGCAAACACGGCAAAACCCTGTCTCTACCAAAAATACAAAAATTAGCCAGGCTTGGTGGCAGGCATCTGTAGTCTCAGCTCCCGGGGAGGCTGAGACAGGAGAATCACTTGAACCTGGGAAGCAGAGGTTGCAGTAAGCTGAGATGGTGCCACTGCATTTCAGCCTGGGCGACAGAGTAAGACTCCTCAAAAATAAACAAATATACAAATAAGCAAATAAATAAACAAATATTTTTTAAAATAAAAAAATTGAAAAAATTATTTGGTCTTGTGCCTAATTAAAGGATTTTTGGTGAACAATTTTTATGTTTATTAAGAACTACAAAGTGGGATTTGAAAGTTTGTGTTTCTTTTTCTTGAGATAGTGTCTCCCTCTGACACCTAGGCTGGAGTGCAGAGATGCAACCATGAGTCACTGCAGCCTCAACCTACCAGGCTAAAGCAATCCTCCCAACTAAGCCTCCTAAGTAGCTGGGACTACAGATGAGTACTGCCACACTCGGCTTAATTTTTATTTTTGTAGAAGCATTGTCTCCCTCTGTTGCCCAGGCTGGTCCCAAACTTCTGGACTCAAGTGATTCCCCTGCGTCAGCCTGCTAAAGTGCTGGGATTATAGACATGAAGCAATGCACTCTGCCCCGATTTCAATGTTTATCTAGTTAAATCTACACTCTTCTTATGAATGCATTTTATTTTTTAAATTTTTATTTATTTATTTATTTATTTATTTACTTACTTATTTATTTAGTGAGACGGAGTTTCGCTCTTGTTACCCAGGCTAGAGTGTAATGGCGCGATCTTGGCTCACCGCAACCTCCGCCTCCTGGGTTCAAGTAATTCTCCTGCCTCAGCCTCCTGAGTAGCTGGGATTACAGGCACGTGCCACCATGCCCAGCTAATTTTTTGTATTTTAGTAGAGACGGGGTTTCACCATGTTGACCAGGATGGTCTCGATCTCTCGACCTCGTGATCCACCCGCCCTGGCCTCCCAAAGTGCTGGGATTACAGGCTTGAGCCACTGCGCCTGGCGAATGTATTTTATTTAAGGATAATTTTTTTTTTTAATTAACTGATGAGAGCAACTGCTTATTTCCTTGAATGGATACCACAGTATAGATTCCTAATCTACATTCAAATACTCAGTTTACCAGTTGTTAGAAAGATTCTATAGTAGAAACTCTGGTTGGATATGACTATAATATCTCACAAATTTGCATATGAGTCCTCATGAAAAGGTAATTTATTTGAGAGCAGGCTCTTTGGTAAATAGCTCTGGGCTTTCATTATAAGTCAAGGGAATCAATTAATTTAAAAAAAGGAGTAGATCAGGCTCGGTGGGTCACACCTATAATCCTAGCACTTTGGGAGCCTGAGGTGGGAGGATCAATTGAGGGTGGAGCTGGAGGCCAGCCTGGTCAAAACAGTGAGACCCCATTTCCACAAAATAATTTTTGTAAGCTAAAAAAAAAAAAATTACGGTCAGGTGCGGTGGCTCACCCCTGTAATCCCAGCACTTTGGGAGGCCGAGGCGTGTGGATCACGAGGTCAAGAGATCGAGACCATCCTGGTTAACATGGTGAAACCCCGTCTCTACTAAAAATACAAAAAATTAGCTGGGCATGGTGGCATGTGCCTGTAATCCCAGCTACTCAGGAGGCCGAGGCAGGAGAACTGCCTGAACCCAGGAGGCAGAGGTTGCGGTGAGCCGAGATTGTGCCATTGCACTACAGCCTGGGTAACAAGAGCGAAACTCTGTCTCAAAAAGAAAAAAAATAATTAAATTAAAAAAAGAAGTATGCCTTAATATTTTAAAAAATTTTACAAATATTATGGATACCTTTTTCATATTTTAAATTCTCAACTAGAAAACAACCTTCTTGAGGGCATAGACATAAATAATATCTACATAGGGGCCTCTCGGTTAGTCATAGTGCCTGAAAGTAATAATAAGTCAATTTAATATACTCATTCATATGTTTTGCATCGGTTGACTTGTCAAACCTAGTACTATTAATTCCAAAGCTCAAAACTAAGTGCTGTATTATAGGCCTAGAATAGTAAACAAATAGTTTAGGTTTTAATTTACTTTGTATCCTTCCAAATAATCTGGTAAGATTTTCCAAAGAGCTACCCACATAAAGCTTTTTAAAATTAAATTAAGAAATTGTTGTTTGGTGAAAACCTTTAACAGAATTGGTATGGTCCTCAAGGTTTTCTTTTTTTCTTTTTTTTTTTTTTTTGAGACGGAGTTTTGCTCTTGTTACCCAGGCTGGAGTGCAATGGCGCAATCTCGGCTCACCGCAACCTCCGCCTCCTGGGTTCAGGCAATTCTCCTGCCTCAGCCTCCTGAGTAGCTGGGATTACAGGCACGCGCCACCATGTCCAGCTAATTTTTTGTATTTTTAGTAGAGACGGGGTTTCACCAAGTTGACCAGGATGGTCTCGATCTCTTGACCTTGTGATCCACCCGCCTCGGCCTCCCAAAGTGCTGGGATTACAGGCTTGAGCCACCGCGCCCGGCCAAGGTTTTCAATGTTAAACCTTCATAACCTTGTCCTGATGTGCTCATACAGAATACATCCTAAATTGTAAATAGCATAATAATGGAGTCCATAAAAATTGCTGATATTCAACTACCTATTATCTAGATAATAAGAAGTAAAACCCCAAAATTAAATCCAGAGAAAACATAAAAACCTTAGTTAGGCTCCTGAGTGATTTCTTCTTCTTTCTCAAATGCCTTTTACTAGGGCTACTGGTAGGAAAAGAATTGATGAATTTGATTCTTATTTTTTTTAGAAGCATAAAAATACCTAACTTTGGCGGGGTTTGGTGGCTCACACCTGTAACCCAGTACTTTGAGAGGCCAGGTGGGCAGATCACCTGAGGTTGGGAGTTTGAGACCAGTCTAACCAACAGAGAAACGTTGCCTCTACTAAAAATAAAAAAATTAGCCAGGTGTGGTGGTGCATGCCTGTAATCCCAGCTACTTGGGAGGCTGAGGCAGGAGAATCACTTGAACCGAGAGGCGGAGGTTGCGGTGAGCAGAGATTGCGCCATTGCACTCCAGCCTGGGCAACAAGACTGAAACTCCGTCTCAAAAAAAGAACAAAAAACAAACCAAACTTTACTCAGATGAACTTTTTAAATACAGTATAAAGATGTTAGATGGGCATTCTCCATAAATACCACTGCTCACCACTAAATTGTACTTGCTTTACAATTTACTATTTTTCAAAGCCCTTTCATTTTCATCTCATAGATAAATGCCTAGCATTGAGTCCTTTAACTATACTTGCTAACAAAGAACTAAGGTTTGTCGTAGAAAGCACAGGAGAATTTATGGCCCCCAAAAGTGAGTTATCTATCAAATATAGGAGAGTATTTAATTATGGGAACAGAGAAGCACAATGTCATCAGAAGGGAATGCAGACATAAAGAGAAGGATAGGGTAAGGTTTACCTTTACGTTCTAAATTTCATCTGTGGGGCTGGGTAGTGGTCCCAGATGATTCTTTATATTTTTCTTTATATCTTTTTCTATTTTTAAAATATTTCACTTTTTTAAGTGAGTTAATGAATTGATAAAGACACAGCCCTAGTGATCAAAGTAAAGTGAGTCAAGTCATGACTTCGGTTCTGAAAATCTGTTGCTGAATGACTAACTTTGTGATCCATGTGCCTCAGTTTCAGTAATACGTGAAAAAAAATGCTAAGGATATTTCATCTAGGAAGTTCTCGGGTGAAAACACAACCTTTAGAAACACAATCTCATTACATTATGAAACATTTGAGAGTGTTACCTATGTTTCCACACTTTGATGCTTTTTTAAAAAAGTCACCCATATTTTTTGTTTCTGAAAAACAACAACAACAAAAAAAACAAAAAACAAAAACAAAACTGCAGCCTAGGACTGAACATGTTTTCTGTTGCTCTGTAAATCAAAGTGAAGGTATAAATCTTTTGCAAATATTACAATGTCCAGAAATGATTCACAGGCTTTCCCTAGTTTTGCTTCTATTTAAGCGACCCTTTAATCAACATTACTTAAACTATTTTTCCTAATTTATGATTGTCATCTTACGTAAAACCCTACAAGATTAGGAAAATGAGCTTGCAGTGACAAGTGACTACCATTTCATATAGAAGATCTGAAACTCTGAGCTATGCTCACAATTAGCTTGGTCTCTAGCTATCCCTTAGACAGTAACATTTCAAATATAAAGTACCAACTTCAGAAAAGTTTATATCAAAGTGTTGACTTATGAGAAACGGAAACACTAGCACAATGGAAAATGCCTGAGACATATTTGGAAAATGTATAACCAAGTCTAAAAACTTAAGTCAATTCTTAAAAGTGGTTCTGTTTATAGAAGTCAACAATTCTATTTTCCAAGTTGTATAAAATACTAGTAAAATATCTCTGAATTCTAAGTAAGTTTCTGTAGCACTTCAGTAATGGCAAGAAATTAACAGATAATTCCTTAGCAATATGATATAAAACACTTCAAAGAGATCAAGTAAAACAAAACTGTGAGTGACAAGTTAATAAACTGAATTTAAGTTTTTACTTTTAAAAAACTTAATTTTTTTAAGTTTCTCGAAATGCTCTGCATGACTTCATTCATTCCTCACAAACATAAACATTCCAAAGTTAGGATCATCAACATTCTCGTGTTTAACTTCGCGTAAATACTCAAGTTCACCTGTAAATCTGTCTTGCTTCTGTCAAGATTTTCTATTTCTCTGCCTTCTATTACTCACCAACTGCATCTGGATTTACCGGTCTGGAGACATCAGCTTGCCCCATGATTATATTGTCTGATGTATTTCACGACAACAAACTGTCCCGGACAAAAGCAAACTTTTCTTAAAAGATAAATCCACATAAAGAGGGGACATACAATCCTCTCTCAGTGTCACTGCCAAACATCAGGAAAGGGCATGAAGTCAGTTCATCTGCTGAAGTTTCTGTTTCCCATACAGCCTAGGCACTTGTAGTTCTTACAAAACTGTCTTCACACTGGCTCTCTTCACACAGAAATGCCTGTCATTCCAGAATGCACACTGTGTAGAGCTGAAGCGCAGGAAGGGGAGGAGACTGCCAACAACATTCTAGCTGCTGACTGGCATATCTCAAAAGTCCACACCCCCTGTTCCTGACTTTGAGTTTGGTTGGAACTCTCCAACCTCTGAGTCACAGAAGAAAGGGAGCCTGCTCAAGAGCATGCCAAATGTAATCACCAGGATGGTTATGAGTAAAAGGCTAATAGGACCAGTAGCCCATTCAAAGGTATGTTTTAGACACAAGTTTACCTAAAAAGTATCAGATTTCACTGTGTTATGGACTGAATGTTTGTGTCCCTTTACAATTTACATATTGAAATTCTAACCTCCAAGATGATAGTGATAGGAAGTGGGTTATCTGGGAGATAATTAAGTCATTGAGGGTAAAGCCCACACTAATAGGATTAGTACCTTATCAAAAAGGACCCAGAGAGCTCTCTCTTTCCATCATGTGAGCGCATGCAAGACAACTGTCTGAAAATCAGGAAGACCCTCACAGATACCCAATCTCCTGGCCCCTTGATCTTGGACTTCCCAGTATCCAGAACTGTTAGAAAGAAATGTGGCTGGGCGTGGTGGCTCTTGCCTTTAATCCCAGCACTTTGGAGGCCGAGCTTGAAGGATTACTTAAGCCCAGGAGTTCAAGATCAGCATGGACAACATAATGAGACTCTGTCTCTACAAGAAATTTAAAAATCAGCCAGGCAAGGTGGCATGTACCAGTAGCCCCAGCTAATGGAAGGAGGGGAGGTTAGGTGGGAGGATTGCTTGAGCACAGGAGGTGAGTTGTGAGCTGTGATTACACCATTGCACTCCAGCCTAGGCAACAATGCAAGACCCTGTCTCAAAAATAAGTAAAAGAAAGAAAGAAATGTTTGTTGTTTAAGACCCCCAGTCTATAGTATTCTGTTATAGCAGCCTGAACAGACTAAGACATGCTGCTTATTTTAAAATTTTATTTCCTACCTGTAGGTGGGCATGCCCAAAGCAGGGTGCAATCTATGTACTGGGAATTAATAACATTAGAAACAATATTTTAGGATTGAATATATCTTTTCTGAGAATACAAACAAGTATTTCTGAAAATCTGTTTACTAAAACAATAAGCTTGAAATAAATATTTCGAAGGTATTATATAATAGTTCTCTTCCTGCTAAAATTCAATAATCTCCATATGATCTTGGGGAATAAAAAAATACAGGGAGTAGCCAGCCCTATATGCTGGGCATAATACATGGAAATATCAGCTAATCACATGCAGCAAATGAAGGTCCAATTTGCACACTGATTTTTCCTTTTTTATCCATAACTAACTTAAATACAGCCAAGTACATAAATATTAAGGATATAGCTTAATAAATTTTTATTTAGTATACTACCATAAATTTTCTAAATGTAAAAAAAACCCACACATAACACAACCTTAACATATCCTCCACATAACCTGGATTATTCCGCTAACATCTAAAGGTAAAAGAGGAAGCTAACAATTTTGATTACTGTATTAAGGAGTTTTATATTAGTTACTGCATTTAATCATCACCACAACTAATCATGCATTGGAGGTATATTTATTTACCCTATTTTCAGATAAGAAAACTATGGATAGTAAGGTCAAATCCTGTATCTTTTATCACCAAGCCGGTAAGTACCAAAGCCCTAATATTCATTCAATAAAAGACAGCTAACCCTGGGTGCAGTGGTGTGCACCTGTAGTCTCAGCTACTCAGGAGGCTAAGGTTGGGAAGATCACTGGACCCCAAGAGTTTGAGTCCAGCCTCGGCAACATAGTGAGCCCTATCTCTAAAAAAAAAGAAAAAAATTAAAATAATTGTTTTAAAAAAGACAGCTACAAAAAATAGAAATTTTCATTTAAATCTTTGTTCTCCAAACTGAGATCCCAGAAAGATTTCTAGCATCTGAACTGTCTCTTACTTAGCCTGTCCTTGGTACATTCTCTTCTCTCTTATTATCTTAGCCCCATTATCTGCTTTTGATAGAGAAAAAAAAACAAAAACAAAAACAGCAAAGGTAACAAGTAAGAAAACGTCAATGCTAAGGCATCAGTAAGGGAAAAAAATACAGAAACATTCAGACAACATTAAGTTACTACCAATATTAATTGGTAGTAATTAAAAAAAACATTAAGATATTGACCATATAGGAAAGAGAGTAAAAGGAAAAATGCACTGAAACTACAATTCAATTAATAATGCCAATACTTGGGAACCTAGGTACTTATATATATTAGCCTAAAATCAGACCATGAGCATAAGCAGTTTCCACTGTTGCAAAATGAGAATACAAAAGGTGGCAAATGTATTGCTTGGCACTCAGGAGGTGCTCAACACACTCTAATTAACAACATTGTTATCACCATCATCGTCATCATGGAGCCAATATAGCATATTGCTTAAGAGCATGAGCTTTGGAGTCAGATTGAAATTTTAATTCCAGCTCTACCACTCATTAAGTGTTAACACTAGGCAAGTTACTTCACCTCTCTAAGTCTCAGTTTTCTAATGTTATAAAGATATACAACAATAATTACTAGTGCAAGGCTGGGCGTGGTGGCTCACGCCTGTAATCCCAGCACTTTAGGAGGCCGCCTGTAATCCCAGCACTACAGGAGGCCAAGGTGGGTAGATCACCTGAGGTCAGGAGTTCAAGACAAGCCTGACCAACATGGTGAAACTCCGTGTCTACTAAAAATACAAAAGTTAGCCAGGCGTGGTGGTGGGTACCTGTAATCCCAATCTCAGCTACTCAGGAGGCTGAGGCAGGAGAATCGCTTGAACCTGAGGGGTGGACGTTGTGGTGAGCTGAGAGATCACGCCATTGCACTCCAGCCTGGGTGACAGAGCAAGACTGTCTCAAAAAAAAAAAAAAAAAGCTAAGTCTAGGCCTGGCACAGTGGCTCACTCCTGTTATCCCAGGACTTTGGGAGGCCAAGGCAGGCAGATCACCTGAGGTCAGGAGTTTGAGAAAGAACACCCTAGCCAATGTGGTGAAACCCCCGTCTCTACTAAAAATACAAAAATTAGCCGGGTGTGGTGGCTGGCACCTGTAATACCGGCTACTCAGGAGGCTGAGGCAGGAGAATCGCTTGAACCTGGAAGGCAGAGGTTGCAGTGAGCCAAGATTGTGCCATTGCACTTCAGCCTGGGCAACAGGGCAAGTTTCTGTCTCAAAAAAAAAAAAAAAGAAGGAAAGAAATGCTAAGTCTATTACTTATGTGCCAAGACACTACATGTTGCCTGACCATCGTGTTTCATTTTGCTTCTAACAATCAGTATTTACTCTGTGCTAATTGGTAAGCAGACAAGCAGAAAGGTAGGACGATACTGGCACACTAATGGCATTAAAATCAACAATAAAGCCTTGAGTTCACTTTAATTTTCCACGTATTATGTTTTAGAAATGTAAAAGGAAGTCTGACTTTAACTTTGTAAGAAGTAGACAGCTATCTCTTGTTATTTGTTAGCTAATAAGATAACTCCCTTTTTAGAGTACTTTTTCTTTACAGCTTAGTGCCTCAAAGGGAAGTAGTAGAATTAAAATTTGTGATTCTTTTCCTATTTTATTTAGGGAAAGGTCAAGAAACCTTAGGTCGGGTGCAGTGGCTCACACTTCTAGTCCTAGGACTTTGGGAGGCCAAGGGAGGCAAATCACTTGAATCCAGAAGTTCAAGACCAGCCTGGGCAACATTGTGAAACCCTGACTCTAAAAAAAACCAAAACACAAAAATTAGCCAGGCATGTCGGCACATGCCAGTAATCCCAGCTACTTGGGAGGCTGAGGCAGAAGGATTGTTTGAGCCCAGGAAGCAGAGGTTGCAGTGAGCTGAGATGGTGCCATTGTACTCCAGCAGGGAGGACAGAGTGAGACCCTGCCTCAAAAAAAATTAACATGTTAGAAAAATAAGATTTAATAGACAAAGGAATTGAAGCTACCATTGAGATTGAGACAGCACTTAAAGCCCTCTAACGAGAGCCTTTTTTTTATTTTTATTTTTTTTTAGAGACAGAGTCTTGCTTTGGTCACTTGGGCTGGAGTGCAATGGTGCAATCATAGCTCACCGTAACTTCTGGCCTAAGGAAATCTTCCCCCCTCAGCCTCCTGTGTAGCTAGAACTTCAGGCATGTGCCACCCACCCAGCTAATTCTTAAATTTTTCTTTAGAGACAGGGTCTGGGCCCAAACTCCTGGCCTCAAGAGACCCTCCCTGGGAAGACCTAGTGGGAGAAAAATTTAAAGTTGTACTTTAAAAATAAATAAATAAATAAAGGGAGATCCTTTAGCCTTAGCTTCCCAAGATGCTGGGATTACAGGCATGCGCCACTGCACCTCACCCAAGCCTTTCTTGTTTTATTGAAGAACTGTTTCTAATTACCATGTATCGCCTATAAATTGCTGGGCATACCAAAGATATTCTTTTCCTAAAAGCCTAGATTTGGAGAGTTCCACAGATAATGCTCAACAGAGAAACTTAAGATCATCAGCTAACAGCACAAGTTGCTCCAAAGCAGACTGCATAAATCTGAATTGAATTTCTCATTAGTAGGCCATGAATTGTTCCTTCCCTCCATTAAGCTAGTGCTAATTTGTTAAAATTGTTTACAAGCAGTAAGACATTGTAGAATATCTTTCCTAGGTTCCATCCAGAAGTTGAGGAAGACTTTATCCTCCTTTTTCTGAACAAACTATAATTTGAATTGTCTTCTTATATGTTAGTCATTGGGCTTCATTACTAAAGACAGACTGAGATCACAGCAGGCTTTCACTGTTTGTGTCTGAGCCAGAGTTTTTTTTGGAATGTGCTTGGTGGTTTTTTTTTTTTTTTCTTTTTTTGAGACGGAGTTTCGCTCTTGTTACCCAGGCTGGAGTGCAATGGTGTGATCTCGGCTCACCGCAACCTCCGCCTCCCGGGTTCAGGCAATTCTCCTGCCTCAGCCTCCTGAGTAGCTGGGATTACAGGCACGCGCCACCATGCCCAGCTAATTTTTTGTATTTTTAGTAGAGACGGGGTTTCACCATGTTGACCAGGATGGTCTCGATTTCTTGACCTCGTGATCCACCCGCCTCGGCCTCCCAAAGTGCTGGGATTTCAGGCGTGAGCCACCGCGCCCGGCCTTGGTGTTTTAAATTCACCATAAAAATTGTATTATAGTGAATTAACTTGTAGTGAGAGTCTGTATTTTCATTTGAAAACCATGATCTCTAAGTGTATCTAATTCCTTCTCTTGCTGGTTGAAATTTTATTATTATTATTATTATTTGAGACAGAGTTTTGTTCTTGTCTCACAGGCTCAAGTACAATGGTGCGATCTTGGCTCACTGCAACCTCCACCTCCTGGTTTCAAGCAATTCTCCTGCCTCAGCCTCCCAAGTAGCTGGGATTAAAAGCGCCTGCCACCAGGCTCAGCTAATTCTGTATTAGAGACAGGGTTTCACCATGTTGGCCAGGCTGGTCTCAAATTCCTGACCTCAGGTGATCTGCCCACCTCAGCCTCCCAAAGTGCTGGGATTACAGTGGTTAGCCACTGCACCTGGACCCATGTTTATATGTTTAATAAAGTTTATAAGATCAATCTCAAGAGTATAAAGCTGTAAATTAAATGTACTTTTATGCTGAAGTATGAATACAAATTGGATTACCTAGGAAAATAAGCTCTTGACTATTTTAATTACAGCTCCCTCAGCTTAATTCAGCATACTTCTTTCTTATGACCTGAGATGTCTCAGGGAGGTAAAACTCCAGTGAGGTTAGGAAGAAGTCACTTTCCTCTAGGACAGGATGACCAACAGAAATTACTAACAAATCACACAAATACATATTCACATCAAAGACTAATCTTCAACTTCCAAATATATAATCTGGGGAAAGAGCAGCTTTCTTTTCTTTACCCCATGAGCTACTCTAGGTTGGCTGGCACTGGATAGTCATGGGAGGTAACATCCTACAATTGATATGTGGAATTTAAATGTGCCTCAAACTACATATGGAAATTAGAAAGCCTTGCTAGTCGTCTGCAAACTCTTCATCGTCTCAACTACTTACACAAATTGCTCCCTTGGCCAGGAATTTCTTTCCCAGATCCATTTGGGAAATTCCTACTCATCCATTAAGAACTGGCTGAAGTTGAGGCTGCAGTCAGCTGTGATTGGGCCACTGAACTCCAGCCTGGGAGACAGGGAGACCGAATCTCAAAAAAGAAAAAAATTATACACACAAAAAGATGAACTGGTTCAAATGTTATCACCTCTGCAGGGGCCTTTCCTTAATCACTCAAGCAGAATTCTCCTAAAGATTCCCTGAACCCTAATTGTGTGCCCAGCACTATACTGGTGCTAAAAACAACAATTTTTGCCCATAAGGTGCTTACAACTCAAGAAAACAGGATTTAGGCTAGGCATGGTGGCTCGCATCTGTAATCTCAGCACTTTTGGAAGCCAAGGCAGGTGGATCACTTGAGGTCAGGAGTTTGAGACCAGCCTGGACAACATGGCAAAACCTCGTCTCTATTAAGAATACACAAATTGCCAGGCGCGGTGGCTCAAGCCTGTAATCCCAGCACTTTGGGAGGCTGAGGCGGGTGGATCACGAGGTCAAGAGATCGAGACCATCCTGGTCAACAAGGTGAAACCCCGTCTCTACTAAAAATACAAAAAATTAGCTGGGCATGGTGGCGCGTGCCTGTAATCCCAGCTACTCAGGAGGCTGAGGCAGGAGAATTGCCTGAACCCAGGAGGCGGAGGTTGCGGTGAGCCGAGATCGCGCCATTGCACTCCAGTCTGGGTAACAAGAGCGAAACTCCATCTCAAAAAAAAAAAGAATACACAAATTATCCAGGCATGGCAGTGCATGCCTGTAATCCCAGCTACTTAGGAGGCTGAGGCAGGAAAATCACTTGAACCCGGGAGGCAGAGGTTGCAGTGAGCCAAGATTGAGCCACTGCACTCCAGCCTGGGCAGGACAGAGTGAAATTCTTTTTCAAAAAAAGAAAACAGGATTTATAACAGAGTATGAATACTCAGACACTATGTAAACACACATTGGTGGGTGTGTGTCTAGCTTTGTCCTGAGTTCAGGGAAATTTTTATTTTATTTTTAGCTAGAGTTTTGCTCTGTTGTCTGGGCTGGAATGCAGGGTGTGATCACAGCTCACTGCAGTTTCAAAGTCCTGGGCTAAGCAATCCTCCTGCCTTGGCCTCCCAAGTAGCTAAGACTACAGTTGCACATCACCACTCATGGCTTAAAAAAATTTTTTTTTGTAGAGTCAGTCTCTTTATGTTGTTCATGCTAATCTATAACTTCTAGCTTCAAGCAATCCTCCTGCTTCAGCCTCCCAAAGTGCTGGGATTATAGGTGTGAACTACAGGTTCCTGGCAAGAGAAAACATCTCAAATGTAGTAATATCTAAAATCTGAAAGAATCAGTCATAGGAGGGGAGTTCAAGACTAGCCTGACCAACAAGGTGAAACCTCGTTTCTGCCATTTAAAAAAAACACAAAAATTAGCTGGGCATGGTGGCAGGCGCCTGTAGTCCTAGCTACTCGGGAGGCTGAGACAGAATTGCTTGAACCCGGAAGACGGAGGTTGCAGTGAGCCAAGGTCATGCCACTGCACTCGAGCCTAGGCGATAAAAATGAGACTTCATCTCAAAAAAAAAAAAAAAGAAAGAAAAAAAGAATTGATTATAACTGTGGTTTTTCTGGACATATCACCAAATTTTTTTTTTCTCTGACCTCAGGATCAAGCTAGATGCACTTACACCCACCAATATGTGTTTGTATACAGCCTAAGTACTCATACTCTGTTATAAAGCATACCACCCTGAACTGCAGTAATCTTCAGACTTCTCAATTAAGCTAGAAACTCCTTGTGGGCAGGGCCCATGATGTATTTATTCTTTTTTTTTTTTTTTTTGAGATGGAGTTTCACTCTTGATTCCCAGGCTGGAGTGCAATGGCATGATCATGGCTCACCGCAACCTCCGCCTCCTGGGTTCAGGCAATTCTCCTGCCTCAGCCTCCTGAGTAGCTGGGATTACAGGCCTATGCCACCATGCCCAGCTAATTTTTTGTATTTTTTTTTTTTAGTAGAGACGGGGTTTCACCATATTCACCAGGATGGTCTCGATTTCTTGACCTCGTGATCCACCCGCCTCGGCCTCCCAAAGTGCTGGGATTACAGGCTTGAGCCACCGCGCCCGGCTGCCAGTTAAAGAATTTTTAAAGTCTACTCCAAAGTCGTCCAGGCCAGATGCAGTCCAGGCTCATTAATGTAACTCCAGCACTTTGGGAGGCTAAGGTGAGAGGACTGCTTGAGCCCAGGAGTTTGAGACCAGTGGGGGCAGATCTTGTCTTTATTTAAAAAAAAAAAAAAAAAAAAAAAAAAAATTCTAGTAATAAAAGAACATCCTAAAGAACCAATTCCAGGTTTTATCAGCATGTGGTATTTGTTTTTCATAATGCCAAATACTATTGGTAGTATACTCTGAAGAAATCTCCACAGCTATACAAAAGTTTCATTTTATTTAGTTTCAAGTACTGGACTATTTATATTCACAAACTTTTTTTTTTTTTTTTTTTGAGAAGGAGTCTTGCTCTGTCACCTAGGGTGGAATGCAGTGTTGTAGAGGTAACAGACTCATGGGAAATTGGGGGAATGACGAATTGCCAAGGATGACTAGGTTATCCTGAGTTTGCTGGGAGAATAAATAAAAAGTTCTGCTGAGACCTCACTTCTTTTTTTTTGAGATGGAGTCTCACTCTGTCACCCAGGCTGGAGTGCAATGGTACGATCTCAGCTCACTGCAACCTCCCCCTACGGGGTTCAAGTAATTCTCCTGCCTCAGCCTCCCAAGTAGATGGGATTACAAGCATGCACCACCATGCCTGGCTAATTTTTTTTGTTTTGATTTTTTTGTTTTTTGAGATGGAATTTCCCTCTGTTGCCAGGCTGGAGTGCAGTGGTGCAATCTCAGCCCACTGCAACCTCCAGCTCCTGGGTTCAAGCAATTCTCCTGCCTCAGCCTCCTGAGCAGCTGGGACTACAAACATGTGTTACCATGTCCGGCTAATTTTTATATTTTTAGTAGAGATGAGGTTTCACCATATTGGCCAGGTTGGTCTCGAACTCCTGACCTCGTGATCCGCCCACCTTGGACTCCCAAAGTGCTGGGATTACAGGCATGAGCCACGTCACCTGGCCTAATTTTTTTTTTTTTTTTTTTTTTTTTTTTTTTTTTTTTTTTTTGCCATGTTGGCCAGGCGGGTCTCAAATTCCTGAACTGAAGTGATCCACCCGCCTCAGCCTCCCAAAGTGCTAGGATTACAGGCATGAGACACTGTCTGGCCATATTCCACAATCTTTGATAGTCATTCTTTAAAAAGTAAATTACTATGACTTTTCTAATAACGCTAAGTTAAAGGCTATGGGTATTAATAACAATTAAAAATTTTAATTTTTTTTTTTTTTTGAGACGGAGTTTCGCTCTTGTTACCCAGGCTGGAGTGCAACGGCACGATCTCGGCTCACCACAACCTCCGCCTCCTGGGTTCAGGCAATTCTACTGCCTCAGCCTCCTGAGTAGCTGGGATTACAGGCATGCATCACCATGCCCAGCTAATTTTTTGTATTTTTGGTAGAGATGGGTTTTCACCATGTTGACCAGGATGGTCTCAATCTCTTGACCTCGTGATCCACCTGCCTCGGCCTCCCAAAGTGCTGGGATTACAGGCTTGAGCCACCGCGCCCGGCCTTAATTTTTTTTTAGAAACAGGATCTCGCTATGTTGCCCAAGCTGAACTTGAACTCCTGGGCTGAAGTGATCTTCCTGCCTCAGCCTTCGAAGTAGGTGGGATTACAGGCAGACACCACCACACCTTACATTAAGAATAATAAAGTCTAAGAAACCCAGGAATGGTTTCTATTTCATCTTAAGATCTATTGAGAGTATATTCATTTGTTATCAGTTGAAAATCAACTTCCATCTTACTGGCCATCCATTCTTTCTACTCCAAATGGTACTTTTTCATGAGCTGAAGGTAGATTTTAAGAAGTTACAATAAAAGTGATTAAGGAGCCTTAATCGTTTTTTTTTTAAAGTGCTTTATTATTACATTTTTTTCTATTTTAGATTTAAAGGATACATGTACATGTTTGTTGCATGGATATACTGTGTGATGCTGAGGTTAGGGCTTCTAATTATCCCACCACCCAAGTAGTTAACGAAGTACTAAGGACTGGACAGGTAGCTTTTCAACCCTTCCCCCACTCCTTCCCTCTCAATTTTGAAATCTCCAGTGTTTATTGTTCCCATCTTTGTGTCCATGTGTACCCAATGGTTAACTTCAAGTGAGAATATGCTGCATCTGGCTTTCTGTTTCTGTATTAATTTGCTTAGGATAATGGTCTCCAGCTGTATCCATGTTGATGCAAAGGACCTTATTATTATTATTTTTTTTATGGCTCTCAAGGAGTGCTTTATAAAATCATATAATATTCATAAAAACAAAGTCCAGTTGACATCTATTAAGGAACCAAGAGGTATCAATGATGTGTAGAAACTAGTCAGAAATCAAGGAGCCCACATCACAGTTGTGAAACATGTGACTGACTAGTGACTCAGAGATTACTATTAGCCACTGCCACTTAATCTTCCTTCTCCCTTTTTCACAACTCTTCCTAACTCAGCTGGCCCTCAAATTCACTTTAAGAGAGTGAGAAAAAAATCTGAGTATTACCAACACTAGATATCCAGTGGGAACACAGTATGTGTCTGATGATAGCTGGCTCTAACATTTATAAAAGTTATGCACAAATTCCTAATAAGAAATCTCCTTAAACAGTATTGTTTTCCAGTATATGTACAGGACAATATAGCCTTCATCCTCTACTAAATAAAAATTCTGAGTCATGAACACCTAGTTACACTATGACTCAATAAAAATTCCTGTAGAAGAACTAGGATGATTAGTGTTTCTATAAAACCTGCTCAAGCCAGTAATTCAAAAGCACTTTGTTGTCAGGTTTGGTGGCTCACCCCTGTAATCCCAAAACTTTGGGAGGCCAAGGCAGGCAGATCACTTGAGGTTAAGAGTTTGAGACCAGCCTGGCCAACATGGTGAAACCCTTTCTCTACTAAAAATCAAAAAATGAGCTGTGTGTGGTGGTGCATGCCTGTAGTCCCAGCTACTGAGGACACTGAGGCAGGAGAACTGCTTGACCCTGGGAGGCGGAGGCTGCAGTGAACTGAAGATTGTGCCAATGCACTCCAGTCTGGGCGACAGAGTGAGACTCTGTCTCAAAATAAATAAATAAAAAATTAAAAACCAAGGCTGGGTGTGGTGGCTCATGCCTCTAATCCCAGAACTTTGGGAGGCCAAGGCAAGATCACCTGGGGTCGGGAGTTTGAGACCAGCCTGATCAACACGGTAAAACCCTGTCTCTACTAAAAATATAAAAATCAGCTGGGGCTGGGTGCAGTGGCTCACGCCTGTAACCCCAGCACTTTGGGAGACTGAGGTGGGAGGATGACAAGATCAGGAGTTCAAGACCAGCCTGGCCAACACAATGAAATCCCATCTCTACTAAAAAAAAAAAAAAAGAAAAAAAAAAGAAAAAAAAATTAGCTGGGTGTGGTGGTGCATGCCTGTAATCCCAACTACTCGGGAGGCTGAGGTAGAACTGCTTGAACTGGGGAGGCAGAGGTTGCAGTGAGCTGAGATCATGCCATTGCACTCCAGACTGGGCAACAAGAGTGAAACTCCATTACAAAAGATAAATAAATAAAATAATAATAAAGCTGGGCGTGGTGGCTCACTCCTATAATCCCAGCAGTTTGGGAAGCTGAGGTGGGTCGACCTGAGGTCACGAGTTTGAGACAAGCCTGGCCAACATGGTGAAACCCCGTCTCTACTAAAAAAATACAAAAATTTGCAGGGTGTGGTGGTGGGCATCTGTAATCCCAGCTACTCAGGAGGCTGAGGCAGGGAGAAATGCTTGAACGCTGGAGGCAGAGGTTGCAGTGAGCCAAGATCGCGCCACTGCATTCCAGCCTGGGCAACAGAGTGAGACTCCATCTTGAAAAAATAAAATAATAAAATAAAATAAAAATAGTTCTTCAGCTGGCTGTGGTGGCTCATACCTATAATCTTAGCACTTGGGAAGGCGGAGGTGGGAAGATCACTTGAGCTCAGGAGGTGGAGACCAGCCTGGGCAACAAAGTCCGGAGTGTTGGCATATGCCTGTGGTCCCAGCTACACAGGAGGCTGAGGCAGGAGGGTCACTTGAGCCTAGAAGGTCAAAGCTGCAGTGAGCTTTGTTCACACCATTTTACTCCAGCCTGGGTAACAAAGCGAGACCCTGTCTTAAAAATAAAATAAACAAATAAATAAGAACAGCTCTGCTTTTCTAGTTCCTATGAGAAACACTTAGAAGGACAGAACTGCAGCACTACCAATTTTTAATCACTCAAAGCTGATTTTTGGTCTCTATTTCTTCTCTCCTTTATTTATGTTTCCTGGTTTCTGATCATTTCCCTAAGTGGTAAGAACTGCTATCTGAAAAATTAGAAGATAAATAAAACAATGTTGAGTTCAAATTTATCTCTACTCTGTTATGTGTGAGTAACTCTAACAAAAGATTTGAAGAAAGTTAAAACTTAGAAAATAAACTAAATTCAACTTTCCAAGTATTCTGTCTCCCAATTCTCTATGAATAATAATAGCTAACATGAAATGAACATGTATTATAATGCCAACAATTGTTCTAAGTATTTTACATATATTAACTTGTCTAATTCTTACAACAAGTCTATGACAAAGACAGTATTTATTATCTTCATTTTATAGATGAGAAGCTGAGTAACATAGGAGTAAACTGGTCTATGTTAAAAACTGGCAAAGTTAGGATTCTTATCTAAGTAATCTGACTCTGAGTCTCCATTCTTTGCTATACCATAAGCCTAGATATACAACAAAAAACTCTCTAGCTGAAGTCTTTCATGAGAAACCCAAAATTACTGAAGCGTAAGTTTACGTAACTTTTAAACCATATTTATGCTACTTGAAGCATTATTATTAGCCATGTACAAGTATGTTTTATGAGCATGCATGATATTTATTTATTTATGTGAGGCAGGATCTTGCTCTGCCACCCAGGCTGGAATGTAGTGGCACAATCACGGCTCACTGTAGACTCGACCTCCCCGGCTCAGTCCTCCCATCTCAGCCTCTTGAGTTGGGACTATAGGCATGTGCCACCACGCCTACCTTATTTTACATTTTGTTCAGATGAGGTCCTGCTACGTTGCCCCTGGATGGTCTTGAACTCTTGGGCTCAAGGGATCCTCCCGCCTCCCAGAGTGCTGGGATTACAAGCATGAACTGCCATGCCCAGCCTTATCTATGGTTCTCTAAGGTAGTTAAGAAGTCTCTAGTTTTAGGCTGGGCAAAGTGGCTCACACCTGTAATCCCAATATTTTGGGAGGCTGGGGTGGGAGGATCACCTAAGGTTGGGAGTTAAGAGTCCAGCCTGACCAACATGGAGAAACCCCATCTCTACTAAAAATACAAAATTAGCCAGGCGTCGTGGTACATGCCTGTGATCCCAGCTACTCGGGAGGCTGAGGCAGGAGAATCGCTTGAACCTGGGAGGCGGAGGTTGTGGTGAACCGTGATCCCGCCATTGCACTCCAGCCAGGGCAACAAGAGCAAAACTCTGTCTCAAAAAAAAAGAAAAGTCTCCAGTTTTTTCCTATTTCCCCATGTTCACCAAATTCTTTTTTTAGATACGAAACAAACACAATAAAACAAAAAACTTGCCCTAAAGACACTGCCATGAATCTGTTCAAAGAACACAGATATAAAAAAAGAAATATAGGCTGGTCAGAGTGCAGCAGGATTTACAATTAATCGATCACAATCAGTTACAGATTTGTTCCTTCTCCACTCCCACTGCTTCACTTGACTAGCCTTAAAAATAAAAAGTAAAGGAAAACAAGGGAAATACAGTCATCCTTCAGTACCCAAGGGGGATTGGTTCTAGGACTCTCCTTGGACACCAAAATCCATGGATGCTTAAGTCTCTTATATAAAGTGGCAAAGTGTTTGCATATAACCTATACACATCCTCCTGAATATTTTAAGTCTTCTCTGGATTATTTATAATACCTAACACAGTGTAAATGTGATGTAAAGTTTTTGTATCATATTTTAAAAATTGTGTTATCATTTATTATTGTATAATTATTTTTTTTCCAAGTATTTTCAATCTGTGGTTGGTTAAATCCATGGATGTGAAACCCTCGGACGCAGAGGGCTGACTATATAGATGCTATACAATTAAGTTTCAGTAATTTCCATAGTACAAATCATGCTGAATAACATGGCAGGATATCTCAATAACGAAAGTATTTTTTATCTGTATAAAATCACTTCCCTCTGTCTTACATTAAAAGTTCTCCGGTGGCTCAAGCCTGTAATCCCAGCACTTTGGGAGGCTGAGGCGGGTGGATCACGAGGTCAAGAGATCGAGACCATCCTGGTCAACATGGTGAAACCCCGCCTCTACTAAAAATACAAAAAAATTAGCTGGGCATGGTGGCGTGTGCCTGTAATCCCAGCTACTCAGGAGGCTGAGGCAGGGGAATTGCCTGAACCCAGGAGGCGGAGGTTGCGGTGAGCCGAGATTGCGCCATTGCACTCCAGCCTGGGTAACAAGAGCGAAACTCCGTCTCAAAAAAAAAAAAAAGTTCTCAATCTCCTCTTTGAGAGCTGAAAATGTAACTTACTCATTGTTTTCCTTCATGGCAGTTAGGGCAGTAAGCCAACAAAAATTTATTAATAAAAATGAAATTAATGAGCCAACAAAAATGAATTAATCAGTCCACCGATCATACATCCATCCATCATTCACCTTTGGGATGGGGTTAGGATAGTAACTGGTCTTTATTGAAACCAACATTAAGCCCTCTATCCTGGATGCATTATGAGATTATAACCAGAACTAAAAAAATGCATATCTTTAGCATTAAGCCAAGCTCCCCAACCTAGCAGGAATGTCCTTTCTTTGGTGTCATTTTTGTCTTGTGCTATTTAAGACATAATTCTTAAACCTTGTTGCAATTTGTGCCCTTTAATTACCAAGCTCTAAACTGAAGTGAGAAAAAGACTGACTCACCCTATGAGGGGAAATGGACAAAATAAAGCAGCCAGACCTACCTTTTAGAGCATCTAAATTATTTTGGGAAATAAATTAAGAGAAACAAAGAATATAGCAGCACCAAAGGAAACCTAAGTAAAAAATTTAAAAATGCTTAAATAGGTCAAATATAATATTAATCTTTTTATGCAACAGAAAAACGGAAAGCTATAGCTATAGATTACAATCTGATAAGATGTAACTCTAGCTAACACAAGATAAACACTGGTTTGATGAATTAAAAAACCCACAAATCTTCAATGACTAATCAGAGGCCATCCATCAGCACCATCTATAAAATGGTCCATTATATTACCATTATCTTCATTCAGTGGAAGCCTTGATTATAGCATGTGAGTGTGTATGTGTATATGTGCACATGCCCATGTGCTCTGGATTTCATTGATGTTTCAAACAGTATTCTTGTAAAAACTACTCTGCCTTTGAGTCAGCTCAAAGCTCTGATCAGGAAAAGTCATTTTTAACATGATGGGACATGCAGAAGTCAGCCAGTGAGGTTGTTTTGACTGTAGTAATAAACACATTGTAGAACTGGTGCAAAAACTGACAAATTGTTCAAGAGAACAGAATATACAGTCCAAAAATACACCTAAGAACTTACAAAACTTAGTATGACCAAACTGGCATTGTACACCAATTAAAAGGGGTGGTTTGTTAACTTCTTGGCTTTTTTTTCTAAGTTATATTTGATAATCACTTTGTCAAATATCAAAAGCAAATGTAACTTCTCTTCAACTATTAATGTTGTATTAAACCTATATGATAGATTTAGGACTAAATAACACCAATAATTTTTCTAGTTTTTCCCATTACTTGACATAAATACATCTATTTACTTATCTACAGCACATTTCTAGTTTTATATAGGCTAAGTTGTTGAGATCACTCCTAGGTATTTTATAATTTGGGTTGTTATTGTGAATTACTCAACTCCTTTAAATTTTCTATAGGTAACAATCCTTTTTTTTTTTTTGAGACAGGGTCTCATCCTGTCACCCAGGCTGCAGTGCAGTAGTACAATCATGGCTTGTATTAGTTTGTTCTCAGCTGCTATAAAGAACTGCCCAAGACTGGGTAATTTATAAAGGAGGCCAGGCATGATGGCTCACACCTGTAATCCCGGCACTTTGGGAGGCCGAGGCGGATGGATCACCTTAGGTCAGGAGATCAAGACCATCCTAGCCAACATAATGAAATCCCGTCTTTACTGAAAATACAAAAATTAGCTGGGTGTGGAGGCAGGCGCCCATAATCCCAGTTACAAGGGAGGCTGATGAAGGAGAATAGCTTGAATTCAGGAAGTGGAGGTTGCAGTGAGCTGAGATCGCACCACTGCACTCAAGCCTGGCAACAGAGTGAGACTCCACCTCAAAAAAAAAAAAAAAAAAAAAAAATTATAAAGGAAAGAGGTTTAATTGACTCACAGTTCAGCATGGCTGGGGAGGCCTAAGGAAACTTACAATAATGGTAGAAGGTGAAGGAGAAGCAAGGCATCTTCTTCACAAGGCAGCAGGAAGGAGAAGGGCTGAGTGAAGGGGGAAGAGCCTCTTATAAAACCATCAGGTCTCCTGAGAACTCACTAACAGGAGAACAGCATGGGGGAAACTGCCCGCATGATTCAATTACCTTCACCTGGTCTCTATCCTGACATGTGGGGATTATGGAAATTATGGGGTTTATAATTCAAGATGAGATTTGGGTGGGAAGACAAAGCCTAACCATATCAATGGCTCACTACAGCCTCAATCTCCCAAGCATGAATGATCTTCCTACCTCAGCCTCCTGAGTAGCTGGGACCACAGGAGTACAAAACTACTGCCAGTTCATTTTTAAATTTTTTATAGAGATGGAGTCTCATAATATTGCTCAGGCTGTGCTCAAACAATTTGCCCACCTCAGCCTCCCAAAGCACTGGGATTACAGGTGTGAGCTGCTGCACCTGGCACAGAGAACGTGTCTTGATCATATTAAAGTATGCAAGCAATGTTGTAACAGAAAAAAAATGAACTAGAAGGGGCTGGGCGTGGTGGCTCACGCCTGTAATTCCAGCACTTTAGGAGGCCGAGGTGGGCGGATCACCTGAGGTCAGGAGCTCGAGACCAGCCTGGCCAACATGGTGAAACACCATCTCTATTTAAAAAAAAAAAAAAAAGAACTAGAAGGATATACACAACCTTCATGGTATGTATGGGTTGTCGCTAGACAGAGGTGGCCAAAGGAGACTTTACCTAACAAGCTTTACTTTATAAAATGTGTTTTAATGTTATCAATTTTTAAATCAATTTGGTAGAAATGCAGGCATCATTATTATTTAAATTTTTAAGAGTAAAAATAAATTATCCTATTCTTAGGTTAACTAAAGCTTTATTTATTTATTTATTTTTGAGACGGAGTTTCGCTCTTGTTATCCAGGCTGGAGTGCAATGGCGCAATCTTGGCTCACCGCAGCCTCCGCCTCCTGGGTTCAGGCAATTCTCCTCCCTCAGCCTCCTGAGTAGCCGGGATTACAGGCACACGCCACCATGCCTGGCTAATTTTTATATTTTTAGTAGAGACGGGTTGCACCATGTTGGTGAGAATGGTCTCCAACTCCTGACCTCGTGCTCTGCCTGCCTCAGCCTTCCAAAAGTGCTGGGATTACAGGCGTGAGCCACCATGCCTGGCCAATTTTTCTCTTTTTAAAAATTTTTTAATTTTTTGAGATGGAATCTCACTCTGTTGCCCAGGCTGGAGTGCAGTGGCCCAGTTTCGGCTCACTGCAACCTTCATCTCCAGGGTTTAAGCAATTCTCCTATCTCAGTCTCCCAAGTAGCTGGGGCCAGAGGCGCAAGCCATCATGCCCCACTAATTTTTACATTTTTAGTAAAGACGGGATTTCACCACGTTGGGCAGGTTGGCCTCAAACTCCTGACCTCACGTGATCCACCACCTTGGCCTCCCAAAGTCCTGGGATTACAGGTGTAAGCCAGTGAGCCTGGCCTTAAAATGTTCTCCTTTATGCCATATGTTCTTAAATAAATACAGATTGTCTGTGTAATCAGAAAAAAATAATGATTTGTTGGATTTAATCTACATATAATTTATACAGACTTTCTATAACTGAATTAAGTGGAATAGAACAAATGCATTTTTTTGTTTGTTTTTGAGTTGGGGTCAGTGATGCTCCATGCTAGAGTCAGTGATGTCACCCACGCTAGAGTGCAGTGATGCAACCTTGGCGTACTGCAACCCCTGCCTCCCAGGGTTCAGACGATTCTACTGCCTCAGCCTCCTGAGTAGCTGGGACTACAGATGCCTGCTACCATGCCCAGCTAATTTTTTTTGTATATTTGGTAGAGACAGGATTTCGCCATGTTAGTGAGGGTGGTCTCGACCTCCTGACCTCAGGTGATCTGCCTGCCTCGGCTTCCCAAAGTGTTAGTATAAGGCGTGAGCCACTGTACCCAGCTGGACAAATGTATTTTTATACCATCGTTGTCAGCTTTTATTATTATTATTATCTGAGATAGAGTCTTGCTCTGTCCTCCATCCAGGCTGGAGAGCAGTGGCACAATCTCATTTCACTGCAGCCTCGACCTCTTGGGCTTAAGCAATTTTCCCACCTGAACCTCCCAAGTAGCTGGGACTATAGATGTTTGCCACCATACCTGGCTAACTTTTTAAAAGATTCTTGTTTTTTTTTTTTTTATGGGAGTCTTGCTCTGTCGCCCAGGATGGAGTGCAGTGGTGCAATCTTGCTCACTGCAACCTCTGCTTCCCAGGTTCAAGCAAGTCTCTGCCTCAGCCTCCTGAGTAGCTGGGATTACAGGTGCCTGCCACCATGCCCAGCTAATTTTTTTTGTATTTTTAGTAGAGACGGGGTTTCACCATCTTAGTCAGGCTGGTCTTGAACTTCTGACTTCATGATCCACCTACCTCAGCCTCCCAAAGTGCTCAGATTACAGGTGTGAACCACCGTGCCTGGCTTTTTTTTTTTTTTTTGTAGAAACACGGTCTCCCTATATTGCCTAGGCTGGTCTTGAATTCCTGGGCTCAAGCAATCCTCCTGTATGGGCCTCTCAAAGGACTGACATTAGAGGCATGAGCCACCGTGCCCAGCTTGTCAGCTTTTAGTTACGAAGATTTTGCTAACTTTCTAAAATAAACAGGTATACTTTCTTTTTCTCTGCTATACTGATTGATAAAGCATTATAGAGCTGTCCCCTCTTATCTGCAGTTTCACTTTCTGTGGGTTTCTGTTACTTGTGGTTGACTGCAGTCCAAAGATATAATATGGAAAATTTCTAGAAATAAATAACTTGTAAGTTTTAAATCATGTGCCACTCTGAGTATCTTGATGAAATCTCATGCTATCCTGCTCTGTCTTGCCCAGGATGTGAATCATCCATCCCCTTGTCCAGCAGCATATCCACACCATATATATGTTCACTGTCTGTTAATCTGTTAGCAGCCATCTTGGTTGCCATATCAACTGTGGCGGTATTGAAGTGCTTGTGTGCAAGTAATCCTTATTTTACTTATTTGTTCTATTTTATTGTTACTGTTGTTAAATTCTTATTGTGTCTAATTTATAATCCAAACTTTATCACAGGTATGTATTCATGTACAGGAGAAAACAGTATATACTGGTGTTCAGCATTATCCATGATTTCAAGGATCCTTTTACAGTCTTGGTCTTGGTATATCCCCTGTAGATAAGGAGGGACTACTGCAATCATCTGTTTCATCAACATTAAATTGTCCATAATACCCCTGGTCTAATCACATTTTAACACTAGTCTACATAGGATTTTCATTTCTTGAGTCACTTTGGCAAATTATATTTTCCTAGAAAATTACCCATTTTAGGCCAGGTTCGGTGACTCATGCCTGTAGTCCAGCATTTTGGGAGGCCAAGGTGGGGGGATCAGAAGGTCAAGAGAATGAGACCATCCTGGCCAACATGGTGAAACCTTGTCTCCACTAAAAATGCAAAAATTAGGCTGGGCGCAGTGGCTCAGGCCTGTAATCCCAGCACTTTGGGAGGCCGAGGCGGGTGGATCATGTGGTCGAGAGATCGAGACCATCCTGGTCAACATGGTGAAACCCCGTCTCTACTAAAAATACAAAAAATTAGCTGGGCATGGTGGCACGTGCCTGTAATCCCAGCTACTCAGGAGGCTGAGGCAGGAGAATTGCCTGAACCCAGGAGGTGGAGGTTGCGGTGAGCCGAGATCGCGCTGTTGCACTCCAGCCTGGGTAACAAGAGCCAAAACTCCATCTCAAAAAAAAAAAAAAAAAAAAAAAATGCAAAAATTAGCTGGGTGTGGTGGCAGACACCTGTAATCCCAGCTATTCGGGAGGCTGAGGCAGGAGAATTGCTTGAACCTTTAAGGCAGAGGTTGCAGTGAGCCAAGATTGCACCACTGCACTCCAGTCTGGGCGACAGAGCAAGACTCCATCTGTTAAAAAGAAAAAAAGAAAATTACCCATTTTGGGAGGAAGAAAAGCAGGGGACCAGCCAAAAAAAAAGATTACCCATTTCATCAGGAATTCAACAAAGGTGTCAAGGCAATTCAGTGGACAAAAAAAAACCAAAAAATTTCCAACTTTGTACCATATCTACAAAAGAATTGCCAAGCATGGTGGCTCACGCTTGTAATCCCAGCACTTTGGAAGGCTGAGGTGGGCGGATCAAGAGGTAGAGATCAAGACCATCCTGGCCAACATGGTGAAACCCCGTCTCTACTAAAAATACAAAAATTATCTGGGTGTGGGGGCGGGCACCTGTAATCCCAGCTACTCAGGAGTCTGAGGCAGGAGAATTGCTTGAGCCTGTGAGGTGGAGGCTGCAGTGAGCCAAGACTGCACCCAGCCTGGCAACAGAGCGAGACTCCAACTCAAAAAAAAAAAAAAAAAAAAAAAGAATCAACGACTTAAAATAAAACCCAAAGCTATAAACATATAAAGAAAAAAAATTGAGGAAAACCTTTGTGATCTTGGGTTAAACAAAGATTTCTTAAAGAAAACACATAAATTATGAAGCATAAAAGAGAAAATGAATTAAATTGGATTTCATTAATTTAAAAGCTCTGAAAACAAAGAGACAAGCCACAGGCTGGGAGAAAACATTTGTATGACATATATCATTGCTGAGCCGGGCGTGGTGGCTCATGACTGTAATCCCAGCACTTTGGGAGTGGGAGGCAGGTGGATAGCCTGAAGTCAGGAATTCGAGACCAGCCTAGCCAACATAGTGAAACCCTGTCTCAACTAAAAATACAAAAAATTAGCTGGGCATGGTAACAGGCACCTATAATCCCAGCTACCAGGGAAGCTGAGGCAGGAGAATCATGAGTCCCAGAGGCAGAAGTTGCAGTGAGCTGAGATGGCACCATTGCATGCACTCCAGCCTGGACAACAGCAGCAAAACTCCAGCTCAAAAAAAAAAAAAAAAAAGGAAAGGAAATATATATCATTGCTTATGCAAGGTACATGACACACTGCTAAGGGCTCAGTTTGCAGCAATAAATTCAGGGCTCAGTTTGCAGCAATAAATTCAGATGACTAGATAAATTCTTTTTTTTTTTTTTTTTTTTGAGACGGAGTTTCGCTCTTGTTACCCAGGCTGGAGTGCAATGGCGCAATCTCGGCTCACCGCAACCTCTGCCTCCTGGGTTCAGGCAATTCTCCTGCCTCAGCCTCCTGAGTAGCTGGGATTACAGGCATGCGCCACCATGCCCAGCTAATTTTTTGTATTTTTAGTAGAGATGGGGTTTCACCATGTTGACCAGAATGGTCTCGATCTCTTGACCTCGTGATCCACCCGCCTCAGCCTCCCAAAGTGCTAGGATTACAGGCGTGAGCCACCGCGCCCGGCCATGACTAGATAAATTCTATGCATTTAGTCAACTTATTCAACTTGCTATGATTTTCCAGGAGTAAGGAGTAGTCAGAAATGATGAAAAGTGGTGAGAGGATATAGGCAATAGTCCAGAATGTCAGCATTACTACCTTTCCAGGCTTGTACTACTACTACAACTATGGCTCATATTTTTCTACTGACAGAAGAAATAATTACATAACATCTGTTATTCAAGTGCACAGAATCTGGTGTCTGTGTATTCTATTTTCCTTAAGATTGGTAATTATATCTTATGCAGAAAAATTAAAACCACCAGAAGAAACACATACAGATGTGTATTGTGTGTTTACTACTGGGCAGTGGGTAGGATTTAACAGTAAAAAGACATTGACCTCCATAAGTTTATACTCCTTTAGGAAATAAGACAATAGAGGATATTTAATATGTATTTATAATAATCTCATGAAGATTACTAGGCGAAAAAATGGAACTAGCATAATTTCTGGCATCATGTAATACTGGAGGAATTTATCTCCTACACCCTGAGGATCTCAAAACTAATTAAGCTTGTATTTTGTTCTTCATTCTTAAAGAGGAGGGAGGAAAGGACTATGTTATTGGCATATTTTGAGCTTCAACTGGTAACAACATAACATCACGAAATGTTTTCCCATGAACTTTGAAGTGCATTATGTCTTGAGTATGGCTCCTTGGCAAATGTTCTTAAACAGCCAGGAAAAAAACTCCTTTATAATATCATCATAATAATTTATAAATTCAGATACAGAATAAGAAAAAAATAATTGACTTTGTTTAGGAAATAATAAATTCTATTTGCTATCTTAACAAAGTGCTTCTCATATTTCCCATATGATGCAAATTCTAATAAAAAGGAGGTATTATCTTACAAATCTGTTTCCAGAATGCTATGCATATGAATAAAGCCTTTGCAACTAGCTTTAAATTCAGAATGCAAACTGATACATCTCATTAAATAATCAAACACACGCCTAAAAATATTTTCAACAAGTCATGTTGAAATATTTACAAAGGGAGGGTATACAGAAACTTAATTGCTGATCTGACAGGAGGTGGAGCTCAGACTATAATGCTCACTGGCCCACTGCTCACCTCCTACAGCCCGGGGGTAGCAGTGAGGGGTACTCCTGCTTAGGAGAAACCACAGAGCTACTCACTCCCTCTGACCATATTTCTGTCAAATGTCCAAGATCCAACCTTGCCCAATACAGTTGCCAGGATTAAGTCTTAACTCATGACTTCCATAGATGGAACTCTAAGAACCTCAGGAAAATGAAGCAAGTATAATCCGTTGAACTCTGGGGATCCCTGAGATCCTTTCAGGAGTCCAAGAAGTAAAACTGAATACATAAGAATGCAAAAAATTATTTTCCTTTTCCACTGTGTTGATACTTGCACTGACAGAGCAAAAGCAATGGTGAGCAAAAGTGTTAGCACCTTAAGACAAATCAAGGCAGCAGCGCCAAGCTGTAGCAGAAATCATTGTATTCTTCACAACTGCACAGTTATGGTTAAAAATAAATTCAATTTTAAGAATATCCTTGATAAAGCAATAAAAATATTAGTTTTAATAAATATCATCCCTTTAGTACATATCTTTTTATTACTGTGTATGATGAAACAGAAGTTATGTATAAAGCACATTTGCATACTAAGTATGATGGTTAACTCCAGGAAAGGCATTTGTGTGATTGAGTTGCAAACTGAACTAGATAGTTTTCTTCCTGGAATACTATTTTTACTTGAAAGACTGAAAAACAAACTATGTTAATCAAGGTTAGCTATTTGACATGCATTTTCTCAAAAGTAAGCCTGTCACTAATAAAGAAAATTGACAGTATTTGTTGCCAGTGATAGAATTCAAGCTTTCAAGTGAAATTAAAATTTTGGAAAATTTATATCCAGAGTGAGCCTGACAGCTTCCCAACATTTAACATTTTTTTCAATGAGACCAATATGATATTAACAAACATGATATTTAAATATTATATAATGAAATGTGTAAGCATCTGTACATGCAGAAAAGGTCCGAGAGACCTTAGGTCTATCTCTCTGGTACTTTATTCTTAAAAATCTCTCACTATGTCCAGGCACAGTGGCTCATGCCTGTAATCCCAGTACTTTAGGAGGCCAAGGTGGGCAGATCAAGAGATTGAGACCATTCTTGCCAACATGGTGAAACCCCATCTCTACTAAAATACAAAAATTAGCTGGGTGTGGTGGTGAGCACCTGTAGTCCCAGCTACTTGGGAGGCTGAGGCAGGAGAATTGCTTGAACCTGGGAGATGGAGGTTGCAGTCAGCCAAGATCATGCCACTGCACTCCAGCCTGATGCCTGGCAACAGAGTAAGACTGTCTCAAATAAATAAATAAATAAATAAATAAACAAATAAATAATTCCCTCACTACTTTTATTTCTAGAATATCGTAAATAATTCTTTGAAGTATGCCTGTAGTCCTAGCTATGTGGGAGGCTAAAGCAGGAAGATTGCTTGAGCCCAGGACTTCAAGGATGTAGCATGCTATGATTGTGTCTGTGAATAGCCATTGAACTCCAGCCTGGGTGACATAGTGACACCCAGTCTTAAAAAAAAAGGCGGGGGGGTGGGTAGATTTCAACACACAGTAAATGACTTTATCGCCAAAAAGGCAGATATTAAACCTTTTTATATCTAGACTTATATGCCCTTACTCATGTTGCTAGATGAAATATACGCAGGCAAAACTTATCTAGAAATATTAGGCTGGGTGCAGTGGCTCATGCCTGTAATTCCAACACTTTGGGAGACCAAAGCAGGTGGATCTCTTAAGCCTAGGAATTCCAGACCAGCCTGCTCAACAAGGCAAAGTCCTCTCTACCAAAAAAAAAAAAAAAAAAATAAGTCACACATAGGGGTGCATACCTGTAGTCCCTGCTATTCAGGAGGCTCAGTTGAGAGGATTGCCTGAGCCCAGGAGGTCAAGGCTGCAGTGAGCTGTGATTGTGTCACTACACTCCAGCGTGGGTGACAGAGTGAGACACCATCTCAAAAAAAAAAAACAAAAAAAAATATATATGTACACACACACACACACACACACTACACATACATATATGTATTACACATACATATATGTATTACACATGCCTGCTATTATGATTACTTCCACGTTATCTCTTTTTTTTTCTTTTTGAGATGGAGTCTCTCTGTGTCACTGAGGCTGGAGTGTAGTGGTATGATCCTGGCTCAGTGCAACCTCTGCCTTGGGTTCAAGCAATTCTCTTGGGTTCAAGCAATTCTCCTGCCTCAGCCTCCCAAGTAGCTGGGATTACAGGTGCCTACCACCACGCCCAGCTAATTTTTGTATTTTTAGTAGAGAAGGGGTTTCACCATGTCGGCCAGGCTGGTCTCAAATTCCTGACCTCAAGTGATCCGCCTGCTGGCCTCCCAAAGTGCTGGGATTACAGACGTGGGCCACCGCACCCGATTACTTCCATATTATCTTTCATTGGCCATGTACTAATGAAGCACTACAAAGAACATTTGTTTCTGAAATATTAGCAGAACTACATTTCCAACCAAAGAGATGTATATGTAAGTTACTGAGTGATCAAAATAGAAAAATTTATTTAATTATTTTTCTTTTTTTGAGACAGTCTTGCTCTGTTGCCCAGGCTGGAGTGCAGGGTGTGATCTCAGCTCACTGCAACTTCTGCTTCCGGAGTTCAAGCATTTTTCATGCCTTAGCCTCTGGAGTAACTGGGATTACAGGTGTGTGCCACCAAGCCCAGCTAAATTTTTGTATTTTTAGTAGAGGTGGGGTTTTGTCATGTTTGCCAGGCTGGTCTCGAACTCCTCGCCTCAAGTGATCCACCTGCCTCAGCTCCCAAAGTGCTTGGATTACAGGCTTGAGCCACTGTGCCAGCCAAGATAAAGAAATTTAAACTTCTCATTTTAACTTGTCAAATGATTCTTGATTTTTCTTTTTTTCTTTTTTTACATTTTTTTCTTTCTTTTGTTTTTACCGGCAATTTTTAAGATTCTTGATTATTCTTCATTAAAAATGTTATTTATGCAATATGTAATGAGTTTGTCAATGTCATTTTTAAACAAATTAATATTTTTAAAGTTTCTGAGGTTTAATTTATAATGCAGTAAATATTAATAGATGTCATATAAACGAAAGGCTTTTGGCACTCTAACTGTCATTAAGTATGCAACCGAATCCTTATAGAAGCAAAAAGTTTGAGACGCATTATTCTAGAGAGTAGCATACTGAACATGAAAAAAAAAAACAATTTACTCTCAAAGCTTTAATGGAGGTGAGGAAAGAACAGAAATGCCATTTACTAAGGAAAATGCAGGTGATACTCACCAAATGGATCTTCCATGCCACTATTAACCAGTTTAGGGTGGTGAGATATTGCTTCTAAAAAGAGAAAAAGATAAATGATACACTTAATACATGTAGTCCATCACCTTTTATACTTAAAAAAAAAAAAAACCAAAACCTAATTCAGTAACATCGATTATAGTTTAAAAGTGGATCATTATAGAAATGCACAAATTATTAAATGACGGGTTTTTTTTTTTTTTTTTTTTGAGACAGGATCTCCCTTTGTTGCCCAGAGTGGATTTTAACTCTTGGGCTTAAGTGATCCTCCCATGTCAGCCTCTGAGGATTACAAGTACCTGCCACTGCACTGGGCTGGGAGTTATTTTAAGGGAATTGAGATACAGATGCACAATACTAAACTATCATAAAACATTTAAATATTTTAAAACTAATTTTTGTCTTAAAATATATTATTCTCAGTTTCCTCAAATAAGTTCCCTTTCCAATCCTCATTTTGAATTTACTAGAGTATAAGAAAAAAGGTAAGTTTTTTTGTAAGAAAAATACAACACCTGAGAAAGGGCATGGAGCACATCTCTGAGGAAGGGAATTGGTTTTTGCCTAAGGAAAATGGAAGTTATTTTAGACACAGGAGAATGGTTCAGTAAGCTGTAAGTTTATAAGTATAAAAATAAAACAAAAAATATTTCAAAAGAAAGTTGACTAAGTATAATACACAACCTCCTGCACTCCCAATCAAGACAAATGTCAAATCTGCCCTATCCAGCTTCCTACTCCTCCCATGGTTTTTATCCTAACGTCATTCCCTAACTGTCTAAATACTAAACTCCAATTCAGAGCCTGCTTTTATAGATCACAACATACTGACAGTTGGTGCCAGGAATGACTAGAGAAACTTGGGAGTAAGATGCGGTTACAGAGTTGAATCACTAGCATACTAGAAAGCAATGAGGATCCTACTGCTGGTGGTAGGTGTAACATGGATAATTTCTGGCATAAGGTCCTGGTCTAGTTCTTAAACTTCCACTAGTGATGAACAGTGCTATCTATCTAGTTGATTAGATGTGTCAGGTACTTGAAAAGTGCTATGGTTTGAATGTCCCTCCAAAACTCACGTTGAATTTTTTTTTTTTCCAGACAGGGTCTCACTCTGCCACCCAAGCTGGAGCACAGTGGCCCAATCATGGCTCCCTGCAGTCTCAACCTCCTGGAGTCAAGTGATCCTCTAACCTCAATCTCCTGAGAAGCTGGGACTACAGGTGCATGAAAACACAGCTGGCTAATTTTTTTTTTTTTGAGACAGAGTTTCCCTCTTGTTACCCAGGCTGGAGTGCAATGGCACGATCTCGGCTCACCACAACCTCCGTCTCCTGGGTTCAGGCAATTCTCCTGCCTCAGCCTCCTGAGTAGCTGGGATTACAGGCACGCGCCACCATGCCCAGCTAATTTTTTGTATTTTTAGTAGAGACGGGGTTTCACCATGTTGACCAGGATGGTCTCGATCTCTTGACCTCATGATCCACCCACCTCGGCCTCCCAAAGTGCTGGGATTACAGGCGTGAGCTACCACGCCCAGCCCAGCTGGCTAATTTTTAAAAATTTGTTGTAGGGATGATGTCTCACAATGTTGTCCAGCTGGTCTTGAATTCCTGAGCTCAAGCAGTCCTCCTGCCTTGGCCTCCAAATGTGCTGGGATTACAGGTGTGAGCCATCATGCCCAGTCTTGTGCTGAAATTGAATTGCCATGGTGATGGTATTAAGAGATGGGACTGCTGAGGCAGGAGGATTGTTTGAGCCCAGGAATTTGAGATCAGCCTGGGCAACATAACAAGATCCCATCCCTACAAAATTTTTTTTAAAGAAGCCAGGAGTGGTGACACATGCCTATATTTCCAGCTACTTGGGAGCATGAGGCAGGAGAATCTCTTGAGCCCAGAAGTTTGAGGCCACAGTGAGCCATGATTACACTTCTGCACTCCAGCCTGGGTGACAGACCAAACCCCTGGGGGGCGGTGGGGGAGAGGGAGATGGGACCATTAACAAGTGATTTGGCTCTGCCCTCATGAGTGGATTAAATTATCAGGACAGTGGGCTTGTTATAAAAGCAAGTTCAGCACCCCCTTGTTCTCTTGAGCTCTCTTGCCCTTCTGCCATTGGATGACACTGCAAGAAGGTGCTTGCCACATGGAGGACCCATAGACCTTAGACTTCTCAGCCTTTAAAACTGTAAGAAATACATTTATTTTCTTTATAAATTACTCAGTCTATGGTATTGTTACAGTAACACAAAATGGACTAAGACAAACAGTAAGGAGAAAACTATAATGACAATGGGGTTGAATGGCTATTGCTAAATTCAATTGGTGCTCTAGAAAAAGAGAGAGACTAACAGCCAATGGTGAATGTCACAGGGCCTCATTGGTAACTTATAAGCAGGCTCTTTCCTCTTGCAGCAGGAGGACAAAACAGTTGAAGACTAGGCCCAGGAGGTAATTATCATAGTAGCTCAACTCCAAAGAAAGTTGATTCAGCCAAGGGAGGTATGTTATATCAATTTCATTCCCCTAATACAGGGGATGAAGACATCTGAGTTGATGCCCCTACAAAAATCTCAAATGCCCAGATACTGTTTCCAGGTGTACCCAAACTTTTTACACAGGGGCCAGTTCACTGTCCCTCAGACCGTTGGAGGGCCGCCACATACTGTGCTCCTCTCACTGACCACCAATGAAAGAGGTGCCCCTTCCTGAAGTGCGGTGGGGGGCCGGATAAATGGCCTCAGAGGGCCGCAGTTTGGGGACGCCTGGTTTAACCCCAAGATTGCAAAAGTAGCCCACTCACCCTTTAAGAACTAGTGCCCTTCTCTTGCAGAATGATAATGCAGAAGCCTCCTCATGCTACTCCCCAAAAAACAATGCCCCTCAGGATCTGCCACCATTATCTCCTATCTATTGACCACTCCTCTTAGCAGGCCTTTAACTTGCAGTAAGTGGGTCACAGCACAAACCAATACAGATGTGCTGGGCCTGGAAGGTCAGAAAGGAACTGTAACTGCAAGACCTATCCAGCATGTACTGGAAACATCCAGAGAAGTACACATGTGACCAAATTCTGAGGGTCCTTGAACAAATAAGCACTTGAACAGAATATAAGATTGAGAAGGGAGAGGTTATCAACCACTCTTTAGAGATACAGGATTCAACACCCTGCCAAAAAACTCAGCATAGGGTGTGAACTTACTACTGGGATGGTTTCTAGATGCTGGAAGTATACAATGTCCCATGCTAGCAAAGTTGCAATATAAGACTGCAGTGGCAGACAGAGGAGGAAGGGATTAAAAGGCTTAGTGAAGTAGGCATGCTGACAAGGATGCATTACATCTGGGCATAAAACCCATCAAATGATTATGTTCCTTGGACAGGATGGGAGGGTGCCATAAGAAATGTGCTGGTGAGGGGGTACTGGCATCATTAAGAAGTTCACTAGTTTTCCTTCAAAGGAGAGGTTGTTATAAAACTAAGCTCAGGCCAGGCGTGGTGGCTCACACCTGTAATCCCAGCATTTTGGGAGGCCAAAGCAGGCAGATTACATAAGGCCAAGAATTCAAGACCAGCCTGGCCATCATGGTGAAACCCTGTCTCTTACTGAAAATACAAAAATTAACCAGGTGTGGTGGTGCACCACTGCAATCCCAGCCATCTGGGTGGCTGAGGCATGAGAATCACTTGAAACTGGGAGGCAGAGGTTACAGTGAGCCGAGATCTGGCCACTGCCCTGTAGCGTGAGCAACAAAGTGAGACTATCTAAAAAAAAAACAAAAACAAACAAACAAACAAACAAAAAAACCTAGGCTCACTGATAGCAATACAATAGCCATGACAGGACCCTGAAAGGAGACCAAGTCACAGTACTTCCGGTGGATACAGTTACCATAAGGATCACCAAGATCAGACTGGCAATCAAATATGACTCACAGATTTATGGAGACAGCTAATAGAACACGATGTCACTGGCGGCAAAACAGATGAGCAGCCTGTAAGAGCACTACTCTATCTGTAACATCAAAATAAATGAAAGTTAAAAGATCAGGATTCTGAGGGCAGTCATCCCAATAAAAAAATCAAGATCCCATGTCCAATTTCTATAATTAAGTCTACTTCACATCCTAAACCCATTAATTGAAGGAGGCCAGGTACTTAGGGGAAAGGAACCTGCAACACCAAAGTATAACAATTCCCTGAAAAATCTGTGGGACTGAGAGACTTAAACAATATAGGTCTCAGGGATTCTGGTGCTTAGAATGTCTCTGTACCTGAAGTTTAACACTCTGCAGTCACCATCTTGAAATTCTTATATCTATAAATTCTCTAAGTCTGATGGGAAAATGAAGCATGTGTTCAGGGGGCTGGTGCCTTAGCCCACATAAGGCCTGACTTCTGCTATCTCCCCAGGAAGGGCTCTTGGCCAACCACTGCACACCCTCTGGCCCCATTCCTTCCCTTTGTGTGTTAGCAGTGCCATAGTGCTTCGGAGGGCAATTCCAAAGGGACCTCTTGCCCACTCCCAAGTGAGCATGCAAATTAGAAAGTTGCTCTTCCTATGGCTATTTACTCAGGTAACTATAAACTGAGGAAAGGAGAACACTTTCATGTTTTGAGGACAGACAAGTTGGCACTGATACTGGAGTCTGAAGTGTCATCATGGGTTTATAAGGATCATGAAATAAATGGGATCCTGGCCAAGAACCAGCTCATAGTGGATTTCCTAAGTTTGTGGACCCTCCTGGAGGTTATTCCCTGGTCAGTGAATGTTAAATTGGAATAGACATCCTTGGGGCTGAGTGTGGTGGTTCATGCCTGAAATCCCAGCACTTTGGGAGGCCGAGGTGGATGGATCACCTGAGTTCAGGAGTTTGAGATCAGCCTGGGCAACATGGTGAATCTCCATCTCTACTAAAAATACAAAAATTAGCTGGACATGGTGGCCTGCACCTGTAGTCCCAGCTATTCAGGAGGCTCAGGTATGAGAATTGCTTGAACCTGGGAGGTGGAGGTTGCAGTCAGCTGAGACCATGCCACTGAGCTACAGCCTGGGCAACAGAGTAAGATTCGGTCTTAAAAAAAACCAAAAACAAAACAAAAAAAACCACCATCAAAAAAGTGATAAGGCAACCCACAGAATGGGAGAAAATTTTTGCAAATCATCTATCTGATAAGGAACCTATATCTAAAATATATAAAGAAAACTAACTCAACAAAAAGACAACCCAACTTAAAAATGGGCAAAGGATGTATATAAACATTTCTTAATAGAAGATGTACAGTCAGGTACATTAAAAGATCTTCAACATCTTTAGCCCTGTGGGAAATGCAAATCATGTCACAAGGAGATAACACTTCACACCCGTTATGATGGCTATAATAAATAAGAAAGATAATAACAACTGTTGAGAGCTAAACCAGGAACACATGGATACTAGCGGGGGGGAACAACAGACACTGGGGCCTGCTTGACAGTGGAGGGTGAGAGGATCAGAAAAAATACCTATCAGGTACTATGGTTATTACAGGGATGACTAAATTATCTGTACACCAAACCCGTGTGACACACACTTTACCTATATAACAAACCTGGATGTGTACTCCTGAACCTACAATAAAAGTTAAATAAATACATAACAAGTATTAGGAAAGATGTAGAGAAACTGGAGCCATAATACACTGCTGGTGAGAATGCAAAATGATGTAGCAGAGGAAGAGTAACAGTTCTCCAAACAGTAAAACAGAGTTTACCATATGATCTACTCCTAGGTATATATCCAAGAGAAATAAAAACATATGTCCATACAAAACCTTGTACACAAGCCAGGCGCAGTGGCTTATGCCTGTAATCCCAGCACTTTGGGAGGCCAAGGCGGGTAGATTACTTGAGGTCAGGAGTTCAAGACCAGCCTATCCAACATGGTGAAACCCCATCTCTACAAAAAATACAAAAATTGCTCAGGCGTGGTGGCATGCGCCTGTAATCCTAGCTACTCAGGAGGCTGAGGCAGGAAAATCACTTGAACCCAGGAGGCAGAGGTTGCAGTGACCCAAGACGGCGCCACTGTACCTCTGCCTGGGGACAGAGTAAGATTTAGTCTCAAAAACAAACAAATGAAAAACTTGTACACAAATGTTCATAGCAGCATTATTCATAATAGCTAAAAAGTGAAAAACAATGTTTATCCACTGATCACTGGATAAACAAAATGAATACAATGGAACATTGAGCAATAAAAAGAAATGAAATAGTGACACATGTTATAACATGGATAAACGTTTAAAACACACGAAATGAAAGAGGCTAATCACAAAGGGCCACACAGTGTATGATTCCACTTACATGAAATGTCCATGATAGGTAAGCCTATAGAGACAGAAAGTTGCAGTAGCCTATGTCAGAGGTGCGTGGGGAGGAGATTAGAGAGTGACAGCTAAGGGGAACGGTCTTCTTGGGAGTAATTAAAGTGTTCTAAAATTGGTTAGAGGCAGGGCGCGGTGGCTCACGCCTGCAATCCCAGCACTTTGGGAGGCCGAGGCGGGTGGATCACGAGGTCAAGAGATCGAGACCATCCTGGTCAACATGGTGAAACCCCGTCTCTACTAAAAATACTAAAAATTAGCTGGGCATGGTGGCGTGTGCCTGTAATCCCAGCTACTCAGGAGGCTGAGGCAGGAGAATTGCCTGAACCCAGGAGGCGGAGGTTGCGGTGAGCCGAGATCGCACCATTGCACTCCAGCCTGGGCAACAAGAGCAAAACTCCGTCTCAAAAAAAAAAAAAAAAAAAAAAAAATTAGCTGGGCATGGTGGCACACGCCTGTAGTCCCAGCCACTAGGGAAGCTGAGGCAGGAGAATTGCTTGAACCCAGGAGGTGGAGGTTGCGGTGAGCCGAGATTGTGCCATTGCACTCCAGCCTGGGTAACAAGAGTGAAACCCCGTCTCAAAAAAAAATAATAATAAATAAATAAAATAAAATTGATTAGAGTGATGGTTGTACAACCTGCAAATATATTAAAAGCCAGAGTTGTGTACTTTAAACTATAAAGTAACTGTAAATTGCATAGAGTTTAAATTATATCTCAAAAATATATATATTTTTTTAAGTAGTAGATCTGAGCAACACCAGGGTATACTGTGGTAGCATGCTGTTGTACTGGCTGGATCCCCCATTAAGGAATAATGGGACTGCTGCTGGCAGACAGCCTATAACTGTCAATCCCTTCAGGAATTGCCTCAGATATGAAGAGCTAACTCAAGGAAGGTCATATCCTTCTCAGGGGTCCACATCCAATCAAGGCCAGGGTGTAACCCCAGCCATTACAGCACACAAAAGACAACCCTAATAGGTCATTTTAGTGCCAGAGCCCCTATGGGGTCCACTAAGGCTCCTGTTGGATCTCTATTGCCGCTTGACTTCTCCCTCTGCCCAAATACTGCTGTTCCTGTCCCCTCCCTTCCATGGGTGTTGATCCCAAGAGCACTTCCTAATAAACATTCTTCAGGCTGAACTATCAGAGTCTGCCTCAAAGAAAACCCAATCTAGGACAGTACTCTTTTAAGCATAGGACTTTGCTGACAGTTTGCCAGCCATGTGATACTTTCCCATTACAATATTAAGCTATCTAAATCACAGATCACAATTTTCCAATACCACATGGTCCTCTGACATGTTCCAAGGGACTCTTATAAACCTCTAATTTCTCTATTATATTATACTGAACTCTTCCAAACCCACAGTATTCATTTACTTTTTTTGATTAATGTTCTTATAATATCAATCCTAGGGGATGATCCTACATTTGTGATGGAAAGTTTTCATTAACAAAATATCCCTGTTCTTTCAGAATCACAAACGAAGGATGCCTTGCTAGAAAAATCCTATGTAGTTTTTGCAGAGGAGAAGCCTACTTTGTGTCTCTACTAACTTGATGCCTGTGCAAGACAGAAATATTCCGACAGCCTCTGTAACCACCAGTAAACAGATGATGCTCAAACATATACATATTTTCAGTCCAGATCTCTCTCAGAAGCTCAAGGTAAAAGCCAAAGTCCTTTCAACACCTTCTAATGCCCTAAGACAAAGGTCACATACTCCCATCATGTTCAAGTACTCTCCTCCTTCCTCACTAAACTCCAGGCAGATGAACCTCCTTGCTGCTCCTTCGATGTGCCAGGCATGCTGAGGCCCTCTGCACTGGAATATCCCTCCCTCCATATTCATTTCTCAATTCTTTTAGGTCTTTGCTCAAATGTTAACTTCTCAGTTAAGCCTTCTTCATCACCCTACTTTAAACTGCAATCACCAAGACCACTCCACCTCAGCTTTACCTCTTTCCAGGTTTCTATTTCTCAAAGTATTTATTCTAATATACTACATATTTACTTTTTAATTTTATAATCTCTTCTCACTAAAATATAAGCTCTTTCAGGACAGGCATTTTGGCTGTTTTCCTCCACTGCTATCTCCAACACTTAAAATAGCTCCTATAAAATAGCAAGTGCTCAGTAACTATTTTTTCAATGAATGAGATCCAAATTCACATGTCCAACTCACTCAACATCTCCACTTAGATATCTACAAACCTATGTTCAACATGCACAACTCATTATTTACCTTCTACTTAACCTTACTCCTTCCTCTTCCTGCAGCTAATGGTTGCTAATGGTAGCCACAGCCTTAGTGGTGATATCATAGGTATATGAGAAATCTAAAATATACTATCCTCTTCCCAGCTTTAATGGAACTCTTCAAATATATCAATTCCTCAACTTGGTAACTGTGGCTAGGTCAAATTAGCGAAAGCAACACAGAAGCATGTACTATAGGGTAGAAACTTGATATTAAAAGCAAAAATTATTTTTTTTCTCAACTACCCTAATAATAGCTTCATTCCTTGTTTCATTTTGAATGTCCAGGATAGTCTCAGGTTGTACAAACAAATATAAATGAATTTACTAAGATGGAAACCATCAAGTATGAAATAATTTTCTGCCTTTTCTATTCCTTTCTGGGAAATTGCTGTAATGCTAGATCCTTGTTCTTCAGAATAACCTTCTCCCTCCTGAGAAAGCTTAACAAGTCAGGCAAAAATCAAAAATAAAAATTTACTGCTTGAGAGAACTTACATGATCTTTCATGGGACAAATCAGCACAAGTTAGTTTCAAATATTAATCACACACAAACTTGTTACTGATTTTGGTCACAAAAGATAATATTGCAGAATAATTTAATCTTCTTGTCTTTGTGGATTCAAGTGGTATTAACAATACTCATCTTCAATGAGAATCTCATGAAATGGCATTTGTTATAAAATAAAACAGTAAGAAATGGGCTGTGCCTGGCATATAGTGGGCAGGGCATGCTTAAAGCTCACCCCATTCCTCAATTTCAGTTCTAAAACAAAAAAGGCAGATTTTGATTCTATCATGATTCTAAGTCTGGTCAAAATACACAATGTCTAAAAACACCATCACAATAATGAAACCTAATTTACATGGGCAGAGAGAGAACAACTAAAGTGTTATTTCCATATTTCCTTGGACTTGATTCAAAAGCATATCATGGTCAGGCGTGGTGGCTCATGCCTGTAATCCCAGCACTTTGGGAGGCCAAGGCAGGTGAATTACCTGAGGTCGGGAGTTTGAGACCAGCCTGGCCAACATGGTGAAACCCTGTCTCTATTTAAAAAAAAAAAAAAAAATTAGCTGGGCGTGGTGGTACATGCCTGTAGTTCCAGCTACTCAGGAGGCTGAGGCAGGAGAATCACTTGAACCTGGGAGGTGGAGGTTGCAGTGAGCTAAGATTGCGCCATTGCACACTGCAGCCTTGACACCAAGTACAAAACTCCATCTCAAAAAAAAAAAAGCACATCACTAGAGAAAAATTAAGAAAGTAATGAGGTATCATCTATTCTTCTAGAATGACCTTCAGATGCTACTAAGTTAATATAAGGAGTAAATACTGTAATCTACATGCATCTTTATTTAATCTGTCACCAATTTACTCCTTTCTCTGGAAATCTGGAAGCACAGAAAATCTCTACATTTCCCTAAAATAACCTCCTTTGCTATTTCTAAACTATTTTTGTTACTACTTAGCAGAGAAATTTAGTAGCTACACATAAAAGCAGTTAATAAAGACCTTCAATTGTTTTTGCCTATCACAAAGAAAATGAAACATTATACAGAGATTTACAATCATGTTCTTAGTAAGGATGGAGTTTTACAAATGGAAAAGCCTGTCCAAAAGAAAAAGTTATGCTTAAGAAAAGTTTGTTTTTAAGCACAAATATCCAACATCTAACATATTACTGAAGGGTAAAGACATAAAAACGAAATTAATTTCTCCTTTGAAGAAAAACTGTCTTCCTCCTCTTTTTTAAAGATAGTAGTTCTGTTACCACTAAAAAGCATGAATCAGCTCTTTAAAACAGAGGTGTGGCTTATTGATAAGCAAAACCATTGAGTGCTAATACAAATTATCTCAGAAAATAACACTAGTGAGTTACAAAGGACATTACTTTCAGAAAACATGCATAAGCTCAGAAACGGCAATTCATCATCATCACTGATTATGACAAAATCAATAACCACCAAAAAAACCCCGTATTTGTTTCTGGCACTGTATGTATCACATTTTGAGGAAATCCCAAACACAAAACAGTTTTAAAAGAGGGCCAGGTTCGGGCGCAGTGACTCACGCCTATAATCCCAGCACTTTTGGAGGCTGAGGTGGGTGGATCACCTGAGGTTGGAAGTTCGAGACCAGCCTGACCAACATGGAGAAACCCCATTATCTACTAAAAATACAAAATTAGCCAGGTGTGGTGGCACATGCCTGCAATCCTAGCTACTTGGGAGGCTGAGGCAGGATAATTGCTTGAATCCAGGAGGCAGAGGTTGCGGTGAGCCAAGATCTTGCCATTGCACTCTAGCCTGGGCAACAAGAGTGAAACTCTGTCTCAAAAAAGAAAAAAAAAAAAAAAAAGCCAGGTTAGGTAGATCACATGTGTAACCCTAGTGCTTTTGGAGGTCAAGGCAAGAAGATTACTTGAGGCCAGGAGCTTGAGACCAGCCTAGGTCAAGATCCCATCTCTATAAAAATAATTCTTTTTTAATTAGGGCACATAAGTTGTCCCAGCTACTCAGGATAACACAGGAGGATTCCTTCCCTTTCCCTCCCTCCCTCCTTCCTTCCTTCTCTCTCCTTCTTTCCTTTTCTTTCCTTCCCTCCCTTTCTCCCTCCCTCCCTCCCTTCCTTCCTGTTAGAAATACACATTAACAATTAAAAAGTATAGTAAATTCATAAACCAGTAATATAGCCATTTACTATCATTATCAAGTATTATATACTATACATAATCGTATTTCCTTCGCCCTTTCTTTCTTCCTTCCTTCCTTTTCTTCTCTTTTTAACTTTTTTTTTTTTTTGAGACGGAGTTTCGCTCTTGTTACCCAGGCTGGAGTGCAATGGCGCGATCTCGGCTCACCACAACCTCCGCCTCCTGGGTTCAGGCAATTCTCCTGCCTCAGCCTCCTGAGTAGCTGGGATTACAGGCATGCACCACCATGCCCAGCTAATTTTTTTTTTTTTTTGTATTTTTTTTTTTAGTAGAGACGGGGTTTCACCATGTTGACCAGGATGGTCTCGATCTCTTGACCTCGTGATCCACCCGCCTCGGCCTCCCAAAGTGCTGGGATTACAGGCGTGAGCCACCACGCCCAGCTCTTTTTAAATTTTTAAACCTTTTTGTCAAAAACTAAGATGCTAACACATTAGCCTAGGCTTCTACAGGGACAGGATCACGAATATCACTGCATTCCATCTCTACATCTTGCCCTGCTGAAAGGTCCTCAGGGGTATTAACGGGCATGGAGCTGTCACCTCACAGTGCCTTCTTCTGGAATACCTCCTGAAAGACCTGCCAGAGGCTGTTTCACAGTTAACTTAAAAAAAAAAAAAAAAAGGCCAGGTGAGGTGGCTCACACCTGTAATCAAAGCACTTTGGGAGGCCAAGGTAAGCAAACTGCTTGAGCCAAGGAGTTCAGGACCAGCGTGGACAACATGGCAAAAGCCTGTCTCTTAGGGGGAGAAAAAAAATTAGCTAGTGTGGTGGTGCGTGCCCACAGTCCCAGCTACTTGGAAGGCTGAGGTGGGAGGATTACCTGAGCCTCGGGGGCCAAGGCTGCAGTGAGCCCTGATCGTGCCACTGCACTCCAGCCTGGGCAACAGAGTGAGACCCTGTCTCAAAAATAAAATAAAATAAAATTTTGTGTGTGTGTGTGTGTTTAGTAGCCGGATGCAGTGGCTCACACCTGTAATCCCAGCACTTTGGGAGGCCAAGGCAGAAGGATCATGAGGTCAGGAGTTTGAGACCAGCCTGGCCAATACAGTGAAACCCTGTCTCTACTAAAAATACAAAAATGAGCTGGCATGGTGGCGTGCGCCTGTAATCCCAGTTACTTGGGAGGCTGAGATTACACCACTGCACTCCAGCCTGGGTGACAGAGTAAGACTCTGTCTCAAAAAAATAAATAAATAAAAATTAAAAGTATAGTAAAGGCTGGGTGTGGTGGCTCATGCCTGTAATCCCAGCACTTTGGGAGGCCTAGGCAGGCAGTTCATGAGGTCAGGAGATTGAGACTAGTCTGACCAACATGGTGAAACCCCATCTCTACAAAAAAAAAAAGTATAGTAATATAATAATTTATTATCAAGTATTATATACTACACATAATTAATAAACTCTTTTTTTTTGAGACGGAGTCTTGCTCTGTCGCCTAGGCTGGAGTGCAATGGCATGATCTCAGCTCAGTGCAACCTCTGCCTCCTGGGTTTAAGCAATTCTCCTGCCTCAGCCTCCCAAGTAGCTTCGACTACAGGCACATGCCACAACATCCAGCTAATTTTTGTATTTTTAGTAGAGACGGGGTTTCACCAGGTTGGCCAGGATGGTCTTTATCTCCTGACCTGTGATCCACCTGCCTCAGCCTCCCAAAGTGCTGAGATTACAGGCGTGAGCTACTGTGCCCCGCCTACTATACATAATCATATGTGTTACAGTTTTATGACTGCCAGCACAGGTTTGTTTACTACAGCATTACCACAAACATAATGCATTGTGTATGACATCATGATGGCTATGTCACCAGCAACAGGAATTTTTCAGCTTCATTTTAATCTTACAAGACCACTATCATATATGAAGTCCAGCACTGATGGAAGTGTTATACAGTGCATTTCATTTAATGGAATGAGCCTACTATAGTGGTCTGCATTTACCAAGAAATTAGTGTTGCCATAGTGGAAGGATGAACCCCTCTCCCAAGCATATAAAGATGTTGTCCCAGAAGTCTTATCTCTTACCTAATTTTATTTAAGAAGGTAAAGTATATAAAAGATTGTTAGTAAAATTCCCAATCTTATTGGTATCACCAATGGGTTAAAAGAGATTGTGCCATATTTTGGTTTTTAACTGACAAATAAAACTTGTATATAGTTATGGTGTATAAAATGACATTTTGAAATACAGTAGCCCCTTCTTATCCTTGGGGGACACATTCCAACTCCCCCTGTGGATAAGTCAATGGACAGTATCAAATCCAACTGCACTCAATCAAAGCACGCTCTTGTTCATGTCTCCCACCAACACATTTAGTGTCTTTTCCATCTTCACCAGGAACTTATCGTGCACTGTGACTGCAACTTCTACAATGTGAAATACAACAGAAAAACTAGCATGATTTTCTTTTTTCTTCTTCACAATTTCACAGATAGAAAATTAATTCTTTCGAATGTCATATGCAGGGTTCATAAAAAACAATAAAAAAAGGCCGAGCGCGGTGGCTCAAGCCTGTAATCCCAGCATTTTGGGAGGCCGAGGCGGGTGGATCACGAGGTCGAGAGATCGAGACCAACCTGGTCAACATGGTGAAACCCTGTCTCTACTAAAAATACAAAAAATTAGCTGGGCATGGTGGTGCGTGCCTATAATCCCAGCTACTCAGGAGGCTGAGGCAGGAGAACTGCCTGAACCCAGGAGACGGAAGTTGCAGTGAGCCGAGATCACGCCATTGCACTCCAGCCTGGGTAACAAGAACGAAACTCCGTCTCAAAAAAAATAAATAAATAAAATAAAATAAGAAAACTCATTTTTACTATAGATTTTAGCAATCCTGGCATAAATTTTTTTTTTTTCCTTAGTAAGTCTAAAACTTTCATATTTTTGCTTAAAGGATGCACTCAGTAGTTTCTCGGCTGGGCATGGTGGCTCACACTTGCAATCCTAGCACTTTGGAAGGCCAAGGTAGAGGGGATCACTTGAGCCCAGGAGTTCAAGATCAGCCTGGGCAACATGGCAAAACCCCATCTTCACAAAAAAATACAAAAATTAGCCAGGAATGGTGATGCACACATATAATCCCAGCTCCTCTGGAGGCTGTGGTGCAAGGATTGTTTGAGCCCAGGAGGTGGAGGTTGCAGTGAGCTATGATGGGGCCCCTGAACTCCAGTCTGGGCAACAAAGCAAGAGTCTGTCTCAAAAATAAATAAATAATCCTTGTTATATCCAAATTGCCAGCGTCATTACTCTTGTACTTTGGGACCATTATTAAGTAAAATAAAGCTAACATGAACATGAACACTGCAATAGTCTGAGTCAATCTGAAAACCAAGTCTGCTACTAAAGGGCATGTAGCATATTCAGTATAGAGTATTCATGTAGTGTATTCAGTATGGAGACACTGAGCAAAGTGTCTTCGCACTGCTTATTTTGTGCTTATTTCACAAAATAAGCAGGATGGCAAGAAAGAGTTCATCACACTATTCAGAATGGCGTGCTATTTAAAACTATGAATTGTCTGTTGCTGGAATTTCTTTTTCAGGTCTTAAGACCATGGCTGATCTTGGGTAACTAAAACCACAGAAAGCAAAACTGTAGATTAGGGGGGAACTACTGTGTAAACTGTGGAATGGCTAAATCAAACTAATTAACATATCACATACTTAAGTTTTTTGTGGTGAGAACACTTAAAGTCTCTCAGCAATTTTCAAGTATAGAATACATTTTTATTAACTAAGGTGCGCATGTTGTACAACAGATTTCTTGTATTTTTCTAACAGAAATTTTATATCCTTTGACCAACACCTCCCCAATCTCCTCCCCTACCCAAGCTCCTGGTAACCACTATTCTATTCTCTGCTTCTGTGAGTTTGACTTTTTAATTTTATTATTTTAATTTATTCTTTTTTTTTTTTTTAATTGAGACAGAGTCTCACTCTGTCACCCAGGCTGGAGTGCAGTGGTGCAATCTCAGCTCACTGCAACCTCCGCCTCCTGGGTTCAAAAGATTCTCCCACCTTAGCTTCCCAAGCAGCTGGAACTACAGGCGTGTGCCACCACACCAGACTAATTTTTTTTTTTTTTTTGAGGCAGAGTCTCACTTTGTCCCCCACGCTGGAGTGCAATGGCTCTATCTCAGCTCACTGCAACATCCACCTCCCAGTTTCAAGTGATTCTCCTGCCTCACCCTCCAAAGTGGCCAGGATTATAGGCATGTGCCACCGAGCCTGGGTAATTTTTTATATTTTTAGTATTTTCACTGTGTTAGCCAGGAGGGTCTAAATCTGACCTTGTGATCCGCCTGCCTTGGCCTCTCAAAATCAGTCAGGCCTTTTCTCTTTCTTTTTTTTTTTAAGCTGAAGTTTTGCTCTTGTTGAGTGCAATGCAGGGTCTCAGCTCACTGCAACCTCCGCCTCCCGGGTTCAAGCGATTCTCTTGCCTCAGCCTTACGAGTAGCTGAAATTACAGGCATCCACCACCACACTCGACTAATTTTTGTATTTTTAATAGAGATGGGTTTCACCATCGTGGCCAGGCTGGTCTTAAACTCCTGAAATCGTGATCCACTGGCCCCAGCCTCCCAAAGTGCTGGGATTACAGGCATGAACCACTGTGCCTGTCGTATTTTATTTTGTTTTTGAGACAGGGTCTCATGTTGCCCAGGCTGAAAATCAGTGGCACAATTATGGCTCACTACAGCCTCAACCTCCCTGGGCTCAGGTGAGATCTTCCCACCTCAGCCTCCCAAATAACTGGGACTACAGATGCACACACTGCACCCAGCTAATCTTTGTATTTTTTGTAGAGATGGGGTCTCACCATGATGCCCAGGACAGTCTCAAACTCCTGGGCTCAAGCAATCCGCCTGGCCCGTCTACCAAAGTGCTGTGTTACAGGCTTGAGCCACTTGCAACCAGCCTGGAATTTTTTTTTTTTTTTTTTAGATGGAATCTCTCTCTGTCACCTAGCCTGGAGTGCAGTGGTGTGATCTTGGCTCACTGCAACCTCCACCTCCTGGGTTCAAGTGATTCTCCTGCCTCAGCCTCCTGAGTAGCTGGGATTACAGGCATGCACCACCATGTGCGGCTAATGCTTTTGTATTTTCAGTAGAGACAGCGTTTCACCATGTTGGCCAGGCTGGTCTCAAACTCCTGACCTCAGGTGATCTACCTGCCTCCCAAAGTGGCTGGATTATAGATGTGAGCCATCATGCCCAGCCCCAGCCTGGAATTTTTATTAGAATTATATTCTGTAATACTAAAAGCCTTGGTCTATAGTTTACCCAACAGATTATTTAATGCTGTGGTTGCTAATGGTAGCCACGGCCTTGGTGGCATTAACATAGGTATATAAGAATTGGAAAATTAGGAGGCTGAGGCAGGAGAATTGCCTGAACCCAGGAGGTGGAGGTTGCGGTGAGCCGAGATTGCGCCATTGCACTCCAGCCTGGGTAACAAGAGCAAAACTCTGTCTCAAAAAAAAAAAAAAGAATTGGAAAATTGAGTTTGACTCTTTTAGATTCCATATCTAAGTAAAAGCATGCAGCCAGACATGGTAGCACCGCCTGTAGTCCCACCTACTCAAAAGGCTAAGGCAGGAAGATCACTTGATGCCAGAAGGGATTTCACGGCTATAGTGTGTTATAACTGTACGTGGGAAGAGCCACTGTGCTCCAGCCTGGGCAACACAGCAGCGAAAGACCCTGTCTGAAACAATAAAATAAGAACATGCAGTATTTGTCTGTCTGTGCCTGGCTGACTTCACTAAACATAATACCCTCTAAGTTCATCCATGTTGTCCCAAATGACAAGATTCCCTTTCTTTTTCAAGGCTGAATAGTATTTCACTGTACATACATACCACATTTTCTTTATCCATTCATCTATGGATGGTCACTTACACTGATTCTGTATTTTGGCTCCTGTGAATAATGCTGCAATGAACACGAGAGTACAGATACCTCTTCAACATACTGATTTCATTTCCTTTGAATATATACCCAGTAGTGTGATTGCTGAATCATATGATAATCCTATTTTCAGGTTTTTAAAGGAATCTCCATACCATTTTCCATAGAACAGCAGTGTATAGGCCAGGCGTGGTGGCTCACACCTGTAAACCCAGCACTTTGGGAGGCCAAGGCAGGTGGATCATGAGGTCAAGAGATCAAGACCATCCTGATCAACATGGTGAAATGCCATCTCTACTAAATATACAAAAATTAGCTGGGTGTGGTGGTATGCGCCTGTAGTCCCAGCTACTTGGGAGGTGGAGGCAGGAGAATCACTTGAACCCAGGAGGCAGAGGTTGCAGGGAGCTGAGATCACGCCACTGCACTCCAGGCTGGTGACGGAGTGAGACTGTGTCTCAAAAAAAAAAAAACAGTGTACAAATTTACATTTCCACCAACAGTGCATGAGAGTTCCCTTTTCTCCACATCCTCGCCAACATCTGTTACATTTGTTATTGTGTTCTTTTCCTTTTATTTGACATTTTTTTCTTCACCAATATGGTATCCCACAGATTTTTCATTTTTCCAATAAATGCCATTCTAACAGGTATGAGGCAATATTTCATTGTGGTTTTAATTTGGATCTTCCAGAGGATTAGTGATACTGAACACGTTTTCATATACCTATTGGCCATTTATAGGTCTTCTTTTGAGAAATGTCTATTCAGCTCCTTTGCTTACTGTAATATGGGATTGTTTCCTTGCTGTTGTTCAAGTTCCTTATAACTTTACATATTAACTTCTAATTATAAGTACAGTTTACAAATATTTTCTCCCATTCTGTGCACTGTCTCTTCACTCTGTTGTTTCCTTTGCTGTGGGAAGCTTTTTAGTTTGATGTAATCCCCTCTATTTGCTTTTGTTGCCTGTGCTTTTGGGGTCATTATCAAAAAATCATTGCCTAGACCAATGTCATGGAAGCTTTCTCTTATGTTTTCTTCTAGTAGTTTTACAGTTTCAGGTCTTACATTTTAAGTCCTTAATCCATTTGAGTTGATTTTTTAAGATGGTGAGAGAAATGAGTCTAATTTCATTCTTCTGCAAGTGGATATCCAGTTTTCCCAACACCATTTACTGAAGAGACTGATTGTCCTTTCTCCGTTGCATGTTCCTGGCATCTTTGTCAAAAATCAATTGACCATACCTACATGGATTTGTTTCTGGATTCCCTAGTCTATTCAATTGGTCTACATCTCTGTTTTCATGGCAGATCCATGCTGTTTCACTACAGTTTTGTAGTATATTTTGAAATAAGGCAGTATGATGCCTCCAGCTTATTCTTTTTGCTCACAATTGCTTTGACTATTCAGGGTTTTTTTTGTGGTTCCATATGAATTTTAGGATTATGTGACATTGGCTGGGCATGGTGACTCATGCCTGTAAACCCAGCACTTTGGGAGGCTGGGGCAGGTGGATCATGAGGTCAGGAGTTCAAGACGAACCTGGCCAAGATGGAGAAACCCCGTCTCTACTAAAAATACAAAAATTAGCCGGGCATGGTGGCATGTGCCTGTAATCCCAGGCTAAGGTGGAGAATTGCTTAAACCCAGGAGACAGAGGTTGCAGTGAGCTGAGATTGCACCACTGCACTACAGCCTGGGCGACAAGAGTGAGACTCCATCTCAAAAAAAAAAAAAAAAAGAAGAAAGGAAAAGAAAAGAAAAAAAAGATTATGCCACATCTTTTTTTTTTTTCTTTTTGAGACAGAGTCTCACTCTATTGCCCAGGCTGCAGTACAATGAAACCATCACAGCTTACTGGATCCTCTGTCTCCTGGCTCAGGTGATCTTTCTGCCTTAGGGTCCCAAACAGCTGAGACTATAGGCCCATGTCAAATTAGAAATCAAGACTAAGAAATTCACTTAAAACCAGCTGGGTGCTGTGGCTCACACCTGTAATCCCAGCACTTTGGGAGGCCAAGGTGGACAGAATGCCTGAGCTCAGGAGTTCGAGACTAGCTTGGGCAATACGGTGAAACACTTTCTCTGCTAAAATACAAAAAATTAGCCAAGTGTGGTGGCGTGTGCCTGTAGTTCCAGCTACTCGGGAGGCTGAGGCAAGAGAATTGCTTGAACCCAGGAGATGGAGGCTGCAGTGAGCTGGAAACGCACCACTGCCCTCCAGCCCGAGTGAGCCATCTCCCAGGAAAAAAAAAAAAAGAAAGACAGAAAGAAAGAAAGAAAGAAAGAAAGAAATTCACTTGAAGCCATACGATTACATGGAAATTGAATAACATTTTATTATGTTATTTATGCTCCTGAATAACTATTTTTTTTTTTTTTGAGACGTGGTCTTGCTCTGTTGCCCAGGCTGGAGTGCAGTGGCATCATCTTGGCTCACTGCAACCTCTGCTTCCAGGTTCAAACAATTCTCCTGTCTCAGCCTCCCAAGAAGCTGGAACTATAGGCATTCACCACCATGACCGACTAATTTTTGAATTTTAGTAGAGATGGGGTTTCACCATGTTGGCCAGGCTGGTCTCAAACCTCAGGTGATCCACCTGCCTCAGCCTACCAAAGTGCTGATAATATAAGTGTGAGCCACTGTGCCTGGCCCTGAATGACTTTTGAGTAAATAATGAAATTAAGGCAGAAATCAAGAAGTTCTTTGAAACTAATGAAAACAAAGATGTGTCATACCAGAATCTCTGGGACACAGCTAAGGCATTGTTAAAAGGGATATTTATAGCACTGAATCCCTATATTAAAAAGTTACAAAGACCTCAATTTAACAACATAACATCATAACTAAAAGAACTAGATAACGAAGAGCAAACCAGTCACAAAGCTAGCAGAAGTGAACAAATAACTAGTTTCAGAGCTGAACTGAAGGAGATTGAGACGCTGAAAAACCTTACATCCCTGGGATGTAAGACTGGCTTAACATATGCAAATTAATATAATTCATCACATAAAAATAACTAAAGACAAAAAAATATGATTATCTCAACAGATGCAGAAAAGGCTTTTGATAAAATTCAATACCACTTCATGTTAAAAATTCAATAAAGTATTTAAGGACATCCAAATAAGAAGAGAGGAAGTCAAACTATCCTTGTTTGTAGACGGCATGATCTGATATCCAGAAAACCCCATAGTCTCAGCACAAAAGCTCCTTAAGCTGATAAACAACTTCAGCAAAATCTCAGGATACAAAATCAATGTGAAAAATCACTAACATCCCTATACATCAACAACAGTCAAGCTGAGCACCAAATCAGGAACACAAACCCGTTCACAGTTGCTACACACACACAAATACCTAGGAGTACAGCTAACCAGGGAGGTGAAAGATCTCTACAAGGAGAACTGTAAAACACTGCTCAAAGAAATCAGTGATGACACAAACAAATGGAAAAACATTCCATGCCTATGGATAGGAAGAATTAATATTGTTAAAATGGCCATATTGCCCAAATAAATTTATAGATTCCATGCTATCTTATTGAACTACTATTGACATTCTTCAAAAAACTAGAAAAAAATTTTTTAAATTCATATAGAATCAAAAAAGAGACCAAACAGCCAAGGAAATCCTAAGCAAAAAGAATAAAGCTGGAGGCATCATGCTATCCAGAATCAAAATATATTACAGTGCTACAGTAACCAAAACAGCATGGTACTGGTACAAAAAAAGACACACAAGGCTGGGCACGGTGGCTCATGCCTATAATCCCAGCACTTTGGGAGGCCGAGGCGGGTGGATCATGAGGTCAAGAGATCGAGACCATCCTGGTCAACATAGTGAAACCCTGTCCCTACTAAAAATACAAAAAATTAGCTGGGCATGGTGGCATGTGCCTGTAATCCCAGCTACTCAGGAGGCTGAGGCAGGAGAATTGCCTGAACCCAGGAGGTGGAGGCTGTGGTGAGCCGAGATCATGCCATTGCACTCCAGCCTGGGTAGCAAGAGGGAAACTCCATCTCAAAAAAACAAAAACAAAAACAAAAAAAGACACAAAGATCAATGGAACACAATAGAGAACTCAGAAATAAGGCGACACATCTACAACTATCTGATCTTTGACAAACCAGACAAAAACAGGTAATGAGGAATTCCCCATTCAATAAATGGTGCAGGAGGCCAGGCATGGTGGTTCACACCTGTAATCCCAACTTTGTTGTTGTTTGTTTTTTGTTTTGAGACGAAGTCTTGCTCGCTCGCCCAGGCTGGAGTCCAGAGGCGTGATCTTGGCCTTCACCACCTGAATTCCAACACTTTGGGAAGCCGACGTGGGTGGATCACTTGACGTCAGGAGTTCAAGACCAGCATGACCAATATGGTAAAACCCCATCTCTACTAAAAATACAAAAATTAGCCAGACATGGTAATGGGTGCCTGTGGTCCCAGCTACTCGATAGGCTGAATTGGGAGAATCACCTGAACCCAGAAAGCAGAGGTTGCAGTGAGCTGAGATCATGCCGCTGCAGTGAGCCAAGATCATGCCATTGTGACAGGGCGAGACTTGGTCTAAATAAATAAATAAATAAATAAATAAATAAAGGGTGCTGAGATAATTGGCTAGCCATATGCAGAAGACTGAAAGTGAATCCCTTCCTTACACCATATTGCAAACATTAATTTAAGACGGATTAAAGACTTAAATGTAAAACCTGAAACTACAAAACCCTGGAAGATAACCTAGGCAATACCATTCTGGACAAAGGAATGGGCAAAAATTTCATGATGAAGACACCAAAAGTAATTACAACAAAAGCAAAAATTGACAAATGGGATTTAATCAAAGAGCTCTTACACAGCAAAGGAAACTATCAACAGGGTAAACAGACAACCTACAGAATGGGAGAAAATGTTTGCAAACTATGTATCTGACAAAGGTCTACTATCCAGCATCTATAAGGAACTAAAACAAATTTATAAGAAAAAAACTAAACCACCCCATTAAAGAGTAGGCAAAGAGCTGGGCACTCAGGCATGTAATCCTAGCACTTTGGGAGGCCAAGGCAGGCAGATCACAAGGTCAGGAGTTTGAGATCAGACTGGCCAACATGGTGAAACCCCATATCCGCTAAAAATACAAAAATTAGCTGGACATGGTGGCATGGGCCTGTAACCCCAGCTACCTGAAAGGCTGAGAGGAGCATTGCTTGAACCCGGGAGGTAGTGACTGCAGTGAGCCAAGATCCTGCCACTGCACTCCAGCCTGAGCAACAGAGCAAGACTCCATCTCAGTGGGGAAAGAGGAGTTAAAAAAATAATAGATGATGGCAAGGTTGTGGAGAAAAAAAATGCTTATACGTTGCTGGTGGGAGTGTAAATTAATTCAACTATTGTGGAAGACAGTGTGGCAATTCCTCAAAGACTTAAAACAGAAATACCATTCAACCCAGAAATCCCATTACTGAGTATATACATCCAAAGGAATATAAATCATTCTATTATAAAGACATATGCACACATATGTTCACTGCAGCACTATTCACAACAGCAAAGACATGGAATCAACCAAAATGTCCATCAAAAGTAGACTGGATAAAGAAAATGTGGTACATATACACTACACAATAGCATGCCACCATAAAAAAACAACAAGATCATGTCCTTTGCAGGAATACAGGTGGAGCTGGAGGCCACGCTCTTTAGCAAACTAATGCAGAAACAGAAAAACAAATATCACATATTCCAAATATCACATGATAAGAACACATGGACACACAGAAGGGAACGACACACACTGTTGCCTATTGGAGAGTGGAGAATGGGAGCAGGGAGAGGATCTGGAAAAATAACTAATGAGCACTAGGCTTAATACCTGGGTGACAAATTAATCTGCACAACAAACTTCCATGATACAAGTTTACCTACATAACAAACCTTGCATATAGATCTCTGAACATAAAAGTTAAATAAAAAAACACACAGAATAACATTTTTATCCCATACATCTAAATTCGTTTTTCCAAAAGTTAAAAAAAAAATTGATAATAGAAACACAAGTTGAGAATATAATATTTACTCCACTTATGGGGAGAAACAATTTTACAACTCCAGAATATAAGAAAATTACAGGCCAGAGCCAGGCACAGGGTCTCACACCTGTAATCCTAACACTCTGGGAGGCCAAGGTGAATGAATCACTTGAGACCAGGAGTTCAAGACCAACCTAGGCAAATGACAAAATCCCATCTCTACAAAAACTTTAAAAAAATTAGCCTGGTGTGGTGGCCCGTGCCTGTAGCCCCAGCTACCCAGGAGGCTGAGGTATAAGGATCACCTACCTGAGCCTGGAGAGGCAGAGGTTGCAGTGAGCTGTAGCCACACCACTGCACTCCAGCCTGGGTGACAGAGTGAGCCTGCGTTTCAAAAAAAAGAAAAAAGAAAGAAAGAAAGAAATTACAGTCTGGCCATGGTGGCTCATGCCTGTAATCCAAGCACTTTGGGAGGCCCAGGCATGAAGATCGCTTAAGCCTAGGAGTTCGAGGCCACTCTACGCAACATGGCAAAATCCCATCTCTACAAGAAATACAAAAATTAGCCAGGCGTGGCAGTGTGCCTGTAGTCCCAGCTACTCAGCAGGCTGAGATGGGAAGACTGCTTGAGCCCAGGAGGTTGCAATAAGCCGTGACTGCACCACTGTACTCCAGCCTGGGCAACAGAGTGAGAGCCTGTCTTAAATAAACACATAAATACATAAAAATTTAAAAAAAAACAACCTAGATCAGTGCCTCGGTAATAAAAAGAATAATCAACTGGTAACAACTACTCTTATTTCACCTTCCAAGTCCACCACTTCCAAATATAAATATACCTTCTCCTACCCTTTATTTCTTCATGTTTCCTCTTCAAAGTTGACTGCTTCATGAGCTTTTCATTCTATTTCCTCCTAACACTTCTTCATTATCTACATTTCGTCCGTGCAGATCTCCAATATCTGCTGGCTGCTTTCCCTTTCCCTTCAAACATGACAAACCTCTCTCATCCTTAAAATAAAAACAAAACAAAACACTCTAAATATCTCCTCTATTTTTCGCCTTGGATTGTTTAAAAAAGGGGGGGAGGGGAAAGAAAGAAAAGAAAACAAAACAAAAAAAAGTAAAGAATATTTTTTGTTTTTTTGAGATGGAGTCTCACTCTGTCACCCAGGCTGGAGTGCAATGGCATGATCTCAGCTCATTACAACCTCTGCCTCCTGGGTTCAAACAATTCTCCTACCTCAGCCTCCTGAGTAGCTGGGATTACAGGTGCTTGCCACCACACCTGGTTTTTTTTGGGGGGGTCAGAAGTTCAAAATCAGCCTGGCCAACACAGCCTGGCCGTAGAGATAGCCAAACCCATCTATACTAAAAATATTTAAAAAAAAAATTGTATGTGTATTTTTACAAATTCTGCAGAGTGTAGCGGTGAATGCCTGTAATCCCAGCTACTCAGGAAGCTGAGGCAGGAGAATCACTTGTACCTGGGAGGCAGAGGTTGCAGTGATCCCAGATCGCGCCACTGCACTCCAGCCTGGGTGATAGTGAGTTCACATCTCAAAAAATTAAAAATAAAAATAAAAAGCTTTGTGCTTAACAATTCCCTAATCATAAAGCCTAAAATGCTTCAGCAAAGCATTTTAAATCCTTCTTTGCAACCAGATCATCAACTTTTCCCTTTACCAACCACTGTACTCTTCAACTACTCAATCCAAGGGTCTAGGAACCCCTAAATAGCCCCTAATTTTCTAAAATAGCATGCAAATGTTTGTTTATGCATAGTTTTAAGGAATGAACACCACTGTTTTTCTCAAATTTTCTAGAGGGTGCTGTATGAATAAAAAAATGTTAAAGACCAACTGCAATATACTCTTAGCCATACCAGACTATTCATTCTTCCCTAGACACACATCACCTTACATTTTTGTAACAGGTAACGTTATTCCCTTTACCCGGAGTAACCTTGACAGTAACTGGACTACCTGAATTTCTGTTCATGACTCAACACCAAACTCCAAAATCACATTCTCTGTAATGCCTTCCATCACTGATTACCAAAACAAAATCTTTCAGTCATCACGTGTTTTATAACACAGCTCTATTTAAACACTCACCACATTGTGGATTAACATAGTAAGCTTTTGAAGGCAGAGGCTATACACCTGCACATCCTTGTATCACCAGAACATAAACCAGATGCTAGAATGCAACCAGATGCAAAACAAAAATATCTGTTGAAAAAAGAACGACTTTGGTTCTGGTATTCTCCAAAACTGCACCTGTCCACTTGTTATTCCTTCACTTATTTGGCAAGCATTTATAAACTTCCAATGAAATGCCTGGAGCTATGCACTAAGCAGCAAGAATATAGACTAAGATCATATACCTGTCATTAAGACAATTAACTGTGAGCCGGGCACTGTGGTACCCCTACAGGTCCAGCTACTTGGAGGGCTGAGGTGAGATCGCTTTAACCCAGGAGTTCACATTTAGCCTGGGCAATATAGCAAGACCTTGTCTCTTAAAAAAGGAAAAATGATAGCTAACTGTGACAACATAAAACAAATAATAGTCTTATTTGTTAAATGCTATGAAAAAGGTGTACATAGCTGGGTGTGGTGGCTCATGCTTCTAATCCCAACACTTTGGGAGGCTGAGACAGGCAGATCATGAGGTCAGGAGTTTGAGACCAACCTGGTAAACATAGTGAAATACTAAAAATACGAAAAGGTTAGTTGGGCATGGTGGTGCACATCTGTAGTCGAAGCTACTAGGGAGGCTGAGGCAGAAGAATTGCTTGAACTCGGGAGGCAAAGGTTGCAGTGTGCCAAGATCAGGCCACTGCACTCCAGCCTGGGTAACAGAGCAAGACTCCATCTCAAAAAAAAGAAAAAAAGGCATCTGGGGTGGTGGCTCACGCCTGTAATCCCAGCACTTTGGAAGGCCAAGGTGGGCGCATCATGAGGTCAGGAGTTTGAGACCAGCCTGGCCAATATGGCAAAACCCCACCTCTACTAAAATACAAAAATTAGCCAAGTGTGGTGGTGCTTACCTGTAATCTCAGCTACTCAGCAGGCTGAGGCAGGAGAATCACTTGAACCTAGGAGATGGAGGTTGCAGTAAGCCAAGATCCCAACATTGCACTACAGCCTGGGCAACAGAGCGAGACTCTATCTCAAAAAAAAAAAAAAAAAAAAAATGTTGGGCATGGTGGCTCGCGCCTATAATCCTAGCACTCTGGGAGGCCAAGGTGGGCAGATCACCCAAGGTCAGACATTCAGGACTATCCTGGCCAACATGGCAAAACTCTGTCTCTACTAAAAATACAAAAATTAGCTGGGCATGGTGGACGCCTGTAATCCCAGCTGCTCAGGAGACAGAGGCTGGAGAATTGCTTGAATCCAGGAGGTGGAGGCTGCAGTGAGCTGAGATCACGCCATTGCATTCTGGCCCAGGTGACAAGAGCGAAACTCCATCTCAAAAAAAAAGAAAGAAAAAAGGAAAAAGAAAAAGGTTTACACAGGCCCAGTGCAGTTGCTCATGCCTGTAATCCCAGCACTTTGGGAGGCCAAGGTGGGAGGATCACCTGAGCTCAGTAGTTTGAGACCGGCCTGTGCAACATAATGAGACTTTATCTCTACTTAAAAACAAACAAACAACAACAACAAAAAATTAGCCAGGCATGGTGGTGCACGCCTGTAGTCCCAGCTACTCAGGGGGCTGAGGTGGGAGGATTGCTTGAACCTGGAAAGTCAAGGCTGCAGTAAGCCCTGATCATGCCACTGGACTCTGGCCTGGGTGACACAGTGAGACTCTGTCTCAATTTTTTTTGGTTTTTTTGAGAGGTCTCACTCTGTCATCCAGGCTGGAGTACAGTGGCACAATCTTGGCTCATTGCAACCTCTACCTCCTGGGTTCAAGTGATTCTCTTGCCTCAGCCTCCAAATAGCTGGGACCATAGGTGTGAAAAAAAGAAAAGAAAAAGGTCTACATAATTTGATTATGGTACCCCTGTGAAGACATGACTAAAGTCTGTGAAAGTTTTACAGCAGGATATTAGACCTCCCTCAGAATAAAGAATCCACCCATTCACTTCTGTCTTTCCTATTTGATTTTACTTATTTACTTATTTTTTGAAACAGGGTCTCCAGCTCTGTCACCCAAACTGTAATGTGGTGGCACAATCATAGCTCAGTGCAGCCTCAAACCACAGGGCTCAAGTGATCCTCCTATCTCAGCCTCCTGAGTAACTGGGACTACAGGTGGCCCCCACCATGCCTGGCTGATTAAAAAAATTTTTTTTTTGTAGAGACAAAGTCTTGCTATGTTGCCCCAGCTGGTCTGCAACTCCTGGCACAAAGTGATCCTCCTGCCTTGGCCTCCTGAAGCACTGGAATTATAGGCATGAACCACTGTGCCCAGCCTCTCTCCTCTTTCCTTATAATAACCTTCTTCCAATGCTCCTTGTCTTCTTTTCTTTTCTTTTTTTTCTTTGAGATGGAATCTTGCTCTGTCACCCAGGCTGGAGTATAGTGGCATGGATCTCTGCTCACTGCAAGCTCTCCCTCATGGGTCCAAGCAATTCTCATGCATCTGCCTCCCAAGTCCCTAGGACTACAGGCACTGGCCACCACTCCCAGCGAATTGTTTGTATTTTTAGTAGAGATGGGGTTTCACCATGTCTTGAACTCCTGGCCTCAAGTAATCTGCCCACCTTGGCCTCCTAAAGTGCTGGCCAGGCCTCTTCTAATAGTAGTAAACATAACTTACTATAGGAATTTGAAGCATATAATACATCCAAATACTTATCCTACTCCCTCTTGGAAACAATCCACAAGTTAGGAAGAGCAGGAATCAATTATATCCACATGAAAGATGAGAAAACTAAAGCTCAAATAGGTTGAGTTGCTCAAGATGGCAGTTAATATGAGGGGATTTTATTTATTTAGTGCTTATTTACTGTTAGACTCCTTTCTCTTCCCAGCCAATCCTAATCAGTAGGTAAACCACAAGAGGGAAAATGCTTTTCACTACTTTGTCCTCAGTGTCTACAACAGTACCTAGAATATAACAACAGCCTTTCAGTATTTGTTGACAAAACGAACAGACGGATTTGGAAATGAAGTAAACCAACAGCAAAAGCACAAGGAAAAAAGTTCTTTCCCATTATAATGGAATAATAAAAGAGAGATTTCAAACAGGCTTCTACCAGTTAGAAAGACTAGACTACATAATTGTATTGACTCAATTCCATTGGCATGTTACACATTTTACCTAATAAGTAAAGGAGGTGAAGTAGGTTTCTGTTTCTGATGTCACATTCATGGCATGTACTGACATAAATCCAAGACTTAACTGTAGGTTTGAAACTGATTACAAGTTTTTATTAAAAGCAGAAACTAGAGAAAGGGTTCTCTTGAGTCCTGATGGTCTAACTTAAAAAGTAAGGTATCTTAACTTCAGTTGTCTTCAATGTTAGTTTCAGCAGCAACAGCTACTGTATTTATGTTCTCCAACATATTTAATAAACCTTATAGCAAAGATTAGTGGAAACCAAAACTAAGTAACTCACCACCCTTTGAGCTTTGGATAAAACTGCCATTCTGGGCCGGGCGTGGTGGCTCAAGCCTGTAATCCCAGCACTTTGGGAGGCCAAGGCGGGTGGATCACGAGGTCAAGAGATCGAGACCATCCTGGTCAACATGGTGAAATCCCGTCTCTACTAAAAATACAAAACACTAGATGGGCATGGTGGCGCATGCCTGTAATGCCAGCTACTCAGGAGGCTGAGGCAGGAGAATTGCGTGAACCCAGGAGGCGGAGGTTGCGGTGAGCCGAGATCGCGCCATTGCACTCCAGCCTGGGTAACAAGAGCGAAACTCCATCTCAAAAAAAAAAAAAAACTGCCATTCTGCCAAGGCACAAGGTAATCACACCATATCAGAAGACAAAGTAATGGGACCAATGTTCAACATAATTTATGGGAAAGATTCATTGTTTCTAGTTCCACAAATTCCAGTTCCTTGTAAATCAATTTGCCTTAATTGGAAAATATTTTCCACTTTCTCCAATATTTAGATTTCAGCAAATTATAGCTGCTGCTAGTGGTAAGATGAGTAGCTGTAGTAAGTGTGAGGTAAAGAGGACTAGACTTAAAGTACAGTTTATTCCGCTATTTCCTATCTGGGTTAACTATAACCCTAGGAAGTCACTTAAGATTTTAGAGGCTAGGCTTTATCAGCTGTAAAATGAGAGTAACAACCATTTCACAGAACTGTAGTGAGGATTAAATGACATAATGTGTATTAACTTGTTTAAAAAATTATAGTGGGAGGCCAGGCATGGTGGCTCATGCCTATAATCCCAGCACTTTGGGAGGGTGAGGTGAGAGGGTCGCCTGAGCCCAGGAATTTGAGACCAACATGGGCAACATGCTGAGACCTCTCTCTATAAAAATTATAAAATGAAACTATGGGCCAGGCACAATGGCTCATAATCCCAGCACTTTGGGAGGCCAACGTGGGCGGATCATCTGAGGTCAGGAGTTCACGACCAGCCTGGCCAACATGGTGAAACCTCATGTCTACTAAAAATACAAAATTAGCCAGGTGTGGTGGCGTGCACCTGTAATCCCAGCTATTTGGGAGGCTGAGGCAGGAGAATCACTTAAACCTGGGAGGCAAAGGTTACAGTAAGTCAAGATCATGCCATGGCACTCCAGCCTGGACAAAAAGCGAAACTCTGTCTCAAAAAAAAAAAACCTATGTTTAAAACAAACAAACCAACAATATATATATGCCAGACATAGTGGCTCACACCTATAATCCCAGCACTCTGGGAGGCTGAGGCAGGAAGACTGCTTGAGTCCAGGATTTCAAGACCAGCCTGGGCAACATAGGGAGATCTTGTGTCCACAAAATAATTTAAAAATTAGCCAGGTGCGGCAAGGCGTGGTGGCTCACACCTGTAATAATCCTAGCTACTCAGGAGGCTGAGGCAGGAGAATCACTTGAGCCCAGGAGGCAGAGGATGCAGAGAGCAGAGATTATGCCACTGTACTCCAGCCTGGGTGACAGAGCAAGACTCTGTCTAGAAAAAAAAAATTAGCCAGGTGTGGTAGTGTGCACCTGCTGTCCCAGGTCCTCAGAAAGCTGAAATGGGAGGATAACTTGAGTCTGGGAGGTTGAGGCTACAGTGAGCCACGATCATAGCACTGTACTCCAGCCCAGGGGACAGAACAAGACCTTGTCTCAAACAACAGTAATAATCATAATCATAAAAATAAATAATATTGCTGGGCGCGGTGGCTCAAGCCTGTAATCCCAGCACTTTGGGAGGCCAAAGCGGGTGGATCACGTGGTCGAGAGATCAAGACCATCCTGGTCAACATGGTGAAACCCTGTCTCTACTAAAAAAATACAAAAAATTAGCTGGGCATGGTGGCACGTGCCTGTAATCCCAGCTACGCAGGAGGCTGAGGCAGGAGAATTGCCTGAACCCAGGAGGCGGAGGTTGCGGTGAGCCGAGATCGCGCCATTGCACTCCAGCCTGGGTAACAAGAGCGAAACTCCGTCTCAAAAAAAAAATAAATAAAAATATATTGAGAAAATTGTCATGTTTGAACAATTAAGTAACAGTCAATAGCAACTGCTATTTCTTAGTTTATTATTAAAACTAGAGCAATTCTGTGGATGCTTCTTCAAACCATAGCCAGGAAAACACAAAAGACCCTCACTCACTGCTGGATTAAAAACTGAAGAACAACAACAACTGCATTAAGGATCTACCATCCCTATACAAGAATACTAATACAATCTAGGATACTCAAGAGTAAGTCATTTCTATTATGAGATATCAAACAAAGTAATAAAGTGTGAAGGGCTTTATTTGCCTACTTGGCTAGGGCAGGAATTAACCTATCTAATTTCAATAACCTTCCCTGATTCACGTAAAGGAGTCCTGGCTGTCCTCATCCCAGAGGCTTGAAATACCAATTAATCTATTTTCTGTTTATTTATTTATTTTTTTTGAGACAGAGTTTCACTCTTGTTACCCAGGCTGGAGCGCAATGGCGCGATCTCGGCTCACCGCAACCTCCGCCTCCTGGGTTCAGGCAATTCTCCTGCCTCAGCCTCCTGAGTAGCTGGGATTACAGGCACACGCCACCATACCCAGCTAATTTTTTGTATTTTTAGTAGAGACGGGGTTTCACCATGTTGACCAGGATGGTCTCGATCTCTTGACCTCATGATCCACCTGCCTCAGCCTCCCAAAGTGCTGGGATTACGGGCTTGAGCCACCGCGCCCGGCCAATTAATCTATTTTCAAAAGGGTTATTTGCAATGACTTTCTTTAGAATTCTTTACTGGCCGGGCACAATGGTTCATCCCTGTAATCCCAGCACTTTGGGAGACAGAGGCAGGCGGATCACTTGAGGTCAGGAGTTTGAGACCAGCCTGGCCAACACAGTGAAACATCGTCTCTGTAAGAAAAAAAAAAAAATTAGCCAGGCATGGTAGTGCATGCCTGTAACCACAGCTACTTAGGAGGCTGAGGAAGGAGAATCGCTTGAAACCAAGAGGCAGAGGTTGCAGTGAGCCAAGATCACACCACTGCACTCCAGCCTGAGCAACAGAGCAAGACTCTATTTCAAAAAACAAAAATAGAATTATCTTTGTACTTTTTCCTTTCCTGAAACTTTATTTCTTCTAACATGAAAAAACAATAATAGAATTATCTATCTTAAGGTTTAATACCAGCACTTTAGGAGGCCAAGACAGGAGTATCACTTGAGTCTAGGAGTCCAAGACCAGCCTGGGCAACACAGTAGGACCCCAATCACTTTGAAATTAAAAAAAAAAATTTTTTTTAATTAGCTGGGCTGGTGGCCTGTGTCTGTAGTCCCAGCTACCCTGGAGGCTGCAGCTTGAGCCCAGGAGGTGGTCGAGGCTGCAGGAAGCAGTGCTCACCTCTCTGCACTCCAGCCTGGGGAACCCAGCGAGACTCTATTTCAAAAAATAAATACAGGCCAGGCATCATGGTTCATGCCTGCAATCCTAGCACTTTGGGAAGCCAAAGCAGGCAGATCACCTGAGGTCAGGAGTTTGAGACCAGCCTGGGCAACACGGTGAAACCCTGTCTCTACTAAAAATACAAAATTAGTCAGGCATGGTGGCACATGCCTGTGGCCTCAGCTACTTGGGAGACTGAGGCAGGAAAATGGATTGAACCGGGAGGTGGAGGTTGCAGTGAGCTGATATGCCACTGCACACCAGAATGGGAAACAAGGGTGAAACTCCATCTTAAAAAATAAAATAAACAAAAATAAATACATAAAAATCGGCCAACTGCAGTGACTCACACCTGTAATCCCAGCATTTTGGGAGACTGAGGTGGGTGGATCACCTGAGGTTAGGAGTTCAAGACCAGCCTGGCCAACATGGTGAAACCTCTTCTCTACTAAAGATACAAAAGCCAGGCACGGTGGCTCAAGCCTGTAATCCCAGCACTTTGGGAGGCCGAGGCGGGTGGATCACGAGGTCAAGAGATCGAGACCATCCTGGTCAACATGGTGAAACCCCGTCTCTACTAAAAATACGAAACATCAGCTGGGCATGGTGGCGCGTGCCTGTAATCCCAGCTACTCAGGAGGCTGAGGCAGGAGAATTGCCTGAACCCAGGAGGCGGAGGTTGCGGTGAGCTGAGATCACGTCATTGCACTCCAGCCTGGGTAACAAGAGTGAAACTCTGTCTCAAAAAAAAAAAAAAAAAAAAAAAAAAAGATACAAAAATAAGCTGGGTGTGGTGGCACACACCTGCAATCCCATCTACTCAGACAGGAGCATTGCTTCAACCTGGGAGGCAGAAGTTGCAGTGAGCCAATACTGTATACCATTGCACTCCAGTCTGGGCAACAGAGTGAGACTTTGTCTCAAAATAAATAAATGAATTAATTAATTAATTAAATTAGATAGTCGGGCATAGTGGCTTAGGGCTCTAAATCGCAGGCACCTGAGAGCCTAGGGCAGGAGGATAGCTTAAGCCAAGAAGTTCGAGCCTGCAGTGAGCTAGGAGCTCTCCACTGTACTCAAGCTTCAGCGACCAAGCAAGACTCCGTCTCTTAAATGAAACAAGCAAACTTTACCTTAAGCTGATTATATCAATGCAGTTTTCCAACAGGAGGACATACACAAAGTTACCCCTATCTAGCCAATTTGATCAAATCCACAGTCCACGCAACTCTGCGGTTTGCAGTAAGAATCTACCACATCTCGCCGGGCGCGGTGGCTCAAGCCTGTAATCCCAGCACTTTGGGAGGCCGAGGCGGGTGGATCACGAGGTCAAGGGATCAAGACCATCCTGCTCAACATGGTGAAACCCCATCTCTACTAAAAATACAAAAAATTAGCTGGGCATGGTGGTTCGTGCCTGTAATCCCAACTACTCAGGAGGCTGAGGCAGGAGAATTGCCTGAACCCAGGAGGCGGAGGTTGCGGTGAGCCGAAATCGCGCCATTGCACTCCAGCCTGGGTAACAAGAGCAAAACTCCGTCCCAAAAAAAAAAAAAAAAAAAAAAAAAAATCTACTACATCTCATCCCCTGGATTCATTCCTTTTTTTTTTTCTTTTAGACAGAGTCCCGCTGTGTTGCCCAGGCTGGTCGCGAAATTCTGGTCTCTAGCGATTCTCCTGCCCCAGCCTCCAGAGTAGTTGGGATTAGAGGCGCGCGCCACCACGCCCAAAATTCATTCCTTTAATTTTGCGAAAAATTAAGTGCCTTCTACAAGCCAATGGGTTTCTGGTTCCTCTATAAAGCAAATTCTTCCACTGAAGGATTTTTCCTTCCAGTTTTTGTTTTAAAAAGGAAAATAAAAGGATGAGGTTGGAGGGAGCAAGGGGAGCTGAGTGGTGGAATGAAGCACTGACTTTTTTTTTTTTTGCAAGCAATCAGTGATGCTCTGTAAGTCACTCTCCTCCGAGATTCGGGAGGTGCATGAACTGCCATTCCACCATTCACCACTGGTTCTTTGGTCCACTGATCACAGATGTGAGCTGTACAGACATCGTAGCAAATTCGATCCCTTCCCGGTTTCCTGGAGAGGGTAGGGGAGAGGGGTCGCTTTTCCTTAAACTCATCCCTCCACCAAGAAAAACGTCTGGAGTTTCGTGCCCTGAAGCCGCCCGGGCGGACGTTTAAAAGTTAAAGAATAACCAAGTTTCTACAGAAACTCCGCCTGGCGCCGAAGCCCCCGTTCTGCCCAGCCGGGGTGCAGAGGTCTGAGGCAGGACGGTTTTGAAAAATGGACTTTGACCCGATCCGGTTACTGTAACCGGATCCCCAGGGAGCAGTCCCCGCCGGGGACGGGCCGAGCAGGCCCCCCAGTGGCGGAGACCCCAAGCACGGGCACAAAGGGGGCGCAACGCAGCCCAGACAAAAGGGCCCAGCCAAGTCTCGGGGGGCGGAGAGGGCGAGCCGGCGCGGGCCCTGCCACCGACGGAGAAGCCCGGGCTGGACCGTTGTGGGAGGGCCGAAGAGGGAGGCGGCGGCCCCGCCCCGCCCTGGCCCGGAGCGTCGGCGACCCGGGCCGTTACTCTCTGCCCGCATCAGGACCCCCTCTCAGAGCCAAAAGCGGGGCCGCAGGCTGAGGGGCGCCCGCAGCCCGACCCTGCGTACGTCCTGCTCACTTTCCCTTGCTCGCTGAACTCACCGAGGTCTCCGCCGCCGCCTCCGCAGCCTCCACAGCAGCCTCTCCCGGAAATCCTACCTGGCCCGTTGGCCGCCAGGCAGCAGCCGGAGCCTTCGGCCCCCGGGGAGGGGGAAATAGGGAACGGGCTTGACAGTGTGGGGTAGGACGTGCGCCGCGGAGGCTCACGGGACTTGTAGTCCCCAGCAGGGACCCGTTGCGCGGTGAGCTGAACAAAATGGCGGGAAGTTTGCGTCCTTTCTCTCCGGTCCGTCGTCCTACTTACGGCTGCTCTGGGCATGCGCTGACCTCTGCCCGCACCTGGTGTGTGCAAGAACTTGGGCACCCTTCCTGGTACTAAGGGAGGCAAAGGTCTCTGGGCTTGGGAGGATAGGATTCAATACAGGGCTCCAGGCAGTACCCAAAAAAGGAACTGATACAAGAGTATTGTTTGAGAAAACTGTGTCCCTGACTGGCCAAATTTCAATCATAATCACCCCCAAAGAAAAACTATTTATTGACCAATTTGAAGTGCAAAAAAACGTAGTAAGCAAGTTATCTACCCTCAGTGTTGTGCGTAAGAAGCCCAAGAATCATTCTGGACACGTCCTTCAAGTGATTTAAGTCCAGTCATCCCACATCCCCAATATTTTAATTCCTTTCTATGTCTTTCACTACCATCACCTAGTGAAAGCCACCATCATTTCTCTCCAAGTCTCAGTAGTTTCAGGCCGCTAGGCTGTCACCCTCCGAAAACCTTTAGCTGGGCATGGTGGCACATACCTGTAATCCCTGCTAGTCGGGAGGCTGAGGCAGGAGAATCGCTTGAACCTGGTAGGCTGAGGGTGCAGTGAGCTGAGATCACGCCATTGCACTCCAGCCTGAGCAAGAGGAAGACTCTGTCTCAAAACAAACAAACAAATATATATATATATATTTACACACATATATAATATATATACAAAAATTAGCCAGGGCTTAGTGTTGTACACCTGTAGTCCCAGCTACTTGGGAGGCTGAGGTAAGAGGATCATTTGAGCCTGGGATGTCGAGATTGCAGTGAGCTGAGATCGCCCCAGTGCACTCCAGCCTGGGCAACAGAGCCAGACCCTGTCGCAATAGAAAAAGAAAAATGAAGGAAAAAAAATTGGCCGGGTGCAGTGGCTCATGCCTGTCATCGAAGCACTTTGGGAGGCCAAGGTGGGAGGATCCCTTGAGCCCAGGAGTTTGAGACCAGCCTGCCAGCCTGGGCAACCGAATGAGATCCCATCTCTACAAAAACAATTTTAAAAATGAGCTGGGCATGGTGGAACGTGCCTGTAGTCCCAGCCACTCAGGGGGCTGAGATGGGAGGATTATTTGAGCCAAGGAGGTCCAGACTGCAGTGAGCTAGGGTGGTACCACTGCACTCCAGCCTGGGTGACAGAGGGAGACCTTGTCTCAAGAATTTTTTTTAAATATAAAATTTTTTTTTGCCAGGCACGGTGGCTCACACATGTAATCCCAGCACTTTGGGAGGTTGAGGCAGGTGGGTCACCTGAGGTTAGGAGTTCACACCAACCTGACCAACATGGTGAAACCCCATCTCTATTAAAAATACAAAAATTTGTTGGGCATAGTGGCCCATGCCTGTAATCCCAGCTACTCAGGAGGCTGAGGCAGGAGAATCGCTTGAACCCAAGAGGCAGAGGTTGCAGTGAGCTCAGATCACGCCATTGCACTCCAGCCTTGGTGACAAGAGGGAAACTCAGTCTCAAAAATAAAATTAAATTAAAATTAAAAATATATTTTTTAAATTAATAGGCTAGACATGATAACTCATGCCTGTAATCCCAGCACTCTGGAAAGCAAAGGGTGGAGGACTGGTTGAGACCATGAGTTCAAGACCAGCCTGGGCAAAATAGTGAGACTCCATCTCTGAAATATAAACAAACAAAAAAATTTAAAAAAAAAATGTGCTGGGCTTGGTGGCTCATGTCTAATCCCAGCACTTTGGGAGGCTGAGGCAGGTGGATTACAAGGTTAGGTGTTGGAGACCAGCCTGGCCAACACAGTGAAACCTCGTCTCTACTAAAAATACAAAATTAGCCGGATGTGGTGGCACACACCTGTAGTCCCAGCTACTCGGGAGGCTGACACAAGAGAATCGCTTGAATCTGGGAGGCGGAGGTGACAGTGAGCTGAGCCCACGCCACTGCACTCCAGCCTGGGTAACATGACAGAGTGAGACTCTATCTTAAAAAAAAAAAAAAAAAAGGAAAGAAAAAAGAAAAGACAAAAATTTAATAAATGGTATGTTATCAAAATTTCAAACTTTACTCGTCTGTTTAAAAAAAATGAGAACTGGCCGGGCGCAGTGGCTCATGCCTGTAATCCTAACACTTTGGGAGGACAAGGTGGGCGGATCACCTGAGGTGAAGAGTTCAGGACCAACCTGACCAACATGGAGAAACCCTCATCTCTACTAAAAATACAAACATTGGCCGGGCGTGGTGGCGCATGCCTGTAATCCCAGCCACTCGGGAGGCTGAGGCAGGAGAATTGCTTGAACCTGGGAGTTGGAGGTTGCAGTGAACCAAGATCCTGCCATTGCACTCCAGCCTGGGCAACAAGAGCAACACTTCATCTCAAAAAAAAAAAAAAAAAAAAAAGAAAGAAAGAAAGTAAGTAAGTAAATGAAGACAAGCCAGTGGCCAGCAGCCGGGAGCAAATGACTCATGCCTGTAATCCTAGCATTTTCAGAGGCCAAGGTAGGTGGATTAGCTGACGTCAGGAGTTCGCGGGAGTTCGAGCCAACCTGGCCAACATGGTGAAACCCCGTCTCTACTAAAAATACAAAAAAAAAAAAAAAATTAGCTGGGTGTGGGGTGCATGCCTGTAATCCCAGCTACTTGGGAGCCTGAGGCAGGAGAATCACTTGAATCTGGGAAGTGGAGGTTGCACTGAGCGGAGATCACGCCATTGCACTCCAGCCCGGGCAACAAGAGCAAAACTCTGTCTCAAAAAAAATCAAAATAAAAAAAGAAAGAAAAAGAAAATGAAGACAAGCCACAGATCAGAGTAAAATTTTTGCAGAGCATATAACCAATATCTGGAAATATACAAAGAGTTATTTCAACTCAACAAGAAGACAACCCAATTTAAAAAAAGATTAGTGTACATAATTTACCAAAGAAGAGAAACTAAACAGATGGCAAATAACATGAAAGATGTTAGGGGGAATAAAAAGGAAACACAATGAGATCATACTACACGCCACTGGAATGGCTAAAAGGACTGGCAATACCAAGTATTAGAACGAATGTAGAGCAATGAGAATTCTCATACACTGATGGTAGCATTTTAAAATGATAAAACCACTTTGGAAACTGGTTCGACAGGTTTTTTCTTTCTTTTTTTTTGTATCCTGATTGTGGTTATGGTTTCAAGGGTGTATGGTTATGGTTTCAAGTGTGTATAAATATATCAAAACTCATCAGGGCGGGGCACAGTGGCTCATGCCTGTAATCCCAGAACTTTGGGAGGCCCAGGCAGGTGGATCGCTTGAGCTCACTAGTTCAAGACCAGCCTGACAATATGGCAAAACCCTATCTCTACAAAAAAATACAAAAATTAGTCAGGTATGGTGATGGGCACCTGTAGTCCCAGCTACTTGGGAGACTTAGTTGGGAAGATGACTTGAGCCTGGGAGGTGGAGGTTGCTATGAGTTGAGATCATGCCACTACCTACCAGCTTGGGCAACAGACCAAGACCCTGTCTCAAAAAGAAAGTGTGGTTTATTGCTTATCAATTATACTTCACTAAATCTGAAAAATAATATAGTAGAAAAAGTGTTTAAAAGAAAGAAAATTCTTCAATGGCTTTCCAGTACCCTCAGGAAAAACAAAGAAAATTATTTTGCCACAGAAACACTATTGTAGGCTGGGTGCAGTGGCTCATGCCTGTAATCCCATCACTTTGGGAGGCTGAGGCAGGTGGATCACCTGAGGTCAGGAGTTCAAAACCAGCCTGACCAACATGGTGAAACCTCATCTCTACTAAAAATACAAAAATTAGCTTGGTGTTGTGGCAGGTGCCTGTAATTACAGTTAATCAGGAGGCTGAGGCAGGAGAATTGCTTGAACCTGGGAGCCAGAGGTTGCAGTGAACTGAGATCTCACACCACTTATTTCTCAAAAACAAACAAACAAAAAAACTGAAACTCAATTGTAGAGTTTTAATATCATTAATGGTTTCAGGGAAGAGGACTAATTGATGGTAACTTGAAATCCTAGGTAATAATAACAGTGGGAACAGTAGTAGCAGTAATAGTAGCATAAAAATAAAATAATAAAACTGATATTTTCTCTTGAATACCTACGATATTTCAGATATTTTACATATAACTTAATTAAGATTCCATCCAGAGGCCAGGCACAGTGGCTCATGCCTCCAGTGCTGGAACTAGTCTGAGCACTGTGGGAGGCCAAGGCAGGTGGATCACAAGGTTAGGAGTTCAAAACCAGCCTGGCAAAGATGGTGAAACTCCCTTCTCTACTAAAAATACAAAAAAAAATTAGCCAGGCGTGATGGCAGGTACCTGTAATGCCATCTACTCAGGAGGCTGAGGCAGAGAATTGCTTGAACCCAGGAGACAGAGGTTGCAGTGAGCTGAGATTGTGTCACTGAGCTCCAGCCTGGGTGACAGAATGACTCCATCTCAAAAAAAAAAAAAAAAAAAAAATACATCCAGAGGCTGGGCTTGGTTGCTCACCAGCACTTTGGGAGGCTGAGGCCTGTGGATCACCTGAGGTAAGGAGTTCGAGACCAGCCTGGCCCACATGGTGAAACCCCATCTCTACTTTAAAAAAAAAAAAAAAAATTGCTGGGCATGGTGGCAGGCCCCAGTAATCCCAGCTACTTTGGAGGCTGAGATAATTGCTTGAACCCAGAAGGCAGAGGTTGCAGTGAGCCATGATCGCGCCATTGCACTCCAGCCTGGGCAACAAGAGGGAAACTCCATTTCAGAAAAAAAAAAAAAAAAAAAAAAAAAAAGGCCGGGCACAGTGGCTCAGGCCTGTAATCCCAGCACTTTGGGAGGCCAAGGTGGGCGGATCACCTCAGGTCAGGAGTTCAAGATCAGCCTGACCAACATGGAGAAACCTTGTCTCTACTGAAAATACGAAATTAGCCAGGTGTGGTGGTGCATGCCTGTAATCCCAGCTACTCGTGGGGTTGAGGCAGGAGAATTGCTTGAACCCGGGAGGCAGAGGTTGTAGTGAGCCAAGATCACACCACTGCACTCCAACCTGGGCAACAAGAGCAAAATTCCTTCTCAAAAAAAAAAAAGAAAGAAAAAGAAAAGATTCCATCCAGAAAGTAGAACCTAAGACAGGTGTTAGTTGCAGGTAATTTACTTAGAAGGTGATCCCAGGGATTTAAAGTGAAAAGTCCAGAATAAAAAGGAAAAAAGCCAATACAGAATGTGTTAACAAGGTGTTCACTGCTGTAAGCACCTGGGGCTTGAGAGAAATTTCTTTCCTTTCTTTCTTTTAATTGGGCAACCTCTTGAACCAGAGTGGGCTCAGAGACTCCCCATCTGAGTATTTTCTATAATGCCTCTCATCATGGTCTTCCGAAAGACTGACAGAGAAGCATTTATTCTTCTTTTTTTTTTTTCAAATTGTAATTCCCCTTCTTGAATACCAACGGAGACGCATTTAGCCCTTGGTTTATATCCTTCATTGGTTTGGATTTCCCCAGGAGGCATCAACTTCCCTTGCACTTCTGAGTAGGCACTCACCAGTGTCCTACCTTATGGTTTAGGAAAATCTCCAGAACAGAGAGAAAGATACAGGAGAATTGAAGCCCTCACCAAATTGTTTTCAAAAGCTTTGCCTAGAATCTGAGGGAAGGCTGAGAGGACAAAAGGTATGGTACAAGACGTCCCAGACCATCCCTTGCAGTGCTCAGATTCGTCCATGTGCTCCATTAAATCCAGTCCATCACCTAGTTTTCAAGATAATGGCTAGCTATCATCTCGACAGAAAACTCAGTGGTGCTCAAAATTCTTTGCAAAATGTTTGTTGTCCCGTATGCCTTTTGTGTCGCATAACACACTACACTCAACCATATAGATGATTCTCACAAATAATGTTAAGTGAAAGAAGCCAGACCAGAGTACTACGTTTGATTTCACGTGGATAAAATACAAAACAGGCAAAAATACTCTGTTCAAAGCCAGGATAGCAGCTACCCTTTTGGGTGAGAGAGCAGTGTCTAGAAGGAGGATGAGAGGAGATGTTGTGGGTGATTTTTATCAGATATGTGATTTACAAATATGTTCTCCCAATCTGTGGCTTGTCTTTTCATTCTCTTTACGGAATTTTTCACAGACCAGTTTAAAAGTTTTGAGTAAGTTCAATATCTCCATTTTTTAAATCTTATGGGTGGTGTCATATCTAAGAAATTTTTGCCTAATCCAAGATCGCAAACATGTCCCCTTAAATTTTATTCTAGAAGTGTATAGTTTTATTTTTATTTTTTTGAGATGGAGTTTCACTCTTGTTGCCCAGGCTAGAGTGCAATGGCACGATCTTGGCTCCCTGCAACCTCTGCCTCCTGGGTTCAAGTGATTCTCCTGCCTCAGCCTCCCAAGTAGCTGGGATTACAGGCAGGCACTGCCTCCACCACGCCCAGCTAATTTTTTTGTATTTTTAGTAGAGATGAGGTTTCACCATGTTGGTCAGGCTGGTCTCAAGCTTCTGACTTCAGATGGTCCACCCACCTCTGCCTCCCAAAGTACAGGGCTTACAGGCATGAGGCATCTGGCTGTGCATATTTTTAGATCGACTTTTTTTTAAGGATATATGCATATACTTTTCTTTGTTTGAGATAGAGTCTCACTCTCTCACCAAGGCTTGAGTACAGCAGACAATCACGGCTCACTGCAGCCTTGACCTCCCAGGCTCAGGTGATCCTCCCACCTCAACCTCCCAAGTAGCTGGGACTACAGGCATATACCACCACACACAGCTAATTTTTTGTATTTTTTTGTAGAAACAGTGTTTTGCCATGTTTCCCAGGCTGGTCTCAAACTCCTGAGGTCAAGTGATTTGCCCACCTCAGCCTCCCAAAGTGCTGTGATTACAGGCATGATCTACCATGCCTGCCCATACATATACTTTTCTATTCAGTCTAAACCTGGAAGAATACACAAGCTTTTCTCTGGGGTAGGAAGATAGTGGACTTAGGGTAAGTATGCTAGAAAGATTGAATTTTCACTATATACCCTTTTGTGCTATTGAATTTTATTTATTTATTTTTGAGAGGAGTTTCATTCTTACCGCCCAGGCTGGAGTGCAATGGCATGATCTGGGCTTACTACAACCTCTGCCTCCCGAATTCAAGCGATTCCTCTGCCTCAGCTTCCTAAATAGCTAGGATTACAGGTGTCCGCCCCCCACGCTGGGGTTTCACCATGTTGGCCAGGCTGGTCTCCAACTTCTGACCTGAGGTGATCTGCCTGCCTCGGCCTCCCAAAGTGCTGGGATCACAGATGTGAGCTACTGCACCTGGCCACCTTTTTTCTTAAATGTATATATCATTATACCTTAGAAACAACAAAATATTTTTAAAAAAATCAAACTCAAAAAGGGTTGAGTTCCACTGAACAGTTTAAAAATCACCATGATGGGCCTGGTGCAGCACTTTGGGAAGCCAAAGCAGAAGGCCCACTCCTGAGCATAGGAGTTCAAGACTGGCCTGGGCAACACAGCAAGAATCCCATCTCTACAAAGTTAAAATAATAAAAATGAGCCATCTGTGGTGGATGCCTGTAGTCTCAGCTACTCAGGAGGCTGAGGCAGGAGAATCACTTGAGCCCAGGAATTCGAGGTTACAGTGCGCTATGATCATACCACTGCACTTCAGCCTGGGCAATAGAGTGAGACCCTGCATCTAAAAGGAATCAATAATAATAATAAAATAAATAAAATCATCACGATGTTTGTTGGATTGGTTGATTTCATGGCAGCTTCAAATCCTGCGGGCTCTCTCAAGCCTGGCAGTTATCACTGAGCTAAGAAACTGAAAGTCAAATTTACCGGCAAAGAATGGATTGGGCCAATCAGAAGATAATATGCAAATAATGAGTGTGAATTTATTCAGGCAATTCTCCTGCCTTAGCCTCCTGAGTAACTGGGATTACAGGCCCGCGCCACCATGCCCAACTAATTTTTTGTATTTCTTAATAGAAACGGGGTTTCACCATGTTGACCAGGATGGTCTCGATCTCTTGACCTCGTGATCCACCCGCCTCAGCCTCCCAAAGTGCTGGGATTACAGGCTTGAGCCACCGCGCCTAGCCCGTATAGCTTCCTCTCTATACCTTTGAACATGTCAGAATTTAGAGAAGAAACTGTGAATGTTGCTGCCACCTGCAGGCCATGCGTCTCAATATCAGGTTCATGGAAGTACCTAGTGGGATTCTTTCAGTTAGGCTCTGGATTGGAGAAAGCGTGATTTACAAATTTCTCCCTTTTTGCTGTGATCATCACATACTCTGCCACAAACCCAAATTGCTAAAAGCCGGGAGCTGTGGCATTCAATTGTATTGGTTTGAATCCTGTCTTTACCTTGAGTAAATCAGATTCCTGTTCCATACCTTGGGTAAATCAGATACCTATTCTTTTTTTTTTTTTTTTTGAAATGGAGTTTCCCTCTCGTTGCCCAGGTTGGGGTGCAATGGTGTGATCTTGTCTCACTGAAGCCTCCACCTCCTGGGTTCAAGCAATTATTCTGCCTCAGCCTCCCAAGTAGCTGGGATTACAGGCACCCACGACCATGCCCAGCTAATTTTTGGTATTTTTAGTAGAGACAGGGTTTTGCCATGTTGGCCAGGCTGGTCTTGAACTCCTGGCCTCAGGTGATCCACCCGCCTCAGCCTTCCAAAGTGCTGGAAATATAGGTGTGAGCCACCGCGGCCAGCAATCAGACAACCTAATTTTTTTTTTTTTTTTTTTTTTTTTGAGGCAGAGTTTCGCTCTTGTTACCCAGGCTGGAGTGCAATGGCGTGATCTCGGCTCACCGCAACCTCCGCCTCCTGGGTTCAGGCAATTCTCCTGCCTCAGCCTCCTGAGTAGCTGGGATTACAGGCACGCGCCACCATGCCCAGCTAATTTTTTTTTTTTTTTTGTATTTTTAGTAAAGACGGGGTTTCACCATGTTGACCAGGATGGTCTTGATCTCTTGACCTTGTGATCCACCCGCTTCGGCCTCCCAAAGTGCTGGGATTACAGGCTTGAGCCACCGTGCCCGGCCCAGATAATCTATTTTATACCTCAGTTTCCTTATCATAAAATGGGGATGACAACAGTAGCTCCTAGGTGTTGTGAGGATTAAATCAGATCACATAAATTACTTAGCACAATGCCTGGCACATAGCATGCAGCAAATATTAATATTTTTTATTGTCGGGCAGAGCTTCGGAGCCTCTCTCATTCTTTTCTCTTTTTTTTCCAGCTGAATTGAAGATTCAGGGCTCTTCCATTCTAAACTGACAAATTGTACCTGGACACACAAAAGTCTATGGGAAAGACACGTAGCATCTGGTTCCACCACTTACTGACTTTGGGCAAGTGTCTTAACCTCTCTGAACCTTACTTGACCTCACAGATGGTTTTGGAGATTACATGAGATCATCTGTGTAAAGCACCAAGACAGTGTTTGGTATGGAATGGATAGTTAATAAGTGGAATGATGATGGAGTGATGATTAACACAGGAACAGTTACCAAGAATAGCTAAAGATTGAACAGCACAGGTTGCAAATAGGCAGGCCATAGGCCGTCACTAACCTACAGATATTTTGTTTTGGCCCACAGTTATTTACATTTAAAAAATTATTTGTCAGCATTACAAACAGGAATTTCTCTGGTTTGAGTTGGTGTTTGAATAAAGCAAAAAGAAGGAAAAAAAACCGCAGAAATTTTACATTTAAATCCAAATTCTTAATTTCTCTTTCAAAATGTGAAGACTTGGGCTGGACGCAGTGGCTCAGCATTTTGGGAGGCGCCTATAATCTCAGCATTTTGGAAGGCCGAGACAGGTAGATTGCTTGAGTCCAGGAGTTTGAGACCAGCCTGGATCAACATGGTGAAACCTTGTCTCTACTTAAAATACAAAAAATTGGCTGGGTGCGGTGGCTTAAGCCTGTAATCCCAGCACTTTGGGAGGCCGAAGCGGGTGGATCACGAGGTCAAGAGATCGAGACCATCCTGGTCAACATGGTGAAACCCCGTCTCTACTAAAAAATACAAAAAATTAGCTGGGCATGGTGGCGTGTGCCTGTAATCCCACCTACTCAGGAGGTTGAGGCAGGAGAACTGCCTGAACCCAGGAGGCAGAGGTTGTGGTGAGCCGAGATCGTGCCATTGCACTCCAGCCTGGGTAACAAGCGAGAAACTCCATCTCAAAAAAAAAAAAAAAAAAAAAAAAAATTAGCCAGGTGTGGTGGTACACGTTTGTAGTCCCAGCGACTTGGGAGGCTGAGGTGGGAGAATCATCTGAAACCTGAAAGGTCAAAGCTGCAGTGAACTAAGATCACATCACTGCATTCCAGCCTACGCAACCAGAGTGAGACCCTGTCTCAAAAAAAAAAATTTTTTTTTTTAGATGGAGTCTGGCTCTGTTGCCCAGGCTGGAGTGCAATGGTGGATCTCTGCTCACTGCAACCTCCACCTCTCGGGTTCAAGTGACTCTCTCCTGCCTCAGCCTCCTGAGCAGCTGGGATTACAGGCATAGGCCACCATACCTGGTTCATTTTTTTTGTTTTGTTTTGTTTTTTTTTGGTAGAGATGGGGTTTTACCATGTTGGCCAGGCTGGTTTCAAACTCCTGACCTCAAGTGATCCGCCTGCCTAGGCCTCCCAAAGTACTGGGATTACAGGCATAAGCCACTGTGTCTGGACTAAAAAAAAAAATTTTTTTAAATTAAGAAATAAATAAAATTAAATATGAAGTCCTGACAATGTATCACACTGATCTCTATGGAAAGTGGCATATAACAGAGAAACCTAATTTATTTCAAGGAAGCCAAGTAATGCTCCCTGAAGAAGTGATGTTAAAGCTGAGACATAAGTTGATTGGGGGTGAACCTGATAAAGAGGTGGGGGACACTGCTCCAAGCATAGGGACTGTTGGATCCAAAGGGGATTCGTGCCTCCAGGAAACTTCAGGGTAGTCAGGTGGCTGGAACACAGTGAGCAAGACAATAGGAAGAAGATGAGGCTTCGGTTGGCATCTTAAAGATTTTGGTCTTTATCAGAGAACAAATGTATTTCAAGGCTAAAAGCTGGGAGATAGCCAACTGGTGTAACAAACTGAGGAGCTAGACAAAATCAGAATGGATAAAGGTCAGGGGTCAACAATTATCAGCAGAGAAGGCAGAGAAGCACAAGGATAGTATAGGCTCTAGAAACTGTGGGCATGCAGGACAGCCTCTCAGGTGCAGTCTGGCAAAGGGCAAACTTTACGGGAACCAAGTTAAGTGGGACTCCAGGATAAATATCTTATGTTCATTTAAACAGTGGAAAAATTAGAAAAAAGACATTTCATCAAGGACATATCACAAGTGAGATACAGAGCTAGATTCACAATACCTATTTTAATTTGTTGCTCCTCCCATTAGTTTTCTCAAGGCAAGTAAATTCAGTACAATATTTTGTTGTTAATACTACTAATAAATCTCATTTATTAATAGTTTGCTAAATGTTGGACTTTGTATTTATGTGCATTATTATGTCATTTTTTTCACTGAGTTAATGAGTACAGTCCACCAAAAATATTGTGAACCAAGAGACTATTAGACATTGGAGACAGAAATAAATGAAACAGACTTATCCCTATCCTTTGGGAATTCACAGTTCAGAAAGGAAGTGAGTAGTTTAAGAAGTAATTATACACTGGGCCTGGTGGCTCATGTCTGTAATCCCAGCACTGTGGGAGACTGAAGCAGGTGGATCACCTGAGGGCAGGAGTTCAAGATCAGCCTGGCCAACATGGTGAAAACTCGTTTCTATTAAAAATACCAAAAAGAAAAAAAAAAAAATTAGCCAGGTGTGATGGTGGGTGTCTGTAATCCCAGCTACTTGGGAGGCTAAGGCAGGAGAATTGCTTGAACCCAGGAGGCAGAGGTTGCAGTGAGCTGGAATCTCACCATTGAACTCCAGCTTGGGAGACAGAAACAGACTGTCTCAAAGAAAAAAAAAAAAAAAAAAAAAAAAGAATTGTCAGATGCTACAGGGAGAGTATAACAGTGAACCAACCTATCGTCGGTGGCAGGGAAGGCATTCTAGAAGAAGTGACAGTCAAGCTGAAAAGTCAGGGGGAATTAACAAGGTAAAACATGGAGGCCAGGCATGGTGGCTCAAGCCTATAATCCCAGCACTTTGGGAGGCTGAGGCAGGTGGATCACTTGAGGTCAGGAGTTTGAGACCAGACTGGCCAACATGGTAAAACCCTGTCTCTACTAAAAATACAAAAATTAGCCAGGTGGTAGTGTCACCTGACTGTAATCCCAGCTACTTGGGAGGCTAAGGCAGGAGAATCTGCTTGAGCCTAGGAGGTGGAGGTTGCCATGAGCCAAGATTGTGCCATTGTACTCCAGTCTGGGCGACAGAGTGAGACCCTGTTTCAAATTAAAAAAAAAAAAAAAAAAAAAAAGGTAATTTCAAAAAATAAATAAGAATTCAAAAATTAGCTGGGCATGGTGGTACATGCCTGTAATCCTAGCTACTTGGGAGGCTGAGGCAGGAGAATCCCTTGGGAAGCAGTGATTGCATTGAGCTGAGATTGTGCCACTTCACTCCAGCCTGGGCAACAGAGTGAGACCCTGTCTCTCTCTCACACACACACATGCACGCACGCAGGCACGAACACACACACATCCTAATATGAGGTTTCACCCTTCATGAAACAAGAGTGCTTCAGGCAAAAAGAACAGCAAATGGAAGGCACTATTCTCATAATAACTTCATTAAATAGGTGCTATTATTACCTTCTCACAGATAAGAAAACTCAAACTCAAAAGATTAAGTAACTGACCCACTAGGCGGTGTTGGAGCCAGGATGTAAGCCTGCATCTACCTAGACTAGAGCTCATTCTTTTAGCTGCTAAACCAGATGCTTCTATTAGTTTGCCCTTTCTTTCTAAGGATGATGTGAATGGAATGGGATTATTAGTTGAGATGTCTGAAATGCAGGAAGTTGAAATCGTGACTTACAAACTATGCAAGCATGTCTGTGTCATTGTTGGCTGTCAATTTTGCAATGACAGATATTTAGTGACACAGCTCTTGTGCTAATGTCTGAATGGATGTTCATTTCAATTTAATATGATTCAACAGCTATCTATTGAGTGCCTACTACGTGCCAGGCATGATGCCAGGCATGGTGACAGGCACTGTCAGTTATCAAGATGATGAGACTAGTTCCTAAGTACTAGGCTAAAGATCGTGTTAATCACTAACAATTTTTTAAAAATAAATAACAAAATCATAACCCTGGCAGTTAGAAACTGTATGTAACTAATTGTAATAGCTACAGGTTTGAGCATCAACCGTGTGCCAAGCACTGCATGAGGTACCTTAATGAAAATTTTTTTTTTTTTTTTTTTTTTTTTTTTTTGAGACGGAGTTTCGCTCTTGTTACCCAGGCTGGAGTGCAATGGCGCGATCTCGGCTCACCGCAACCTCCGCCTCCTGGGTTCAGGCAATTCTCCTGCCTCAGCCTCCTGAGTAGCTGGGATTATAGGCACACGCCACCATGCCCAGCTAATTTTTTGTATTTTTAGTAGAGACGGGGTTTCACCATGTTGACCAGGTTGGTCTCGATCTCTCGACCTCGTGATCCACCCGCCTCGGCCTCCCAAAGTGCTGGGATTACAGGCTTGAGCCACCGCGCCCGGTCACCTTAATGAAAATTTAACTGGTCATGATCAGCTGGGCAAGGTGGCTCAAACCTGTAATCCCAGCACTTTGGGAGGCTGAGGTGGGCAGATTACCTGAGGTCAGGAGTTTGAGACCAGCCTGGCCAACATGGTGAAACCCTGTCACCAATAAAAATACAAAAACAAACAAACAAAAAATTAGCCAGGTGTGGTGGCACATGCCTGTAGTCCCAGCTACTCAGGAGGCTGAGGCAGCAGAATTGCTTGAGCCCAGGAGGCAGAGGTTGCAGTGAGCTGAGATCATGCCACTACATTCTAGCCTGGGCAACAGAGTAAGACTCCATCTCAAAAAAAAAAAAAAAATCATAACTAAAAATTAAAAGTGTTTACTGTGAGCTCTGTGTTAAGCAGTTTATATTATTATCTTATTTAACTCTCATGTTTAATTATATTATTATTTCTCATTTTACAGGTAAGAAAACTGAGCTTTGGAGATTTTTGCCCGAGATCCCAGAGACAATAAAATAGAAGAACTAGAGCTCAAACCCAGATCTTCCTGACTCCAAACGTGAGCTCTAGACAATTACACCACACTACCTCTGTAAGGAGAGTCAGCTAGTCAAAAACCAAGGGAATGTGGAATTCTATGTAGCTAAGCACACATCCAGAAAGAAAAAAATAAATATTGGTGCTTTTAAAACTCTCCAGGAAAGTAAAGAACTTCATTCTCTTTTTTTTTTTTTTTTTTTTTTTTTTTTTTTTTTTTTTTTTTTTGAGACGGAGTTTCGCTCTTGTTACCCAGGCTGGAGTGCAATGGCGCGATCTCGGCTCACCGCAACCTCCGCCTCCTGGGTTCAGGCAATTCTCCTGCCTCAGCCTCCTGAGTAGCTGGGATTACAGGCACGCGCCACCATACCCAGCTAATTTTTTGTATTTTTAGTAGAGACGGCGTTTCACCATGTTGACCAGGATGGTCTCGATCTCTCGACCTTGTGATCCACCAGCCTCGGCCTCCCAAAGTGCTGGGATTACAGGCTTGAGCCACCGCGCCCGGCCCAGAACTTCATTCTCTTACTTAATTCTGCCAAAATTTTCCTCTAGAATTATCTTTAAATTTAATTAATAACTAAAGCTTAGAAACCTTGGTATCAAGATATACTTCCTTTAATTCTTGTTTTATTTGCATATAGGAAAGCTAAGAAACTATTTTGCAAAAATCAGTGTTAGGCAAACAAGTGACCCCATTAAGAATGTGGCACAAGCTGTAACTGCTGTGCTTTGTAAATAAGGAGGGAAAAACTAATTCCACAGGAGGCAACCATCATCCCTCAGCTGTATGGACATCCTGTCTCCGTGATTACTTGTGGCTATCAGAAGGGAGGTATACGGTCTTGTTCCATATGTTCATATATGACCACAGGTGAAATCTGTGTGGCTAAGGAAGTGCACAGAATTGGCTCTGTGACACATGAACCAGGAAGATCAATGTCGTATCCAAACATACGGATGTTTGTGTTTCCATCTGCATACCGGTCCTTTGTGTCAAGGAAAAGAAACTAATACTTATTGAGTACCACTTTAGTATGTCATATTATTATGTCAATAATTCATTTAATATTGTAGAAACTGGAGTTCAGACAGGTAGAACTTCTATCACGGCAACCAAAACATATTACTTATTATAGTAAAAATACTATTACTAAAACAACAATGATAGCGTCCATTAATTGAGTGCATATTATGTGCCAGGCACTGTGCAGGACATTTCCCATTATTTCACTTAATCCTCATGACAACCCCATAATATTAGGACAATTACCCATTTTACAGAAAAAAGAAACAGACACATATGATGTTAAGCAACTTTCCAAGGTCACATGGTTAGCAAGTGGCATCTGTTTGTGTCTGTCCCCCCAACAATGACTGTAAATTTCTTAAGGGCAAGGACTGTGCATTCTTTAATTTTATATTTCTAGGCCCTAACACTATGCTTGGCACAGAGTATAGATAATTCTATAAATATGTTTGAATAAATGAGTGAAAAACAAACAATAACCCCCAAGATAAGTGGCAGAGCCATAACTGGGATTTATGGCTTCCTCCTTCTTCTTTTTATTTGTTGAAACAGATTCTCACTCTGTTGCCCAGATTGGACTGTAGTGGCATGATTTTGGCTCACTGCAATCTCTGTCTCCTGGGTTCAAGTGATTCTCATGCCTCAGCCTCCTGAGTAGCTGGGATGACAGGTGTGTGCCACCATGCTTGGTTCCTTTTTGTATTTTTAGTAGAGACAAGGTTTTGCCATGTTTCCTAGACTGGTCTCGAACTCCTGGAGTCAAGCAATCCCATAGTTTCATATTGCCTGCTCAAATCAGGGTCCTGATTAATGATTCACACACCTGTTTCATAATGGAAATTTCTATTAGACATTTTCCATATAAATATAATAGAGTGATTCTACCTCCAGGTCTTTATATTGCAGAAATACTGGCATAATATATAAATATGTTTTACCAGTGGGTCTGCTATTGATATTTCCGAAAAAGTATTTTTTTTTTAATTAAAAAGAAAAAAAGGCTAGCTGCAGTGGCTCACACCTGTAGTCCCAGCACTTTGGGAGGCCAACGCCAGAGAATTGCTTGACTCCAGAAGTTTGAGACTAGCCTGGGCAACAAAGTGAGACCCCATCTCTATTTATCAAAATTTTTTTTAAAAAAAGGCCGGGCATGGTGGCTCACACCTGTAATCCCAGCACTTTGGGAGGCCGAGGCGGGTGGACCATGAGGTCAGGAGATTGAGACCATCCTGGCCAACATGGTGAAACCCCGTCTCTAATAAAAATACAAAAATTAGCTGGGCGTGGTGGCACGTGCCTGTGGTCCCAGCTACTCGGGATGCTGAGGCAGGAGAATCGCTTGAACCCAGGAAGTGGAGGTTGCGGTGAGCCGAGATGGCGCCACTGCACTCCAGCCCAGGTGATAGTGCAAGACTCTGTCTCAAGAAAAAGAAGAAGAAATAAAAATAAAAACTATTAAAAAATCCATTAATGGAGGAATGATTAATGGTACATCTATTCTGTAAAATATCATATAACTTTAAAGAGAGTAAGGTAGATCTACTTATACTGATGTAGAAGAATGGCTTATCTAGCAGGTTTCAGAATGTTAACTATGGTTTAGTGTGCGTAATAGTACTCGGGTCTTCGATGTTTATTGCACATCTTCTTCCAGCCACTCTTCAAAGTGTGTTATAAGTATTACCATATTTCACTAAATCAAACATAGTGGTTTATTTATTTATTTATTTTTTTTTTTTGAGACAAGAGTCTTGCTGTGTCACCCAGGCTGGAGTACAGTGGCGCAATCTCAGCAAACTCTGCCTCCCAGGTTCAAGCAATTCTCCTGTTTCAGCCTCCCAAGTAACTGGGATTACAGACGTGTGCCACCACATCCAGCCAATTTGTATATTTTGAGTAGAGAAGGGGTTTTACCACGTTGGCCAGACTGATCTCGAACTCCTGACCTCAGGTAATCTGCCTGTCTTGGCCTCCCAAAGTACTGAGATTATAGGCGAGAGCCACCTTGCCTGGCCCTAAGATAGTGTTTATTGAATGCTTATAATATACTTGGACCTCTGCTAAGCATTTTGATTTCATAGACAAAAGGGGAAAAAGTGTCTCTTAAAATCAAAAATTGCATTTTGCAGGTGGGGAAATTGGGAAGATGTTGCTCAAAGGATAGAAAATTTCAGTTAGACATGAGGAATAAGTTTAAGAGATTTATTGTACAACATGGTAACTATAGTTAATAACAGTATAGCCAGGTGTTGTGGCTCATGCCTGTAATCCTAGCACTTTGGGAGGCTGAGGTGGGTGGATCGCAAGCTCAGGAGTTTGAGACCAGCCTGACCAACATGGTGAAACCCCATCTCTACTAAAAATACAAAAATTAGCCAGGCGTGGTGGTGTGCTCCTATAAGCCCAGCTACTCAGGAGGCTGAGGCAGGAGAATAGCTTGAACCCGGGAGGCGGAGGTTGCAGTTAACAGAGACTGTGCCACCGCACTCCAGCCTGGGTGACAGAGGGAGACTCCATCTCAAACAACAACAACAAATAACAACAGCCAGTGTGGTGGCTCACCCCTGTAATCCCAGCACTTTGGGAGGCCAAGGTGGGCGGATCACCTGAGGTTGGGAGTTCGAGACCAGCCTGACCAACATGAAGAAACCGTATCTCTACTAAAAAAATACAAAATTAGCCAGGCGTTGTGGCACATGCCTGTAATCCCAGCTACTTGAGAGGCTGAGGCAGAAGAATCACTTGAACCCGGGAGGCAGAGATTTCAGTGAGCTGAGATTGCACCATGGCACTCCAGCCTAGGCAACAAAAGCAAAACTCTGTCTCAACAAACAAACAAACAATAACAGTATATTGGCTGGCGAAGTGGTTCATGCCTGTAATCCCAACACTTTGGGAACCTGAGGTGGGAGGATTGCTTGAGCCCAAGAGTTTGGGACCACCTTAGGTAACAAAGTGAGACCCCATCTGCTGGGTTGGTGGCACGTGCCTGTGGTCCCAGCTACATGAGAAGCTGAGGCGGGAGGATTACTTGAGCCCAGGAGGTCAAGGCTGGAGTGAGCCGTACTTGCAATGATGGGGGCAGTAAATGCAATAGAAAAAAAAGATGAGTGGGAATAAGCCTGGCAGGCCCAAGAATGCTGCTGCATCTGGGCCAAAAATGAGAAAGTAAAGAAGTACCTTTGGTAACCCTGGAAGTAGGGGTGAAGTGCAGCTGAAATCACAAGGACTGGCGAAGGACCTAGTTTCCTTCCCCCACCGCAGCTGCTCAGAAGTACAGAGATTTATTCTCTTGGGAGAGTAAAACAGTCAATCTCTGAAATGAAGGTCAGCAGGCACAGTTAATGGCCCTTTTTCAAAAAACGGGAATTAGGATTCGCTTGGCTTTTCCCATACTCTGTTCCCAGAATATTGGGCAAATGAGTCTTCTTCTTTGGGGAAAATGAAGCCAAATATGAAAGAGTTAAAGATAATGGCACTGGGATCTCTCCCAGAACGGCTCTTCACGATCTATGACCTAAGGGTCACTGGCTCATAGACAAATGACCTCATGGCCAGTGGCTCCCATCTTCACGCACAGAACTTCCAATCAGCTTTTAGTCCCCTGCTTTTATTCATGGGCAGGATGCCAAGGGTTACCAAACACAAGGCTTTCCTCTAAGAGAAAAGATAGCGACCAAAACAAACCAAAGAAACTTGTGAGATGCCGCCAGGGCTGCGGAAGCTGCCGGGCTCAGCGATGCTAGCAACTCCCCTTGGAGACCGTTGCAATCAGCCAGGCCCCTTCACACGGTAACCATGTGCGACCGAAAGGCTGTGATAAAAAATGCAGACATGTGGGAAGAGGAGCAACAGGACTCAGTGGAGTGCGCTACGCAGGCGCTGGACAAATGTAACATAGAGAAGGACATTGCGGCTCATATCAAGAAAGAATTTGACAAGAAGTACAATCCCATCTGGCACTGCATCGTGGGGAGGAACTTCCCGTAGTTACGTGACACATGAAACCAAACGCTTCATCTACTCCTACCTGGAGTAGGAATGGCCAAGTGGCCATTCTTCTGTTCAAATCTGGTTAAAAGCATGGATTGTGCCACACCCCGAGTATCCATCCAAAACCAAGGACTGCAGCCTGAATTCCAAATACCAGACACTGAAATTTTCAGCCTTGCTAAGGGAACACCTCGATCTTTGAAACTTTATCGCGTTTTGTACAGGGCATTCTCTGCATTAGTTTGTTGTGGTTATAAAACAATTAGCAAAACAAAAAAAGAAAGAAACTTGTAGGAAATTGTGACAATGCAGAGAGAAAAAAACTTTTTCTTAATTTATTTGAATTTTAAAAAGTGATGTATATATATATTTATTTATTTAATATAATAGAGATGGGTTTTCACTATTTTGCCCACGCTGGTCCCAAGTGCCTGGGCTCAAGCAATCGTTCTGCCTTAGCCTCTCAAAGTGCTAGGATTACAGACATGAGCCACCACGCACAGCTGGGAGAAGAAAACTTTAAAAACCGTGTATACTGGCCGGGCGCGGTGGCTCAAGCCTGTAATCCCAGCACTTTGGGAGGCCAAGGCGGGTGGATCACGAGGTCAAGAGATCGAGACCATCCTGGTCAACATGGTGAAACCCCGTCTCTACTAAAAATACAAAAATTAGCTGGGCTTGGTGGCGCATGCCTGTAGTCCCAGCTACTAGGGAGGCTGAGGCAGGAGAATTGCTTGAACCCAGGAGGCGGAGGTTGCGGTGAGCCGAGATCGCGCCATTGCACTCCAGCCTGGGTAACAAGAGCGAAACCCCGTCTCAAAAAAAAACCAAACAAAACAAAAAAACCGTGTATACTAGGCTGGGCGCAGTGGCTCATGCCTGTAATCCCAGCACTTGGGGAGGCCAAGGAGGGTGGATCACCTGAGGTCAGGAGTTCGAGACCAGCCTGACCAAGAGGAAGAAATCTCATCTCTACTAAAAATACAAAATTAGCTGGGCATGGTGGCGCATGCTTGTAATCCCAGCTACTCAGGAGGCTGAAGCAGGAGAATCGCTTGAACTTGGGAGGTGGAGGTTGTGGTGAACCAAAATCATGCCACTGCACTCCAGCCTGGGCAACAAGAGCAAAACTTCATCAAAAGAAAAAAAAAAAAAAAAACCAGAAAACAAACAAAAAAAAACCACTGCATATACTCAAAGAAAAAAAAAAAAAAGAGAAGAACCGATACTTGAATTTATAGAACAATAGCAAGAAGCAATAATAAAGATTATTCAGAAGAAAAAAGTTCTTAAATATGAAAAAAAAGAAATGTGAAATCATAGTGCAATAGAAATATTAGAAGATATGGTTGAGGAAATGTCATAGAAAATAGAACAAAAAGACAAAGATATGGAAAATAGGAGAAAAAATAAGAAAATTAGAAGAGTAATTGAGTTAGTGCAACAGCTGAATAAAAGTTCCATAAAGAGGAAACAGTCAGGCATGGTGGCTCATGCCTGTAATCCCAGAATTTTGAGAGGCCAAGGTGGTGGCAGGATCTCTTGAGCTCAGAAGTTCAAGACCAGCCTGGGCAACATAGCAAAACTCTGTTTCAACAAAAAAATTTTAAAAATTACCAGTCTCAGCGACATGGCAAAACCCCTTCTCTACAAATGAAAAGTATGAAAATTAGCTGGGCGTGGTGGCACCCATCTGAAGTCCCAGCCACCCCAGAGGCTCAGGCAGGGGGATCACTTGAGCTTGGAAGGTGGAGGTTGCAGTGAGCCCAGATAGGGGGCAACAGAGTGAGACTCTGTCTTAAAAAAAAAAAAAAAAAAAAAAATCAGCAAGGCATGGTATTATGTGCCTGTAGTCCCACTACATGGGAGGCTGAGGCAGGAGGATCACTTGAACCCAGAAGGTAAAGAACTCAGTGAGCCATCATCCTGCAACTATACTCCAGCCTGGGCCACAGGAGACCATTTCTAAAGCAGAAAAAGAAAAAAACAGGGCAAGTGGCCAGGAGCGGTGGCTCACGCTTGTAGTCCCAACGCTTAGAGAGGCTGAAACCCTGAGTCCAGGAGTTGAGACCAGCCTGAGCAACAGAATGAGACTTCGTCTCTACAAAAAATTTAAAAAAGAGCTGAATGTGGTGGCATGTCCCTGCAGTCCTGCCTACTCAGGAGGCTGAGATGGGAGGATTGCTTGAGCCCAGGAGGTCCAGGCTGCAGTGAGCCATGATTGTTGTGCCACTGCACTCCAGCCTCTGAGACAGAGCAAGACCCTGCCTTAAAAAAAAAAAAAAAAAAAAAAAAAAAAAAAAGCCAGGTGCAATGGCTCTCACCTGTAATCCTAGTACTTTGGAAGGCTGAGGCAGGATAATCATTTGAGGTCAGGAGTTCAAGACCAGCCTGCCCAACAAGGTGAAACCTCGTCTCTACTAAAGAACACAAAAATTAGCTAGGCCTGGTGGTAGGTGCCTGTAATCCCAGCTACTGCCCTAGCCTCCTGAGTAGCTAGGATTACAGGAATGTGCCACCACAGCTGGCTAATTTTTGTATTTTTAGTAGAAATGGGGTTTCACCATGTTGGTCAGGCTGGTCTTGAACTCCTGACCACCTCGGCTTCCCAAAGTGCTGGGACTACAGGCATGAGCCACTGCACCCTGACAGTCCCTGGAATTTCTAAATGAACATATACTTAGATAGGTGTGCATGATGCAGTGGAGTGTCAGGCGGGAAAAGAAGAAAAGAGAATTCTAAAATAGGTGTCAAGGCTACATTTTAAGATTAAGAAGGAAGGCCAGGTGCAGTGGCTCACGCCTGTAATCCTAGCACTTTGGAGGCTGCTGCGGGTGGGTCACCTGAGGTCAGGAGTTTGAGACCAGCCTGGCCAGCATGGTGAGACTCCATCTCTAGTAAAAATATAAAAATTAGCCAGGCGTGGTGGTAGGTGCCTGTAATCCTAGCTACTGAGGAGGCTGAGGCAGGAGAATCACTTGAACCCAGGAGGTGGAGGTTACAGTGAGCTGAGATCATTCCACTGCACTCCAACCTGGGCAACAAGAGTGAAACTCGGTCTGAAAAAAAAAAAAAATTAAGTAGGAAAGGAGGGGGAAAAATGCATTTTAAGGCTGAGATACTCAGTTGCAATAACAATAATTTTAATGGCTGCATAATATTCCATAAATGAGTTTGCCAAATTTTATTTAACTACTTCTCATTTTTGAACATTTATGTTGTTTTAAGATTTTTCTTATTAAGAAATATAAGTGGCGGGGCACAGTGGCTCACTCCTGTAATACCAGCATTTTTGGAGGCTGAGGCAGGCAGATCACCTGAGGTCCATAGTTCAAGACCAGCCTGACCAACATGACAAAACCCCATCTCTACTAAAAATACAAAAATTAGCTGGATGTGGTGGTGGGTGCCTAGTAGTCCCAACTACTCAGGAGGCTGAAGCAGGAGAACCTCTTGAACCCAGGAGGCAGTGGTTGCAGTGAGCGGAGATCGTCCCATTGCAGTCCAGCCTAGGGCAACAAGAGCAAAACTTTGTCTTAGAAAAAAAAGAAAAAATATCCATTTTAGGGCCAGGTGTGGGGGCTTATGGCTATAATCCCAGCAATTTGGAAGGCTGAGGTGGGAGGATCAGTTGAGGCCAGGGGTTCAAGATCAGCCTGACCAACCTAGCAAGATCCCAACTTGAAAAAAAATGTATACCCATTTTACCATACTGAAAATAGTACTGGGTATTACAATTTAATAAATTAGGAGCTAGTAAAATATTTCATGTAAACTGATTTTGAAATCAATTTGTTTGACTTCTCCCCCACCCACCTCAAAAATCCAATGATTATGTGAACAATAGTGAAGTGTTTCGCTTCTCAAAATAAATACTTTGAAGGAAACTACTTATTTAAATGTTTATCTTCTGATATATTTGTTTGTTTTTCTAAATTAGTCTGGTCAGTTCACATTCATACTGCCAAAGAAAAACACAGAAACAATTATACTCAACTTGACAAAAGGCCAGTGTGATGACTCACATCCTGTCTGCCTCTGGAGTTCAATGTTGGTTCTATATTGTTAGGCCCCACATCTGATCTGTTAGGAAAGTGTCGGCTGGGCGCAGTAGCTCACGCCTGTAATCCCAGCACTTTGGGAGGCTGAGGTGGGGGGATCACAAGGTCAGGAGTCTGAAACCAGCCTGGCCAACATAGTGAAACTCTGTCTCTATTAAAAATACGAAAAAAGGCCGGGCACAGTGGCTCACGCCTGTAATCCCAGCACTTTGGGAGGCCGAGGCGGGTGGATCAGGAGGTCAAGAGATCGAGACCATCCTGGTCAACATAGTGAAACCCTGTCTCTACTAAAAATACCAAAAATTAGCTGGGCATGGTGGTGTGTGCCTGTAATCCCAGCTACTCAGGAGGCTGAGGCAGGAGAATTGCTTGAACCCAGGAGGCGGAGGTTGCGGTGAGCTGAGATCGCGCCATTGCACTCCAGCCTGGGTAACAAGAGCGAAACTCCGCCTCAAAAAAAAAAAAAAAAAAATAGCACAGGCGCCTGTAATTCCAGCTACCAGGGAGGCTGAGGCAGGAGAATCACTTGAATCTGGGAGGTGGAAGTTGCAGTGAGCCGAGATCACACCATTGCACTCCAGCCCGGGTAACAGAGGGAGACACCCTCTCAAAAAAGAAAAAAGAAAAAAAAGAAACTGTCATTCATTTCCTATTAGCATCCTGGGGATCCTTTCCCATTTGATAAGAGAGGAGATCACCTTTCAAAGTAAATGGAGAAAGCTGACTCCTCCTTCACACTCGTATACTGGCCACAGGGGCTAAAAAGCATGGCATAGGCAGGGTAGAAAATCTCAGACATCCTTACTCCCCTACTAAAGAAATACTCTTTTTCTGTTTTGTTTTCGCTTTATGTTTGTGTGTGTGTTTGTTGTTGTTAGAGATGGAATCTCACTGGGTTATCCAGGTTGGAATGCAGTGGCGACATCTTGGCTCACTGCAACCTCAACCCACTGGGCCCAGGTGATTCTTCCACTTCAGCCTACCAAGTAGCTGGGACTACGGACGTGTACCACCATGCCCAGCTAATTTTTGTATATTTTGGTGGAGACAGGGTTTTGCAATGTTGTCCAGACTGGTCTCAAACTCCTGACCTCAAGTGATGCACCCTCCTTGGCCTCCTAAAGTACTGGGATTACAAGTGTAAGCTACTTGTTAACATTTTGAGGTATTTAGTTTCATACTGTTATATCTATGTACGTGTATTAGAAAAAATAGCATATTATGTTTTAAATAGCATATTTTTTTCTTTTTATTTTATTATTTTGTTTGTTTTTTTAAATAGCATATTATTTTAAAGCTTTTCTTATAATAATTACAACTTATATTTATCTAATGTTTACTCTAGGCCAGGTTCTATCCCAAATGTTTTTACCTGTAACGACTCATTTAAATCTCATGATAACACTATAGAGAAGGCAATATTAGTATCCCACTTGATGATAAGGAGACTAAGGCAAAGGAGTTAAGTAATTTGCCTTAGACCACAGAGTTAATAAGTTAACTATCTAGAAAATTTTTCCATTGAATTCATTTCTACAAATTCTTTTTCTATGGCTATAAGATATCTTACTGTGTGGATGTGCGGTATCATTTAATTATTCCATTCCATTTATTAGACATCAAGATTATTTCCACTAAGCATGGTGGTGCACAGCTCCGCTCGGTGGCTCATGCCTGTAATCTCCACACTTTGGGAGGCTGAGGAGGGCGGATCTCGAGGTCAAGACATTAAGACATCAGGACCATCCTGGCCACATGGTGAAACCATGTCTCTGCTAAAAATACAAAAATTAACGGGGCATGGTGGCAGGTGCCTGTAGTCCCAGCTACTTGGGAGGCTGAGGCAGGAGAATCGCTTGAACCTGAGAGGTGTAGGTTGCAGTGAGGTGAGATCTCGCCACTGCACTCCAGCCTGGGCAACAGAGCGAGATTCAGTCTAAAAAGAAAAACAAACAAATAAAAAGCATGGTGGGGCATGCCTATAACCCCAGCACTTTGGGAGTCTGAGGAGGGAGGGTTGCTTGAGCACAGGAGGTCAAGGCTGCAGTAAGCCTTGTTGGAGCCACCGCATTCTAGTCTGGGTGACAGAGCAAGACCCTGTCTTGAAATAATAAATAAATAAAGAAAGATTATTTCAAGTTTTTTTTTTTTTTTTTTTTTTTTTTTTTAGATGGAATCTTGCTCTGTCATCAGGCTGGAGTGCAGTGGCACGATCTCGGCTCCCTGTAATGTCTGCCTCCTGGGTTCAAGCGATTCTTCTGCCTCAGCCTCCTGAGTAGCTGGAACTATAGGCATGCGACACCATGCCCAGCCAATTTTTTTTGTATTTTTAGTAGAGATGGGGTTTCACCATGTTGGCCAGGACGGCCTGAATCTCTTCACCTTGTGATCCACCTGCCTTGGCCTCACAAAGTGCTGGGATTACAGGCGTGAGCCACCGCGCCTGGCTGTATTTCCATTTTTTGCTAAATTACACACATCACTAAGATAAGCAGGCTTATACTAAACCTTTGTGAAAATTCTTTTTTTGTCTTTTTTTTTCTTTGATATGGAGTTCCACTCTTGTTGCCTAGGCTGGAGTGCAATGGTGCAATCTTGGCTCACTGCGACCTCCACCTCCCAGGTTCAAACAATTTTCCTGCCTCAGCCTCCTGAATAGCTGGGACTACAGGCACCTGCCACCACGCCCAAATAATTTTGTATTTTTAGTAGAGACGAGGTTTCTCTATGTTGGTTAGGCTGGTCTCGAACTCCGGACCTCAGGTGATCCGCCTGCCTCGGCCTCCCAAAGTGCTGGGATTACAGGCGTGAGCCACTGCGCCCGGCACCTTTGTGAAAATTCTTATTTTCTTAGCTAAATGAGCTTAAGAAGAGTTTTCACTTATTTTTATTTTCTCCAAAAATTTACTCCTTTATGTTCTCCATGACCTTAAGTATTGTAAATTTTAACATTTCTACCTAGAGCAACTTTTTTAAATTCATGTTTTCAGTTCTCAGAAATAAATTAGAGCATTAAAGTGTGAATGGTTTCTTCAGAGTGAAAAAGCCATAGCTGGCCAGGCATGGTGGTTCATGCCTGTGGCCGAAGCGGGCAGATCACTTGAGCTCAGGCGTTCAAGACCAGCCTGTCTCTATTAAACATACAAAAAAATTTAGCTGAGCATGGTGGTACATTCCTATAATCCCAGGTACTTGAGAAGCTGAGGCATGCGAATCACTTGAGGCACAAGAAGTGCTTGGGAGGCAGAGGTTGCAGTGAGCCAAGATTGCACCAACGCTCTCCAGGCTGGGTGACAGAGTGAGACTGTCTCAAAAAAAAAAAAAGAGAAAGCCATAGTGAAAAAGCTACCCTTTCCCACAATCTCTTCCAGCTTACTACAGATGCTGGGCCTCATGGCGCTCATACCAACTCATTAAAGAGGAATGTTAACCTGGGACAAACCAGCCTACACAGGCAAGATTCTTTTGGTCTCCAAGTCAGCATTCACAAGTTCTCTCAACACTCATTCACTCAACAAATATTTGAAAGGTCATTATACGAGTAGTACTAAGCTAGGTAGGGGTTATGGGGTTCATATAAATAAAAAGTATTTAGAACAGTGCTAAATAAAACATGTATCACAGTACCTGGCATAAATATTGATTTATTGATCAGTTATTATGTGCCAGGCACTGTGCTAAGTGAGTGGATTATCTCATTTAATCCCTACAACAATCTCTATGAACAGTCTATGATCAAACACATTTTACAGACAAGAAAACTAAGGCTTGGCCAGGTACGGTGGCTCACACCTGTAATCCCAGCACTTTGGGAGGCTGATGCGGGCAGATAACGAAGTCAGGAAATTCAAGACTAGTCTGGCCAAGATGGTGAAACCCCGTCTCTCCTAAAAACACACACACACACACACACACACACACACACACACACACACACACACAAAAGTAGCCAGGTGTGGTGGCAGGCACTTGTAATCCCAGCTACTCTGGAGGCTGAGGCAGGAGAATCGCTTGAACCTGGGGGGTGGAGGTTGCAGTGAGCTGAGATTGTGCCACTGCACTCCAGCCTGGGTGATAGAGTGAGACTTGGTCTCAAAAAAAAAAAAAAAAAAAAAGGGGGGGGTGGCGGGGGAAAGCACAGTAAGACTTACAGAGGTTTACCCAGCTTGAACAAGAAAACATGCACTGCAGTTTAGATTTGAATGAAAGATTACCAAGTTTGTGCTCTTAATCATTAGGCTATACTACAAAACACAGTTCCTCTTCTTAGAAAGCATACAGTCTTGTTAATAATACTAAAATTGGGCAGGGCAGGTGGCTACCTGTAATCCCAGCACTTTGAGAGGCTGAGGCGGGCAGATTGCTTGTAAGCACTACGGAAACAATAAAAAGGTATCAGGCATAGTAGCTCATGCCTTTAATCCCAACATTTTGGGAGGCTGAGGCAGGTTGATTAGTTGAGGTCAGGAATTTGAGACCAGCCTGGCCAAAATGGTGAAACCCCAACTCTACTAAAAATATAAAAATTAGCTGGGTGTGGTACTGCATGCCTGTAATCTCAGCTACTTGGGAAGCTGAGGTAGGAGAATCGCTTGAACCCAGGAGGTGGAAGTTGGCAGTGAGTCCAGATGGTGCCACTGCACTCCAGCCTGGGCAACAGAATGAGACTCCATCTCAAAAAAAAAAGCCAGGCGTGGTGGCTCAAGCCTGTAATCCCAGCACTTTGGGAGGCCGAGGCGGGTGGATCACGAGGTCAAGAGATCGAGACCATCCTGGTCAACATGGTGAAACCCCGTCTCTACTAAAAATACAAAAAAATTAGCTGGGCATGGTGGCTCATGCCTGTAATCCCAGCTACTCAGGAGGCTGAGGCAGGAGAATTGCTTGAACCCAGGAGGCAGAGGTTGCGGTGAGCTGAGATTGCGCCATTGCACTCCAGCCTGGGTAACAACAGCGAAACTCTGTCGCAAAAAAAAAAAAAAAAGGTAAAGGGATAAAAGGATAGAGAATAATAGAGAGTAGAGAATGACAGAGAATGAGTGTCACTTAATTCTGGATGGTCAAGGAAGCTTCTCTGACATTTTAGCAGAGACGTGAAAGGTGAAGAAAGCCAGCCACACTGAATTCTGGGCAGGGAGTGTTCCATGAAAAGATGTTGGTTCTTTCCCAAATTAATCTATACATATTCAATGAAATTCCAATAAAAATTCCAGTAGTAATGTTCAGAATCTACAACTTACTCTAAAATGAATATGAAAGAATAAAGAGCTACAAAAACCCAGTCTGTATTTTTGTTGTTGTTGAGACAGGGTCTCAATGTTACCCAGGCTGGAGTATATTGGTAGGATCACAAGTCACTGCAGCCTCCACCTCCCAGGCTCGAGATCCTACTACTTCAGCCTCCCAAATAGCTGGATCCACAGGTGCATGCCATCACACCTGGCTAATCAAAAAAAAAATTATTTTGTAGAGATAAGGTCTTGCTATGTTGCCCAGGCTGGTCTTGAATTCCTGGCCTCAAGCAATCCTCTTGTCCTGGTCTCCCAAAGTACTGGGATTATAAACATGAGCCACCATACCTGGATGCTAAGTCTATCTTCTTTTATTATTTTTTTGAAATATTACTATACTATACTATAAGTCTATTTTAGAGGACAAAAAGGTAAGGGTACCTGCCTTAGTGGTAGAACTGGCTCTACTATAAAGCCTTAATAATAAAAACATTGTGTTGCTGGCACTGAAACAAAGAAAAAAAACGAAATAAAATGGAGAACTTACGAATAAAACATATACATGGAAACCTAATATGTGACAATGGAAGCAGCACGAAGCACTGAAAATTGCTTTTTGGATGGTGGTGGAAAAACTAATTCACTGCCGGGAGAAGAAACCTGGGTTTTTCTTGAAACCACCTAGAAAATGGACTCTAGATGAATTAAAGATCTAAATGTGAAAATTAAAACTATAAAGCTAAGAAGGAAAATCTGTGTTACCTAGGGGTAAATAAAGACTTCCTAAACAAATTCTAGGCCACTGCCTTTATTACCATACAGCACAAACTCACAGTCTCTAATGTTACAAACCTTACACACAAATGGCCAAACAAGAAATTTTTATTTCCAAAAGCTAATTTACTCCAGTTTCTCCTCTTTATAAAGCCCGATTAGATAGATCTCCGTGATGTTCTGAGCCTTTAATGTAGAAAGGCTGTCATGAAAGCGAAATCATCATGAGGCATCCTCCTCCTTGAAGGAAGAATGCCTGGCAATGGTGAAATGGGACATTTAAAACACATTTTTTCAAACAAGTAAGGACAGGCCCCAAATGTGGACAGATGCTCTTAGTCACATGAGCCTCTTGGGGTCTATTTTCTCTAGGTGAACCAGAGGTTTTAGCTGCTCTGCAAAGTTCCTCATGTCATCAGAAACCACGTCCTGTCCAGCGGGTGCAACTACACTTAATTCCACGAGATAGGAAAGCGACAAGGCCTCAGTGCTGTCTGTGTTCCCTGGCACAAGGATGCGGAAAATCTTGTACACCATAATCTTCATGATGCCCTTTCGGAACAAGTGCCCCTTAGCAACAAACTCATGGTCCATGCGGAAGCCCATTTCCATCAAGAAGTCGGTGAGGTTCTCAGATGTGGCAATGTCCACGCAGTTTCGCACCAGGGCATGGCGGTTCTTGTCTCCCATTTCTGGTTGTCCCAGGTAGCGCAGATGCCAGGGTGCCCCTGCCCTGTCCATAGAGCGTCGGGCCCTTAGAACAAACGGGCTGGCTTGCTGGCCCTTAAGGAGGAATACCATCTCATGGTCAAGGAAAGTCTCAGGTTCCATGTTGTCACACAAACCACGGAGGCGGTGGATGAGGCTTTCCAAACTGTGATCTAAAACACTTCCTGAAAATGGAAAAAGCACCTCTGAGTCCTATCTTTCCTTTTAGATCATGGAATTAGCATACAATCGAAAAAACTTAAAAGAAAAACCAAAACAGTTTAGTGAAGCATTTCACAACACATAGGGCCAACACGTGAGATTTTAGAGGAGTTACGCTAGCAAGATATTGTATAACATTGTGAGACAGTTATTATTTTCCTTTTCAATTTTTTGGAATTTTCTTATTTAGCACTACAAAGTCTCTAGGCCTTTTCTAATGCTAATTTCCAACATGCCTTGGACTTAGAGCCTCTAATCAGCCACAATGTCGATCTAGAATGTAATAATACTGTCTGGGCACGGTGGCTCATGCTTGTAATCCCAGCACTTTGGGAGGCCTAGGTGGGCAGATCCTGAGGTCAGGAGATCGAGACTACCCTGGCCAACATGGTGAAACCCCATCTCTACTAAAAACACAAAAATGCCGGGCGCGGTGGCTCAAGCCTATAATCCCAGCACTTTGGGAGGCCAAGGCGGGTGGATCACGAGGTCAACAGATCGAGACCGTCCTGGTCAACATGGTGAAAACCCGTCTCTACTAAAAATACAAAAAATTAGCTGGGCATGGTGGCGCGTGCCTGTAATCCCAGCTAGTCAGGAGGCTGAGGCAGGAGAATTGCCTGAACCCGGGAGGCAGAGGTTGCGGTGAGCCGAGATGGCGCCATTGCACTCCAGCCTGGGTAACAAGAGCGAAACTCCGTCTCAAAAAAAAAAACAAAACCACAAAAATTAGCTGGGTATGGTGGCGCGTGCCTGTAATCCCAGCTACTCAGGAGGCTGAGGCAGAAGAATCACTTGAATCCGGGATGCGAAGGCTTTGGTGAGCGGAGATCGCACCATTGCATTCCAGCCTGGGTAACAGACACGGAAAGGTGGTGAGGCCCAGCGGGAGCGCCCTGGCCCCAGCCCCGCAGTGTGCGTACTCGATGATGCGGCCCTGCAATGGAGGAGGACAGTGAGACGATGCCTGGGCGCATCGTTTTTTTTGAGCCTCCGTCTCAAAAAAAAGAGTCATAATACTGTTTTAGCTATGTATTTATTTACTTGTTTTTGTAGAAATGGGGTCTCACTACATTGTTGTCCAGGTTGGTCTTGAACTCCTGGCCTTGGTCTCCCAAAGTGTTGGGATTACAGGTGTAAGCCAACATGCCCAGCCAATAACACTATTTTGTTGTCATATACTTTTAACAATTACCTTCAATTTCCAACAAATAAAAGTCTTTCATTTATAGAAGAAATATAAAGTTTCTTTTTTTTTTTTTTTCCTGAGATGGTGTCTTGCTCTGTCACAGGCTAAAGTGCAGTGGCATGATCTTGGCTCACTGCAACTCCGCCTCCTGGGTTCAAACAATTCTCCTGCCTCAGCCTCCTGAGTAGCTGGAATTACAGTCATGCACCACCATGCCCAGCTAATTTTTGTATTTTTAGTAGAGATGGGGCTTTACCATGTTGGCCAGGATGGTCTCGATTTCTTTTTCTTTTTCTTTTCTTTTTTTTTTTTTTGAGACGGAGTTTCGCTCTTGTTACCCAGGCTGGAGTGCAATGGCGCGATCTCGGCTCACCGCAACCTCTGCCTCCTGGGTTCAGGCAATTCTCCTGCCTCAGCCTCCTGAGTAGCTGGGACTACGGGCACGCGCCACCATGCCCAGCTAATTTTTTGTATTTTTAGTAGAGACGGGGTTTCACCATGTTGACCAGGATGGTCTCGATCTCTCGACCTCGTGATCCACCCGCCTCGGCCTCCCAAAGTGCTGGGATTACAGGCTTGAGCCACCGCGCCTGGCTCTTTTTTTTTTTTTTTTTGAGACGTAGTTTCTCTCTCGTTACCCAGGCTGGAGTGCAATGGCACGATCTCGGCTCACCGCAACCTCCGCCTCCTGGGTTCAAGCAATTCCCCTGCCTCAGCCTCCTGAGTGGCTGGGATTACAGGCACGTGCCACCATGCCCAGCTAATTTTTTGTATTTTTAGTAGAGACAGGGTTTCACCATGTTGACCAGGATGGTCTCGATCTCTTGACCTCGTGATCCACCCGCCTTGGCCTCCCAAAATGCTGGGATTACAGGCGTGAGCCACTGCGCCCAGCTAAAGTTTCCTTTTTATCAGGAAAAGTTTTCCTCTTCTATATGTAAGTAGAAGAGAATGAATTGCTTCACAGAATCTTCATCCCCATGGCAACATCTGACATGGTTGTTATAGCAGATTATACCCACTGTGAAATCTATTCTTCCCTTGGCCTCTGAGACACAACTCTCTTGGTTCTCCACTTAACTTGCTGACCATTCCTTTTAAGTCTTCTTTGCTTGGTGTTTCTCATCTTCACTCAACACTGGAGGACTAGGACTCAATCTTTTTTTTTTTTTTTTTTTTTTTTGAGACGGAGTTTCGCTCTTGTTACCCAGGCTGGAGTGCAATGGCGCGATCTCGGCTCACCGCAACCTCCGCCTCCTGGGTTCAGGCAATTCTCCTGCCTCAGCCTCCTGAGTAGCTGGGATTACAGGCACGAGCCACCATGCCCAGCTAATTTTTTGTATTTTTAGTAGAGACGGGGTTTCACCATGTTGACCAGGATGGTCTCGATCTCTTGACCTCATGATCCACCCGCCTCGGCCTCCCAAAGTGCTGGGATTACAGGCTTGAGCCACCGCGCCTGGCTAGGACTCAATTTTGGTCCTCTCTTGTATCAATATTCTTTTCCTCCCTATGTGACATTTGTGTCATCTTTTTTCTTTTGAGAGAGTCTCACTGTTATCCAGGCTGGAGTGCAGTGGCACAATCTCGGCTCACTGCAAGTAAGTTAATTATTTTTTTCTTCTCTTTTTTTGTTTTTCAAGACGGGGTTTCACCATATTGGTCAGGCTGGTCTCAAACTCCTAACCTCAGGTGATCCACCCGCCTCAGCCTCCCAAAGTGCTGGGATTATAGGCATGAGCCACCGTGCCCGGCAATTATGTCCCTATGTGACATTTGGTCCCATGGCTTTAAATATCACTTATGGCCTGAGGACTCCCACATTTTTATCTCTGAACTACAGAAGAAAACATCTAACTGACTACTCAATTTCTCCACTTGGATGCTGAACAGACATCTTTATCTTAACATGTTTAATATCAAATTGTTGATTTTTCCTCCAAAATTTTATTCATCCTGCAGTCGTCACCATCACAGTAAACGGCAACTCTCTGCTTCTGGTTGGTTACCTAGGCCAAAATCATCTTTGACTTCTTTCTTTCTCCCACATCCTACATTTAATTCGTATTTTTTTTTTTTTTTTTTTTTTTGAGACGGAGTTTTGCTCTTGTTACCCAGGCTGGAGTGCAATGGCACAATCTCGGCTCACTGTAACCTCCGCCTCCTGGGTTCAGGCAATTCTCCTGCCTCAGCCTCCTAAGTAGCTGGGATTACAGGCACGCGCCACCATGCCCAGCTAATTTTTTGTATTTTTAGTAGAGACGGGGTTTCACCTCGTTGACCAGGATGGTCTCGATCTCCTGACCTTGTGATCCACCCGCCTCAGCCTCCCAAAGTGCTGGGATTATAGGCTTGAGCCACCGCGCCCGGCTAATTCATATTTTTGAAATAAATGCAGAATGCAACCACTTCTCACTCCCTTAGTCACTTCAACCTAATCCCTTCAAATGAAGTCAGCTTCATTTTTTGCCTGGTCTTTACAACAGCTGTTTCTGCCTTTGTCTTCTTCCCTTCTCCGTATGAAAGCCCAATGGTCTTTTAAAATATTGGGCAAATAAGCAGGGTGCGATGGCTCATGCCTGTAATCCCAGCACTTTGGGAGGCCTAGGCGGGTGGATCACCTGAGGTTGGGATCACCTGAGGTTGGGAGTTTGAGGCCTGCCTGACCAATAGGGAGAAACCCTGTCTCTACTAAAAATACAAAATTGGCTGGGCATGGTAGGGCATGCCTATAATCACAGCTACTCAGGAGGCGAAGGCAGGAGAGTTACTTCAACCTGGGAGGCAGAGGTTGCAGTGAGCTGAGATCATGCCACTGCACTCCAGCCTGGGCAACAAGAACAAAACTCAATCTGGAAAAAAAAAAAAAAAAAAAAAAAAAGGCAGGGCACAGTGGGTCACACCTGTAATCCCAGCATTTTGGGAGGCCAAGGCAGGTGGATCACGAGGTCAGGATATCAAGACCATCCTGGCTAACTTGGTGAAATCCCATCTCTACTAAAAAAATACAACAACAAAAAAATTAGCCAGGCGTGTTGGCGCACGCCTGTAATCCCAGCTACTTAGGAGGCTGAGGCAGGAGAATCGCTTGAACAAGGAGGCAGAGGTGGTAGTTAACGGAGATGGCACCACTACACTCCATCCTGGGTGACAGGGCGAGACTCCGTCTCGAAATAAATAAATAAATAAATAATTGGGCAGATAATAACACTCCTCTACTCAGAACTTTCTAGTAGCTTCCTGTGTCATTTAGAATAAAAGGCAACATCTTTACCACTGTTGACAAGGCCCTAGATATTGTGGTCTCTGCTACCTGTCCAACATCATCTCCTTCTACTCTTCCCCTTGATCATTGTCTCCAGGAGTGGCCTTCCTGCCAGAGCTCATTCCTCTATTCTCTATGCTGAGAATATCCTCTATTCTCTATTCTCTATTCTTCCCATCCGCATGTCGTACCCTGTTATTTTTGTCAGGTCTCTGCTCAAAGGTCACTTTATCATCAAGGCCTTTTCTGATCACCCAAATAAAACAGTATGTGTCCCATGAAACTCTAGCCACTTTCCTGCTTTATTTTGATGACATAGTTTTTTGTTTTTTTGAGATAAGGTTTCACTCTGTCTCCAGGCTATAGGGCAGTGGCGTGATCATAACTCTCTGCAGCCTCTATCTCCTGGGCTCAAGTGATCCACCCACCTTAGCCTCAGCCTCCCAAGTAGTTTGGACTACAGGTGCGAACCACCATGCCCAGCTAATTTTTTTTTTTTTAAGATGGAATCTTGTTCTTGTCGCCCAGGCTGGAGTGCAATGGCCCGATCTCGGTCTCCACCTCCTGGGTTCAAGTGATTCTCCTGCCTCAGCCTCCCAAGTAGCTGGAATTACTGGTACCTGCCACTATGGCCAGTTAACTTTTTGTGTTTTTAAGAGAGATGGGGTTTTGCTGTGTTGGCCAGGTTGGTCTCAAACTCCTGACCTCATGATCTACCTGCCTCGGCCTCCCAAAGTGCTGGGATTATAGGTGTGAGCCACCATGCCTGGCCAATTTTTAAAAATTTTTTAGTAGAGACAAAGTCTTGCTATGTTGACCAGACTAATCTTGAATTCCCAAACTCAAGCAATACTCCAGCCTTAGCCTCCCAAGTACCTGTAATTACACATAGATTTTTTTAAAGTCATCTTTCTCCCTCCATGGGCTATGACTCAAATGTTAGGAACATATTCAAATACTTGTTGATAAAATCTGGCTGGGCGAGGTGGCCCGTGCTCGTAATCCCAGCACTTTGGGAGGCCGAGGCAGGTGGATCACCTGAGGTCAGGAGTTTGAGACCAGCCTGGCCAACCTGGCAAAACCTCGTTTCTACTAAAAGTACAAAAAAATTAGCCCGGCAAGGTGGCACACACCTGTAATCCAAGCTACTCAGGAGGCTGAGACATGAGAATCCCTTGAATCCAGGAGGCAGTGGTTGCAGTGAGCCGACATCACGCCACTTCGCTCCAGGCTGGGTGACAGAGCGAGATTCCGTCTCAAAACAAAAAACAAAAAGCCAAATACTTGTTGACTAAATCTGTTAAAGCAAATAAGGATATATTATTGTAACAATGCCAAAAATTGGTAAAGGGACTCAAATGACTGAATATTTGAAAACAGATAGGGTTATAAGAAAAGCAATGGACAAGGTCCTAGTATCATAGGACAGAAAATGTTAGGATCGCTGGGTACAGTGTCTCACGCCTGCAATCCCAACACTTTTAGAGGCTGAGGCGGGCAGATCACTGGAGTCCAAGAGTTCAAGACTTGCCGGCCGGGCGCGGTGGCTCAAGCCTGTAATCCCAGCACTTTGGGAGGCCGAGGCAGGTGGATCACGAGGTCAAGAGACCGAGACCATCCTGGTCAACATGGTGAAACCCCGTCTCTACTAAAAATACAAAAAATTAGCTGGGCATGGTGGCGCGTGCCTGTAATCCCAGCTACTCAGGAGGCTGAGGCAGGAGAACTGCTTGAACCCAGGAGGCGGAGGTTGCGGTGAGCCGAGATCGCGCCACTGCACTCCAGCCTGGGTAGCAAGAGCGAAACTCCGTCTCAAAAAAAAAAAAAAAAAAAAAAAAAGACTTGCCTGGGCAACACTGCAAAATCCTGTCCCTACAAAAAATACAAAAATAAAAAAATAGCCAGGCATGGTGGTGTGCGCCTGTGGTACCAACTACTAGGGCGGCTGAGGTGGGAGGACTGCTTGAGCCCAGCAGGCTGAGGTTGCAGTGAGACGAGATCGCATCACTGCCCTCCAGCATGGATGACAGAGTGAAACCCCATCTCAAAAAAAAAAAAAAAAAAAGAAAGAAAAGAAAATGTTAGGAGCAGTGAATGGCTCACCACTGCATCCTACATTCAGGACAGTCTCAGAAATGTTCATTCCTCAAACATCTTAGGTGCTTTATAAGTGTGTTGGTTCATTCAATGTATGCTTACTAAATGCTGTCCTGGGGGCACTGTGCTAGGCTCTGCCCTTGTGGAGATTACAGTTTAGTAGTGGAAACAAGAAATAAATAAGTAAGACTGGGTGCAGTGACTCATGCCTGCAATTCTAGCACACTGGGGATGCTGAGGTGGGAGAATCATTGAGTTGAGGAGTTCAAGACTAGCCTGGGCAACATAGTGAGACTTCACCTCTACTAAAAATAAAAAATAACAATTAGCTGGGCGTGGTAGCATGGGCCTGTAATCCCAGCTACTCAGGAGGCTGACGCGGGGGGATTGTTTGAGTCCAGGAGGTGAGGCTGCAGTGTGCTGTGATCGCACCACTATATTTCAGCCTGGGTGAGAGAGCAAGACTCTGTCTCCATATAAACAAACAAATGAAAACATAAGGAAATAAAAGAGAATGAGATGGAGAGCAACTGGAGGGGACAAAGGGGAGGAAACTACTCTGAGGTGCTGGAGTGGCCAGAGGACTCTCTAAGGGGATGACAGCTGAGCTAAGACCCTACGATGAAAATGAAATGGTTAGCTGGGCGTGGTGGCTCATGCCTGTAAACTCAGCACTTTGGGAGGCTGAGGAATGCGGGTCACAAGGTCAAGAGATAAGAGACCATTCTAGCCAACACAGTGAAACCCCATCTCTATTAAAAATACAAAAATTAGCCAGGCATGGTGGCGCACACCTGTAGTCCCAGCTACTTGGGAGGCCGAGGCAGGAGAATCACTTGAACCTGGGAGGTGGAGGTTGCAGTCAACCAAGATCGCACCACTGTGCTCCAGCCTGGGCAAAAGAGTGAAGAATCTGTCTCAAAAAAAAAAAAAAAAAAAAAAAAATCAGAGAAACAGGACCTAGAAAGATAGTTGCTAAGGGTTTGGCATACATGGGAGTGGGAATCAGTGTTTAATGGGTATAGAGTTGCAGTTTTACAGGATGAAAAACTAAAGTATTTTGGCTGGGCACAGTGGCTCATGCCTATAATCCTAGCACTTTAGGAGGCCAAGGCAAGTTGATCACTTGAGTCCAAGAGTTCAAGACCAGCCTGGCCAACATGACAAAACCTCAACTCTCTACTAAAGATAGAAAAATTAGCTGGGCATGGTGATGCACACTTGTAATCCCAACTATCTGGGGGCCTGAGACATAAGAATCCCTAGAACCCAGGAAGTGGAGGTTGCAGTGAGCCGATATCGTGCCACTGCATTCCAGCCTGGGTGACAGATTGAGACTCTGTCTCAAAGAAAAAAAAGTTCTATTAAGCATTTTTTTCAAGCTACTCACAATAAACACGAGTTCTAAAGATCTGTTGCTTAACAATGTTAATATACTTCACACTACTGAACTGTACACAAATGTTCTGACGACAAATTTAATATATTTAATGCATATAAAACTATAATATGAAGTAACAATTAAAAACATAGCTGATTGCCAGAAACTGTGCAGGCTGCTTTTGTGTTAAGTCTCTTATCTTCAGGGAAGCTGAACAGAGAAGAGGAAAACAGACAATCCAAGTTCCCTGGTTCACTTACCCTGCAGCAGGTACTCCATCATGTTAATGGTGCCCCCAGTGACAGGCATCATGGTGACTGGAGGTGCCTCCATGGTGTTTAAGTTGAAGACAACACAACTCAGAACGTCCAGTCAGGTAAGGCATGGGATATACCTGAAAAAGAGTTCACTTGTTTATACATCAGAGTGGGGGAGAGAGACCAGATCTGTTGTGGCACCGGCCTTCAAATCAAAAGATTCATTCATTCAGAAACATCTGAGTATCTCCTTATATGGCCAGTTCCAGGAACTGATAATACAGAAATATAAAAGGGAGATCTAGTCATGGAGTTATACCATAACCTTCTAGTCTCAAGTTCTGAAACTTCCAAGTTACCTGTGCAATCTTGAGAAAGTCCTACAACCCCTCACCCTGGGACTCAATGTATTCCTTATAAAATAAGGCCATTTTTTTTTTTTTTTGAGATGGAGTTTCACTCTTGTCATCCAGGCTGGAGTGCAATGGGGTGATCTCTGTTCACTGCAGCCTCTGCCTCCAGGATTCAAGCGATTCTCCTGCCTCAGACTGCCGAGTAGCTGGGATTACAGGAATGTGCCACCATGCCTGGCTTTTTCTGTATTTTTAGTAGAGGTGGGGTTTTGCCATGTTGGCCAAGTTGGTCTTGAACCCCTTGGCCTCAGGTGAGTCTCAGGTGATCCGGCCTCCCAAAGAGCTGGGATTAGAGGCATGAGCCACCGCGTCCAGCCGAGGCCAGTGATTTTTAATTCCGGAGGCTATGTGGCTCAAATGACATAATAAAGAGGAAAAAAAAATTCAGAAGAACTGAAAAGTGACTTAAGGGACCTTAATTTTATAGATGAGGATACTGAGTTTCGGAGAGGGGCAGAAGGATACACAGAGCAAGTTGGTGGCAGAATTTGGACCAAACTAGAATCTAGGCATTCCATCTCTCTAAAAATGCCTTCCCCTCTGCCCCTTTTTTGGAGACAGGATCTCGATCTGTAGCACAGGCTGGAGCGCAATGGGGAGTTCCCAGTTCACTATAACCTCGAACTCCTGGGCTCAAGCGATCCTCAACCTCCCGATCTGCCTCCCAAGTAGCCAGACTACAGGCGGGAGAGCCACCGAGGCAGGCCTGAAAATGCCTTTTAAAGCGAGCCAAGAGGAAGTTATTTTAAAATGATGGTATATAGGTCCCTCTAAGCCGGCATCCAGAACACGTGTCCATTTAAACACTAAAAACACACCTCCTTGGGGTTCTAGCTTCTTCTCAAGAAGCCAGGAATCACATCCACCCGCGCACCTAGGACCTTTGAGCGACGATTAGATTCCAGCCCTCTGGTTAACCGAGCCCGGGAAGCCCTCAGACGGATGCAACCAGCCAACTTCCTCCTCTTTTCACCTCCGGTCGGAAGCCGAAGTCTCGCAAACCTCGAAACTGCCGTTCCGGAACGTAAGGGTGCCGAGAAGGCCAAAGAGCCTCATTGCTGACAGACAACCAGAAGCGCATGCGCGAAATCCCGCGCTGCTGTAAGAAAGATGGCGCCCTCCTTTGGAGCATTTCTCCGGGCGCTACCTGAATTGAATTCACAGGTCATCCTCTAGGAAAATATTTTTAGGCTTGACAACCTGGAGATGTATTTGTGTAGAAAGTCTCTTGGAACTGTTAAGACTTACAGAGAGCCGGACGCGGTGGCTCAAGCCTGTAATCCCAGCACTTTGGGAGGCCGAGACGGGTGGATCACGAGGTCAAGAGATCGAGACCATCCTGGTCAACATGGTGAAACTCCGTCTCTACTAAAAATACAAAAAATTAGCTGGGCATGGTGGCGCGTGCCTGTAATCCCAGCTACTCGGGAGGCTGAGGCAGGAGAATTGCCTGAACCCAGGAGGCGGAGGTTGCGGTGAGCCGAGATCGCGCCATTGCACTCCAGCCTGGGTAACAAGAGCGAAACTCCGTCTCAAAAAAAAAAAAAAAAAAAAAGACAGAGATTATCATGAACTTAAAACACACACACACACACACACACAAACTGAGGGGTCGGGTACGGTGGCTCATGCCTGTAACCCCAGCACTTTGGGAGGCCAAGGTGGGCGGGTCACTTGAGGTCAGGAGTTCAAGACCAGCCTAGCCAACATGGTGAAACCCCGCCTCCACTAAAAATACAAAAATTAGCTGGGCACTGTGGCGCATGCCTGTACTTTCAGCTACTAGGGAGGCTGATGTGGGAGAATCACTTTAACCCGGGAAGCAGAGGTTGCAGCGAACCGACATTGTGACACTTGCACTATAGCCTAGACGACAGAGAGAGACTATGTATCAAAAAAGAAAAAAAGAAAGTAAAGGAATAAAGAATGGCTACCCCCATAGGCAGAGCAGGCGAGTGGAAAAGCTGTAGGCCCAGATCCAGGAGTACTCTGCATGCCAAACTAAAGAATAGATGTGGCCAGGCGCAGTGGCTTACGCCTGTAATCTCAGCACTTTGGGAGGCCGAAGCGGGCGGATCACAAGGTCAGGAGTTCAAGACCAACCTGACCAATATGGTGAAACCCCGTCTCTACTAAAAATACAAAAATGAGTCGAGTGTGGTGGTGCATGCCTGTAATCCCAGCTACTCAGGAGGCTGAGGCAGGAGAATCGTTTGAACCCAGGAGACGGAGGTTGCTGTGAGCTGAGATCCCGCCACTGTACTCCAGCCTGGGTGACACAGCGAGACTCTCTCGATTAAAAAAAAAGAAGAAGAAAAAGAATAGATGTGAGCTTTAAAGGAACTCTGGTTGCAATGTGGAGAAAAGTTTGGGAAAGGAGAGCCTGGAGAAAAAAGATCAGGCCGGGCTCAGGTGGCTCAGGTGGCTCAGGCCTGTAATTCACAGCACTTTGGGAGGCAAAGTGGGCAGATGGCTTGAGCTCAGGAATTCAAGACCAGCCTGAGCAACATAGTGGAAACCTGTCTCTACAAAATATACAAAAATTAGCTGAGTGTAGTGGGTCGCACCTGTAGTCCCAGCTGCTTGGAAGGCTGTGGTGGGAGGATTGCTTGAGCCTGGCAGGCAAAGGTTGCAGTGAGCCGAGATAGGCCACTGCACTCCAGCCTGTGCAACAGAGGGAGACCCTATCTTGAAAAAAATTAAAAGAAAGAAAAAAAGACCGATGAGGTGCTTTGGTAAAACTCTGGCTGAGAAACAACTGTGAGAAAAAGATTTTAAAAATGTAAAAGAGGAAATTAGCTGAGTGTGGTGGCACACGCCTGTAGTCCCAGCTACTCAGGTAGCTGAGGCACAAGAATCACTTGAACCCAGGAGGCCGAGTTTGCAGTGAGTGGAAATCGCACCACTGCACCCCAGCCTGGGCAACAGAGCAAGACTGTGTCTCAAAAAAATATATATATATGTAAAATAATTATTTAATGACTAACCAGAGGTAAAGACAGAGAGATGGAGTCACAGATGTCCAGATTTCTACCTTGAGTGGCCATTGCAGTACGTTTTTTTTTGTTTGTTTGTTTTTTGCGATGGAGTCTCACCCGGTCACCCAGGCTGGAGTGCAGTGGCGCCATCTCGGCTCACTGCAACCTCCACCTCCCGGGTTAAAGCGATTCTCCTGCCTCAGCCTCCTGAGTAATTGGGATTACAGCACGCACCACCGTTCCTGGCTAATTTTTGTATTTTTAGTAGAGATGGGGCTTCATCATGTTGGTCAGGCTGGTCTGGAACTCCTGACCTTGTGATCCACCTGCCTCAGTCTCCCAAAATGCTGGGATTTACAGGCATGAGCCACAGCACCCAGCCAGCACTTTTTTTCTCTAAGCTAGAAAACAAAGAGCAGTGTGGGTGAGACAGGAAAGATGAGTTCCTTGAGCATCAGGGGTCTATGGGACACCCAAATGGCAAAGTTCAGGGGAGAGAGAGATTTCAAAACCATAGCCTCATATGGTAGCTAAAAGGCGTGACAATGAATGAGATCATCCTGAAAGAGTATACTAAATAAGAAAAGAACATTGACAAGGACTGGGCCTTGCACAGCACTCTGGCAGTTATTAGAGGTGCATATGCCCTAGGGTTTAGGATGTGCCTCTTGATCGACCTGGTGATTCACAAGATTGGGCAGAGTGAGCCGCTCTCAGTGCTGTAATGATTACAGGAGGCTGTGAACTTCTTTGGCCTCTCTTCCTATACAGACACTAATTGCAGCATAGAAAGTCTAGTGAATTACAGGTCATTTGAGGCACCATAGGATTTACCCAAATTTTAGCTGGTATTTTGAAGAAGGGTAAATATTGTTTTAAAGAGGTAGGGGAGATAGAAAATGGGTAAACAGTATGATAATACCTAAAGGAGAACTAGGGATTATAGGGAAAGGTTTCTCTGATAAGGATATGATGCCTAGAGCTTAGGATGAGGCTCACCCCTGTCCTTTGCCACTACCCAGCTGTGCAACCTTGGGCAATTCACTTCCCCTCTCTGAGCCTCAGCTTCCTTTTTTTGTAAAATAGAGATAATAATAGTACTTTCAAAGAAGGAGTTCACAAAAATAAAATGAGATGGTTATAAAGCATTTAATGTAGTGCTTGGCTTATTGTAAGCACTTAATATTTTTATTATTTTCTTATTTATTTATTTTATTTTTATTTAATTTAATTTTTTTTTTTTTTTTTTTTTTTTTTTAGAGAAAGGTCTCACTATGTTGCCCATGCTGGTTTCAAACTCCTGACCTCAAGCCATCTTCCCATCTCAGTCTCCCAAAGTGCTGGGATTCCAGGTGTGAGCCGTTGTGCCCGGCCTGTAGGCACTTACTAAGTAGTAGCTATTAGCTGTTATTTCCTTTTATAGCTCTCATTGGAACAGTCACATGAGTCATATGCTATATGCTATCTTTTAAAAATTTATTTATTTTAACCCAAAGTGCTCATCTGCATTTTGTTTGTTTTTAAGAGATGGGATCTCACCGTCACCCAGGCTGGAGCATAGTAGTGTGATTATGGCTCTCTGCCACCTCAACCTCCTGGGCTCAAGTGATCCTCTCACCTCAGCTTCCCAAATAGCTGGGACACAGGTACACACCACCATAACCAGCTAATTTTATTTTATTTATTTATTTTGAGACGGAGTCTTGCTCTGTCGCCCATGCTAAGGTGCAGTGGCATGATCTTGGCTAACTGCAGCTTTTGCCTCCCGGGTTCAAGCAATTCTCCTGCCTCAGCCTTCTGAGTAGCTGGGATTACAGGCACTGGCCACCACGCCTGGCTAATGTTTGTATTTTTAGTATAGATGGGGTTTCACCATATTGGCCAGCCTGGTCTCGAACTCCTGACCTTGTGATGACCTCATAATCCACTCACCTCAGCCTCCCAAAGTGCTAGGATTACAGGCGTGAGCCACCGTGCCTGCTTTTTTCTTTTCTTTTTTTTTTTTTTTTTTTTTGGTAGAGATGGGGGTCTTCCTATGTTGTCCAAAGTGGTCTTGAACTCCTGGGTTCAAGCAGTTCTCCCACTTTGGCCTTCCAAAGCACTGGAGTTAGAGGTGTGAGCCACCATGCCCCACCCTAGCTACATTCTATGAGTGTATTTATTTTTTTGTTTTTGCTTTTATTTATTCATTTTTTAAAAATTATTTTTTTCAGCCAGGTGCAGTGGCTCACAACTGTAATCCTAGCACTCTGTGAGGCCGAGGAGGGTGGATTGCCTGAACTCACAGATCACGCGCGCGCACACACACACACACACACACACACAAATTAGCTACTTGGGAGGCTGAGGCAAGAGAATTGCTTGAACCCAGGGAGGTGGAGGTTGCAGTGAGTAGAGATCTCGCCACTGCACTGCAGCCTGGGTGACAGAGCAAGATTCTGTCTCCAAAAAAAAAACAAGAAAGAAATTATTTTTTTCATTTTTCGGGAGACTCACTGGATGTGTGAATGTATTGTGTGCACAGCTCATCTCCCTGGATAGATTATAAACATCTTGAAGTGAGGAATTGTGTGTGTGTGTGTGTGTGTGTGTGTGTGTGTGTTATTTATTTTTGATACACAATCTCACTCTTTCATCCATGCTGGAGTGCAATGGTGCCATCTTGGCTCACTGCCACCTTTGCCTCTCAGGTTCAAGTGTCTCTTGTACCTCAGCCTCCCAAGTAACTGAGATTACAGCTGTGAGCCACCACACCTGGCTAGTTTTTGTATTTTTAGTAGAGATGGGTTTCTCCATGTTGGCCAATCTGGTCTTGAACCCCTGACCTCAGGTGATCCATCTGCCTCAGCCTCCCAGAGGGCTGGGATTACAGGCCGGAGCCACCTCGCCTGGCCTCAGCTCCTTTTTTTCTCTTTACTTTTTTAGTAGTAACAGGGTCTCACTATATTGACCAGGCTGATTTCCAACTCCTGGGCTCAGGAAATCCTGATGTCTAGTCCTCCCAAAGTGCTGGGTTTATAGCTGTGAGCCACCACACCCAGTCAATTTTTTTTATATTGAGTACATGCTGAAATAATAGTATTTTGGATATTTGGAGTTAAATAAAAATATTTTAGGCCGGGTGCAGTGGCTCACGCCTGTAATCCCAGCACTTTGGGAGGCTGAGGCAGACGAATCATCTGAGGTTGGGAGTTTGAGACCAGCCTGACCAACATGGAGAAAAATACAAAATTAGCCAGGCGTGGTGGTGCATGCCTGTAATCCCAGCTACTTGGAAGGCTGAGGCAGGAGAATTGCTTGAACCCAGGAGGCAGAGGTTGTGGTGAGCCGAGACTGCGCTATTGCACTCCAGCTTGGGCAACAAGAGCAAAACTCTGTCTCAAAAAAAAAATTATATACATATAATTACATTTAATTTAACTTGTTTATTTATTTTTACTTATTTTTTTATTGTTGTTTCGTTTTGTTTTTGAGACGCACTCTTGTTCTGTCTCCCAGGCTGGAATGCAGTGGTATGAGCTCGACTCACTGCAACTTCCCCCTCCCGGGTTCAAGCAATTCTCCTTCCTCAGCCTCCCCAGTTGCTGGGACTACAGGTGCCTGCCATCACACCAGTTTCTGTATTATTTAGTAGAGACAGGGTTTCACTATGTTGGCCAGGCTGGTCTCCTGACCTCAGGTGATCCACCCACCTCAGCCTCCCAAAGTGCTGGGATTACAGGCATGAGCCACCAAGCCTGGCTTATTTTTACTTCTTAAAAGATGTTACTAGAATATTTATTTATTTACTTACTTGTTTATTTATTTGGAGACAGCCTCACTCTGTTGCCCAGGCTAGAGTGCCATGGCACGATCTTGGCTCACTGCAACCACTGCTTCCCAGACTCAAGCAATTCTTGTGCCTCAGCCTCCTGAGTAACTGGGACTACAGGTGTATGCCACCATGCTAGCCTAATTTTTTTTTTTTCGAGATGGAGTCTTGTTCTGTCACGCAGGCTGGAGTACAGGCGTGATCTCAGCTCACTGCAACCTCTGCCTCCCAGGTTCAAGCAGTTCTCTGCCTCAGCATCTCCAGTAGCTGGGATTATAGGCACCTGCCACCACGCTTGGCTAATTTTTGTATTTCTAGTAGAGACGAGATTTCACCATCTTGGCCAGGCTGGTCTTAAAATCCTGACCTTGTGATCTACCCACCTCAGCCTCCCAAAATGCTGGGATTATAGGCATGAGCCAGTGTACCCAGCCAATTTTTTCTGTTGATGAGATTTCACCATGTTGGCCAGGCTGGTCTCGAACTCTTGTCGTCAAGTAATCCCTCCCGCCTCGGCCTCCCAGATTGTTGGTGTGAGCCACCGTGCCTGGGCTAGAATATTTAAAACTACATATGTGACTTACATATTTCTGTTGGACAGTACTGCTATAGGACCTAGATTTGAAGGTGTGGCTTTGGAGCCAGACAGATCTGTAATTCTGGCCACTGCTTCTGTGGGTCTAGGCAATTAATTTAACTTCTTAGGCCTTTGACAGTGCCTGGCATATACTGTATATTGTAGGTATGCAATGAATCAGATTTACTATTTGGAGAATGGTTTAGGAACTGGGGAATGTTTAATTAGAAAAGACTTATGGAGGGTGGAATATGACATCTGTCTTCCAGCATAAGAATATATGACAAAGCCAGTGGGGATTGAGGAACAATGAAGAGGAGGAGGTAAGGTTAGGGTTAGTGTACATTTATCTCATTTAACTCTCACAACCATGGGGACTTCAGCTGACTTAACAGATGAGGAAATAGGCTCTGAGAAGTTAAGTACATTGCTAATAAGTGTCAGAGTCAGGATTAAAAGCCAAATCTGTCTGCCTCCAGAGATTTATTGTACTGAGACTTTGCTCTGTGTTAGTTTGGATTGCTATAACAAATTACCATAGACTGGGTGGCCAAGACAACGAATGACTTCACACATTTCTGGAGGCTGGGAAGTCTGAGATCCAGGTGCTGATAGATGTGGTGTCTGTGATTGTCTTAGCTGTGTTCTCATATCATCACATGACTGAGAAAAAAATCACCCATTGTTTTTTCCTACAAGGGCACTAATCGAATTCATGAAGACTTCACCCTCATGGCCTAATTGTCTCCCAAAGGCTCACTATCACATTGGAGGTTAGGATTTTTTTTTTTTTTAAGGCCCTTCAGGTGTTCACAGTGCCTATGCAGTACTGGGTGAAATTTCTGCTCCTCCCAGGAATCAGCATGTGAATTTTGGAGAGACACAAACATTCAATCTATAATAACCTACTAAGAAAACCTGACTGCTTTTGATTAGTTTTAGAGGACAGGACTTGAATCGTTGGGTGAAAATTATAGGGATATAGATTTCAGCGTAATATGAGGAACAAACAGCTGGTTGCAGTGGTGGTGTCCAGTAATGGAAGGGGTGCCTGCACACGAAGTAGACTCCCTCCCAGTGAAAATACTCAAGGAGAGACTGTGGTAGAAAGAATTCTTGGCCGGGCACAGTAACACACCTGCAATCCCAGCACTTTGGATCATCTGAGTCCAGGACTTCAAGACCAGCCTGGCCAACGTGGTGAAACCTCATCTCTACTAAAAGCACAAGAATTAGCTGGGCATGGTGGCATATGCCTGTAATCCCAGTTACTCCATAGGCTGAGGCAGGGGAATCGCTTGAACCTGGGAGGCGGAGGTTGCAGTGAGCCGAAATGGCGCCACTGCACTCCAGCATGGGTGACAGAGTGAGACTCTGTCCCAAAAAAAAGGAAAAGAAAAGAAATAATTATTGCTCAGACTGGGAGATTGAACTATCGTATTTCCTTGATTCCTAGACACTATCCACTCTAAGTCATAGTATTTATTTAATAACAGAGTTTCAGGCAATTGATAAACACTCTATATATGTTATACATTGAAGCCTGATAAACACAGACACAAAATGCATCTTAGAGTTGAGAAAATGCAGTAGTCAGCTGGGCACGGTGGCTCACACCTGTAATCTACCTGTAAACCAGCACTTTGGGAGGTCGAGGCAGGTGGATCACCTGAAGTCGGGAGTTCCAGACCAGCCTGACCAACATGAAGAAACCCCATCTCCACTAAAAATACAAAATTAGCCAGGCGTGTTGGCGCATGCCTGTAATCCCAGCTACTTGGGAGGCTGAGGCAGGAGAATTGCTTGAATCCCGGAGGCAGAGGTGGTGGTGAGCCATTGCCCTCCAGCCTGGGCAGCAAGAGAGAAACTCCGTCTCAAAAAAAAAAAAAAAAGAAGAAGAAGAAGAAAAGAAAAAGAAAAAAAGAAAAGGAAATGCAGTAATAGAACTTTATAATTTCATAGATACTTAGCCTTAGTAATTCTATGCCTTTGGATTTTTTTTCTATTATGACAACTACAACATCATTAATAGTAATTACCATCAGCAAACACCCAATGACAAATAAGAAATTACACCATTCTTGTTCTTAAGGTGTTTGGTTTGCTGAGAGACAGGTAAAACATCTCATGTAATTTTGTGCCCAGTGTTCTTCACTGGGTGCTGACTCAAGAAGTTCACCTCCCCACCCCACTGGCTGAATGACAGGCAGCGTTAGCCATTTAATTCTCTTACTCTCAAGGCGGGGCCCTAAGAAATTCTGCTGCAGAAGGGTAATTGGCCTGTTTACTTGCTGCCTTCCTCTTAGCCCAGCCAACCCAACTCTAGCCTCTGGTTGACCAGGTGTTGAGGTGCCTTGAGAGGATAGGCTATAATAGTTAATGTATTACGTGTATCCATAAAAGATTAAAGATTAGCTCTGTTTTAGCTGAACTGTAACTGTCTGTTTGGGTTTCTCCCCTCCCAGGCTGTCTGGGGAAATCAGTGTTGGTTTCAGTCTGAAGATAATTAACCCACTGGGTCTCAAATTTTCTGGACAGCTCCCCTTTAGTGAGTGATTACTGGGTACCAGGCTCTAGGATAAGCACTTTCTGTGAGTGTGTATAATTTTTTTTTTTTTTTTTTTAGACAAAGTCTCATGCTATCATCCAGGCGGAAGTGCAGTGGTGTGATCTCGGCTCACTGCAACCTCCACTTACCAGGTTCAAGCAATTCTCCTGCCTCAGCCTCCCAAGTAGCTGGGATGACAAGCGTGCACCACCGTGCTTGGCTAACTTTTGTATTTTTAGTAGAGACGGGGTTTCACCATGTTGGCCAGTCTGGTCTTGAACTCCTGACCTCAGGTGATCTACCCACCTCGGTCTCCCAAAGTGCTGAAATCACAGGTGTGAGCCACCAAGCTCAGCCGAATCTGTATAATTCATTTCCTTCTCTTACTAGCTCTCAGAAGCAGGTGGTATTCTTTCCATCTCGTAGCTGCCAGAATTGCAAGTCTGCTATATAATATATTTGGAAGTAAAAGGGTGTGTTTCTGGTCCCTTAAGCTCTCTTCGCAATTACCCGCTTCCTTGGGTCAAATGGTTTTATGCCATTATTTATACCATCAACTCAGATGTTTTCTAGAGGAGACTCTTTGTACAACCTAGAGGAGATGAGAAAGCTCAGAAAGACTTCATGGAGAGGCAAAAGGGCAGAGGTTAACACACTAGTGCTTAGGACTTAAGATGGGTCCTGGACATGGTGGATCATACCTGTAATTCCAGCACTGTGAGAGACCAAGGTGGACGGATCACTTGAGCACAGTAGTTAGAAACCAGCCCAGGCAACATAGGGAGACCCTGTCTCTACAAAATTTTTTTTTTTTTTTTTTTTTTGAGACGGAGTTTCGCTCTTGTTACCCAGGCTGGAGTGCAATGGCGCGATCTCAGCTCACCGCAACCTCCGCCTCCTGGGTTCAGGCAATTCTCCTGCCTCAGCCTCCGGAGTAGCTGGGATTACAGGCACGCGCCACCATGCCCAGCTAATTTTTTGCACCTTTAGTAGAGACGGGGTTTCACCATGTTGACCAGGATGGTCTCGATCTCTTGACCTCGTGATCCACCCGCCTCGGCCTCCCAAAGTGCTGGGATTACAGGCTTGAGCCACCACGCCCGGCAAAAAATTTTAAAATTAGCCAGACATGGTAGCCAGTGCCTGCAATTCCAGCTACTTGGGAGGGTGAAGTGGGAGTGTCACTTCAGCCCAGGAGTTCAAGGCTATAGTGAGCTGAGATGCTGCCACTGCACTCTAGCCTGGATGACAGAACCAGAATGTCAAAAAGAAAGAAAAAGAATTGGCCGGGCACGGTGGCTCAAGCCTGTAATCCCAGCACTTTGGGAGGCCGAGGCGGGTGGATCACAAGGTCGAGAGATCGAGACCAACCTGGTCAACATGGTGAAACCCCGTCTCTACTAAAAATACAAAAAATTAGCTGGGCATGGTGGTGCGTGCCTATAATCCCAGCTACTCAGGAGGCTGAAGCAGGAGAATTGCCTGAACCCAGGAGGCGGAGGTTGTGGTGAGCCGAGATTGCGCCATTGCACTCCAGCCTGGGTAACAAGAGCGAAACTCCATCTCAAAAAAAAAAAAAAAAGAAAAAGAAAAAGAATTAATGAAAAGAACATTGTAAGAAGAGTTGGCACATTCTCCGTATGGGCATAGCAAGGCACATTGTGGCACACAATTCAGTCAGCATTACTATTTGCCTGCTGTAGGTGAGGCACCATCCTGGGCTTTGGGAATATAAAGATAAGTTAAACAACCTAAACCCCTGTCCTGAAAGAGTCCACATTCTAGTGATAAAATATTAAATAATATTGAAAATGGTTACAAAATAAGGTGGAAAATATTTATGATATAATATTAACCAGTTAAGCCAGTTACAAATGTACAGTGTGATTTGAATTATATAGAGTCCTTAAAACATCTGTATATAGAGGAAGAAAACATAACATCCAAATACTAAAAATAATTGCCTTTGTTTAACGAAACCAAAGATCATTTTATCTCCACTTGTCTCTGTTTTCCTTTTTATTTTCTTTTTTTGAGACAGAGTCTCACTCTGTTGCCCTGGCCAACATGGTGAAAAAAATTAGCTGGGCATGGTGGTACACACCTGTAATCCCAGCTACTCAGGAGGCTGAGGCAGAAGAATCACTTGAACCCAGGAGGCGGATGTTGCAGTGAGCCGAGATGGTGCCATTGCACGCCAGCCTAGGCAACAGGGCGAGAATCCATCTCAAAAAAACAAACAAAAAAATAAATAAAAGAAAATAACTCTTTTTTCTTTTAAAAGAAAAATAATGCCCAGGCGCAGTGGCTTATGCCTATAATCCCAGCACTTTGGGAGGCCAAGGCAGGTGGATCACCTGAGCTCGGGAGTTCCAGACAAGCCTGACTAACATGAAGAAACCCCTTCTCTACTAAAAATACAAAATTAGCAGGGCATGGTAGTGCATGCCTGTAATCCCAGCTACATGGGACGCTGATGCAGACAACTGCTTGAACCCAGGAGGCGGAGGTTGCGGTGAGCCATGGTCACACCATTGCATCCCAGCTTGTACAACAAGAGCGAAACTTCATCTCAAAAAGAAAAAAAAACTTGAAAAAAAAAACAAATCCACACACAAGTGGATAAACAAATTGTGAATCATTTGATTTATTTCTACAATGAAATACTACTCAGCAATAAAAAAAAAAATACTGATGTACATAATAAGATAGATGAATCTAAACTGGGCGTGGTGGCATGCAACCATAGGCCCAGATATTCTGGAGGCTGAGGCAGGAGAATCCCTTGAGCCCAGGGGTTTGAGGCTGCAGTGTGCTGTGACTGTGACACTGTATTTCAGCCTGGGTGGTGGAGCAAGACCCTTCCTCTAAAATAATAACAATATTCTAAGTGAAAGAAGTCAGACACAGCAGAATACGTAATTCATGGTTCCATCTATGTGATCTTCTAGAAGAGACAAAACTAATCTACAGTAAGAGAAATAAAATCCGTGCTTGCCTAGTGGGAAATAGGGAGGACTGATTGCAAAGGGACATAAGAGAACTTTCTGGAAAAGTGGAAATATTCTATATTTTGAGTGTGATGGCAGGTGCTCAAGTGTGTATATTTGTCAACACTCATCAAGCTGTACATTTAAACAGATACATTTTATTTTATTTATTTTGAGATGGAGTTTTGCTCTTGTCGCCCAGGCTGGAGTACAATGGTGCAGTCTTGGCTCACTATTTCCTGCCTCAGTCTCTCAAGTAGCTGGGATTACATGCATTTAGTAGAGACAGGTTTTTGCCATTGCCCAGGCTGGTCTTGAACTCCTGACCTAAGGTGATTCACCTACCTTGGCCTTCCAAAGTGCTGGGATTACAGATGGGAACCACCATGCCCAGCCAAACTGGATATATTTTAACTATACGTAAATGTAACTCAATAAAATTAATTAAAATAATGAAAAACATTTATAGTTTTTTTTCTGGTTACAAGAGCATTATGTGCTCATTGTAAGAAATTATATTTTATTTTATTAATTATTTATTTTGAGCCCAGCCAGAATTATATTAGTCAGCAATTATGTACAAAAAACCCGCAGAAAGGCCCACTGTGGCATTATTTGTGGATGCAAAAACAGTGGAAGACTCACGTCCCAGCTTCCATTATAATGGGAAAAAGAGAGCCAGTAACAGTTCTGTAATAACTCACATGTGCACGGTACTCTACAGGTCACAGGTGCTTTTCATTCATCATTTCAGTGCGTTCTCCCACCATCAAGGCTAAGAGAGGAGAAGCAGTATGGCGAAGGGTAAAGAGGCAGACACGCCTAGGCTGAGATGGCAGCTCCGCTTCCTATAAACTGGGTAACCTCAAGGAGTGACATCCTCTCCTATGTCATTACAAGGTAAAGAGGAAATGTAGATGACGCATCTAGCACAATGGTGTGTACTGTGACTGGGTTGCTGGTACTGTGGTCATTGCAATTTCACAGATGTGGACGTGGCTCAGTGGAAGTCACAACAAAGTTATAATGTGCAAGAGCTGCAGCTTGCTAGGAAATCTCTGAGGCGGAGGAACTCCTTATCACTGCTGTCTGCTCTTCCCCCAGAGGAAGTTCAAGAGTGGGCTATACAGGAAACAAAGACTATACTCAAGGTGTGACTGAGGGAAAGATCTTCTGCCTAAAATCCTACAACCATAGACTTAAAGGTGGACGAGGCCTTCAGCCTCATTAGTCCGGCTTCCTATCCCCCACCCCACAGAACAGATGGGGAAACCAAGGCCCACAGAGTGGGAGGGACTTGCCTAAATGACTCAGCATGGAATAGCAAGCCCTGAACCATAGCCAGACTTTTCTTTTAAACATTTCCTTTTGAACATACACTCTTTAGTCATACAGACTTTGGGTTGATTCCTGACCCTGCACTAACCAGCTGTGTGACTTTGGTGAGTGACGTAACATCTCTGATCTTCAGTACCTGCATTTGTAAAATGAAATTATAGCATCTACATGATTGGTTTGCTGTAAAGATTAAATCATACAGGGCATGTAGGGTGCACAATAATTTTTATTTTTTTGAGACAGAGTCTCACTCTGTCACCAGGCTGGAGTACAGTGCGCAATCTCGGCTCAGTGCAACCTCTGACTCCCTGCTTCAAGTGATTCTCTGGCCTCAGCCTCCCGAGTAGCTGGGACTACAAGCATGTACCACCATGCCCAGCCAATTTTTGTATTTAGTAGAGATGGGGTTTCACCATGTTGGCCAGGATGGTCTTGATCTCCTGACCTCGTGATCTGCCGGCATCAGCCTCCCGAAGTACTGGGATTACAGGCATGAGCCACCATGTCCAGCGGGTGCACAATAATTTAAATATGTATGTATTTCCCATTTAACAGATGAGGAACTGGAGTTTGTTGAAACTTCCCTTGACTCAGGATGGTACCTTAGGTTAAAGAGAGAGCCTACAAGAAGAGAAAGAAACCTCGGATGAGAACTGGGTGGGTACAGGTGAGCCAGGCTCTCCTTGCACTTATCACTGGGAACCACCTTTCTGTCCAGGAGCTCAAGATGACACGGGCCACCCAGTGACCTTTCCTGCCTCTGCTGCTTCAATGCACAAACAGGTTGGTTGTGAAACAACTCTGGGTGGTGACTCAGCCTGGAGGCCTGCTCTGCTGGTCGGTGCGGGCAGGCTGCAGTTGTTTGGTTGAACCTCGAAAGGACATCGTGTCTAACAAACACATTGCTTGTCAAAGCTCTGACGGGGGTGCCAAGAACAGACTGCGAACTCTGGTCCTTGAGGCATCACAAATGACTGAACTGGGGTGCCTATGTTGCATACAACATCTCCTGGTTGTTGTTCTGGTCTAACAATCTTCCAGGGCCAATGTCAGGAAGAAGGAAATGTTTTAGAGGCTGGGGAGCCCCTATTCCTCAAGAGGCAGCTTGGCACGGTGGCCAGGGCCTGGGCTTTTGGCATCCACGTCCTGCAGACCTGAGTTCACATCCTGGATCTGGCTGCTCACTGTCTATAAGAATTTGGGCAAGTGGCTTAACTCTTTCAGGTTTGAACTTCCTTATTCTATAAAATGCCCACCTTGCAAAATTGTCTTTTTATTTATTTATTTATTTTTGAGACGGAGTTTCGCTCTTGTTACCCAGGCTGGAGTGCAATGGCGCGATCTCGGCTCACTGCAACCTCCGCCTCCCGGGTTCAGGCAATTCTCCTGCCTCAGCCTCCTGAGTAGCTGGGATTACAGGCACGCACCACTATGCCCAGCTAATTTTTTGTATTTTTAGTAGAGACGGGGTTTCACCACGTTGACCAGGATGGTCTCGATCTCTTGACCTCGTGATCCACCCTCCTCGGCCTCCCAAAGTGCTGGGATTACAGGTTTGAGCCACCGCGCCCGGCCTGTCTTTTTATTTTTATTTATTTTTTGAGAAAGGCTCTTGCTCTATTGTTCAGGCTGGAGTGCAGTGACGCTGTCTTGGGTCACTGCAGCCTCAACCTCCCAGGCACAAGCGATCAACCTACCTCAGCCCACCCTCTGAGTAGCTGGGACCAAAGGCATATGCCACTATGCCTGGCTAATTTTTTAATTTTTAAAAAAATTGAGATGGGATCTCCCTATGTTGACCAAGCTGGTCTCAAACTTTTGGACTCAAGTGATCCTCCCACCTCCACCTTCTAAAGTGCTGGGATTACAGGTGTGAGCCACTGTGTCCAGCCAAAATTGTCTTTTAGAGATAGAAGGTGTAAAATTCCTGAAACATAGAAACTCTTCACAAACTGTTACTAGAATCCTGAGCCCAGATCTGCCCCCTCTTCCACTCCAAATGGAAATTGCCCCTCCTGCTATTGTAGTGTACTTTCTCATTCAACCAGAAGTAGTTAAAAAGCAACCATTCCCAATGGTCTTGAGGTCTAACAACAACAACAAAAAGCAACCAGCACTGCACTTACATATGTTTTTATGGATAGGAGCAAAACAAAACTTCTTTTTTGCAACCCAGAACTCATATTGTTCTGTATTTCTGTATGAGGGATTTTTTTTTTTTTTTTTTTTTTTTTTTTTTTGAGATGGAGTCTCATGCTGTCACCCAGGCTGGAGTGCAATGGTGCGATCTTGGCTCACTGCAACCTCCGCCTCCCAGGTTCAAGCGATTCTCCTGCCTCAGCCTCCTGAGTAACTGGGATTACAGCTGTCCGCCACCACACCCAGCTAATTTTTGTATTTTTAGTAGAGATGGGGTTTTGCCATGTTGGCCAGGCTGGCCTCGAACTCCTGACCTCAGGTGATCCACCTGCCTTGGCCTCACAAAATGCAGGGATTAAAGGTGTGAGCCACTGTGCCTGGCCCAGTATGAGTTTTGATACTTACAAGAAGGGATATTATGATACCTGAGACAGTTAACTGATGGAAGTATTGATAACCACAAAGGTTGGTTCCAGGTCAGACACAGTGGCCCATGCCTACAATCCCCACACTTTAGGTGACCGAGGTGGGAGGATCACTTGAAGCCAGGAGTTCAAGACCAGCCTTGGCAAGAAAGTAACTCCTCATCTCCACAAAAATTTAAAAATTGGCTGGGTATTGGGGCATGTGCCTGTAGCTGCAGCTGCTCAGGAAGGGGAGGCAGAGGCAGGAGGATTGAGCCCAGGAGTTGGAGGCTGCACTGAACGTTGATGGCCCCACTGTTCTCCAGCCTGGGCAACAAAGACAGACCCTATTTCTTTCTTTCTTTCTTTCTTTCTTTTTCTTTCTTTCTTTCTTTTCTTTTTCTTTCTTTTTTTAGTTTTTTGATCATTATGCAAAACAACAGACCCTGTTTCTTAATTTAAAAAAGGTTGATTTTAGGACTGTAGAATAGATAGTTAAAAAGCATGAAATATGAGGGAAATCCTCAACAGTATTAATTTTGTATTCCAGTTTCATGTTGACTTGATACATAAGATGGCTTTTTGTTTTAAAGGCTTTTATCTTGAGAACATGGTGTCTGGAGTTAAAGGTATTGCTATATTCCACACATCTGTACTTTCTTTTCTTTTTTTTTTTTTTTGAGATGGAGTCTCGCTCTATCACCCAGACTGGAGTGGCTCACTGCAACCTCCACCTCCCAGGTTCAAGCCATTCTCCTGACTCAGCCTCCCAAGTAGCTGGGACTACAGGTGCACACCACCACCCCCAGCTAATTTTTATATTTTTAGTAGAGATGGGGTTTCACTATGTTGGCCAGGCTGGTCTCAAACTCCTGACCTTGTGATCTGTCTGCCTCAGCCTTCCAAAGTGCTGGGATTTCAGGTGTGGGCCACCACACCTGGCTGCCTGTACTTATTTTTTTGAGTGTGATCACTTAGAAATGAACATGATTTGAACTAATTCATATTTAGAGAGGGTGTCAAATTGAGAACCAGGCAGATCCACCTACACTAAAGATGACCCTAAAGTAAATTGGTTAAGGAAATTAGATCCGAGGCCGGTCATGGTGGCTCACGCCTGTAATCCCAGTATTTTGGGAGGCCGAGGCAGGTGGATCACCTGAGGTCAGGAGTTTGAGGCCAGCCTGGCCAGCATGATGAAACCTCATCTCTAATAAAAATACAAAAATTAGCCAGGGATGGTGGCAAGTGCCTATAATCCCAGCTACTTGGGAGGCTGAGGTAGGAGGAATCACTTGAACCTGGGAGGTGGAGGTTGCAGTGAGCCGATATCATGCCACTGCACTCTAGCCTGGGTTGCAGAGTAAGACTCCATCTAAAAAAAAAAAAAAAATTAGATCCCAAAGATTCTTGGTGAATTTTGAAGTCTTCTCCAGTATATCCATTTTATTTATTTATTTATTTATTTGAGATGATGTTTTACTCTTGTCACCCAGGCTGGAGTTACAATGGTGCAATCTCAGCTCACTGCAACCTCCGCCTCCCAGGTTCAGGTAATTCTCTTGCTTTGCCTCCTGAGTAGCTGAGAATATAGGCATGTGCCACCATGTCCAACTAATTTTGTATTTTTAGTAGAGACGGGGTTTCACCGCATTGGCCAGGTTGGTCTTGAACTCCTGACCTCAGGTGATCCACCTGCCTCAGACTCCCAAAGTGTTGGGCGTAATTACAGGCATGAGCCACTGCACCCAGCTAGTGTAGCCATATTAAAAAGAGATGATAGAAGCCAAAATAAAAAAATTATGGGCTGACGGGACAACTGGATTAAAATAAGCATCAGTTTCATTAAAAAGGGCTAACTTGAAGGTAACTTTTTGACTCTAGCCGGCGAGGTGGCTCAGACCAGCCTGACCAACATAGTGAAACCCTATCTCTACTAAAAATACAAAAATTAGACGGGCGTGGTGGTGCACACCTGTAATCCCAGCTACTCAGGAAGCTAAAGCAGGAGAATCGCTTGAACCTGGCAGGTGGAGGCTACAGTGAGCCGAGATCACATACGGCACTCCACCCTTGGTGACAGAGCAAGACTGTCTCAAAAAAAATTTTTTTTTTTGACTCCAGCTCTTTAGAGGATCTAAAGTGACCTTGATGGACAGTGAGAAAAAATCACAACATGAAGTTCCTTGAATAAAAATTTACTAACTTAAAAAAAAAGCAGCCAGCACAACTATCATAGACAAAAGCACCAGGCCTGTTTTATCACTGTTATCCTATTGATCATTTGACTAATTTCCTAGTGTTAGAAAAGGCAATTTTTTTTTTTTTTTTGAGACAAAGTGTTGCTCTTGTTGCCCAGGCTGGAGTGCAATGGTATGATTTCAGCTCACTGCACACTCTGCCTGCCCGGTTCAAGCGATTTTCCTGCCTCAGCCTCCCGTAGCTGGGATTACAGACATGTGTCACCATGCCGGCTAATTATGTATTTTTAATAGAGACGGGGTTTCTCCACGTTTGTCAGGCTGGTCTTGAACTTCTGACCTCAGGTGATCTGCCCACCTCAGCCTCCCAAAGTGCTGGGAACACAGGTATGCGCCACGATGCCCAGCTGAGAAAAGACATTTTAAATCAAGGAGAGTGGTAGCCTGAATAATGCCTCACAAAGATGTTCAGCTCTAATCCCTGGAACCTGTCGGTGTTACCTTATATATAACATAATCCGTTTGCACAAGGGATTCAGTTCAGAATCTTGAGATAGGGAGATTATCCTGGATTATCCAGGTAGGCCCTAAATGTAATCACATATATCCTTTTTTTTTTAGACGGAGTTTCACTCTTGTTACCCAGGCTGGAGTGCAATGGCACGATCTCGGCTCACCACAACCTCCGCCTCCTGGGTTCAAGCAATTCTCCTGCCTCAGCCTCCTCAGTAGCTGGGATTACAGGCACGAACCACCATGCCCAGCTGATTTTTTGTATTTTTAGTAGAGACGGGATTTCACCATGTTGACCAGGATGGTCTTGATCTCTTGACCTCGTGATCCACCCCCCTCGGCCTCCCAAAGTGTTGGGATTACAGACGTGAACCACCGCGCCCGGTCATCACATATATCCTTATAAGAGGAAAGTAGAGGCTGGACTCAATGGCCCACACCTGTAATCCCAGCACTTTTGGAGGCCGAGGCAGGAATCAAGAGGTCAGGAGATTGAGACCATCTTGGCCAACAAGGTGAAACTCCATATCTACTAAAATAGAAAAAATTAGCAGGGTGTGGTGGTGCATGCCTGTAGTTCCAGCTACTCGGGAGGCTGAGACAGGGGAATCGCTTGAACCTGGGAGACAGAGGTTGCAGTAAGCAGAGATTGTGCCACTGCACTCCAGCCCGGTGACAGAGCAAGACTCCATCTCAGAAAAAAAAAAAAAAAAAAGAGGGAAGTAGATAAAGATTTGACTACAGAATAGAAGGCAATGAGATGATGAAAGCAGAGGCTGGAGTGATGCAACCTCAAGTTGAGGAATCCAACAGCCACCAGTCACTGGAAGAGGCATGAGTTCTTCCCTGGAGCCTTTAGAAGCAACCAGCCCTGCCAATTGATTTCAGCCCCTTTGGACTCTTTACAGACTCTAGCCTTCGGAACAGCAATAGAGTATTTTTCTGGTGTTTTAAGTCACTAAATTCGTGGTAATTTATTGCAACACCTATAAGAAACTAATTCAAGGGATGTGGTTGAGTTGTTATTATTATTATTACTTTTTTTTTTTTTTTTTGAGACAGAGTTTCGCTTTTGTTGCCAAGGCTGAAGTGCAGTGCAGTGGCACAGCTGTGGCTCACTGCAACCTCCACCTCCTGGGTTCAAATGATTCTCGTGCCTCATCCTCTGGAGTAGCTGGGATTACAGGCATGTGCCACCATGCCCAGCTAATTTTTGTATTTGTAGTAGAGATGGGATTTTTGCCATGTTTCCCAGTCTGGTCTTGAACTCCTGGCCTCAATTGATCTGCCTGCCTCAACCTCCCAAAGTGCTGGGATTACAGGCATAAGCCACCATGCCTGGCCTATTATTATACTTTTAGAGATAGAATCTCACTTTGTTGCCCAGGCTGGTGTGCGGTGGCATGATCACAGCATGGATTGTTGATTATAAAAATTAATACTTGTGATATATCCACACATGGAATATTATTCAACAATAAAAAGAAATGAGGCATATGAAATGTCCAGAATAGGCAGATCTATAGCAACAGAAAATATATCAGTGGTTACCTATGGTTGGAGGAATGTAAGGGCTGGGGCAGTGATGGCTAAGTGGTCTGGGGGTTACTTTGTGGGTAATCAAAATGTTCTAAAATTGATTGTGGTGACAATTGCACAACTCAATATTCTAAGAACCAATGAAATGTGCATTTGTATGGTATGTGAACCGTATCTCAATAAAGCTGTTCAAAACTACTGAAAGCTAACGCGTAGCTAATTTATACTGAACGCTTGCTAGTACTGTACTGCAATGTATGTGCCTTCTCATTTAATCCTGGAATAATAATAATACTGTATACCTAACACTAGCACTTGCTACATGACAGGAGAAAGGGTCTTGCTCTATTACCCAGGCTGGAATGCAGTGGCACAATCGTTGCTCACTTCATGCTTGAATTCCTGGGCTCGAGGGATCCTTCTGCCTCAGCCTTCCAAATACCTGGAATTACAGGCATGAGCCACTCTGCCTATTTTAAAGCATTTTTTATATGCATCTACTTTATGAATCTCCATTCTCCATATGAACCTAATAATGTAGATAAAATTTATTACCCCTTTCTATTTATTTATTTTTAAAATTTTAGACAGGGCCTTGCTCTGTCACTCTCGTGGGGCACAGTGGTGCAATCATGGCTCACTGCAGCCTCAATCTCCCTGGCTCAAGTGATCTTCCCACCTCAGTCTCCCGAGTAGCTGGGACCATAGGCATGTGCGACCACACCTGATTCATTTTTTTTAATTGTTTTTGAGTGACAAAGTCTCACTATATTGCTCAGGCTTATTACCCTATTTTAAGATAAGGAAACTGGGGTCTGAGAAGTTAAGTCACCTACCTAGCATCACACAGCTTCTAAGTGGTAGAACCAGGATGTCGTCATTGGACTCCTGAGCCCGAGATCTTAACTATTTTGTTTGCCTGCAACTACACTTGCACCATGGGACTGGCCCCCTGGGCTGGCTGATTGGATCTGCAGAACTTTCCATTTCCTACCCCCAGTCCTTTGCATGGCTCAGCTGCGCTTCCTGTATCTTCATAAAGAGCTTAAAGTTGAGCAGGTTTCTGTTACTTACCTGATTCAGAAAGGGCAAATTCTGCCTAGGCTTGGGTAGCACAGGGGCTTCCTAAGAGCTCAGAGAGCAGGGAGCATGTGTGCAGTGATCCTGGCATACCCACAAAGGCCACATGCTGGAGAAAAGACAAACTGCTTAAGCTTCCCCAAAGGCCAACAGCTCAGCAGCCCTTGGCTTTATGTATTTCAGTGTGTAAGTGTCTTGTGAAGAGTTTTTAAAATAAACTTACATTGCTGTTCTTTTAAATATATGCTTACTAAAGTTTATCACAGCCATAACAGGAAGAAAATTTCTTTTTTTCCTTTTAAAAATAAAAAATTTTATAGGTTCATTTATAAGCAGTAGAATAGTGTGATTAAAATCCTGGGCCCTGCACTCTGAAAAACAGTTTGTCTGTTTCTTTTTTTCTTTCTCTCTTTCTCTTTTTTTTTTTTTTTTTTTTTTTGAGACAGAGTCTCACTCTGTCACCCAGGCCAGAGTGGAGTGGCGCAATCTCAGCTCACTGCAACCTCTGCCTCCCGGGTTCAAGCGATTCTCCTGCCTCAGCCTCCTGAGTAGCTGGGACTACAGGCGTGTGCCACCATACCCGGCTAATATTTTGTATTTTAGTAGAGACGGGATTTCACTGTGTTGGCCAGGTTGCTCTCAAACTCCTGACCTCATGATCTGCCTGCCTCAGCCTCCCAAAGTGCTGGGATTACAGGTGTGAGCCACCGTACCTGCTCCTTTTTTTTTTTTTTTTTTTAAGACAGGGTCTCACTCTATTGTCCATCCTGGAGTGCAGTGGCACAGTCTTGGCTCACTGCAACCTCTGCTTCCCAGGTTCAAGTAATTCTCCTGACTCAGCCTCCCAAGTAGCTGGGATTATAGGCATGCACCACCAAGCCCGGCTAATTTTTGTATTTTCAGTAAAAATGGGGTTTCACCATATTGGCCAGTCTGGTCTGGAAGTCCTGACCTTAGGTGATATACCTACCTCTGCCTCCCAAAGCACTGGGATTACAGGCATCAGCCACCACACTCAGCCTGTCAGTTTCTTAAAAAATGAACCACATTGGCTGTGTATGGTGGCTCATGCCTGTAATCCCAGCACTTTGGGAGGTGGAGGCAGGTGTATTACCTGAGGTCAGAAGTTTGAGATCAGCCTGGCTAATACGGCGAAACCCCGTTTCTACTGAAAATACAAAAATTAGCTGGGGGTAGTGGCGAGAGTCTGTACTCCCAGTTACTAGGAGGCTGAGGCAGGAGAATCGCTTGAACCCAGGAGGCAGAGATTGCAGTGAGCCGAGATGGTGCCATTACACTCCAGACTGGGTGACAAAAGCAAAACTCCATTTCAAAAAAAAAAAAAGAAAAAAAAAATGAACCATACAGCTACCATACAATCCAGAAATTGCAATCCTGAGCATTTATCCCAGAGAAATAAAGACTTACATTAAGACAAAAACCTGTAGGTGAATGTTTAGAGCAGTTTTATTGGTAGTAGTCCCAAACTGGAAACAATCCAGATGTTCTTCAGTAGGTGAATGGTTAAACAAACCATAGTACATCCACAGAATACCACTCAGCATGGAGTATTACTCAGAAATAAAGAAACGAGGCTGCGGGTGGTGACTCATGCCTGTAATCCCAACACTTTGGGAGGCTGAGGTGGGAGGATCACTTGAGCCCAGGAGCTTAAGACCAGCCTGGTCAACATAGGGAGACCCCCATCTCTACCAAAAAAATACAAAAATTATATGATAGAATGTATTTGCTGGGAAGAAAAAAAATACAAAAATTAGCTGGGCATGGTGGCATACACCTGTAGTCCCAGCTACTTGGGAGGTGGAAGTCATAGGGTCACGTGAGCCAGAGAGGTTGACAATACCAGTGATCTCTGATTCCGCTGCTGCACTCCAGCCTGGGTGACAGAGCCAGACCCTGTCTAAAAAAAAAAAAAAAAAAAGAACAAATATGAATACTTGGAACAACCTGGATGAATTTCCAGAGAATCACGATGAGTGAAATAAAAGCCAATCTCAAAAGATTAAACAGTGGGTGGATTATTTATATAAAATTCTTGAAATGACAGAATTATGAAAATGGAGACAGAATTACTAGTTACCAGGGTTAAGGAGGAGGTGGAGGCAGGAGGAAGTGGGGTGGCTGTTGAAAGGTCAATATAAGGAATCCTGGTAGTGTTGGAAATATTCCGTGTCTTGACTGTATCAATGTGAATATCCTGGTTGTGATACTGTGCTGTACTTTTTCAAGATATTACCATCGAGGGAAACTAGGTCAAGAGTACATAGAATCCGTTTGTTTCCTCCCTCTCTTCTTCCCTTCTCCCTCCCTCCGTTTCCTTCTTCCTCCCTGCTTTCTTTCCTTCCTTTTTTGAAACAGGGTCTCTCTCTGTCACCCAAGCTGGAGTGCCATGGCACAATCATGGCTTACTGCAGCACTGACTTCTTGGGTTCAAGCTATCCTCTCACCTCACCCTCCTAAGTAGCTAAGACCACAACTACGTACCACCATGCCTGGCTTATTTTAAAACACTTTTTGTAGAGATGGCGTCTCCATATGCTGCCCACGCTGGTCTGTAACTCCTGGGCTTAAATGATCTGCCCACCTCAGCCTCCCAAAGTGCTGGGATTACAGGCATGAGCCACCTCGCCTGGTCTGTATTATTTCTCATAGCTGCATGTGAAGCTATAATTATCTCAAAATTAAAAGTTTAATTAAGAAAAAATCCTACGCCCTATGCTTAAAACATGCTATGTGTCCTGGAGCAAGTTGCTTTTCTTCCCGGTCCCTTAGTTTCTACTTGTCTTATAGATTTGTTGTGAGAAGTAAATGATACTATGCATATAAAATGCTTAGTATATTGTATGTTAGCATTAGTACTGATACATTATCAGGACCTAATAAATATTAGTATGATTATAGAAAAATAACAAAATATAGATAATCAAAATGAAGAAAATATTTTAAACAATCATAATTCTACCACTTTTTGTTTGTTTGTTTGTTTTGTTTTGTTTTGTTTTGTTTTGTTTGAGACGGAGTTTCACTCTTGTTACCCAGGCTGGAGTGCAATGGCGCGATCTCGGCTCGCCGCACCCTCCGCCTCCTGGGTTCAGGCAATTCTCCTGCCTCAGCCTCCTGAGTAGCTGGGATTACAGGCACGCACCACCATGCCCAGCTAACTTTTTGTATTTTTAGTAGAGACGGGGTTTCACCATGTTGACCAGGATGGTCTCGATCTCTTGACCTCGTGATCCACCCACCTCGGCCTCCCAAAGTGCTGGGATTACAGGCTTGAGCCACTGCGCCCGGCCCAATTCTACCACTTTTAACAGCTGTATCAATTTATGTTTTTAGCTGCAAGTAAAAATAAAATCAACCACAATGAGGTACCACTTCAAACGCACTAGGATGGCTACAATAATTAAAAAAATAATAATAACTACTGGTGAGAATATGGAATAATACAAACCTTTGTACATTGCTGGTGGGAATGCCAAATGGTTCAGCCTCTGTGGAAAACATTTGGGCAGTTCCTCAAGAAGTTAAACATAGACGGGCAGACACAGTGGCTCACGCCTATAATCCCAGCACTCCGGGAGGCTGAGGCGGGCAGATCACTTGAGGTCAGGAGTTTGAGACCACCCTGGCCAACATGGAACCCTGACCATACTTAAAAAAAAAAAAACAAATTAGCGGAGTGTGGTAGTGTGTGCTGTAGTCCCAGCTACTTGGGAGGCTGAGGTACAAGACCCGCTTGAACCTGGGAGGCAGAGGTTGCAGTGAGCTGAGATCACCCCACTGTACTCCAGCCTGGGTGACAGAGCAAGACTCCATTTCAAAAAAAAAAAAAAGTTAAACATAGAATTACCATATAACTCTGCAATTCCATTAGGCCTATACCCAAAATAATTGGAAAAAAGTACTCAAACAAGTATTTGTACACATTTGTCCATAGCAGCACTAGTCCAGATAGCCAGTGTCCATCAGTGGCTAACTGATATACAAGTCGTAGTAAATACATACAAAAGAATATTGTTTAGACACAAAAAAGAAGGAAGTGCTGATACATGTTATGATCTAAATGATCCTCAAAAAAATTTATGCTAGGTGAAGGAAGACGGGCACAAGAGATCATACATTGCATAACTATATTTATATGAGGCATTCAGAATAGATAAATCAGGCCAGCGCAGTGGCTTATGCCTGTAATCCCAGCTACTCGGCAGGCTGAGGCAGGACAATCGCATGAACTCAGGAGGCTGAGCTTGGAGTGAGCTAAGATTGCGCCTCTGCACTCCAGCCCGGGCAACAGAGTGAGACTCTGTCTCGGAAAAAAAAAAAAAAAAAAAAAAAAAAAGATAAATCTACAGGGACAAAATGCAAAGTGGTGCAGTAATGAAAATGTTTTGGACCCAGAGGTGGTGGTTACACAGCATTGTGACTGTGCTAAAGCCTCCTGAATTGTTCACTTTAAAATAGTTAATTTCTGGCCCAGGCACTGTAGTCCCAGCTACTTGGGAGGCTGAGGCAGAAGAATCGCTTGAATTCGGGAGGTAGAGATTGCAGTGAGCCAAGATCTCGCCATTACACTCCAGCCTGGGAGACAAAGCAAGACTCTGTCTCAAAAAATAAATAAATAAATAAAATGGTTAATTTCTTTTTTTTTTTTTTTTTGAGACGGAGTTTCGCTCTTGTTACCCAGGCTGGAGTGCAATGGCGCGATCTCGGCTCACCGCAACCTCCGCCTCCTGGGTTCAGGCAATTCTCCTGCCTCAGCCTCCCAAGTAACTGGGATTACAGACACATGCCACCATGCCCAGCTAATTTTTTGTATTTTTAGTAGAGACGGGGTTTCACCATGTTGAGCAGGATGGTCTCGATCTCTGGACCTCGTGATCCACCCGGCTCAGCCTCCCAAAGTGCTGGGATTACAGGCTTGAGCCACCGTGCCCGGCGGTTAATTTCATTTTTAAGACAGAATCGCACTCTGTTTCCCAGGCTGGAGTGCAGTAATGAGATTATAGCTCACTGTAGCTTGGAACTTCTGGGCTCAAGGGATCCTCCTGCATCAGCCTCTTGAATAGCTGGAACTACAGGTGCATGCCACCATGTTTTGTTATTTTTGTTTGTTTGTTTGTTTAGAGACAGGGGTCTTGTTTTGCTGTTCAGGCTGGTCTCGAACTCCTTGCTTCAAGTGATCCTCCCTCCTCAACCTCCTAAAGTATTGGGATGACAGACATGAGCCACTGCATGTGACCAAGATGGTTCATTTTAATTAGTTGGGCTTGGTGGTGTGTGCCTGTATTCCCAGCTACTAGGGAGGCTAGGGCAGGAGGACTGCTTGAGCCCAGGAGTTGGAGGCTGCAATGAGCTATGATTGTACCACGGCGCTCCAGCCTGGGCAACAGAGTGAGACTCTGCTATACCCCCTCCCCCAAAAGTTAACTTTATGGTTATGTGGATTTTACCTCAATAAATTACTAGAAATAAAATATGTCAGAATTATTTAAGAAAATCTTATTATGTCTTATATTAAGAAGCCCCAAAATAGAGAACTTCTCGAATTGGTTATTCCAGTAGCTCCAAGATTTTATCAAAGACCTGAATTTTCTCTGTGTGTTTTTCCATTCTTATCACGTTGCCATTTTTTCTCTCTTCTGTGGTTAAAAGATTGCTTTCAGAGTTCCAAGAACTGCCTGAGGACATGACATCCAGCTCCACTAGATTGTAATGGCACGAAGAAGGGCTATCGATTCCTGGAAATATCTTTCTGTCTTTTTAAAATAATAGCTTTATTGAGATATAATTTATATACCATATAATTCACCCATCAAGTATACATCTCAAACTCAACGAGTTGCATACATTAAATAAGCGCAGCTTTTTATGTATCAATCATACCTTAATGAAGAGGGCTAGAAAAAATGAGAAAAAAATACAAGTAAATAGTTTATAGTATATTCACAGAGTTGTGCAACGATCACCACAGTTAATTTTAGAACACTTTTATCATCCCCCACAGGAATTTAACACCTATTATCTGTTATTCTCTAGTTTTCTGAAACTCTCCTCCCCTCCACCCCAGACAACAGGTGATCGACTTTCTGGTGGTTTATGCCAATTATCCCAGCACTTTGGGAGGCTGAGACAAGAGGCTTGAGCCTTTTGGCTTGCTCTGTGAGGCTTGAGCCCAGGAGTTTGAGACTAGCCTGGGAAACACAGCAAAACCCCGTCTCTACAAAATATATTTTTAAAAAAATTAGCCGGGCATGGTGGTGTGTGCCTATAGACCCAGCTACCCAGGAGGCTGAGGCAGGAAGGTCACTTGAGCCTGGGAGTTTGAGGCTGCAGTGTTATACTATGATGAGCACACTTCAGCTGGGTGACAGAATGAGACCCTCTCTAGAAAACAAACAAGGCCGGGCGCGGTGGCTCAAGCCTGTAATCCCAGCACTTTGGGAGGCCGAGGCGGGTGGATCACGAGGTCAAGAGATCGAGACCATCCTGGTCAACATGGTGAAACCCCGTCTCTACTAAAAATACTAAAAATTAGCTGGGCATGGTGGCGCGTGCCTGTAATCCTAGCTACTCAGGAGGCTGAGGCAGGAGAATTGCCTGAACCCAGGAGGCGGAGGTTGCGGTGAGCCGAGATCGCGCCATTGCACTCCAGCCTGGGCAACAAGAGCGAAACTCCGTCTCAAAAAACAAAACAAAACAAAACAAAACAAAACAAAAACAAACAACAAACCCCTCCCCCCAAAAAAAACCCTCCTACTTTCTGTCCCTATAAATTTGCTTATTCTGATCGTTTCACATTAATGGAATCATAAAGTATGTGGCCTTTTGTGCGAACTTCTTTTTACTTAGCATAATGTTTTCAAGGTTCATTCATGTTGCAAAATGTATCAGTAGTTTATTTCTTTGTATTGCTGAATAGTCTTCCAGTATATAGACATACTGTATTTTCTTTAGCCATTCAAGGTTGATGGATATTTGGGTTGTTTCCACTTTTGGCCTCTTATGCATAATGCTGATGTAAACACTTGTGTGTAAGTTTTTGTGTAGGCAAGTGTATTTATTTCTCTTGAATATGTACCTAAGAGTAGAATTGTTGAATCAGATGATAATTCTTTGATTTACGTTTTGAGGAAATGCCAGACTGTCAAAGTAGTTGGAACCATTTTCCATTCCCAGCAATATATGAGGTTCCAGTGTCTTCACATCCACATCCACCTCTGTGGGTTTTTGTTTTGTTTTGTTTTTGTTTTTGTGTTTGAGATGGAGTTTTGCTCCATCTCCAAATATTTATACACACACACACACACACACACACACACACACATATATATATATATATATATATATGATTTTTTTTTTGAGACGGAGTCTTGCTCTTTCGCCAGGTTGGAGTGCAGTGGGCACAATCTCGGCTCACTGCAACCTTCGTCGCTCAGATTCAAGCGATTGCCCTGCCTCAGCCTCCTGAGTAGCTGGGACTATAGGCACACACCACCACGCTCCAATTTTTTGTATTTTGGTAGAGACAGGGTTTCACTATGGCCAGGATAGTCTGGATATCTTGACTTCATGATCTGCCCCCTTGGCCTCCCAAAGGGGTGTGAGCCACTGCACCTGGCCTAAATAAGTATATTTTTAAAGAAGAAAATAAATTATACTGGGCCAACCCAGGCAGGTGACTTGAGCCAGGAGTTTGAGAGGAGCCTGGGTAACATGGCAAAACCCCACCTCTGCAAAAAATACGAAAAATTAGCTGGGTGTGGTGGTGTGGTGGTGCCTTCCAGCTAGTCAGGAACTGAAGTGGGAAGATCATCTAAGCTCATGAGGTAGAGGCTGCAGTGAGCTGTGATGGTGCCACTACACTCCAGCCTGGGTGACAGAGTGAGACTCTGTCTCAAAAAAAAAAGAAAGAAAGAAGAAAAGAAAAAAATAAATTATACAGTGCATACTGTTTTGTAACTTGATTTATCACTGAACAATATGCTGGATCTATCTTTCCATGCTCATACTATTTGCTGATAACATGATTTTATTGTATTTTTTTGAGACAGAGTCTCACTCTGTTGACCAGGCTGGAGTGCAGTGGCAAAATCATGGGTCACTGCTGTATAGGGTCCAGCCCTACAGGGTCCCGTGAGTCCCTCACTGTCAGCGTGGAGACAAGAAACTGTGGAAATAAAAGATATGAGACACCAAGAAAGAGAAAACATGGGCCCAGTAGTCCACTGCCAACCAAAGCTCGGAGTCCAGCAGTGGCCCTGAGTGCTTGGATGCTCTGACTTTTATTATTTTTTAAAATTGTGTTTATGTATTTAATATATTTTATTGCACTTTAGGTTCTGGGGAACATGTGCAGAACGTGTAGGATTGGTGCACAGGTACATACACGGCAATGTGGCTGCTGCCTCCATCCCCGTCACCTATATCTGGCATTTCTCCCCATATTATCCCTCCCCAACTCCCTATCCCCTGCTGTCCCTCCCCTAGTCCTCTCCAACAGACCTCAGTGTGTGATGCTCCCCTCCCTGTGTCCATGTGCTCTCATTGTTCAGTACCCGCCTATGAGTGAGAACATGCGGTGTTTGATTTTCTGTTCTTGTGTCAGTTTGCTGAGAATGATGGTTTCCAGATTCATTTTTGTCCCTACAAAGGACACGAATTCATCGTTTTTTATGGCTGCATAGTATTCCACGGTGTATATGTGCCACATTTTCTTTGTCCACTCTATCACTGATGGGCATTTGGGTTGGTTCCAACTCTTTGCTGTTGTAAATAGTGCCACGAAGAACATATGTGTGCATGTGTCTTTATAATAGAACGATTTCTAATCCTTTGGATATATACCAAGTAATGGGATTGCTGGGTCAAATGGAATTTCTATTTCTAGGTACTTGAGGAATCGCCACACTGTCTTCCACAATAGGTGAACTAATTTACACTCCCACCAACAGTGTAAAAGTGTTCCTATTTCTCCACATCCTCTCCAGCATCTGTTGTCTCCAGATTTTTTAATGATCGCCATTCTAACTGGCATGAGATGGTATCTCAATGTGGTTTTGATTTGCATTTCTCTAATGACCAGTGATGATGAGCATTTTTTCATATGTTTGTTGGTCTCACTTTTATTGAGTACAAAGCAGGGGGCAGGGTAGGTAGGGTGAGGTAACGGTGGTCAGTAACATGGTCAGGTAAATCACGTGTCTCGGAGACACGGCCCAAGACTTTGAAGAAGCTGAGGCCAGGAGAAAACCCAAGGCATCAGCACTTTTCTCATACTTGTCGAGAAATAACAAGGTCACTAAGATTTATGTTACTATTACTAATTCTTATCTTCTAAGAAAAAGAGGAACCAGGTGCAGAAGCAGAACTTGAAAGTAGACATGGAATGTGACTGCTGAAGCACAGCACCGCATAGAGACAATTAAGTCCCCAGATGTCTGTGGGTCTCTCTGACAGCCGTCAGGCCTACCACAAGAGCTTGGGAGAGCGGAGTTTTCTCCTAACTCCCCCGAGGAAGGAGATGTCTGGCCATCTTCGAGTTTCCTTCCCTAAATGGCTAAACAGCAGGCACTTTCCCAGCGCTGAGCCGAGGCATCCTCCAGCAGCACTTACATGGGCGTGACAGAGGACTTGGAGCATCTTGCCTTAGGGTCACCTCTTTTCCAATACCACTTCAGTCCCATACTTCTTGACTTGAGACTTATTAGTAAGATGAAACATTATAGGATTATATATATGTATATATTTATGATTATACATGAATAGCTATGTGATTATTTATGATTATACATAGGAATAACTATGTAACTATATCTCTAATTCTTTTCTAATTCTATATCTAAGAACAGGCTGAGGCTTCAGACCCTTGCCTTGGCTCTGGTGAGGTCCCCGCCCCCACACGACTGCCCAGGCCTCCCGGGCCCTGCAGTCCTTCCACTTTAGCCTCAGCCTCCTGAGTAGCTGGAACATGTGTACAATACCATGCGGAGTTAATTGCTTTTGTTTTGTAGAGATGGAGTGTTCTCCATGCTGGTCTCAAACTCTTGGGCTCAAGCAATCCTCCTAACTCAGCTTCCCAAGGAGCTAGGACTACAGATGTGAGCCACTACACCCAGATAATTTTTGTATTTTTACTAGAGATGGGTTTCATCATGTTGGCCAGGCTGGGCTCAAACTCCTGAGCTCAAGCCATCCGCCTGCCTCAGCCTCCCAAAGTGCTGGGATTATAGGTGTAAGCCACCACGCCCAGCCTGCCTTCTCTTCTACTTTCACTTCCAATTCTTTCTGCCCTCTAGGGAGCTTGTTTCAGTAATTGTCACATCTTTTTCCTTCTCGCTGGCTGGTTTCCCCCCTCCCTTTCATGTCTTTCTACAACACATGTAGAATTCCTCAGGATGAGATTTGGGACTCTTTGTATCAGTCAGCATTCTTCCAGGTACAGGTGACAAAAAACACAACCTAACCTGTCTTACTCATAAAAGAGAATGTTTTGCTTAAGGAATCGAAGAGTATAGCTGAAGATTTTAGGCAGAGCTGGATCTAGAGACTCAAATATTATTTTTATTTTTATTAATTTTTGAGGCAGAGTTTTGCTCTTGTTGCCCAGGCTGAGTGCAATGGCATAATCTTGGCTCACTGCAACCTCTGCCTCCTGGGTTCAAGCAATTCTCCTGCCTCAGCCTCCCGCGTAGCTGGGATTACAGGGGTGTGCCACCACACCCAGCTAATTTTTTTTTTTTTTTTTTTTTTTTCTTTGAGACGGAGTTTCACTCTTGTTACCCAGGCTGGAGTGCAATGGCGCGATCTTGGCTCACCGCAACCTCCGCCTCCTGGGTTCAGGCAATTCTCCTGCCTCAGCCTCCTAAGTAGCTGGGATTACAGGCACGCACCACCATGCCCAGCTAATTTTTTGTATTTTTAGTAGAGACAGGGTTTCACCATGTTGATCAGGATGGTCTCGATCTCTTGACCTCATGATCCACCCGCCTCGGCCTCCCAAAGTGCTGGGATTACAGGTGTGAGCCACCGCGCCCGGCCAATTTTTGTATTTTTAGTAGGGATGGGGGGTCTCACCATGTTGACCAGGCTGGTCTGGAACTCCTGACCTCAGGTGATCTGCCCGCCTTGGCCTCCCAAAGTGCTATTATAGGCATGAGCCACCATGCCTGGTGAGACTTAAATATTATTATAAAGAAATGGGTCAGACGTGGTGGCTCAAACCTGTAATCCCAGCACTTTGGGAGGTTGAGGTGGGCAGATCACTTGAGGTCAGGAGTGTGAGACCAGCATGGCCAAACCTCTACTAAAAATACCAAAAGCTGGGCGTGATGGCATGCCCATGTCATCCCAGATACTTCGGAGGCTGAGGCAGGAGAATTGCTTGAACTCCAGAAGCAGAGGTGGCAGTAAGCCAAGATCTCACCACTGCACTCCAACCTGGGCAACAGAGGGAGACTCTGTCTCAAAAAAAATTTTTTTTTTCCTTGCTCTCTCTCTCTCTCTTTAATCTCTTTTGCCAGAGAGGATCTTCACTTGCCCAGCCTGGGTCATGTGTTCCTCATTGTACTAGTCACTGTTGTGTTCTAATTGGCTAAACTAGACTCCATTGTGGAGATATAAAGGTAGGATGCTTGATTTTTTTTTTTTTTTTTTTTTAGAGACAGGGTTTTCACCATGTTGGCCAGGCTGGTCTTGAACTCCTGACCTTAGGTGATCCACCCTCCTCAGCCTCCCAAAGTGCTGGGATTACAGGCGTGAGCCACTGTGCCTGGCTGAAATTTTTTTTTTTATTATTGAACCTTGCTCTGTCACTTAGGCTGGAGTGCAGTGGTGTGATCTCGGCTCACTGCGGCTTCTGCCTCCTGGATTCAAGTGATTCTCCTGCCTCAGCCTCCCAGGTAGCACCACCATGACCGGCTAATTTTTGTATTTTTAGTAGAGACGGGGTTTCATATTGGCCAGGCTGGTCATGAACTCCTGACCACAGGTGATCCACCCATTTCGGCCTCCCAGCGTGCTAGAATTACAGGTGTGAGCCACCTCTCACAGCCCAAACTATTAATATATAGACTGAGATTAGGATAAGTGGATCATTAAAGCAGAATAGGAGTGTGCTATTTCCAGAAAAGGTGGAAAGGAGGGAAGTGGGTAAATGCCATCATCCTTTCCAAGATACGCAGCGTGGGATTTAGTTTGTCCCCACCTGCATAGCCATGGGAGTTGTTTATAGCTCACTATCCATTTTGATCATTTGCTGCCTCTGCCCTTCTGGTTGTTAAATATGCTGAAGCTCACCCTTGCCCATTTCCACCAAATAATCTTGGCCCAGTTTATCAACTTTCCCTGCCAGATCTTCTGTGACCATCCTGACGTGTACAAATCCTATGGCCCAACACAATGGTCACACTTCTTGGGACTTCAGTCTCTGACTGTGTGCTTTTAATCTGACTCACTTTCAAAGACCAGCTGAGCCACGATTTCCTCTGCGAAGCCTTTCTAACTGCCCCCACCTGGAATTGACCTCGGTCCTACCTTAACCGCACCTGAAGGCTCTTTATTAACACCTCTCATTGTCTCTTTGCTGGAAATTAGACTTTTACTTGCCTTTATCTCCTCTATGAGACGCCAAGCTTGTTGCAGTCAGGAACCCCATCTTACTCATCTTTCCATCTCTCTAAAAGCCTGTCACAGTGATGCTCTGTGACTTAATTAGTCCTATTACATTGGACAGAGTCCTTTACCTCGTTGAGTCTTGGTTTATTCATTTGTAAAATGGGAATGGTAATAGTTACCTCCTATCTTTTTGTGAGGACTGAGACATACGTACACACAGTTTATTGCAGGCGTCCCCAAACTATGGCCCGCGGGCTGCATGCGGCCCCCTGAGGCCATTTATCCGGCCCCCCGCCGCACTTCAGGAAGGGGCACCTCTTTCATTGGTGGTCAGTGAGAGGAGCACAGTATGTGGCGACCCTCCAACAGTCTAAGGGACAGTGAACTGGCCCCCTGTGTAAAAAGTTTGGGGACACCTGGTTTATTGCATAGATACCATGCGTTTTAGAGAGATGATATGCCATGACCAGGCGCCGTGGCTCGCACCTGTAATCCCAGCACTTTGGGAGGCCGAGGCAAGTGTATCACAAGGTCAGGAGATCGAGACTATCCTGGCCAACATGATGAACCCCCGTCTCTACTAAAATACAAAAAAGTCTAGCCAGGCATGGTGCCACACACTTGTAGTCCCAGCTGCTTGGAAGGGTGAGGCAGGGGAATCACTTGAACCTGGGAGGCGGAGGTTGCAGTGAGCTGAGATCATGCCACTGCACTCCAGCCTGGGTGACAGAGGGAGACTCAGTCTTAAAAAAAAAAGAGATGCTGTGCCTTGCAAAGGACACACACCTAGTGCTGGCAGAGCTGGGATTCAAATGTCCTTTTCTACATAAAGACTGTCCTCCTAACCTCTATTCCAAAGGGCCTCCCACATAGGAGAGGGAGAGTCTGGCACAGTAGGCACACAACGGCTGTTGCTAAATGCTCAACTTTGTTGTTGAATCAATTCCGCTTTGGCTGCACTTTCCTCTGGACTATGCTTTGCCCTTCTTCAGTTCATCCTGACTGTGTCATCAGACTACGTGACACACACTCCCCTTGGGGGCCTACTTCATTCCTGCTGACCTGGAATGTCTTCCAAGCACTCTGGTGAACTGGGAGGAGTCTGTGGGCTGTAAATCCTGAATCTTGGGCAGCCCAAAGGTCTCTGTTTGTACTGACCCAGACAACAGCTGGAACTCCAGCCAGGGGAGATGCTGCCTGGCGTGGGAGGAGGCATGGAACGTGCAAGCCTTCCCATCCTCCCCCACACAGAGGGGTCCAAGGTCCAAGGCTGCAGGTCTGCTGTCTTGAACATATTGCTCACTTTTTGGTTTCCGAGGGATTTATGTGATAAAACCACGTGTTCTTTATTGTAAGCCTCCTCATTTCGTAACAGCCTTATGGTAGATATTTAGAAAAAGGACCATGGTAATTTGGATCCATCAAACTCATATTGCTGCTCTTGAAAACATTTTTCCCCAAAATCTACGTGTTTGCCATTTATTAAGCAGTTGCTGTGTGCCAGGTGTTGTACTGAACACATTACATGCATTATATAATTCCGAATTTCTCAGGCTCAGGGCCGTTGGCTTTTTGAACTGGATAACTCTGCATTCTGTGCATTGGAGGATGCTTAGCAGCAGCCCTGGCTTCTACCCACTAGATGCCAGAGGCACCCTGTCACAGCCAAAAATGTCTCCAGACTTTGCCAAATGACCTGTGAGGATAAAATCATCCGTAAGAACCACTGATTTAATTGAATAGACATAAGGACTTTCTCAACTATTATCCCTTTTCCCAGAAGAGTAAACTGAGACTAACAGAGGTGAAGTGACTCACCTAGAGTCATACAACAAATGGTAGAGCTGGAATTTGAACTCTGGTTCCAGTGCACAGGCTTTTAATCACTAGATTAATGTCAGCAAGACTGTCAACAGATTGTCAATACCAGCCGGGCGCGGTGGCTCCCACCTGTAATCCCAGCACTTTGGGAGGCCGAGGTGTGCAGATTATGAGGTCAGGAGTTCGAGGTCAGCCTGACCAACATGGTGAAACCCCGTCGCTACTAAAAACACAAAAATTAGCCAGGCATGGTGGTGCATGCTATAGTCCCAGCTACTCAGGAGGCTGAGTCAGGAGAATCGCTTGAACCTGGGAGGCAGAGATTGCAGTGAGCCGAGATCACACCACTGCACTCTAGTCTGGGTGACAGAGCGAGACTCCATCTCAAAAAAAAAAAAAGACTGACAATACCACATGTTAGCAAAGATGCAAAGCAACTGGAACTGGAGCTGGGTGCAGTGGCTCATCACTGTAGCCCCAACACTTTGGGAGGCCACGGCAGGAAGATCACTAGATCCCAGGAGTTCTACACCAGTCTGGGCAACACAGGGAGACCCTTATCTCTACAAAAAATAAAAATAGCTGGGTGTGTCCATATAAATAGCAGGTTTACTCATAATAGCCAAAATTGGAAACAACTGAAATGTCTGTCAACTCATAAATGAATAAATGAATTGTAATAGATCCATATAATAGTATTATACTCAGCAACAAAAAGGAATGAACTATGGATACACACAACAACATGAATTCCCTTCAAAAGCTGTATGGTAACAAGACAGACACAAAAGGCCAGGTGCTGTGGCTCAGGCCTGTAATCCCAGCACCTTGGGAGGCCGAGGTGGGCAGATCACTTGAGCCCAGGAGGTTGAGGCTGCAGTGAGCCATAATCATGCTACTGCACTCCAGCCTGTGCAATGGAGTGAGACCATGTCTCAAAAAATAAGAATAATAACAAACATTTGTTAATTAAACATATTGCCATTTATATGTCATCATTTCTCAAGAAGTGATCAGGTTATCATGTACTTATTGTAAGTTTATAATTTTTTTTTTTCTTTTTTGAGACGGAGTTTCACTCTCGTTACCCAGGCTGGAGTGCAATGGCGCGATCTCAGCTCACCGCAACCTCCGCCTCCTGGGTTCAAGCAATTCTTCTGCTTCAGCCTCCCAAGTAGCGGGGATTACAGGCGTGCGGCACCATGCCCAGCTAATTTTTGTATTTTTAGTAGAGACGGGGTTTCACCTGTTGACCAGGATGGTCTCGATCTCTTGATCTCATGATCCACCCGCCTCGGCCTCCCAGAGTGCTAGGATTATAGGCGTGAGCCACCGCGCCCGGCCTGTAAGTATAATTTTTTTGAGACGGAATCTTGCAACATTGTCCAGGCTTTTCTGGAACTCCTGGGCTCAGCTTCAGTCTTCCCACCTCAGCGTCCTAAGTAGCTGGGATTACAGATGTGAACCATCACACCCGATGTGTAGGTATCATTTTTATTAATGGTCAAACTCTCTTCAGTAAATGGGTAAATTATGATTATTATAGTTCTTTTCTTCAGTAGGTTACTGTCAGTTTAATGACCTCTGCATTCATTAGCAAACACTCTAGAATGAAAATATTGTCTTAAGACTAGTGAGTTAATACATTTTGTTACATTTATGTTTGTGTTCTAAACTTAAAAGCTAATTTTTGAATGCAAAACTTTGTCATCTGGTAAAGAATTAAATGGATTAAGAAAAACAACAACAACAACGAAAACAAAGCTAATTCATAATGACAGAAAGCTGATAGTGGGTGCCTGGGGCCAGAAAGCAGGATGGGATATTCAATGCAAAGGAGCATAAGGGAATTCGTTTTGGATGGTAGTTGCATAGGTATGTGCTTTTGTCAAAACTCATAGATCTGTCTGCATTTAAAATGTGTGTATTTTGGCCAGACGCAGTGGCTCACGCTTTTAATCTCAGCACTTTGGGAGGCTGAGGTGGGGGGATTGCCTGAGCTCAGGAATTCAAAATCAGCCTGGGCAACATGGTAAAACCCCGTCTCTACTAACAAAACAAAAAATTAGCTCGGAGTGGTGGTGGTCACCTGTAATTCCAGCTAATGGGAGGCTGAGGAAGGAAAAATCGCTTGAACTCTGGAGGCGGACGTTGCAGTCAGTCAAGATCATGCTACTGTACTCCAGCCTGAATGACAGAGTGAGCCTGTCTTTAAAAAAAAAAAAGATGTGCATTTTATTATATGCAGATTCTACTCTATAAATCTGGTTTAAAAGGAAAAAATAAATTGCAGCTGGGAAGTGCAGATTGGAGGAAGATATCAATATGAAATGGGAAAGAAGTAAAACTCAGAGAGGCTTCGAGGATTCTGCCGTGGTTGGTCAATGACTTTGGCTCTGAGCTTTGTTTCCCAAAGTTCTTATCTAGGAGTCCTGGAGGCCCAGCTGAAATGCCACCACTTCTAGGAAACTTCCCTGGCTTCCCCAGCCCACAGTGTGTTCTCTTGTTTGGGAGGAATGTTCATTCTGCACATTAATATTTAAAAATTCCTTCATAGGCCTGGTGCAGTGGCTCATGCCTGTAATCCCAGCACTTTGGGAGGCCAAGGCAGGCAGATCACTTGAGGTCAGGAGTTCGAGACCAGTCTGGCCAACATGGTAAAACCCGATCTCTACTAAAAATATAAAATGAGCTGGGCATGGTGGCGTGCACCTGTAATCCCAGCTATTTGGAGGCTGAAGCTCGAGAAACACTTCAACCTGGGAGTCAGAGGCTGCAGTGAGAGGAGATGATGCCACTGCACTCCAGCATAGGCGACAGAATGAGATCCTGTCCCAAAAACAACCAACCTCCATAAGTGAGTGCTTTTCAGTTTATTAAATGCTTTCAGCCTATTATTTCAGCTGATTCTTAAAAAAAAATGTATATATTTATTTATTTATATTTACCACAATGACGTTTCAGTCAACTCGGCTAATTCTTAACCACTGATCAGGTCAAAGATTCTCCCCATTTGGGCCGGATGTGGTGGCTCACACCTGTAATCCCAGTACTTTGGGAGGCTGAGGCGGGTGGATCATGAGGTCAAGAGATCGAGACCATCCTGGTCAACATGGTGAAACCCCGTCTCTACTAAAAATACTAAAAATTAGCTGGGCATGGTGGCACATGCCTGTAATCCCAGTTACTCAGGAGGCTGAGGCAGGAGAATTGCCTGAACCCAGGAGGCGGAGGTTGCGGTGAGCCGAGATCGTGCCATTGCACTCCAGCCTGGGTAACAAGAGCGAAACTCTGTCTCAAAAAAAAAAAAAAAAAAAAAGATTCTCCCCATTTTAGAGACAGGAAAACTAACATTTGCCTTCCGGTAAAGAAGTGAGTTACTTAAATCTTAAAGCCGCAAATGAAGACAATGCCTGCTCCTTCCCCTGGAAGGCAGTAGAAGGGTGGGTGGAAAGAGCATTTTCCGGAGAGTCTAGAACTCCTGCTAATTTGCTTGGGACATGTCTGGGCAATGTTAATATTGCTAGACCTCAGCTTTCACAGCTATAAAATCAGTAAAATCCTCACTTTGAGGGAGAGAGATCCAAGATGGCTGATCACTAGCAGCTCAGGATTGTAGCTCCCAGTGAAAGCGCAAAGAAGGAGAGGACGCCACACCTTCACATGAATTCTTGTTGCGCACGCACCAGGAGATTCCCAGCGGAGGAGCCCCACGGGTCGCCAGCGCGACTCTTGTGACCGGCGAGGCGGTTTTGCCGCGCCTCGGAGCGTTGGTTCTTGGTGCAGAGTCAGAAAAGCACCATCAATCTTAACGCCGCTGATTTAGTCGGCACAGTGGGTTGCTCAGATTTCGGCGCTGAGAATCAATCAGTTGGACGTCCACTCAGAAACCCAATTACAAAGACGGTAATTATAAAGACCACATGGATAAATCTACAACGAAGGGAAGAAAACAGCCAAAAAAGGCTGAGAATACCCACGATCAGAACGCCTCTCCCTCAGCAGGGGATCACAGTTCCTCATCAGCAACGAAACAAGGCTTGATGGAGAACGAGTGTGTTCCAATTACAGAAGCAGGCTTCAAAACGTGGATAATAAGAAACTTCTGTGAATTAAAAGAACTTGTTCTAACACAATCCAGAGAAACTAAGAACTTTGAAAAAAGGTTTGACGAAATGTTAACAAGAATACACAATTTAGAGAGGAATATAAGTGAATTGATGGAGTTGAAAAACACAATACAAGAACTATGTGAAGTATGCACAAGTTTTAACAGCCGAATTGAACAAGCAGAAGAAAGGATATCAGAGGTCGAAGACCAACTCAATGAAATAAAACAAGAAGACAAGATTAGAGAAAAAAGGATAAAAAGGAACGAGCAAAGTCTCCAGGAAATATGGGACTATGTGAAAAGACCTAATCTACGCTTGATAGGTGTACCTGAATGTGACGAAGAGAATGAATCCAAGCTGGAAAATACACTTCAGGATATTATTCAGGAAAATTTTCCCAACCTAGTAAGGCAGGATAATATTCAACTCCAGGTAATACAGAGAACACCACAGAGATATTCCTCAAGAAGAGCAACTCCAAGGCACATAATCGTCAGATTTACCCGGGTTGAAATGAAGGAGAAAATACTAAGGGCAGCCAAAGAGAAAGGTCAGGTTACCCACAAAGGGAAGCCTATCAGACTTGCAGCAGATCTCTCAGCAGAAACCCTAAAAGCCAGAAGAGAGTGGGGACCAATATTCAACATCCTTAAAGAAAAGAACTTTCAACCCAGAATTTCACATCCAGCCAAGCTAAGCTTCATAAGTGAAGGAAAAGTAAAGTTTTTTGTGAACAAGCAAGCACTCAGAGATTTCATCACCATCAGGCCTGCTTTACAAGAGCTTCTGAAAGAACCACTACACATAGAAAGGAATAAACAGTATCAGCCTTTCTAAAAAATACCAAAAAGAGCATCAATATAATGAAGAATTTACATCAACTAATGGACAAAATAGCCAGCTAATATTAAATGGCAGTATTAAACTCACATATATCATTGTTAATTCTAAATTTAAATTGACTAAATCCCCCAATCCAAAGACAGACAGACAATTTAGATAAAAAACTAAAACCCATCAGTATGCTGCATCCAGACCCATCTCACATTCAAGGATACACAAAGACTCAAAACAAGGGATGGAGAAAGATTTACCAACCAAACAGAGAGCTAAAATAAATAAATAAAAAGCAGAAGTTACAGTTTTTGCCTCTGATAAAATAGTTGTTAAAGCAACAAAGATCAAAAGAAGCAAAGAAGGACATTCTATAATGATAAAAGGATCAATGCAACAACAAGAAGAGCTAAAGATCCTAAATATGTACGCACCCAATACAGGAATACCCAGACATATAAGACTAATAAAGAGACTTAGACTCTCACACAATAATAGTCGGAGACTTCAACATTAATATTAGACAGATCAATGAGACAGAAAATTAACAACGATATCCAGGACTTGAACTCAGATCTGGAACAAGTAAACGTAATTAACATTTATAGAACTCTCCACTTTAAATATACAAAATATACACTCTTATCAGTACCACATCATATCAACTTAGAAGTTTAAATGAAATATTGGTTAGCTCCTTGTTTGTTATTCTCTTCCCTCATTTTATTTTATGTCTCCATTATTAAGGACAATTATAGACATACCCATATTTAGACTGCATTCTAGCCCGGGCAATAAAGCAATACCCCCATTCTCTCTCCCTCTTCCTCTTTCTCTTTCTTCCTCTTCTTTATTCTTTTTATTATTCTTTTTTTCTTTCTCAAAAAAAAAAAAAACAAAAAACAGGTCACCTAAACTCTCCATGCCTCAGTCTCCCCATGTGTATAAATAGGTCATTGATAGTCTCTAACTCATAGGGCTGCTGTAGGGATGAAATGAGAAAAAAAAAAATAATCCTCACTTTGCCTATGTCTCAAGGTTGTGGTTAGGATTGCCTAGAACAGTCTTGGCTCATAAATAAGTGATTAAAAAAAAAAAAATATATATATATATATATATATATATGTATATTCAGATATTTAGACACGGTCTCACTCAGGCTGGAGTGCAGTGGTGCAATCACAGCTCACTGCAGCCTGGACCTCCCAGGCTCAAGCGATCCTCCCACCTCAGCCTCCCAAGTAGCTGGGACTACAGGTGCGTGCCTCCATATCCAGCTAATCTTTTCTATTTTTCATAGAGTCGGGGTCTCAAATGTTACCTAGGCTGTTCTTGATCTCCTGGGCTCAAGTGATCCTCCCACCTCAGCCTTCCAAAGTGCTGGGATTACAGGTGTGAGCCACCTCATTCTGCCCCCAAAATATTTAGCGACTCCTGAACTTAAAAGTCGGAAAGAGAAAAAAAGATGTAATGAAAACAACAAACATTTGTTGAGCACTTACGATAGCATGTGGTAGACATTGAGGATACAGCAGTGAACATGGAGACAGGCAGGAAACAATAAAGATCAAGAAACATGTTAAAGAGAGAAGAAATGGGGGGCAGGGTGAGATTGAGAAACAGATCAGGTCCGAACTCTCTGATGAGACAGTGTGAAAGGTGAGAACTGCAGGTTTAGAAGGAGTTTGCCCCATACACATTCCAGGTTGTGGGAATTCTATGTTATCTTGTATCTCACAATTCCCATTTCATAGATGAGGAAACTGTGGCTTTGAGTCTAAGAAAATGGCATTGACTCCGAGTGGGCGTTGGAAAAAAAAAAAAATGGCATTGACTGTTTTCTGCTGAAAGGAAGAAGTAAATTAACTAAACAGGCACTTTATAATCATTTTTTTTCCTCTCTTTTTAAACCACATTTTTGGAATCCAACATTTTCTTTTTCTTTTCTTTTTTTTTTTTTTGGCAACATTGTGGAATGAATTCAACATTTTCTTATTTGATCCTGACAACAATTTTTTTTTTTTTTTTTTTGAGACGGAGTTTCACTCTTTTTGCCCAGGCTGGAGTGCAATGGTGCGATCTGGGCTCACTGCAACCTCCATCTCCTAGGTTCAAGCGATTCTCCTGTCTCAGCCTCCCAAGTAGCTGGAATTACAGGTGTGTGCCACCACACCTGGCTAATTTTGTATTTTTACTAGAGACAGGGTTTCTCCATGTTGGCCAGACTGGTCTTGAACTCCTGACCTCAGGTGATCCGCCCACCTTGGCCTCCCAAAGTGTTAGGATTACAGGGGTGAGCCACTGTACCCGGCCTACAGTTTTTTTTGTTTTTTAAGATTGAATCTCACTCTTTTGCCCAGGCTGGAGTGCAACAGCGCAATCTCGGCTCACTATAAGCTCCACTTCCCGGGTTCAAGCAATTCTGCCTCAGCCTCCCCAGTAGCTGGGATTACAAGTGTCTGCCAACACGCCCAGTTATTTTTTGTATTTTTAGTAGAGATGGGATTTCACCATGTTGGTCACACTGGTCTCCAACTCCTGACCTTGTGATCGACCCGCTTTAGCCTCCCAAAGTCCTGGGATTACAGGCGTGAGCCACCTGGCCCGGCCGGTCTTGTTTATTTATACTCTGCCTCATTCCAGATGGATTTGCACTCAGATTTGAGCCTCATTTGTCTGGTTCCAAAGCCCATGTTCTTTCCCTGACACTAGACTGGCAATGAGTATCTGAGAGCTAGCCATGTTAACAGACAACCAGGCAGGAAGAGACAGCCAGAACAGAGGCCTGGTCCACGGCAGCAGGAGGCTGTAATTTCTTGAGCAGACACCCAGGTTCAGCGCAAGCCCAGGTATCCTGGTGGATACAAGCATGTATTCCACACCTATTTATTCAACCCCTACTATATGTCAGGCTCTGTGCTAGACTCTGAAGATAAATACAGTAGTGAACATACCAGACAAAAATCCCTGCCTTCGTGGGACTACCAATCAAATGGGTATATGAGGGAGCCACACAAATGATAATTTTAGAAAAAAAGACCCTCAGAAAACAGAAGTACTGCCAGGCGCAGTGACTCACACCTGTAATCCCAGCACTTTGGGAGGCCAAGGTGGGTGGATCACAAGATCAGGAGATTGAGACCATCCTGGCTAATATGGTGAAACCCTGTCTCTAAAAAAATAATAATAAATTAAAAATTAAAAAAGAAAACAGAAGCACTTTGTAAGAATTAAGGAAGGAAGATGGATCCTCTGGGTGGTGGTTGGGATCCACTTTAATATGGAAATAATAGTCTGGGCATGTTGGTTCATGCCTGTAATCCCACCACTTTGGGAGGCCGAGGTGGGCAGAGCACCTGAGGTCAGGAGTTCAAGACCAGCCTGGCCAACATGGCAAAACCCCATCTCTACTAAAAGATACAAAAATTAGCTGGACGGCCGGGCGCGGTGGCTCAAACCTGTAATCCCAGCACTTTGGGAGGCCGAGGCGGGTGGATCATGAGGTCAAGAGATCAAGACCATCCTGGTCAACATGGTGAAACCCCGTCTCTACTAAAAATACAAAAAAATTAGCTGGGCATGGTGGCACGTGCCTGTAATTCCAGCTACTCAGGAGGCTGAGGCAGGAGAATTGCCTGAACCCAGGGGGCGGAGGTTGCGGTGAGCCGAGATCGCGCCATTGCACTCCAGCCTGGGTAACAAGAGCGAAACTCCGTCTCAAAAAAAAAAAAAAAAAAAAAAAAATTAGCTGGACGTGGTGGTGGGCAGCTGTAATCCCAACCACTCGGGAGGCTGAAGCAGGAGAATCACTTGAACCTGAGGCAGAGGTTGTGGTGAGCCAAGATCACACCATTGCATTCCAGCCTGGGCAACAAGAGCGAAACTCAGTCTCAGAAAAAAAAAAAAAAAAGAACTACTACACAGGGAAAATGATGAAATGTGAAACAAGTGATGCCACTTAGCTGTTGTCAAAAGTCAGAGGTCAGAGGAAAGAAACCTCATGACTTCCTGATCTAAGAATCATCACAGAAGGACAGAAAGGGAAATTTCTGGTTACCTGTCAGGCTCTGTGTCAAAAGCCTTCCCAGTTTTGCTAGTTATATCCTCTTGTGATGAAGGTAATAGTTATTTTCAAGTTGACAGATGAGGAAATGGATTTTCTGCAAGGTGGTACAATATATCCAAGGTGACATAGCCAGTAAATGACATGGCTAGAGAACCTACATTTATCTCTCAAGTCTGTGCTCTTAACCCCTGTGTTGCATGTTTTCCATTGTTTGGCCTTGCTTTTTGATTGTATCAGAGTCACATAGGCAGAGGTGACTGGAAAAGACAAAGGCTGAGTTCAATGGCTCATGCTTGTAATCCCAGCACTTTGGGAGGCTGAGGTGGATGGATCACCTGGGGTCAGGAGTTCAAGACCAGCCCGGCCAACATAGTAAAACCCCGTCATTACTAAAAATACAAAAATTAGCCAGGTGTGGTCGCACATGTCTGTAATCCCAGCTACTAGGGAGGCTGAGGCAGGATAATCGCTTGTACCTGGGAGGCGGAGCTGCAGTGAGCCAAGATTATGTCACTGTACTCCAGCCTGGGTGACAGAGTGAAACTCCATCTCAAAAAAATTCAACAAATAAAAAATAATTAGTTGTGTAGTAGTCTAATGTCTGTGTCTCCCACTTGACAGTAAGTCCCAAGAAAGCAGGAACCATGCCTACCTCCTTCATTGCTGTCTCCAGGACATGTGACACATTAGAAGCACAACATCTATCTGTTCAAAGAACCCATACCAAGGAAGCTGTTAAAGATGCAGATTGCTGAGCTCTGCCTCCAACCACTGGTTCTCTAAGGTGATTCTAAGGTACAAAACAGTCAGAACTACTTCTCCAATCCACCTGCTCTAGGGCTCTGATGAATGTTTGCAGCCTGCTGGAGGAGACTCACTCGGCTCCTTTTTCTACTCACTCTCAGCAGTCCTCAAACCAAGCATGGCTTCAAAAGACAAAATAATTGAGCTAAGAACAACCTTCTGCAAACTCCAACCTGGGTAGATGTACACAGGTTTCGGGTTGCAGGTTACAGAAGTCTAAAATAGATTCATTAGATCCAATCTGCAGCTGAGTTTTCAATTCCATGTACAAATTTAACATGATTAAAAATATTTTTAAATTATTATTTTTTTGAGACAGAGTCTCACTCTGTCACTCAGGCTGGAGTGCAATGGCGTGATCTCTGCTCACTGCAACTTCTGCCTCCTGGGCTCAAGCAATTCTCCAATACTCCTGCCTTAGCTTCTCGAGTAACTGGGATTACGGGGGCCCACCACCACACCCGACTAATTTTTGTATTTTGAGTGGAGATGGGGTTTCACCATGTTGGCCAGGCTGGTTTCAAATTCCTGACCTCAAATAATCTTCCTGCTGCAGGCTTCCAAAGTGCTGGGATTACAGGTGTCAGCCACATGCCCAGCCTAATAAACATGATTTTTTTAAAAAAATGCATATTGAGGATTTAGGCACTTTGGAGACAAAAATAATGCATACAGGGCTGGGCATGGTGGCTCATGCCTGTAATCCCAGCACTTTGGGAGGCTGAGGTGAGCAGATTACTGGAGCCCAGTTGAGGACTACCCTTGGTAACATGGCAAAACTTCATCTCTACTAAAAATACAAAATTAGCCCGGCGCGGTGGTGGATGCCTGTAGTCCCAACTACTTCGGAGGTTGAGGCACGAGAATCACTTGAACCTGGGGAGGCTGCAGTGAGCTGAGATCATGCCAATGCACTCCAGCTCCATCTCAAAAATAAAACAAAACAAACGATACAAAGAACTCTGGAATCAGAATGACAAGGATTCAAATTCTACCTGTTGCATGACCTTGGGCAAACTTCTGAATCCTGAACAGCTCATGAATGCTAGGTGAACTGTCCTGGGCCGTTTTCATGCACTATTTAATCCTCATAACCCTCCTGTAATCCTAGGTATTAATTCTATCCCATAGATAAGGAAATTGAGGAGTACTGAAGCAACTTGCTCATGATCAGACAGACATTAAATGTCAAAGCTGGAATTGGAATCTGGGTCTGTTACATTGGTGTTCCCTGGATTCTTATTTGAGGTCCATTTCCACATCTATAGAATGGGAACACACCCTTTCCTCACAGGGTTGTTGTGAAGATTGGGAGATTAAATTTGAAAACATTTGGCAACAGTCGCACTCAAAGCAAGCCACCTAGGCCAGGTACAGTGACTGACACCTATAACCCCAGCACTTTGGGAGGCTGAGGCAGGTGGATCACTTGAGGTCAGGAGTTGGAGACCATCCTGGCCAACATGGTGAAACCCTTTCTTTACTAAAAATATCAAAATTAGCCGGGCATGGTGGTGCAGGCCTATAATGCCAGCTCCTAGGGAGGCTGAGGTGGGAGAGCTAGAACCTGGGAGGTGGAGGGTGCACTGTAAACCCAGATGGTGCCACTGCACTCCAGCCTGGGCGATAGAGCGAGACTCCATTTCAAACACACACACACACCTAATGCATGCCACCTGGAAAAGAAATGGAAAATTTTTATCCTCATTTCTATGGCCGAGGAAACTTGAGGGACAGTGAAATTAATCTATCTCCCCAGCGATACAGTGAGTGGCTCAGTCAGGATCAGAATTCAAGTTTTGTACTTGCAAGTGTGATTCACTTTCTCTCACACCCTCTCAAATGACTCTAGAGGAAGGTTAAGTGTATAGGGAGCCAGCAAAAATGAGCAGGTGCCTCAAGGGAAAGGGGAACATGGAGTCCACCAAGGAGGCTGCCTGTGAGACCTAGTTTTCTTTTTCTTTTTTTTTTTTTTTTTTTTTGAGACGGAGTTTCGCTCGTTACCCAGGCTGGAGTGCAATGGCGCGATCTCGGCTCACCGCAACCTCCGCCTCCTGGGCTCAGGCAATTCTCCTGCCTCAGCCTCCTGAGTAGCTGGGATTACAGGCACGCGCCACCACGCCCAGCTAATTTTTTGTATGTTTAGTAGAGACGGGGTTTCACCATGTTGACCAGGATGGTCTCGATCTCTCGACCTTGTGATCCACCCGCCTCGGCCTCCCAAAGTGCTGGGATTACAGGCTTGAGCCACCGTGCCCGGCCTCTAGTTTTCTTTTTATGATGACAGTGTTTAGAGGAAGTAGGAAGTCCACCTGAGAGGTCCTAACTCTTAATCATGATGTGGTTTTCCTGATAAACTAACTAGTTCCTGGGGCCCAGGGAAGTTAAGCAGCTTGACCAAGGTCACACAGCCATAAACAGCATTGGCAGAGCTTGGGGGTTGCATCTAACTCTTTATTCCTGGTTTTGTCTCCTTGGTGCTAGAGGGGGAAGGATGAGAAGCAGGTAATAATGTGGGTGGGGGGGGGGGTTGGGGACACAAGGGGGTCCTTCCAGATTCAAACAGCCTCTCTGTCACAGGGAAAGTCTGCTAGTGAGAAAAACAGCAAGGTAAAATGCCAAGGCCTCAGGGTCACGTAGAGTGGGTGGGAACCCTGGCCCCCCACCGATTAGCCATGTGGCCTCAACAATGTCACTTCACCTGTCTCAATTCCCTTTCAGGATTGCTGCAGATTCAGAGGAATGGTCTCCAAGTACCCAGCCCATGGCCAGGCTTAGTCAGAAAAACAACATTATCATTATTACTCCACAGTGCCAGGCAAGCCACTGAAGGGGGACAGGACTGGATGTCCAAGGGACAGAAGTAGACTTTCAGTGCCAACAGTCCCAACCTGCAATCATTGGGCACGAATTTTCGGCAGGGCAGGGGCTATCAGGTCAGGTCTATGATGCAATCACAGCTCTCTCCCTGTGCTACAAGGCGAACTATGACCTTCAGGAAACTGAAAAAACAGCCCATAAACAAGGAGTACGAAACAAAACCTCAGTGAATGTTTATTTCTCATCATATGGAACTGGTAGCAAAGCCAAAGATTTCTGCACTTGAACACTGGATACCACTCCCTACCCACCCAGTGAACATTTACAGTCATCACATCCCCTCTAGAACCCAGACCCCTATGCTGGGGCCCCTTCTCTCCTGCACCCCTTCTTGCAGGGAGGGCTGTCAGGCCTGAAGAGGGTGCCGATTGCTTCTCCGTGCCTGCACGGGTATGAAATGTGGCCCACGGCCAGGCTCCTCTCCTGCCCTGCCCAGCAGCAGCACGGCCCTTGCCTTTCTTTAGTGCTCTCCAAACTGGTCAGAGAGGAGGCACAGCCTACTAGAAGGGCAAGAAAAGTCATAATTCACAGTCATTTGCTACAGAAAGTGCCTGGGGATCCGTCCTTGGATGCTTTTGCCTCCAAGCAATCCACTTAAACTCCAGGAGAAGGAACAGCTGAGATACTGGGATAGGGGTGGGAGTCCCCAGAAGGCACCCAGGAGAGACTGGCTGCAGAAGTGGGGTCCCTGGAGGCCTTCAAGATCTTGCAAGAAAATCAATTTGCTGTTGGCAGGTTGGCCTGAGAATCCCGGAGACAGCTTCGGACATTGTGGGGACTCAGACCTACCCTCTCAGTCTGCTGCTGTGGCAGTCAGAGGTTTGGCAATGTAGCCATGGTCACCTGGCCATGGCCTGGGGGCAGGGCCCAAACAAGAACCCTGGTGCCTCCTGCCCCTCCTACAGAGCCATACTGCCACCTGAGCCATCTACAAAGGGTCAACTTTTTGGCAAACATCTGTGGCAGAGCCACTGGAGGCAGGGGAGGGGGATGCCGGCCTCTGCGAGGCAGGTGCAGCTCTGGAAGAACAGAATTCTCCCTCTCCTCCTCTCACACACTGCCTGTGGCTTCAGGTTGGAACCTCAAGCATAAAGGACCAAAATAAAGAGGATTTATAAACTAATACACCCCCTCTTCAGAAGGCAACGTGACCAGCAAAGGCTCAAACTTTCTAATCTGCTTTTCTATGTACTTGGCCTCTCTCCTGAGGCCTCACACCATCAGACATGGAGAAAAGGAAAAAATGGCAAAGGAAGTCAAAAAACTGAAGTAGGAATCGGGCAACCAGGGAAGAGCCTCAGGCCGCTCAACAGAATACGCTTTTGCGGAACTGAACACACAGACCAGCTGTGACCCTGACTTTCACATTGATGGGTGAATGGCAAGTGGGAGGTAATGAAATCTGGGAATGACAGGGGAGAGAAGCTGCCTGGAGTGTCAGTCCCAGAGGCATTTGCCCCTCTCCCTCGGGGGCCAGCCAGGGACTTCCCAGTTCAGGAAGGCCACCACGCTTGTGGTACGTAAGTCCAAGCTTGGCCCATCTTCCTTCTTGTGCCCTCTGCCTCTGGGGGCAGGGGAAGGAGGAAGGGTGTGGTCCCTTGGCATCTCCTAGTGCTCTTCCAGCTCCCAGGAGCAGGGCTGAGATCCCAGAGTCAGTGCAATGAACTGTCCGTTCCAGTGAGGAAAAGGGAGGAAGTGGCTTGGGGACTGCACATCACACACAAGGCCACTCCGGAGTGGGGACGGTGGGCGTGGGACACAAAAGGGTCTGGGACTGTCTTCAGACAGAGAAGTCCTTGTGGAGAGCTGCTCCGGGCTCAGGTCCTGCTCGGGAGGGCGTCAGGTCATGTAGCGGGTGATGGCACGGAGGGCGTAGAGCAGAGCAGCTTGCATGCGTGCCTCCAGGAGCAGCAAGTTCACGTGGACCTGGGGCACAGGGGAGGGCATATTGGCAACTGATGTCACTCCTCACCCTCCACACCCCTCCCAGACTGCCAAGATCCCTGACCCACTTACCTCACCATTTTCTTTCCTACAGAGATGCCCTGGCCTCTGCTAAGGCTCTGAGCAGTGCAGTACAAGGACAAACACATTCATTCCTATCATGGCTAAGCTCCGTATTCCCTGAGGCTGAAACAAGAGCTACCACTAACTGAGCATCTACTGGGAATCAGAGGTTTACGTACATTTTCTCATTTTATCCTCCCAACAATCTTGAAATATAGCAGTATTTATTTGCATTATAAAGATAAAATCCAAGCTACTCAGGAGGCTGAGACAAGAGGATCACTTGAGTCCAGAAGTTCAAATACAGCCTGGGCAATACAGTGTGACCCTATCACAAAAACAAAAAACTTTGGGAGGCTGAGGCAGGAGGATCATTTGAGCTCAGAAGGTTGAGACCAGGATGGACAACACGGTGAGACCTCATCTCAACCAAAAATTTAAAATATTAGTTGGTGCATGCCTCAGGCCCTCTGGGGACAGAGGTGGGCGAACACTTGAGCCCAGAAGTGGAGGCTCCAGTGAGTTGAAATTATACCACTCCACTCCAGCCTGAGCAACACAGCAATACCCTGTCTCAAAAAAACAAAAACAAAAACAAAAGGATAAAAAGCTCAGAGATGGCCAGGCACGATAGTGCACCTGTAATCACAGCACTTTGGGAGGCCAAGGCGGAAGCAACACAAGGTCAGGAGTTCGAAACCAGCCTGGCCAGCATGGTGAAACCCTGTCTCTACTAAAAACACAAAAAATTAGTCAGGCACGGTGATGCGCATCTGTAATCTCAGCTACTCAGGAGTCCAAGGCAGGAGAATTGCCTGGACCCAGGAAGCGGAGGTTGTGGTGAACCGAGACCATGCCACTGCACTCCAGAGCGAGACTCCATCTCAAAAAATAAATAAATAAATAAAAGCTGAGCGAGATAATGTGACTTGTCCAAAGTCACACTGCTACTAAGAGAGAGTGTTATGATTTGAACCCAGGTCCTTTAAGCTCCCACTAATGTGAAGCAGGCACCCACATTCCCATTTTACAGGTGAGTAAATGGACTCTGAAATCACACAGTGGAACAGGACTTCAATCCAGAACAATAGGTCCAGGTATCCCACCTAGCAGGACAGCCTCAGTCTGGGGGCCCTCACTGGGCCCTAACCCTTTGCCCTCTCCACTGGCTGGGCTTGTCTACTTCCATCCTGCCCTGCCTGTATAGGTCATACCTTCTCTGAGTGGCGGAAGTGCCTCCAGAAGAGGTTGTACATTCTTCGGGTGGTCTTCTCTGGGTAGCAGGCCACTGTCTTGATATAGACCTTGAGGTTCCGCTCCAGGAGCTGGTTCACCTCCCCATAATCATAGTCGTCATATCTGGATGGAAAGGTCCCAGCAGCATTACTCAACCTCTCCTCCCAGAGGCAGCTCCTCCCCCCAACCGCACCCTATAGAGGGAAGAACAGAGAGTGCTGAGAAAAGTCAGAAGGTAGAAGCAACAACAAGCCTAGTTCCTCTTGGAGAAACAGCTGACATCATGTATTATAGGCTGCCACATTGGCAGGGGATGACTTCAAGGAATGCAGAGAATGAGCACGCTGTATTGACTACCAACTATGTGCCATGTGGACATGTACTCATGGAATCCTCAAAACTATGCTATTGTGTATATGATCAGATGGTGTACGCAATCTAGTACATTCATCAACCCCACTTTATAGATGAGAAAACTAAGATTCAGAGAAAGGAAGTCATTTGTCCTAGTTAATACAGCAAGGAATGGTTTTTTGTTGTTGTTTTTGAGACACTGTCTTGCTCTCTTGCCAGGATGGAACGCAGTGGTGTGATCTCAGCTCACTGCAACCTCTGCCTTCTAGGTTCAAGCGATTCTCCTGCCTCAGTCTCCTGAGTAGCTGGGATTACAGGTGTGTGCTACCACTCCCGGCTAATTTTTGTATTTTTAGCAGAGACGGGGTTTTACCATATTGGTCAGGCTGGTCTTGAGCTCCTGACCTGGTGATCTGCCCGCCTCAGCCTCCCAAAGTGCTGGGATTACAGGTGTGAGCCACTGTCCCTGGTCAGGAATGGGTTTTAAACCCAGCTTTGCCTAGCTCAGAGGCCATTTTCACTACTCTACAGTAAAGGTCACAGAAGGTAGAGGAAGAGGTCAGTGAAGGAGAAGGAAGAGGATAAGGGTAAAAAGGAGCTGTACTCATTTTACAGATCAGCAAACTAAGCCCTGGAGAAGATGATTAACTTCTTCAAAGCCAAAAAGCAAGTTGGTGATGAGTCTAGAAGCCACTGAGTCACTCCCAGTCTAGTGATTTAGGGCAGCCAAAGTAATCGCAGATCAGTGTAGATGGAGGAATGACTGGCTGAAAACTGGAAGGCAGATTTGGAAGACAAAGAAATAGGAGCAAGGACCATGTTGGAGAGTGGAGAAGCCTGAGGGCTGGCCAGAAACCAGCCGGAGCCACACAGTCTAAGAAGCCTGCCCTTGGCCAGCCATGGGTTAGAAACCTCCTAATAACTAGAGTAAGAGAATGGTTAATTAAGTACAGCTCAACCCACTCAGAAATATGATTTACAGCTAGTAATACACGGAAACACAAACTTTCTACAAGGAACATGTACCTTTTTTAAAATTGGGGGATAATTTTTTGGTGCTTGGTATGAACTGTTAAGTGAGAAAAGCAGGAAAAAAATCGTATGTTCACTAAAACATGCTCATGTTTGAGTAAATAAACAAAATAACTGAAATAAGTAGGGAGATGGCAACAGATCTTGTTTTTGTAAATTATATATGCCTTTGTTACTCGTGCATAGAGAAAGAAAGGTGTCGGGCATGGTGGCTCACACCTCTAATCCCAGCACTTTGGAAGGCTGAGAAAAGCAGATTGCTTGAGGTTAGCAGTTCAAGACCAGCCTGGCCAGCATGGTGAAACAACATTTCTACTAAAAATGCAAAAATTAGCTGGGCATGGTGGTGTGCACCTGTAGTTCCAGCTACTCAGAAGGATGAGGCAAAAGATCACCTGAGCCCAGGAGCTGGAAGTGAAGTTGCAGTGAGCTAAGATCTCTCCATTGCACTAGAGCCTGGGTGACAGAGCAAGGCTGTCTCAAAAAAAATAAATAAATAAAAATAAAAAAGAGACAGGAAGGAGATAACTGATAGTTATAAGAGCAGATAGTATAACACATAATTTTTCTTTTCTTTTTTTTAGTGAAGGGTCTTGCTGTGTTACCCTGGCTGGAATACACTGGTACAATCATGGCTCACTATAGCCCTGAGCTCTTGGGCACAAGTGATCCTCCTGTCTCAGCCTCTTGAATACCTGGGACTACAAGTAAGTGCCACCCCCACTCAGCTAATTTTAATTAATTAATTAATTAATTAATTAATTTTGAGATGGAATTTTGCTTTTGTTGCCCAGGCTGGAGTACAATGGCACCATCTCAGCTCACCACAACCTCCTCCCTGGTTCAAACGATTCTCCTGCCTCAGCCTCCCGAGTAGCTGGGATTACAGGCATGTACCACCATGCCAGGCTAATTTTGTATTTTTAGTAGAGATGCGGTTTCCACACATTGGTGAGGCTGGTTTCAAACTCTTGACCTCAGGTGATCCACCTGCCTCCACCTCCCAAAGTGCAGCGCTTATAGGCATGAGCCACTGTACCCAGCCTAATTTTAATTTTTTTATTGAAATAGGTCTTATTATGTTGCCCAGGCTGAGGCAACAAACTCCTGGCCTCACGTAATCCTCCTGCTTCAGCCTCCTAACGTGCTGGGATTGCAAGTGTGAGCCACTGCAACTGCCTTTATTTTCTTTTTTGTTAACTGTGTTTTAAAATTTTATTTATTTATTTTGAGATAGTTTTCCTCTGTTGTCCAGACTGGAGTGCAGTGGTATGATCTCAGCTCACTGAAACCTCTACCTCCCAGGCTCAAGGGATCCTCCTGCTTCAGCTTCCCAAGTAGCTGGAACTACAGGCGTCAGCCCTACAACTGGCTAATTTTTGTATTTTTTGCAGAGATGGGGTTTCACCATGTAGCTCAGGTTGGTCTCGAACTCCTGGACTCCAGCAATCCACCTGCTTCAGTCTTCCAAAGTGCTGGGGTTACAGGCATGAGCCACCATTCCTGGCAGAGATTTTTTATTTTAAATAAAAAATTGTTTGGTCGGGTATGGTGAAATATTATGCGATATTTATGTCCTTATTTGAGAAAAGAATTACTACTTGAAATGAAAATACATAACTCTCTCTACATATATATAGGATGGTGTGTATATATGTGTGTGTATATATGTGTTTATATGTATGTGAGAATGTGTGTATATGTACATGTACATATATCACACCATAGTTATGTCTGGGAGTGCAGCTTAAGAGTTCATTTACAAGGTTCAAACAATGAGTACTTCTATCATCTTTTGAAATCACCAAAGAGTTACATTTGCTTTAAAAAAAAAAAAAACAGTATAGGCAAAGACAGGAAAAGAAAAAACAAAGAAAACAGAAACAACTGTGAGCCCAGAGTGAAGACTTGCAGTGCATACACCCTCCCAGGTGAAAGAACATGAACTTACCTGATGCCAAAGACGCAGTGGATATAGTTCCAGATGGCCCTTCGGAGCACGGAAGTGTCCACACCGCTGTGCATGGCAATGGTATTGTAGGTGAGGCTATAGGCTGCCTGGAACTTCTCGTCCAGCAGCTGCCCACCCTCAGGGTAGAGCCGCTGGATCAGTGAGTAGCCATGGTCTTCCCAGGTATAATCCTTAGGTACATGGAAAGGGATTGGTGAGTCTACAGAGCCCAAGACCAGCCAGAGAGACTCCATCCTCTGGACCTCTGGACCTGGGCTCTCCATAATTGTCCCTCCTGGTGTCAAATGTGCTGCTTGCTCTGGGCCTGAGAGGTCCAGAAGGGAACACTTTGGTGATGACCTTCTCCTTATGATCAGCAACTCCTGAGCTTAGGGTATAAATGGGTCCCTTAAGGATTCACAGGGACCTCATTGCCCTCATGGAATCTTGAGGGAAGAAGGTATCCTACTTTTTTTTTTTTTTTTTTGAGACAGGGTCTGGCTCTGTCACTCAGGCTGGAGTACAGCAGTGCGATCACAGCTCACTACAGCCCTGACCTCCCAGCTCAAGTGATCCTCCTACCTCAGTCATCCAAGTAGCTGGGACTACAGGTATGCACTACCTTCCAACTAATTTTTAAATTTTTTTTTTTTTTTTGAGACGGAGTTTCACTCTTGTTACCCAGGCTGGAGTGCAATGGCGCGATCTCAGTTCACTGCAACCTCCGCCTCCTGGGTTCAAGCAATTCTCCTGCCTCAGCCTCCTGAGTAGCTGGGATTACGGGCATGCACCACCATGCCCAGCTAATTTTTTGTATTTTTTTAGTAGAGACGGGGTTTCACCATGTTGACCAGGATGGTCTTGATCTCTTGACCTTGTGATCCACCCGCCTCAGCCTCCCAAAGTGCTGGGATTACAGGCTTGTTTAAAATGTTTTTGTAGGCCAGGTGCAGTGGCTCATGTCTGTGATCCCAGCACTTTGGGAGGCCGAAGCAGGCATATCACCTGAGGTCAGGAGTTCAAGACCAGCCTAGCCAAATGGTGAAACCCAGTCTCTACGAAAATACAAAAAAATTAGGTGGGCATGATGGTGGGTGCCTGAAATCCCAGCTACTCAGGAAGCTGAGGCAGGAGAATCGCTTGAACCCTGAGGGCGGAGGTTGCAGTGAGCCAAGATCATGCCATTGTACTACAGCCTGGGTGACAAATCAAGACTCCGTCTCAAAGAAAGAAAATCAAATAAAATGTTTTTGTAGAGACAATGTTTTGCCATGTTGCCTAGGCTGGTTTCAAGCTTCAAGGCTCAAGCAATCCTTCCACCTTGGCTTCCCAAATTGCTGGGATTATAGGCGTGACCTACCATGCCCAGATGGGTACCTAACTCTGTAACTACTCAAACTATCCACCTGCCATTTGTTTGTAAATGTGGCGCAATGGCTAAGACTAGCAGAGAGAACCTTACCTGGGCCCGGAAGGTGGGGGGCGCCTGAGCCCCTCTCCGGGTGAAGTCCTCATACCCGAAAGCGGGGTCTTCCACAAAGCACAGCATGTCCGGGTGTGGAGAAGGCTCCAGGATATCAGCTGAGAACCAGAAAGAGGTCACAGTGAGGCTGAGGCATGAGGCAGGCAGAGCGCCACTCCTGATTAATCACCAAAAGGGGAGGGTAAGGCAGAGCAGAGGGCCAAAAAAAGCCCCTTGCTACAGTGAGTGGGGCAAGACTTCAGCTGGAGGCAGGCCTTGGGGAGGGGGTGAATCAGGCCCACGGACCCACGAAGCCAGGCCACTAGTAACAATAATAGTGGCAGTTATTTACCGAGCTGCTCCCCTGGGCCAGGCGCTGTGCTAAGATCTTTGCACCTGCTGCCCCACTAATCCCACACAGAAATCCTGGAGTCCTGAGATAGGAAGTGACTCGTCAGTGATTGCACAGCCACATAGGCTAGCAGTCCAGGATTCAAACCCAGGTTTGAGCCCAAGGCAAATGCTCAGAACCTCTTGGAAGGGAGGTTAAGAAGTGGCTGCCTCTGGAATGCAAGAGGCAGCTCCTCTCCACCAAAGATGGCCTAAGAAGGAGCACCCCCTGGAGCCTGGACGCCTGTGATCCTGTACCTGAGGGGGTCACCAGCAGGCTCTCCGACTTCTCCAGCTCAAAGCGGCTCTCCATCTCCTCCTGGGACGCCCCCTCGTCCCGCAGCAGGTTCTCCTGCAGCTGCCGCATGCGTTCCATCAGAGCCTCCACATCTCGGGCGGCCTCAAAGCCCTGGAGTAGAGGACCAGTGGTGACTGACTACTCCTTCCGCCTCTGGGAAGTTCCACTCATCCTTCCCACAGGCCAGGCTGTCCTAACCATCACGAAGGTCCAGGGCATCCTCTGTGCCAGCCACTGTGTCGCATAGCCTACGGGGTCTGTGCTTCCTAAAGTGATGTTTATGAAGCTACAGAATAGACACGTCTTCCCTAAGCAGGAATTTTCAAAGCATCTGCATTTTGGTATTAAAATAAACAAGGTCACATTATAGAGTAAGAGGTAAACTGTAGTTTTAAAGTGCTAAAACCAACAGCTTTTAAGCCTATGGCTTTTACACATGGTATTTCACTTAACCCTCACAACCTACTGTGAGTAAAGGGTCTTTATCCCCCCATTTCACAGAGGAAACTGAGCTTCAAAGTCAAATAGCTTATGTGGTCTCTCACAGCAGCAGGTAGTGCAGGCACCAGAGACGGGAAGCAGTGGCTTCTACTCAAGGACCAGAGGTCATGCCTGCTTCCTCTCCCTCCTCAAGACCCAGGCCTGTGACTTACCCCAGAGTTGTTCAATGGGTCCCTGCTGGGGGGGCTGCTCTGCTCACTGGGGGGTGTAGGCGCCTGGGGGGCAGGGCTGCCATCTGCATCTGCCTCAGGGAGGATGCCACAGCCAAACACGAAGGAGGAAAGCGAGTGGCAATGGGTGAGCAGGACCAGGGCCTGAATGAGCTCAGCCAGGGACCAGGTGTGCTCCCCAGTCTTCAGCAAGGCCTGGAGGGGACAAGATGGAAGGTCAGAGCTGCTCAGTGCCTTCCCTGGGCTGCCCACCAGGCCTCTGTGCTCCCTCAGACACCCGCCTCTCTGCCCGCTGCACCTGGATGTGTTCCTTGGTGATGAGCCATGGCCGATGTGCCAGCAACTTGTTGATCTCGCTGAGCTTGCGCAGCTTCTCGGGGGCCCGGTGGAGGCCCAGCAGCCACTCAGGGTCTCCTCCAGTCTGCAGAAACTCAGCCATGTGGGAGCCTACCAGGTAAGAACACTGATGGCGGGCGGCAGCCTGCGAAGGTAGTGGACAGAGCCTGAGTCACCCTACTCCCTTTGTGCCTGGCTCAGGGTGGGTATCCCACCAGGGGAGAGGTTGTTGGGCTCAGTGTTACTCAAGAAGCCAGAAATCCAAGTTGTAAGTAACCCCAGCTCTGCTACCAACTTGCAGGTCACCTAACTCCTTTTGGCACCCTCAGTTTGCCAATCTGTATGTAACACAGGCACTAACAACGCCTTTCTTCAAAACCTAAAAATTTCCTGAAGCCTTCCTTCCAAGAAAAATGAAAAAGAAAAAACCTAAAACTCTCTAAGTTAGATAAAACCAGGGCTTTCCCTACCCTATGCTGCCTTCCCTCCTTATCTATGGAATCAGCTCACAAAGCTGCCAGAAGAGATCAAAGGACAGAACCCCCCACAAGGCCACCTCTCCAAGTGTCAGGCCCACAGAGGCTCACCATGATGGCAATGTAGTGGCGCCAGGAGCTGGCCAAGGGACCATCCGTGTGCAGCAGCAGGTAGTGCAGGCGCCAGAAGCTGGTAAAGTAGTCAGGGTGCAGGCCCATCACCACTGCCAGGTTGTCCACCCTCCCAGAGGACATCAGTGCCTCCAGCCCCAGGTGCTGCTCAAGGCTCTCGGTCCCCTCCCGAAGGACCTGCCAAACAAAGGGAAGGAGAACATGGGTTTCCCTCCTGCCCCACTCATCAAAGAGACCAATGTATTCTTCTAGCGGGTTTTTAATAGCAAGAAACTAAAAACCATGCCGAGTGTGGTGGCTCATGCCTGTAATCCCAGCACTTTGGGAGGCTGAGGCGGGTGGATCACAAACGAGGTCAGGAGTTTGAGACCAGCCTGGCCAACATTAGTGAAACCCCATCTCTACTAAAGATACAAAAAATTAGCCGGCTGTGGTGGCAGGCACCTGTAATCCCAGGTACTCCTGAGGCTGAGGCAGGGAATGACTTGAACCCGGGAGGCAGAAGTTGCAGTGAGCCAAGATTGCGCCGTTGCACTTCAGCCTGGGCCACAGAGTGAGACTTCGTCTCAAAAAAAAAAAAAAAAAAGAAAGAAACTAAAAACCACCACCATGTCCAAAAAGTAGGAATGAGAAGAAACAGATTATTTTAAAAAGTGATTCAATGAATACTTATTAGGTACCTCAAATCATAACGGTCAGTACTTACACATACAATGCTATGTGCTGAGCGCTGTTCAAGCATGCATATTTTAACTAAACTCTCACAACAACTATAAAATTGAAGTTCCGCTTCTTCATTTTTAGGTAGGAAAACTCAGGTACAGAGAGTAAAAGGACAGTTTCTCCTTCCCTTCATGGAATGTCTATTCTAACGCTGCAAAATAGTTCACTTTTCCTGAGTGCTGTCTCCATGTCATCTCTGAGCTTAGGGTTTTCTCTGCATGATTTCATGGGATCTTGTCAACAAGCCTGTGAGGTGCATATTATTTCTCCCACTTTGCCGGATGAGGGAAACAGGAAGTTTTATTCCTGGCTCAAAGCCACAGATCTGATAAATGACAGAAGCAGATTCAAATCCAGAGGAACTCCAAAGCCTATTTCTTTCTTTCATTCTTTTTTTTTTTTTTTTTTTTTTGAGACGGAGTTTCACTCTTGTTACCCAGGCTGGAGTGCAATGGCGCGATCTCGGCTCACCGCAACCTCCGCCTCCTGGGTTCAGGCAATTCTCCTGCCTCAGCCTCCTGAGTAGCTGGGATTACAGGCACGTGCCACCATGCCCAGCTAATTTTTTTTTTGTATTTTTAGTAGAGACGGGGTTTCACCATGTTGACCAGGATGGTCTCGATCTCTCGACCTCGTGATCCACCCGCCTCAGCCTCCCAAAGTGCTGGGATTACAGGCTTGAGCCACCGCGCCCGGCATTTTTTTTTTTTTTTTTTTTAATAGAGACAGTGTCCTACTATGTTGTTCAGGCTCATCTCAAGCAATCCCCCTACCTTGGCCTCCCAAAGTGCTAAGATTATAGGCATGAGATTATAGGTGTAAGCTACCGCGCCTGGCTGTCTGTTTCTTTTTATTATAAAAGAGTGATTATTTATAAATAAAAAAATAAAACACAAGAGCAATATTTGAGCTTAGAATTCTGGGCCACAGACATAAATAATCAGCAAGTGGTTCTTGCCTTACATTTACAAAGCAGCAGAGGAACAGGGTTTAGAGGGAGGTTAAATATTTGTTAGCTCATTAACCACTTGCCCTACACATTCGGAGAACAACAGAGTGCAAAGAGGAGAGGAAACAAAAAATTTGCCCTTGTCCACTGAAGGCCAAAGAAAATGAGGACACTAGTTTTATTTACATTTTTCTGCATATGTTTTGAAGGTATCTCCACTATCCCAACACACTAGAATGTAAGTTCCATAATGGCAAAGATTTTTGTCTGTCTTGTTCACTGCTATATCCCAAACAACCAGAACAGCGCCTGACACAGATTAATCATTCAGCAGATATATTAAGTAAATGAATGAATGAACTGACTCAGTAGATGAAAGATGTCTTTCTTGTATTAAGTGAAAAACAAAACAAAAAAACAAGTTGTAGAGCCAGGCGCGGTGGCTCAAGCCTGTAATCCCAGCACTTTGGGAGGCCGAGGCAGGTGAATCATGAGGTCAAGCTATCAAGACCATCCTGGTCAACATGGTGAAACCCCGTCTCTACTAAAAATACAAAAAATTAGCTGGGCATGGTGGCGCGTGCCTGTGATCCCAGCTACTCAAGAGGCTGAGGCAGGAGAATTGCCTGAACCCAGGAGGCAGAGGCTGCGGTGAGCTGAGATCGCGCCATTGCACTCCAGCCTGGCTAACCAAAGAGAAACTCTGTCTCAAAAAAAAAAAAAAACAAGTTGTAAACTATGACCTTGGTTCTGTACTGAAAGTATTGGCTTGAAAAATGCACAGTGAACAGTGGCAAATGGTTAACAGTGATGATCTGTCTGTCTCCAAGGTGCAGGAGGATACAGGAGATCAGAGCTTTCTGAAACAATGGAAATTTAAAAAATAATAAACATATATTACTTTTGAAACAGAAAAGAACATGTATTATTTGTACAGTCATGGATGAGAAAATAAACATAAATTGTTATACCTTCTTAAGGGAAAACAGGCACTGATCTAAGGTACCAAAAGTTAGGACATGAAAAAAAGACAAAAAAAGTTGGGCCACTACCTGGCTGTTATTAGCACTTGATCTCTTTGAGTCTGTTTCTTCCCAGCAAAATGGGGTTGATAGTGCCTGCTTCACATAGCTGTTTTGTGAATTAAATGAATCAGAAATCAGAGAGGAATAGTTTCAAAGCTGCAATTTGAGGCCGGGCGCGGTGGCTCAAGCCTGTAATCCCAGCACTTTGGGAGGCCGAGGCGGGTGGATCACGAGGTCGAGAGATCGAGACCATCCTGGTCAACATGGTGAAACCCCGTCTCTACTAAAAATACAAAAAATTAGCTGGGCATGGTGGCGCGTGCCTGTAATCCCAGCTACTCAGGAGGCTGAGGCAGGAGAATTGCCTGAACCCAGGAGGCGGAGGTTGCGGTAAGCTGAGATCGCGCCATTGCACTCCAGCCTGGGTAACAAGAGCGAAACTCTGTCTCAAAAAAAAAGCTGCAATTTAAGGAACAGGAAAAGACACCTGCCCACCAACATGCCATGTCCTTTATTCCCAGGGACCAAAGATCTCTAACCCCTTCCAAGCTTACCTCCTCCACGGGGATGAAGGCACTGGGCCCTCGAGGGCCTCGCCGAGCCCGGCTCTCCCTCTGCTCCTGGGAGGAAACACATGGAGGTTAGTCCATGGTGGAAGGGAGAATAAAGAGGATTGTTACCTATCCAGCCTCTTCCTCCTATCCAAGGGGCTACAGCGAGCTGTTAAACCCACCTTTCTAGCACACCTTGCATGGTGGAGCCAGGTGGGAGACATATGCATGTTTGGAAGGGTAAGTAAGAAAGAGGGCTCACTCCAGGCCGAGTTCTTCAGGAACTGGGCTGGGACCCAAGATTCTCAGCATTGGCCGGGCGCGGTGGCTCAAGCCTGTAATCCCAGCACTTTGGGAGGCCGAGGCGGGTGGATCACGAGGTCAAGAGATTGAGACCATCCTGGTCAATGTGGTGAAACCCCGTCTCTACTGAAAATACAAAAAAAAAAAAAAAAAAAAAAAAAAAAATTTAGCTGGGAATGGTGGCATGTCCCTGTAATCCCAGCTACTCGGGAGGCTGAGGCAGGAGAATCGCCTGAACCCAGGAGGCAGAGGTTGCGGTGAGCCGAGATCGCACCATTGCACTCCAGTCTGGGTAACAAGAGTGAAACTCCATCTCAAAAAAAAAAAAAAAAAAAAAAAAAAAGAATCTCAGCATTTCGAGGTGGGGCGGGCCTGGAGAAGGATATATATAACCTACCATGCTGTGCATCTCCAGGAGGCCACCTTCTTAGTGGCCCCAGATAACTCATACAAGAACACCCACGGTTTGTACCCTTAAGCCAGGTAACCAAGTACCCCAGATGCCTCAGGACCAGCTTCAATCTCTCTTACATGTTCATTTCTTTCTTCTTTAGTAGTGCAATCACAGCTCACTGTAACCTCAAACTGCTGGGCTTAATGGCTTCTCCTGCCTTGGCCTCCCAAAGCACTGGGATTATAGACAGGAGCTGCCATGCCTGGCTGTATATCAGTCCTCCCACCACTACCTCAACAACTACCACCCCCTCTTGCCTGGACCACTACTCATAGCCTCACCAATTGTCCCCTGGCCTCCTCAGCACTGCCCTCTCCTATCCCTCCTCTACCCAGTAGCCACATTAACTTTCTGAAGTATAAATCTGAACAACTGGCTTAAAATCCTACCTCCTCCTCCCATGGGCTTCTATTTAAATTACTGGCCCAGTCCCACTGGTCACTCCTTTTGCAAAGGTAAACCACAGGGTCTAGGAGCCTTTTTCTGGCCCTCACCTGTGACCCCAAAACCTACCAGGTCACATTTAGTGAACAGCAGTGCCAGGCCATTCATACTAGTCTGTGAATGAAGACAGAGAAAGAAGAAAGGCACGGAGGGAATCCGAGCAGGGTGTACAAGGCTGTTGGTAGCAACTGTTTTGACCTGTGTATGTTGGAGCCTCTTTAGAAATCACCAGAATCATGTACTCACTACATCTGCTTCTCCTAGTCCTAGAGATGGGGTTCAGGAAGGATGCTCTACTTATTTATTTTATTAATCTGAGAGTGGAGGCAGCTCTCAGCACTGGCCTTGGATACAGTTTACCCTAAATCAAAGCCATGCCCTCACTGGACAGGGATAGGAGACGCCCAGTTCTCCCCTCCCCATTAAGATCCAGACTTAGGACCAGCCCTCAGGTTAGCCGGGAACTGAAAATTGTAATTGAACCTTCCTCCTCAGATGGCCAAAAGCCCACTGAGAAGGCAGAACTCTGGGACTCCAGAAGACTACAAAGTCTCTGGGGTAGGTACCAATTCTGTGATTAACTTGCTATGTGGCTCTGGGAAAGTTAAAGGCCTAGACTATCTGGGCCTTAATCCTAGTAGGTAAAGTAGCCCAGCTACCTTCAAAATGGGAGTTAAGCTGACTGTGCAGGCCCCTTTCAGCCCACACTTCTGGGAACTTCTGGGCCAGGCTGGTCCAAATTCAGTGTAGTAACCACCACAATCCCTAAGCACTCTCCTTTGGAGCTTCCCTCCCCCCTCACCAAAGAAAAAGCCCAACAGCTCTGTCTAGGAGATAAGGATTGCTGACTCCACAAATTGTGGCTCCACCTCAGGGGACCTGAGAACAGATAGCAAGCCACAGCAGGGTAGGGTGGGGCAGAACTGAGGGAGGCAGAGAGGGCCCATCGGGGGTGCTATGGAGGGACAGGAATAGCCTTGGGAATCCCAGCTCACTCCAAAATCTGACCTAAGAACTGTCAAAAGAAGGAGCTCTAAGTCCTGGGTCTGGATCCATCAACATTTTCGGCAATAACCATAACAACATACAGTGTAGCTAAAAGATAGGGGCCCTTGGATGGTATTGAAGCTCATCCCAGCACCTTGGGAGGCTGAGGTGGGAGGAATGCTGGAGGCCAGGAGTTTGAGACCAGGCTGGGCAACATAGAGAGACTCCTGTCTCTATAAAACGTTAGTAAACTTGCTGGGCATAGTGCCACACAACCTGTAGTCTCAGGTACTCAAGAGGCTGAGGCAGGAGGATTGCCTGGGCCTAGGCGTTTGGGGTTGTAGCAAGCTATGATTGTGCGTCTGCATTCCAGCCTGGGAAGGAGGGCAAGACCCCAACTAAAAAAAAAAAAAAAAAAAAAAAAGAGAGAGAGAAAGAGAAAGAAAAGAAAAGATAGGGGTTCTTGACACAAATTGCATGAGCTTAAATGACAGCCCCAGCACCTGCTATCCCTTAGCTTTACGAGGCTCAGTTTCCTCACCAAATAATGGGAACAACAGTAACTACTTTCACTGGCTAGTGATAAGTGTTAGTAAGCTAACACTGTGTAGCTCACCTCACTCACTACCTCCATCACAATAAGCACTTAATAAAAGTCAGCTATCATTAACCTCCTTGCTGTATCAAACAAGGGCTTCTCAACCCAAGCAGTACATTAGAATCCTTTGAGAAGCTTTAAAAAAATAATAATGCCAGGCCGGGCGCGGTGGCTCAAGCCTGTAATCCCAGCACTTTGGGAGGCCGAGGCGGGTGGATCACGAGGTCGAGAGATCGAGACCATCCTGGTCAACATGGTGAAACCCTGTCTCTACTAAAAATACAAAAAATTAGTTGGGCATGGTGGCACGTGCCTGTAATCCCAGCTACTCAGGAGGCTGAGGCAGGAGAATTGCCTGAACCCAGGAGGCAGAGGTTGCGGTGAGCCGAGATCGCGCCATTGCACTCCAGCCTGGGTAACAAGAGCGAAACTCCGTCTCAAAAAAAAAAAAAAAAAATAATAATAATGCCAAGGTCCCACCTCCAGCGATTCTAATTTAGTTGTCTGGGGTGGGGTTCTCCCATACAGCCAGGGTGAGGACCATTGTTTATACCATTTATTGATCACTTTCTCAAGTATAAGGCACTTTGCTAAGTACTTTCCAGGTGGAAACAGAATTAATTTGTTCACTCAACAAATATTTTTGATGGCTATATTACAAGCAGCAAGAGTAGAGTAGTGAAAAGACAAAGCCCTTAGCCTTCATATGATTCAGAATCTGATAAATGGGATTTTAAAGCACAGATTCTATAAGGTGAGTGAAATAAAGCAATAACTGTATGATAGGGTGGGAGAGTGTGCAATATTTTAGCATAAGAAGACAGGAAAAGCCACTGAGGATGTGGTCTTTGAGCTGATATCTAAATGATGAGAAGGCAGCAAGGCCTGTAAAGATGCAGGGGGCCTAGGGAGTAGGCCTACACTTCTGGGAACTTCTGGGAACTTGGACCAGCTATTCCTGTCCCTCTAAAGTACCCTAGTACTTTAGAAGGCGTGGTAGGGGAGATTACCTGAGGCTAGGAATTTGAGACCAGCCTGGGCAACAAAGCAAGACACCTTCTTAAAAAAAAAGGCAAAAGCTGGGTGCGATGGCTTATGCCTGTAATCCTAGCACTTTGGGAGGCTGAGATGGGTGGATCACCTGAGGTTGGGAGTTCAAGACCAGCTTGACCAACATGGAGAAACCCCATCTCTACTAACAACATAAAAATTAGGCCAGGCGCGGTGGCTCAAGCTTGTAATCCCAGCACTTTGGGAGGCTGAGGCAAGCGGATCACGAGGTCGAGAGATCTAGACCATCCTGGTCAACATGGTGAAACCCCGTCTCTACTAAAAATACAAAAAATTAGCTGGGCATGGTGGTACGTGCCTGTAATCCCAGCTACTCAGGAGGCTGAGGCAGGAGAATTGCCTGAACCCAGGAGGCGGAGGTTGCGGTGAGCCGAGATCGCGCCATTGCACTCCAGCCTGGGTAACAAGAGCAAAACTCCGTCTCAAAAAAAAAAAAAAAAAAAAAAAAATTAGCCAGATGTGGTGGCACATGCCGGTAATCCCAGCTACTTGGGAGGTTGAGGCACAAGAATCGCTTGAACCCGGGAGGCGGAGATTTCGGTGAGCCGAGTCGCACCATTGCACTCCAGCCTGAGCACAAAGAGAGAAACTCCGTCTAAAACAAACAAACAAAAAAACTAGGGGGACCAGCATTCCAGTCAGAGGAAACAGACAGTATAAAGCCCTGAAGGGAAGACCAAGTAGATGCGAATCCACGGCACCAATAGCCTGAATGCTTCCACGACCCTGAGACCAGCAGGGCAGCATACTACTGCCAAGAAATGATCCCTCCAAATCAACCCTCCCTGCTACAATTCCCTGGAGTGGGGAGTCAGTAATAATAATGGTACGTAACAAAGCTGGTTACCACTGACTAAGTGTTAATTTCACATGCACTACCTGAACTTCAAGGCAGAAGCTACTCCCAGGGCTTCCATTTTACAGATGAGAGGCAAAACTCAGAGACGTCAACTCACTTCTGGCCAATCAGGCAGGAAGGCAGTAGGAAAGCTGGGATACAAACTAGGTTTCTGCAAGTGCAGAAATGATTCTCCATTCTCTAAACTTCTCAAGGTCTCAAAAGTCTCCAGGTTGTTGCATCTGAGGCTCACCAAGAGTGAGAAGCTCCAGTCACAGCACCTGTCAAACTTCAGGGCACACACTAGTTCCCCGTTGTTACCCCAATGCCTAGCATAGCACAGTCCAACAGAATTTTCTGCAATGATGGAATGTTTTATATGTGCACTGTCCAAGAAATGTGAGAGTCCCTAGTCACTGTGGCTGAACATTTGAAATGTGACAAATGCAGCAAAACATTTTCATTTTCATTTTATCTAAATTTAAATAACCACATGTGATGAGGGGCTACTATAATGGATGGAATCAGTGACGTGATAAGGGCATGATCCCAGTTTCATGTTACAAAACAAGAAAGAGCAACAGAGGGGTCAGGTTACCTGTCCAAAATAACAGAGTTAGTGTGGGACAGAGGGAGAACCAATGGTGGCTATTCTTATAGTTTCAACTAAACACAGATCACATGGGGCAGCAAGAACACTGAAGTTAACCCTCTAGGTGGTCATTCAACAGAAAGGTCTTCACGCAAGCTATATAAAAAGAGGATAATGGCCCCAGACCTCTGCCCGACTCCTATTTTTTTTTTTTTAATAGAGAGATGGGGTCTCACTGTGTTGCCCAGGCTGGTCTCAAACTCTTGGGCTTAAGCGATCTTTCTGCCTCAACCTCCCAAAGTGCTGGGATTACAGGCATGAGCCACCACACCTGGCATGGATCCTAATTTAAACACTTACTATATGTTAACTTTTTTTTTTTAAACTATATGTTAACTTTTAAATTAGCTCAAGTACTTGCACACAGGGTCCATCTAATTTTTATCTGTTTTGGGGTGGGGGCGGAGTCTGTTTTGCACACAAGGAAAGATGAAGGGTTCAAAGATTAGGCACCAGCTGACAAGTGGCCAATCTCAGATCTGAACCCAGGGCTGTCTGGCTTCTAAGGTCCATTCCACTTCACAATAACAGCTTCAGGAAGTGGCCCCAGACTTTCAGAGTTGAACCCAGTTCAGTCTGGCTTCCAAGGGTTCTGTCCACTCTACCTGTATCTGCTTCTTGGAGAAGCCCCAGCCTTTATTCTTGGTTACCCTATATTATCCTTTATAGAGACTACAAATTCCTGGACTCAGCTACAGACACCTGGTAACTCACTCTGCCAGCTGGGAAGGAACAGACACTCTCTCTCCTTCCCCCGCTCCCAGCTGAATTCAGATATTTGCCTGGGTTTACGCCTGAGAAGACGATACAGAAATACAGCCCAAGCAGCCACTGACCTCCAGCCTTGGAGTGGGCAAGGTGGAGGGGTGTGAGTGAGTGGTGCCATACATTTGTCTGCCCATCATGGACTGGGCACCATGTTAAATGCTTTACACATCTGATCTTGCCAATTCCTCCCAAAAACCCAGAGGGAAATAATTCTTGTAATCCCTTCTTTGGAGACAGGTCAGAAAGGTCCTCTTCCAAATGGGCACAATTCAGATCTGACTCCAAGGCTGGAATAGTTCACAAGGGTCAGCTAAGCCAACAAGGGGCAACTAGTCACGAACACTTATTAGGTGCAAAGAGCAGCGCTGGGGATGAGACCTGCAGGGTGTCTCCAGCAAGGGACTGTTTCACTTAAGTGGGACCAAAGCTCCTACAACAGAGGAGGAGGACTGGAGGAAGGTGTGCAAGGGGACTTATCTGGTGGAGGAGGAAGGACTTCCCTAAAGAAATGATGCCTGAGAAATTATGGGGTTTTTCTTTTTTCTTTTTTTTTTTTTTTTTTTGAGACGGAGTTTCACTCTTGTTACTCAAGCTGGAGTGCAATGGCGCGATCTGGGCTCACCGCAACCTCTGCCTCCTGGGTTCAGGCAATTCTCCTGCCTCAGCCTCCTGAGTAGCTGGGATTACAGGCACGCGCCACCATGCCCAGCCAATTTTTTTTTGGATTTTTTAGTAGAGACGGGGTTTCACCATGTTGACCAGGATGGTCTCGATCTCTTGACCTCGTGATCCACCCACCTCGGCCTCCCAAAGTGCTGGGATTACAGGCTTGAGCCACCGCGCCCGGCCTGGGGTTTTTCTTTCTAAGACAGAATCTTGCTCTGCCACACAGGCTGGAGTGCAGCGGCATGATCACACTTCACTGCAACCTCCACCTCCCAGGCTCAAGCAATCCTCCCACCTCAGTCTCCCAAGTAGCTGGCACACACCACCACGCCTGACTTTTGTGTATTTTGTAGAGATGGGGTTTCACCATGTGGTCCAGGCTGGTCTTGAACTCCAGGGCTCAAGCAATCCGTCTGCCTCAGCCTCCCAAAGTGTTGACATTACAGGCATGAGGCACTGCATCTGGCCAAGAAAGTTATTCTGGAGCCCAATATTACCAGTACTAGAGTGAAGCCCTTGGAACTGTCCAGATACACACATCTGAAGGCAATGAGCTCCTGAAAGGGAGTGTGTGGTGAAGTGATGGGGAGTTAAGGGAGCTGCACACCTGGGTCTTCCCTTGGGCCTCGGGCCCCCGACTCAAAGATCAGCACCCTGCTGTCTTCCAAGGATGCCACCTAAAGCAGAAACTGTGCCAAGGTCACAGTGCTTCCGCCTTTGCTTGTATTCTGGTTAATCGTCCCAACAGTCCCTTAGAGATACTGTCAAATCCCCATAGGAAGAAACTACAGATGAGAGAAGTGATTACTGGCTGAGCCACACACAGCAAGTTAGCAAGAGGGCTGGGACATGAACCTAGCACTCTTGCTCTCTAGTGTCCATGTGTTCTCAATAGTAACATTATCTCCATCTTTCCAAAGAAGTCACTCGTCAAGAAGCTGCAGATGAGCCATTCCTCCACATGGCGCTCCTAAATCATGGCAAGGAAGGGTAAGCAAGCTAACAAAAAGCAGGGCACATAACCATGCACCGACCGAGGTAGGACACCCAGAAACCACGGTGCTCAGAGAAGAGCAGGGATTTCCCTGGGGTCACACAGCACTCCACCAAATCCCAGGTCCAGAATACAACCTCCACCACACTCCAGGCCTGTAAACTAAAGCAACTAGAAGCTCCTAGTGCCAAGCAATCTCCGAAATTATAAGGCCAAAGAATGCTGCTATTCAGTGGAGTTAATGAAGAAAGCCTCTCTCTAAGCCCATCGTGGGCCTCAATGGTCTCATCCTGTAAAATGGGGCTATAGCGTAGCTTGTACTTTACTGGTTTAGTCCTGAGGACTCAGGTTAAAGGCGAAAAAACCTCAGAGCCTGGTACCTAGTAGATGCATAATAAATGGTAAGATGTCCATCATCGCTGCTGCTGGTAGTGGTGGAGTGCGAACAGTCAGTCTGGTTAGGTCCACCTAACTCCGGGTCTCCCTGCAAAGTCCCTCCGGGCTATGCTGGGGTGCGGCGAGGGGCTGTGGGGGCGGCGCGAAGGGAGGACGGGGGAGGAAATTCTGGAAAACAAACTTCTGGGGCCTCAGATCACTTACTTAGCAGAGCGCAGCCTAACCCGCGCTTGGCTTCGGGAGCCGAGACTGGGGCTGTCCCCTGTCCCTCCACCTTTGGCTGCCGCCGCCGCGTACTGGGCGGCCCGCCAAGCCCCCAGAGCCCCCGCGCCCTCCCTCCAAAGCAGGGGTGCGGGGGGCAGGGGATGAGGTCGACTTTCGCTGGCCAGTCCCGGCGCTGAGGAACAGGAGCCGGGACGCACCCCAGAAAGGGTCCTCAGTTCGCCGGCCCCCGAGGAGAGGAAGGGACTCCACGGAAGGGGGCGGGGAGGAGGAGTGGTCGGGCCGCTCCGGCCGGGATTTGCCCGGACTTGAAGACGCTCGGAAGCCCAAAGCCCGGAGAGCCTCGAGAAGGCTTCTCCCTCATTGGCCAGGAGTCCGAGGGAGCCGAGGAGGGCTCCGCTGCCCCGGGGAGGGGGGAGGGGAGAAAATGGGAGGGGGAGGGGGAGGGGTGCCGAGGGCCGCGGCTGCCAGTTGATGCAACCCCGGTCCCGGGTTACGCGCTCGGCTTTCCCTCTGCGAGCCCGGAGCGCACCGACTCAGCTCCGGACAGCCTGCGGCTCAGACGCGGCTCAGGGTTCCAGGGAAGAGGGGCGTCGCGCGGCCGCTGCTTACCTCTCCGGGGCCCGAGCCGCCGACGCCGCCCGGGGCGAACTGCAGGTAGCCCTTGAGCTCCGCGCGGCACTCGGAGTCAGCCACGATCATGGTGCGTGCCAGGACCCGGCCGTGGCTCGCCGATGACCCGTGCACCCGAGCGGGTTTCGGACGGACGCCCTAAGGAAGCCGGGACTGGGCGCCGCCGGGGAGCTTCTAGAATCCTGGGGCGTCTCTCGGGGCTCCAGAACGCTCCGGAATCCGAGAACGGCCGCTGCTGTGCTGGACTCTTCCCCCAGTCGGGTTTCGGGAACGGCGAACGGCCTCAGGGGCCTGGGAAGGGCCGCGGCGCAGGGGTTTTCACGGCCTCGGAAGTCCGCAGGGGCCAGGGCTGCTAGCGGACACAGCGCTCCTCAGCATCCCCGCCGCGGAACTGCCAGCGCTCGCCGGGCTCTAGACCCCAGCAGCTCAGCCCGCTGCGGTCCCCGGGGGAGGGCGGGGACACAAAAGCCCCGCGGCCCAGCCAATCAGAGGTCTGTTTCCCTGGGGAGGCGGGGAAGACTCCGCCCCCTGGAGTCAACGGCTTCGCCAATCAGCACCGGGGAACGCCCGGAACTCTGGGAGTTGTAGTTCGCCTCGGGTGAATGCTGCAAACTTTTGCAAGAAGGTTTAGTCAGATCGCTTGTAATACCAGACGGCAGTGACAGCCCGAAGAGTCATTTGGGTTGCGTGATGAAAAGGGACTTCACTGGGCTAGGCCAGACAGCCGAGTGTGAAATCTCTCCTAAATGAATTCTTCATCTTCTCAGTTCCTGGCCGGACTGGTTAGGGTTAGCAGAGGTTTGGCTCCTGTCCTGTTCGGTGTTGCTAATTATGTAACTGAACCCCAGATATTTAGAGGTCAGAGGGTACAACCCTGCTCTCCACTAGCCTCGGGGAAGCTCCAAAGGTGACAGACACAGGTAATTCACCTTATTTGTGGAGTCTCAGGAAAAGCCTTCATTCCTTGAAAACCTCAATTCCTATTGCTGAAAGTTTTCTTCCTTCTCCTACCAGCCCTGGCTTCCACCCCTGCCACCCTCCTCGAAACTTTGTAACAAGGTGTTCTGCTGTATCTATTCTCACCTCTCCCTCTGGCCACTCCTGCTCTGACTGCTCTTTCACCACCCACTCCCTAAAACGTGGGTGCTTCCCCAGTTTCTGTTTTTATCCCTCTTCCCTCCAGACACTCTCCCTGATCTCATCCACTTCCTGGCCTTCAACTCCCCTTTTGCCAGACAGTTGCCACTACCAACACCTCAGCACCTCAAAGCTGAATTCATTTTCTACTCACCTCAAACGGAGCCTCTTCCTTCACAGTTTTCCTTCAGACCTCCTTAAAGTTATTGTTTATTCAGCCGGGCGCGGGGCTCAAGCCTGTAATCCCAGCACGTTGGGAGGCTGAGGCGGGTGGATCACGAGGTCAAGAGATCAAGACCATCCTGTTCAACATGGTGAAACCCCGTCTTTACTAAAAATACAAAAAATTAGCTGGGCATGGTGGCACGTGCCTGTAATCCCAGCTACTCAGGAGGCTGAGGCAGGAGAATTGCCTGAACCCAGGAGGCGGAGGTTGCGGTGAGCCGAGATCGCGCCATTGCACTCCAGCCTGGGTAACAAGAGCCAAACTCCATCTCAAAAAAAAAAAAAAAAAAAAAAGTTATTGTTTATTCTAGACAGGGAATCCTGGCAGGGGTGACAGTGGAGAAGACCCCCAATCTCCCCCTCTTGAGACTTCTGAGTCTAGGCTTACAATTCCAAAGATGAAACCGACTTGGTCTCCTGCCTCCAGCTTCTTGGGAGAAGGAAATTAATCTCACCCTCCCCAAAACTCCTAAGGCACTTGAGCTGGATCTCTTTTAACATGTATCATATTCTACCTTGGTTTTTTGTTTGTTTGTTTGTTTTTTTAAAGTAGAGACAGGGTCTCACTATGTTGCCCAGGCTGGTCTCAAATTCCTGAGCTCAAGCCATTCTCTCACCTCAGCCTCCCAGAGTGCTAGGATTACAAGCATGAGCCACCATGCCCCCCACATTCTACCTTGTATTGTAATTCTCTATATACATGTTTTATCTGACCCTTTTCTCTTTTTATTCGTATTGTTTTTTAGAGATGGAGTTTATCTGTCACCCAGACTGGAGTACAGTAGCATGTTCAAAGCACACTGCAGCTTTGAATTCCTGGGCTCAATCGATATTCCCTCCTCAGCCCCCCTCAGTCACTGGGGCTACAGGTGTGCACTACTGAGTCTGGCTTATCTGATCTTTTTTTTCCTTTTTGGGATGAAGTTTCGGTCTATCATCAGGCTTAAGTGCAGTGGTGTGATCTCAGCTAACTGCAACCTATGCCTCCCAGGTTCAAACAATTCCCCTGCCTCAGCCTCCCAAGTAGCTGGGACTACAGGCGTGCAACACCAGGCTCAGCTAATTTTTTGTATTTTAGTAGAGACGGGGTTTCACCAAGTTGACCAGGATAGTCTCCATCTCCTGATCTCATGAACCACCTGCCTTGGCCTCCCAAAGTGTTGGGATTACAGGCATGAGCCACCGCGCCCAGCCATCAGATTTTTCTAATTACAAACTCCTTTTTGAGGGCAGGGTCAATTTTTTTTTTTTTTTTTAGATGGAGTCTTGCTCTGTCACCCAGGCTGGAGCACAGTGGTGCGATCTCGGCTCACTGTAACTTCTTCCTCCCAGGTTCAAGTGATTCTCCTGCCTCAGCCTACTGAGTAGCTGGGATTACAAGTACATGCCACCATGCCTGGCTAATTTTTGTATTTTTAGTAGAGATGGGGTTTCATCATGTTGGTCAGGCTGGTCTCGAACTCCTGACCTCATGATCTGCCCACCTCAGCCTCCCAAAGTGCTGGGATTACAGGCCTGAGCCATCATGCACAGCCGGCAGGGTCTACATCTTGACATCTGTCTCCTTCCCTATGTCACCTAGCACAATGTCCTGTCAATCACATGTCCTTAGTCACTGAATCTTCCTTTGCATTAACTTCCCCTCTAAACTACCCTGTGTCATCTTCAGCTTTAATTTTAAAAATTTACTATGTAATGTCGAAGTCCAGATAAAAAGGCTTCACTGGTATTTCAGTGGTATTCACTGGTATTTTAGAATTAAGATCAAACTCCTTGGGCGGGCACAGTTGCTCATGCCTATAATCCCAGCATTTTGGGAGGCCAAGGCAGGCAGATCACCTGAGGTCAGGAGTTCAAGACCAGCCTGGCCAACATGGTGAAACCCCATCTCTACTAAAAATATGAAATTTGGCCAAGCATGGTGGTGCACGCCTATAGTCCCAGCTACTCGGGAGGCTAAGGCAGGAAAATCCCTTGAACCCAGGAGGCAGAGGCTGCAGTGGGTCGAGATTGTGCCACTGCACTCCAGCCTGGGTGACAGGGCAAAAGTCTGTCTCAAAAAAAAAAAAAAAAAAAAAAAAAAAAAAGTCCGGGCGTGGTGGCTCAAGCCTGTAATCCCAGCACTTTGGGAGGCCGAGGCGGGTGGATCACAAGGTCAAGAGATCGAGACCATCCTGGTCAACATGGTGAAACCCCGTCTCTACTAAAAATACAAAAAATTAGCTGGGCATGGTGGCGTGTGCCTGTAATCCCAGCTACTAGGGAGGCTGAGGCAGGAGAATTGCCTGAACCCAGGAGGCGGAGGTTGCGGTGAGCCGAGATCGCGCCATTGCACTCCAGCATGGGTAACAAGAGTGAAACTCTGCCTCAAAAAAAAAAAAAAAAAAAAAAAAAAAAATCAAACCTCTATGTTAACATTCAAGGTTTGGCCAGGCACAGTGGCTCACGCCTGTAATCCTAGCACTTTGGGAGGCCAAGGCAGGCAGATCACCTGAGGTCAGAAGTTCAAGACCAGCCTGGCCATCAGGGTGAAACCCCGTCTTAAAAAAAAAAAAAAAAAATTCAAGGTTTGCCAAGATGTGCCTTCATCTACCCTTCCGTTCTTCCTCTTCTTCTTCTTCTTATTATTATTTTAAAGACAGAGTTTCACCATGTTGACCAGGCTGGTCTCGAAGTCCCCACCTCAAGAGTTCACCAGCCTTGGCCTCCCAAAGTGCTGGGATTAAAAGTGTGAGCAACTACACCCAGCCTACCCTTCCATTCTTATCACCTGCAACAGCCTCCTTTCTTGTTTGGCCTTCAAAGTTTCTTTCAGTACTCTTCCTTGCATATTTTTACCCATTGAAATTGTATCCATCATTCAATGCCTTCCTTCCTGTTTGTGGCCTGAAGGAAGACTTTAAAATGACACCTCCTTCGAAAAGCTCAACTGAAAGTAATCTCGCCCAGTCCTCAACACCTTCAGCACATTCTATTTCTCTTTCTACCACTGATCTCCAAACTTGGTGTACATACCTTAATTTAAAATATCTTTGATATTGTGTATATATCTCACCACTTCCCTCTACTGATAATAGAATATCGTATTGACCACTTGTACAAAGTGAGGAAACTAGAACTCAGAAAGGTAAAATTGGCCAGGCATGGTGGCTAACACCTGTAATCCCAGCATTTGTGGAGACCAAAAGGGAGGCTCCCTTGAGCCCAAGAGTTCAAGATTAGCCTGGTCAACATGGAGAAACCCTGTACTCACAAAAAATGCAAAAATCAGCAGGGTGTGGTGGCATGTGCCTACAATCCCAGCTACTCAGGAGGCTGAGGTGGGAGAATCAATTGAGCATAGGCAGTTGAGGCTGCAGTGAGCCATGATTATGCCAATACACTAAAGCCTGGGTGACAGATTGAGATGCTGTCTCAAAAAAAAAAAAAAGACCCTGTCTTAAAATAGGTAAAATTTCTTTGATTATGTATGGAGAAAAAAATAATCTAGAGCGGGGCACAGTGGTTCATGCCTGTAATTAAAGCACTTTGGGAGACTAAGGCAGGTGGATCATGAGATCAGGAGTTCAAGACCAACCTGGACAACATGACAAAAACCCATCTCTACTAAAAATACAAAAATTAGGCACACATGGTGGCAGGCACCTGTAATCCCAGCTACTTAGGAGGCTGAGGCAGGAGAATCGCTTGAACCTGGGAGGCAGAGGCTGCAGTGAGCTGAGCTAGTACCATTGCACTACAGCCTGGATGTAACAGCATTTGCCAAAAAAAAAAAAAAAAAATTATTGCCAGACACAGTGACTTAATCCTGTAATCCCAGCACTTTGGGAGGCAGGCGGATCACTTGAGGTCAGGAGTTTAAGACCAGCCTAGCCAACATGGTGAAAACCTGTCTCTACTAAAAACACAAAAATTAGCTGGGCGTGATGGATCACGCCTGTAATCCAAGCACTTTGGGAGGCCGAGGCGGGTGGATCACGAGGTCAAGAGATCGAAACCATCCTGCTCAACATGGTGAAGCCTCGTCTCTACTAAAAAATACAAAAATTGGCCGGGCGCGGTGGCTCAAGCCTGTAATCCCAGCACTTTGGGAGGCCAAGGCGGGTGGATCACGAGGTCAAGAGATGAGACCATCCTGGTCAACATGGTGAAACCCCGTCTCTACTAAAAATACAAAAAATTAGCTGGGCATGGTGGCGCGTGCCTGTAATCCCTGCTACTCGGGAGGCTGAGGCAGGAGAATTGCCTGAACCCAGGAGGCGGAGGTTGCAGTGAGCCGAGATTGTGCCATTGCATTCCAGCCTGGGTAACGAGAGCGAAACTCCGTCTCAAAAAAAAAAAAAAAAAAAAAAATTCAAAAATTAGCTGGGTGGGGTGGTGTACGTCTGTAATCCCAGCTACTTGGAGGGCTGAGGCAGGAGAATTGCTTGAACCCGGGAGGCAGAGGTTGCAGTGAGCTGAGATCGCCCCACTGCACTCCAGTCTGGCGCCTGGTGACAGAGCAAGACTCTGTCTCAAAATAATAATAATAATAATTAGCTGGGTATACTGGCAGGTGCCTGCAATCCAGCCACTCAGGAGGCAGGAGAACCGCTTGAACCTGGGAGGTGAAGGTTGCTGTGAGCTAAGATCACACCACTGCACTCCAGCCTAAGTAACAGAGCAAGACTCAAAAACAAAACAAAACAAAAAAAAACTGTATGGACAAAAATGCCAATATCATCTCAGCACCTGGCTTGTTGGCTTGTTTCACTTTCTTGTCATTCATGTGTTTATTGGAGTAGCACTTAAAATTTTTCTTTAAGAATTGTTTTTTTTTTTTTGGCTGAGTTCAGTGGCTCATGCCTGTAATCCTAGCACTTTGGGAGGATGAGGCAGATGGATCATGAGGTCAGGAGTTCAAGACCAGCCTGGCCAACATGGCGAAACCCTGTCTCTACTAAAAATACAAAATTAGCTGGGTGTGGTGGTGTGTGCCTGTAATCCTAGCTACTCGAGAGGCTGAGGCAAGAGAACCACTTGAACCCAGGAGGCGGAGGTTGCAATGAGCCAATACTGTACCATTGTGCTCCACCCTGGGTAACAGAGTGGGACTCAATCTGAAAAAACAAAGAATGTTTCCTTTGTATTATCAACTTGGCTATTTGGCTTAAGAGGCCTAGCTTTTGGCCTGTCTTGGCCTTCCGCATGCATTCTTCACTAAGCTTGATTTCTAGCTTTTGATTTAAAATGAAAGATGGCCGAGCGGTGGCTCAGGCCTGTAATCCCAGCACTTTGGGAGGCCGAGGCAGGTGGATCACGAGGTCAAGAGATTGAGACCATTCTGGTCAACATGGTGAAACCCCGTCTCTACTGAAAATACAAAAATTAGCTGGGCATGGTGGCGCGTGCCTGTAATCCCAGCTACTCAGGAGGCTGAGGCAGGAGAATTGCCTGAACCCAGCAGGCGGAGGTTGCCGTGAGCTGAGATTGCGCCATTGCACTCCAGCCTGGGTAACAAAAAAACTCCGTCGAAAGAAAGAAAGAAGGAAAGAAGGAAAGAAAGAAAGAAAGAGAGACATGCAGCTAGGCTCGGTGGCTCATGCCTATAATCCCAGCACTTTGGAGGAGCCACAGAAGGAGGAGCTTGAGCCCAAGAGTTTGAGACCAGCCTGGGCAACATAACGAGACTCTGTCCCTACAGAAAATAAGACAATTAGCTGGACAGGGTGGTGCATGCCTGTAATCCCAGCTACTTGGAAAGCTGAGGCAGAAGGATTGCTTGAGCAATGCATTCCAGCCTCGATGACAGAGCAAAACCCTGTCTCAAATAAATACGTAAATAAATAGAGAGACAAGCAAATCTTCCTTTCACTTGAACACTTAGAGGCCATTGTAGGATTATTAATTGGCCGAATTTGAATATCGTTGTGTCTAAGGGAACAGGAGCCCAAGGAGAGGGGGAGAGAGACAGGGAAACTGCCAGGTTGGTAGAGCAGCTAGAACACAGAACATTTATCAGTTAAATTTGCAGTCTTATGTGGGCATAATTCCTGGCTCCCAAACACAGTTACAGTAGTAACAACAAAGATAAATGGTCACAGAGCACCATAACAGATATAATAATAATGAAAAAGATTAAACTATTATGAGAATGACTGAAATGTGGATGGGAGACACAGAGTGAGCCATGCTGTTGGAAAATGGCACTGATAGACTTGCTTGAGGCAGGGTTGACACAAACGTTCATCTGTAAAAAATGCAGCATGTGGCCAGCACTTTGGGAGGCAGAGGTGAGTGAATCACCTGAGGTCAGGAGATTGAGACCAGCTTGGCTAACATCGAAAAACCCTGTCTCTACTAAGAATACAAAAATTAGCTGGCGAGGTGGCAAGTGCCTGTAATCCCAACTATTCGGGAGGCTGAGGTAGTAGAATTGCTTGAACCTGGGAGGCAGAGTTTGCAGTAAGCCGAGATGGTGCCACTGCACTCCAGTCTGGAAGACAGACAAGACTGTCTCAAAAAAAAAAAAAAAAAATCAGTATCTGTGAAGTACAATAAAGTGCAGCACAGTAAAACAAGATATGCTTGTAGTGAGTCGTCAGTGAATATTTTTGAATGAATGTATAGGAGTTACCCTCATCTGTTGAATAACTCCTTAGAATCTTTAAGGACGTCTCTAAATCATTCCCATAGCTTCACTTACATAGTAACTTTGTGAGAAAGAAAAGCAAAAAATTCTTTGAATTTTTTTTTTCTTTTTTGAGACAGTCTCCCTCTACTCTGTCACCCAGGCTGGAGTGTAGTGGTGTGTGATCATAGCTGACTCTAACCTCAGACTCTTGGGCTCAAACTATCTTCCTGAGTAGTTAGGACTATAGGTGTGCACTATGCTGTCCAGCCAATTTCTTTTTATTTTTTTGTAGAGACAGGCGTCTCAGTATGTTACCAAGGCTGGTCTCAAATAAATTCCCAGTCTCAACTTCTAACGTGCTGGAATTACAGGTATGAGTCACTGAACCTGACCCAAATTCTAATTTCTTTTACTTTTTCTTTCTTTCTTTTTTTTTTTTTTTTTTTTTTTTTTTTTTTTTTTTTTTTGAGATGGAGTTTTGCTGTGTTGCCCAGGCTGGAGTGCAGTTGCATAATCTCAGCTCACTGGAACCTCTGCTTCCTGGGTTCAATGATTCTATTATCTCAGCCTCCTGAGTAGCTGGGACTACAGGTGCATACCACCATGTCTGGCTAATTTCTGTATTTTTTGTAGAGATGGAGGTTCATGCCGGGCGCGGTGGCTCAAGCCTGTAATCCCAGCACTTTGGGAGGCCAAGGCGGGTGGATCACAAGGTCAAGAGATCGAGACCATCCTGGTCAACATGGTGAAACCCCGTCTCTACTAAAAATACAAAAATTAGCTGGGCATGGTGGCGCACGCCTGTAGTCCCAGCTACTAGGGAGGCTGAGGCAGGAGAATTGCTTGAACCCAGGAGGCGGAGGTTGCGGTGAGCCGAGATCGTGCCATTGCACTCCAGCCTGGGTAACAAGAGCAAAACCCCGTCTCAAAAAAAAAAAAAAAAAAAAAAAAGAGATGGAGGTTCACTACATTGCCCAGGCTGGTGTTGAACTCCTGAGCTCAAGCAATCTGCCCATCTTGGACTCCCAAAGTGGTAGGATTACAGGTGTGAGCCACCATGCCTAGCCTTGATATTATTAATTGATCTTTTGTGATGTAGTCTCCAAGAAAGAAAAGCCAGGAAGAAGCATAGACATTAAGAGTTACTGAGCACCAGCAAGAATTCAGGATACATCACTGTCTCAGGTAACTCTCACCACAGCCTTGTGAAATAGGCTATTGTGTCTCCATTTGACTGATGAGAAAACTGAGGCTCAAGAGGTAACACGTCTGGGCCAAGGTCAGATAGCTTAGTAATAAGGATTCCAACCTAGGCAGAAATGACTCCTATGCAGAAACTCCACCACTCCATTGATGAGACAAACACATGAATATGTAGAAAGCAGACTGGCAGAAGGAATTGATGTTTAAAGCAGATATATTAATTGGGAGTGAAAAACATAACTGTCAAGGGACCTATAATGAGAGGCCAGGGCATTCCTCTTTGTAGGAGAGCCTTTATTGAAAGCCAAATTATCATCTGAAGGTGGGTAGGGCAGCTGGAATTTGAGCAAGTGAAAAGACAATTACTGAACTGCCCTGCTCAGCAACTATCTGCTGGTTGGGGCTCCAGTTCCTTCCTTCCCTCTTTCATTCAGTAAATATTTATTTACCATCTTGTGTGTACTAGGCGCTGTGCCTGGGTCTGGGAAATCTAGTGGTGAAGCTAGCAGTCCAGCAGGGCATGGCAGGGTGCCACTGGCTGGGCACATTCCTCCCCTCCCCACTGCTTTGTATTTTTGGTTCGGTAAAGATCTCCTTCTCCTGCTGCCATACTCTCAACTCTTGCATCAGTTATCGTTGAGGCCACTGATTGGCCAAAGCTGTTTTTATTCCTCAATCACATTCCAATTTCAAAGATACACCTGCCTAGACTGCATTTGAAATGTTTTTGAGATGTCTTCAGCTTAGATCCTTTTTCAGATTACGACCTTTATGTGATTTTAACCTGTTCTGTATTCAGTCTTCCTGAATTAGTTTTCTAGTCTCAAATTCTGGGATCACTTTACTATAATGACCTTGTAATGGGACCATTCTGGGGACTGTGATTTATCACCCCAGATGTCATTTTCTGAGTTCTTCTTGGTTTCCTTCCCCACTCGCTAATCCCAGATACAATTCCTACCCAGGGGGAGCTTTCAGATAAGAAGTTCCACTCCAATCGGTTTGATAAAACCAAAGGAGACCCACCCTCCAAGGCTTGTTCATACAGTAATTCAATTACTCATTAAGCAGGCATTGTGCTAGGTGCTGAGGGAGGTCCTTCCTGCACAGGGCTGACAGGTGCTGAGCTGTCAAGCTACCCAACCAAAATTGTCCTCTGGAGTTGCACGTTAGCAGGCAGGACAACCACAGACTCCCAGAAACAAAGCCAACTATCTCCTAAGAGCACTTCCCAGGGGTCAGGCAACTCGGGTGCCAGCTTTTAGCCAAATAACCCAAACTGAATTTTTTTTCCAGCTCTTAGAATCTGTTTCCCTACCTGTAAAACAAAGAAATAGAAATTAGGACTAATTTTCCAAAGCCGCTATGGTGAAAACTGGTGCCACAAAGAACTGGCATTGCATATAATTCGCCTTCCTCAATTGCATACGGAGGACAGAAATCTTCAGGTTTGGAAACGTTTGCGCTTCTTAAATAAAATGTGAAAACTAACGCACTGGGTGCTTTTGGGCTTGCGTAATTGATTTAGTTTAGTTTTGTCCGCTGAGTGGTTCCTTAACGCCCCCTGCAGGCCAGATCCTGCTATAGCTCAGTCTGAATGGTCTGGGAAAGGGCTGGCCCAAACCGTTTTGAGTTTATAGGATTGTCAGGGTCCATATCACCGCCTGAAGGTCTTGAAAAGAGGCCAGGCAACAGGTGAGTAAGGTCTTGTGGTTGCTGAAGATTCCCCCCGCTGTCAGAAAGGGCCAGAGTCCCCAAATACTTCACAACCCGAATATACTTCCCATTATTTTCGTTTACTACCTCTCTTACAAGGCAGGAAGCCTCAGATCAAGAGAGAGGAAGGAATTTGCCCTACAAAGTTGGCCACGGAGTGGAGACTAGAATTTTGGGATCCAGGGCTACCTATACCTTAATAGGAGCCTCACATTTTGAGAAAGAACAACTTCTCTCTTTCTTCTGGTCTGCCTTCCTTCCCCAACCCTTCACTCCCAGAGGCTCTATACATCCTATTCTCAGAGAATCACCCTGAGGCTTGTCGCTGGAACAACACCTCTGGCCCGCCACCATCCTGTCATACCTTTCCCTATCCCCAGCGGACTTCCATACCCCGACCCCCTCCCTAAAAAGCCGCACTTGGAATCAGGATGTCGGAGTTGAAGGTGCCAATTCCAACCCTTTCTTTGTGAACCTGAGCAAGTCACTTCACTTCTCTGAACCTGTTTCCTGCTTTTGTTTTATTATGTTTTTGGTTTTTTTTGAGACAGGTTTCGTTCTGTCGCCCAGGCTAGAGTGCAGTGGCGCGTTCATAGCTCACTGCAGTTTGCCGCTCCTGAGTCCTCCCACCTCACCCTCCAGAATAGCTGGGTCTACAGGACTGCATGTTAAATAGGCAATAATTTACCTGCACCGTTCTGTTGTGAGAATGAGAGTTTATGCATGCAAACCCCTTACCAAGTCTTGATGCAAATGAAATGCTCAATAAACTGTAATTATTATTTATATTTTTACGGTTATTTTAAAGGATCTGGCTCAGGGACTGGCTGACAGTGGTGGGTGTTCAAGAAAGGTGGCTACGACCATTAATATTAAAAGTTTGGCGCACACAGCCTGGCATTTAGTAGCAGTTTAATAAACTGTGGCTTGTAGTGCTTTTTTTGATCCCAGGACGCCCAGCGCGGTTTCAGAGTTAACACCTCCTTAGCGATAACTGCCGAACGGACTTCTCGCTCAGCAACAGGCTCCTCTTACGTAAACCGCACCGGCCAATCAGCAGGAAGATGGGCGGGGTTTCTCGGCAGCCAATAGTAGTCCGCAGCGGCGCGCAGGATAGGCCTAGGCTGGTTTCCAGGCTGCTTACGGAAGCGAATCCCCGTGGCTTGGCTTCCGTAAGCGAAGTCACGAGGTTGCGGGGGTGGGGGGGCATGTCTTCGAAGTCGCCAGGCTCTGCCTGTCAACCGGGCTCTGATTGGTGCGGGTCAGGCGGCCCGCCCCTGACTCCGCCCGGCTCCGCCTCCGCGAGAAGAGGCTGAACTGCCCGATCTGCTTTTCATTTCTTTCCCCCTCCCACTTTTCCTTCTTTTAAATATATGTTGTTTTTTTTTTTTTTTGAGACGGAGTTTCGCTCTTGTTACCCAGGCTGGAGTGCAATGGCGCGATCTCGGCTCACCGCAACCTCCGCCTCCTGGGTTCAGGCAATTCTCCTGCCTCAGCCTCCTGCCTCAGCTGGGATTATAGGCACGCACCACCATGCCCAGCTAATTTTTTGTATTTTTAGTAGAGGCGGGGTTTCACTATGTTGACCAAGTTGGTCTCGATCTCTCGACCTCGTGATCCACCCGTCTCGGCCTCCCAAAGTGCTGGGATTACAGGCTTGAGCCACCGCGCCCGGCCTTATATGTTTGGAAGTTACCGGGCGTGGTGCTATCCTTGTCGGGGTGGTGGAGCGGGTGAGTACACAGCTGAGTAATGGCCAAAATCTGGCTGCCAGGATCAGACAGGTGACATGAGAGGCAAATATAAATAGCTCAGATAAGCAAAGACATCCAAAAATACTCTGACCCAGACACTTCGGGACACAAAACTCTTTCTGTCTTGCATTGTCCCATTGTACTTGGACATGTGATAGGTCATAATTCGGTTTACTTATTACATAACTTAATGTATATTATTCAGTCCTCCGGGTTTGAATAATTTGCTAAGATTTTCGAATCTTCAATTTATGAATTCCCTTGGAAAACAGGAAGATCTGGCAACACTGAGACTGCATTCCAGGGTCTCACAACCAGACTTGGCTTCTCGGTTCCCATAATAGTAACAAATGGAACACTTGATCATTTACATTACCTGCCTGGCCTCTGTAGAAACTTGAGTTCAAAACTCTTGGACAGGATCAAGATTCCTTAACATGGTATTCAAAGCTCCATGATTGGCCGGCGTGGTGGCTCACACCTATAATCCCACCACTTTGGGAGGCTGAGGCGAGCGGATCACTTGAGGTCAGGAGTTCGGAGACCACCCTGGCCAACATGGTAAAACCTTTTTTCTACTAAAAATACAAAAATTAGCTGGTCATGGTGGCAGATGCCTGTAGTCCCAGCTACTCAGGAGGCTGAGGCAGGAGAATTGCTTGAACCTGGGAAATGGAGGTTGAAGTGAGCTGAGATTGTGTCACTTCACTCCAGCCTGGTGACGGAGTGAGACTCTCAAAACAAAAGAAAAGAAAACAAAACAAAAAACCAAAGTTCCATGATAGTCTTGCACCTTCCCCCTTTCATCTCCTTCCCTTTCATCTTTACTTCCTTCCACTCTTGCTCACACACACACTTCTCAAGGTAAAAATTTAAGGCAGAATGAGAATTACAACCAGCATTTCTCATCTCGTTATCCATGCTCTTTTTAAGTAACACATTTGCTTCTTCACTCATTAACCTGAGGTGTTTATTTTTCTTGATAAGACCAGCCAATTGCATCAAACCAAATGGAATGGAATGTCCAGTAGAAATTCTGCTACAGGGTGTGCAACTTCACATACAGCTCTTGCCCATTATTTCCTATTTCTCTCCTCCATGCTCACTGTGTTCCAGCTTTATTGGCCACTTTTCTTTTCTTTTCTGTTTTTTTTAAGACAGGTTATTGCTTTGTTGCCCAGGATGGTATGCAATTGTGCAATCATAGTTCAATGTAGTCGCAAACTTCTGGGCTCAAGTGATATTCCTGTCTCAGTCTCTGAAGCAGCTGGGACTACAGATGAGTGCCCTCATGTCCAGCTACTTAAAATTTTTTTTTTTTTTTTTTTTTTAGCAAGGGGTGGTGGCTCATGCCAGTAATCCCAACACTTTGGGAGGCTGAGGCAAGTGTTTCGCTTGAGCTCAGGAGTTCAAGACCAGCCTGGGCAACATAGTGAGACCTCCTCTCTACTGAAAATTAAAAAGAATCAGCCAGGTATGGTGGTGCATGCCTATAGTCCCAGCTACCCAGGAGGCTGAGGCAGGTGGATGGCTTGAGCCCAGGAGGTCGAGGCTGGTGTAAGCTGTGACTGTACCACTGCACCTCAGGCTAGGTGATAGAGTGAGACTCTGTCTCAAAAAAAATTTTTGTTTTCTTTGTAGAGACAAGGTCTCACTGTATTGCTCAGGCTGTCTCAAAACGCCTGGCCTCAAGTGATCCTCCTGCCTCGGCCTTTCAAAGTGCTGGGATTACAGGTGTCAGTCACCCTGCCAAACCACTTGGCAGTTCTTTGACCATGTTAAGATACTCTTGTCTCAGGGCAACTACTATTCGAACTCATCTTGGAATGCTGTATCTTTGTATTTCATGCTATTATATCCTTCAGGCCTCTCTCTTATCAGCAAACTCTATATATAAGATGACAACCTTATCAGATCAGGCTATATAAAATAGGCTGGGTGAGGGTGGCTCAAACCTGTAATCCCAGCACTTTGAGAGGCTAAGTTCGGCCAATCACCTGAGGTCGGCGGATCACCTGAGGTCGGGAGTTTGAGACCAGCCTGACCAACATGGATAAACCCCGTCTCTACTAAAAATACAAAAATTATTCGGGTATGGTGGTGTGTGCCTGTAATCCCAGCTGCTCAGGAGGCTGAGGCAGGAGAATCACTTGAACCCAGGAGGCAGAGGTTGCAGTGAGCCAAGAGCGTGCCATTGCACTCCAGCCTGGGTGACAGAGCAAGACTCCATCTCAAAAAAAAAAAAAAAAGAGAGAGACAAAAGACTCCTTCTTTCATCTGAACACTTAGAGCCTGTTGTTGGGTTATTAATTATCGTAGTACTGTTGTGTCTCAGGGAATAGGAAGGCCTGAGGCGAGGGAGAGAGACAGGGAAGTGGCAGGTTGGTAGCACTGTCAGAACACACAAACATTTATCGATTAAGTTCATGACCCCCAAACAATTGCAAGAGTGACATCAAAAATCACTGATCCCAAATCACCCTAATAGATAATATTGAGAACGTCTGAAATATTGAGAGGATTGCCAAAATACGACATCGAGGCATAAAGTAAGCATATAATGTTAGAAAAATGGCACTAATAGTGCTCAATACAGGGCTGCCACAAACCTTCAATTCGAAGTATCTGTGAAGCTCAATAAAATGAAGTACTATAAAATGAAGTATGTCCACACCAATTCCCAGGCCTCAGTCTTGGAGATCTGAATTTAATTGCTCTCGAGGTTTTGTTTGTTTTTTTGGCTAACATTTCTGGGAAGCAGAAACCTGTGCTGAGAACTACAACTTTATTATTTTATTTTATTTGTTTTCGAGTTGGAGTCTCACTCTGTTGCCCAAGCTGGAATGCAGTGGTACGATCTCTGCTAACTGGGCCCTCCGCCTCCCAGGTTCAAGGCATTCTCTTTCCTCAGTCTCCCGAGCAGCTGGGATTACAGGCGGGTGCCACCACACCTTGCTATTTTTTGTATTTTTAGTAGACGGGGTTTCACCATGTTGGCCAGGTTGGTCTCAAACTCCTGACCTCAGGTGATCTGCTCGCCTCAGTCTCCCATTGTGGTGGGAATTACACACGTGAGCCACTGCGCCCGGCCTGGGAACTACAACTTTAGACTTACTGTTGTGAAAATCTCAAACTAGGTTCTGTTGCAGACATCTGCAACATGCAGGCATGCATAGACATGCTGATGGGGTTTATGTCACAGCCAAAAAAGCTAATGCCAACACCAACCGCTGGCACTTCTATGTTTACTGCCAAGAGCCCTTGCCTTTACCACCCATCCCCAGGTGTCCATGTACCTCCCACTCCCCCACATTGAAGAGGGAGCTAATAGGTAGCTGAAGCACCGGATTGGAACTGTAACTCAAGGTTGTGGGAGCAAGAGTTCTGAAGCGAAGACCTTGATCAGCACAAACCTGATTATGTGACCTTGTGAAAACTACTTCACAATTCCCTGCTTTGGTTACTTTGGGTATAAAATTAAACTAATGGAATGGATCTGTTTGCTAAAAATATGAGATTTAATGACCCAATAATTTTAAAGTGCTCTATTAATTGTGCGATTGTTAAATAACTTCACTGTATAAAATTCTATAGAAGTCTTTCAAATGACAAAAAAAAAGCACCCCAATGATTCCTATTTTTTTTTTTTATTTTTTATTTTTGGAAACAGTCTCCCTCTATTGCTCAGGCTGGAGTACAGTGCTGCGACCATGGCTCACTTCAACCTCAGCCTCCCAGGTAGCTGGGAATGCAGGCCTGAGCCACCACTCCTGGCTATTTCTTTTGTTTTCCGCAGAGATGGGGTTCGGTCATATTACCGCAGCTGGTCTCGAGCCCCTGGGCTCAAGTGATTCATCCGCCTCAGCCTTCCAGTGTGCTGCGATTAGAGGGGGAGCCACTGTGCCTAGCCCAGCCAGCACAATTCTGACACAGAGGGTTTGGAAGTTGCTTAGACAGATCTGTTCCTGCAGTTCACAGAACTACTCTGGCTACTGCAGTCCCTTTCTTTCCTGAGTCTTGTTTGTTGAAGTCTTCTTGAGATTCTGTGAGACAATAACCCTATTTCTTCCAGTAAATTAGTCTTTTCCTTCCCCTTGAGACAGCCAGTGCTGGTTTCTGTTACATGTAAACAAAAGGATTTTTTTTTTTTTTTTTGAGACAGAGTTTCCCTCTTGTTACCCAGGCTGGAGTGCAATGGCGCGATCTCGGCTCACCACAACCTCCGCCTCCTGGGTTCAGGCAATTCTCCTGCCTCAGCCTCCTGAGTGTCTGGGATTACAGGCACGTGCCACCATGCCTAGCTAATTTTTTTTTTTTTTTTTTTTTTTTTTTTTTTTTTTTTGAGACGGAGTTTCGCTCTCATTACCCAGGCTGGAGTGCAATGGCGCGATCTCGGCTCACCGCAACCTCTGCCTCCTGGGCTCAGGCAATTCTCCTGCCTCAGCCTCCTGAGTAGCTGGGATTACAGGCACGTGCCACCATGCCCAGCTAATTTTTTGTATTTTTAGTAGAGACGGGGTTTCACTATGTTGACCAGGATGGTCTCGATCTCTCGACCTCGTGATCCACCCGCCTCGGCCTCCCAAAGTGCTGGGATTACAGGCTGAGCCACCACGCCCGGCCTCATGCCTAGCTAATTTTTTCTTAGTATTTTTAGTAGAGACGGGGTTTCACTATGTTGACCAGGACGGTCTCGATCTCTCGACCTCGTGATCCACCCGCCTCGGCCTCCCAAAGTGCTGGGATTACAGGCTTGAGCCACCGCGCCCGGCCAACAAAAGGATTTTTTTTAGGCTAGTCAAGTGAAGCAGTGGGAGTGGAGGACAAAAAAGAATTTTGACTAAGGCAATACATATATTATGCAAGTGAAGTGTTTCCCAAATTGTATTCTGTGGAATGCTGTGTTTTCAAATGTTAATAAGTTCCAAACAAAAACCATTTATTTCTAAATCCTAAAGTCACATTCATATTATGAACTATATTAAACACATATAGTTACTTTTATTATACCTAATATTCTGTCTTTATAAACATGTGTATCCAAAAATGCTAGCAGATTCCATGAGAAACTACCTGTACTACAATGGTCATCAAACTTCAGTGCATGTATAACGGAATCAACTGAAAGACTTGTTAAAAGATTGCTGAGTCAAGGCAGGGCATGGTGGCTCATGTCTGTAATCCCAGCACTTTGGGAGGCTGAGGGTGGTGGATCACCTGAGGTCAGGAGATCGAGACCAGCCTGACCAACATGGAGAAACCCCGTCTCTACTAAAAATACAAAATTAGCTGAGTATGGCAGTACATGCTTGTCATCCCAGCTACTCGGGAGGCTGAGGCAGGAGAATCACTTGAACCCAGGAGGCAAATGTTGTGATGAGCCAAGATCACACCATTGCACTCCAGCCAGGGCAATGAGAGTGAAACTCTGTCTCAAAAAAAAAAAAAAAAAAAGATTGCTGAGTCAAACCCCCAGTTTCAGCAGGTTTGTGGTGGGGCCTGAGAATTTGCTTTTCTAACAAATTCCCAGGTGACGCTGACACTGCTGGCTTTTGGAACCACTGCTGTAGTACTTTGCAAATTATCCTGATTCTAAGAACCACCTGGGGTCCTTCTAGGTTCCAGGTGAAACCCATGACCTGTGCTACGTTTTCTGTGATTACTGGCTCATGTCACATAAATTCTTTTAGGATTTAAACATGTTTATGATATTGCTCTGTATGTATTTACATCTTACATCTTCCTTTTTATTGCAGCAAGGTAGCAAAATTAACCACAGGTGTATCATAACAAAAAGAACGCGAGTTACCATTTTCGCAAAGTTCGGATATATTTAAATTAGCCTATTTAATTTTTTTTTTTTTTTTGAGTCAGTCTTGCTCTGTTGCCCAGGCTGGAGTGTAATGGCGTGATCTTTTTTTTTTTTTGAGATGGAGTTTCGCTCTTGTTACCCAGGCTGGAGTGCAATGGCACAATCTCGGCTCACTGCAACCTCCGCCTCCTGGGTTCAGGCAATTCTCCTGTCTCAGCCTCCTGAGTAGCTGGGATTACAGGCATGTGCCACCATGCCCAGCTAATTTTTTGTATTTTTAGTAGAGACAGGGTTTCACCATGTTGACCAGGATGGTCTCGATCTCTTGACCTCATGATCCACCCGCCTCGGCCTCCCAAAGTGCTAGATTTATAGGCGCAAGCCATCGTGACCGGCCAGACTGATTCTTATTTAAAATAAAATATATGACAAGAGTAGATGGTACTTTTTTTTTTTGGAGACAATATTCTTGCTGTCTCTCAGACTGGAGTGCAGTGGTATGATCTCAGCTCCCTGAAACTTCTGCCTCCTAGGTTCATGCAATTCTTCTGCCTCAGCCTCCTAAATAGCTGGGATTACAGATGTGTGCCACCAGGCCTGACTAATTTTTGTATTTTTTTTTTTTTTTTTTTGAGATGGAATTTCGCTCTTGTTGCCCAGGTTGGAGTGCAATAGCTTGATCTTGGCTCACCACAATCTCTACCTCCTGGGTTCAAGTGATTCTCCTCCATCAGCCTCCCAAGTAGTTGGGATTACAGGCATGTACCACCAACACAAAATAATTTTTTGTATTTTTAGTAGAGATGGGGCTTCTCCATATTGGCCAGGCTGGTTTTGAACTGCTGATTTCAGATGATCCGCCCACCTCACCTCCCAAAGTGCTGGGATTACAGGCCTGAGCCACTGTGCCCGGCCTAGATGGTACATCTTTACTGAGGAAGCCATTTAGGAACATTACTCCTAGTAAGACAATTGTTGATTATAAGTAAAACAAAAACAAAAACAAACAAACACTATCATGTACAATTTAGGGGATTTTGTATTCCTTTTTTGTTGTAAGTATGCAAAATGAAAGATGTTTGCTAAAACATCTTTTAACCTTTTTTTTTTTGAGACAGAGTTTCGATCTTGTTACCCAGGCTGGAGTGCAAAGGCGCGATCTCGGCTCACCTCAACCTCCGCCTCCTGGGTTCAGGCAATTCTCCTGCCTCAGCCTCCTGAGTAGCTGGGATTACAGGCATGCGCCACCATGCCCAACTAATGTTTTGTATTTTTAGTAGAGACGGGGTTTCACCATGTTGACCAAGGTGGTCTTGATCTCTCGACCTCGTGATCCACCCGCCTCGGCCTCCCAAAGTGTTGGGATTACAGGCGTGAGCCACCGCGCCCGGCCAGGCATCTTTTAACTTTTAAAGTGTTATTCCCATTTTTAAACTTTTCAAGTGTTATTCTGTTAATAACATTAAAAGAAAAGGCATTTGATCTTCGTGTGATTGTTTCTATTTTTTTCTTTTCTTTTTTTTTTTTTTTTTTTGAGATGGTGTCTCGCTCTGTCGCCCAGGTTGGAGCACAATGGTGCGATCTCAGATCACTGCAACCTCCGCCTCCTGGGTTCAAGTGATTCGCCTGCCTCAGCCTCCTGAGTAGCTAGGATTACAGGCGCCCGCCATTAAACCTGGCTAATTTTTGTATTTTCAGTAGAGATGGAGTTTTGCCATGTTGGTCAGGCTGGTCTTGAGCTCCTGACCTCGTAATCCACCCGACTTGGCCTCCCAAAGGGCTGGGATTACAGACCTCACCTGGCCAGTATGATTGTTTCTTGAACTTCATTTTGTGCTGGCTACTTGAAAAATAGGCACTACCGAGGCCTTAGCGCTGAGATTCAGCAACATTATAATCATTGTAATTCAAGGTTTAGCGTTTCTTTCTCTCTTTCTAGGAGTTGGGGTTAAAATGCTGCCCAGGCAAGTCTGGAATGCCTGGGCTCAGGCAATCATCTTGCCTCAGACTGCTAAGTAGCTGAACTACAGGCACGCACAACCACACCTTGCTCAGGGTTCAGTTTCATGGGCAAGTTGTGGACAAGGTCAGTGTGACTTCTCCAAGCTTTTATCATTCAGTGGCCCTAGAAGCCTTTGTGAGATAGATAGGGTTTTGAACAAATAACTCATTACAATCCTGGGCAAATACTCTACTAAATTGGTGAACTGAAAATGTTTTGTTAATGGCCCAAAGGTCACCTGAAATTTTTCTGCCTAGAGGATTTATACTAGTTTGTATAATAATTTAGTTATACAAGGCCCTCAAGTCTAATTTTAAACAAAAACATACTTGGCAAAGCAAAATATAACCTAAGAAATAATTCTGATTTTCTGCTAATAACAGACTTGGATTAGAAGTCATAAAACCTGAATACAAGTCTCACTGCCAAGGTGCTGAGTGACTGTATAAATCACGTTTTCTAATTCCAGTTCTCTCGGTCTACAAAATTAGAACAAGGATGACTAGCTCATATTAAGTGTCCTCTAAACCGTTTTAAAAATGCAAAATGCTGTTTTAACTAATGGTGCTTTCAATTTTATCCTTTTTTTGAGGCAAGAGTCTCACTCTGTCACCCAGGCTGGAATGCAGTGGCATAATCTTGGCTTACTGCAACCTCCACCTCCCAGGTTCAAGTGATTCTCCTTCCTCAGCCTCTGGAGTAGCTGGGACTACAAGTGCATGCCACCACACCTAGCTAATTCTTGTATTTTTAGTAGAGACAGGGTTTCACTATGTTGGCCAGGCTGGTCTTGAACTCCTGACTTCAGGTGACCTGCCCACCTTGGCCTATCAAAGTGCTGGGATTATAGGCATGAGCCACTGTACCTGGCCCAGTTGTATCTTTTGAAGCAATGATTCCTTTTGATGGCCAGGCTGCTCCTTATCTTTATGCTTTAGATTGGGATTTAGCCTTCAAGAAGCTTTCTCTGAACACTTCTAATTAGACTGGGAGGGGTACCTTTTCTATGTCATGCCCATCCCCCCACTTGCACTGTTTCATAGCACTTATCACACTGTGCTTTGGTGGTGGGTTTCCTGATGAAGGGAACCCTCTAATTCATTTTAGTAGTTCATTAGTGTATGTCCCTCTATCTCTCCCAGATAGAAGAAGGCATCAGACACAGTTCACTGATGACAATTTATTATAATCTGTTAGTAGCACACAGACAAATATTAATTAAACCGGAACTATGTCTACACAGAAGTGGGCAATGACATGTGCCATTCTATGGGGAACTGTGTGCACTTAATCATCATGTTTTAGTATTTTGATCTTCTGCTTATGCCGCTCAATTTCTTTCTGCAGACGCTCAATCTCCTTCTTATGATGAACAATCTCGTCTTCATGGTGTTTTTTCAAAGCTGCCAGTTGTTCTCTAGTCTGTGCTCTACAAAGACACAGTGGCTCAGGGTTTAATGTCAATCCTTCACCCCAAAGAGATCTCTAAGCATAACCTGTAATACCTAAGCAAGGAACAGGTGTCCCAATTCCATGGGAGTCTGGCTGGTCATCTTCTTCTACTCCTTAACTAGTGAAAGAATATCCCATCTTAAATTGAGGTGTAGCCATCTTAAGGAGAAGACCAAAATGATTCCACTGGTGCTAGTGGCTTAAATTCCATCATTAAGAGCTTTTTGCTTTCGGATTCCTCTTTGCAATAGAAAACTCCAGAGAGATGTGACACAAGTCCCTAATACCTAAGCAAGGAACAACCCAAGGAACTTGACTCCCCTTTGGGAGGAAACAAAGGAACAAAATGAGGAAGACAAGGGGGTGTGGTTAAAAGACAAATACCCATCTCCTATTTTAATATGTCTAGGGCTTTCTTTGCCTGTAAACACATATGGCCCACTGTAAGGCCAAAAATGGGTCTCCTGCATGGGCAGTAGTAGGCAGTTCAATTTAGGTCCCAAGAAGGGACTGGATTACAATGTTGGTTTGGCCACATTTAGGCTTCAGTTCTCCTAACTATCTATTGAGCAGGGGCTCAATTAGATAGTCTCTAAGGGCTGTATCTTGGCTCTATACAGTATGGCAGGTGTCATGGTGATAATTCTTAACAGAAGGCAGAAGTGAATGGCCAAAGGACAAGCAAAAGCAAGATTAATTCCTCACTGCTCTCCAGAGTGGACAGAAGTCAGTTAAAGATAACTCGGGGCTGGGAAAGGGAGTAGATAGGCCCAGCCCACTCCATACTCCCAAGCAGGAGAGGGAAATCTACAGGTCTAGGCTGAGCTGAGTAGGACAAAAGCCTTTAGGAGGTAGGTGGTGTAGTCCAACCATAAGCAGCTCTCATGACCAGCTCCCAAGACCCTCACTCGTGGAGTCAGGGGTCTGGAAACGCCTGAGAAGCCTGAATGCATGCAGGCTTGCAAAGCTAAGGCGTGCTGGGGAGGAAAGAGAGCGTAGAGGGGGTGACGGGTGAGGGCCGAGCGAGTCAGGCTGGGAGGCAAGCATTGGATGGTGGGATCTAGACCCTGTGCGAAGAATCTGGGGGCGTTTCGCACGACCAGAGGAGAACTCCACGAGGGGGATGGTAATGATAAAGGAGGAGTTAAGCCGTGGGTTGTTTTGGAGACTCGCCAGTGGAAATGTTTTGGGGGCCTGAGACTGTTCTGCAGGGAACTAGGAATGCCGTATAGGTGGCAACGGTCGGCACATCAAGGGGCTCGAGAGTTCTGTTGGGGGATGGGGTGCCCCAAGGCACCAGGTAGGAATAGGTGGGGCGATTGGCAGTTTAAGGATTCGAAAGCCCTGGGAGATCTCGGCCTGGACTTGGGACCCAGTGAGCCTCACCGGAAATATCGTTCCTCTTCAGCCTGCTCTCGCTTTCCAAAGGCCCCACCGGCTTCCCGGATGGAGCCCGCGCCCCGATCGAGATTCTCGGACTGCAAAGAGACAGGGACACTGGTAAAGATAAGGAAGCGAAGATGGGATCCGCCCTCGCGGCTGGGGCGGCGGACACTGTCGCAGCGTACCTGATCCGAGCCGAAGCTTCGGGCTTGCATGGTCCTCACGCCCCAAACGCCAAGCCACGTCCTCGCCGCCAACGCCGTAACTGCCATTGCTGCTGGAGCTGCACCTCTGGCGTCTCTGCCGCAGCAAGCAGTACTTGGGTACGCGCTAACGACGGGGACCGCCAAGCACCCAATCTGGTTGATGGAGGGGCGGAAGAACACTGAAGTAGCGAATCATGGGAGAGCGGAGGCGGGCTTCCTGGAGCTCACAGCGAATCTCGAGCAAGAGGCGAGCCTATTCTTAGCCAATCGCTAGCAAGGGCTCCGGGCAATGGACTGGAAAGCAGAATGACGGAGGAGCGTAGAGAGCTGGGTAAGGAGAGTGCCAGAAGCCGAAATTTCGGCTCTTGGACCCATCAGAATGAGGCGTGGCGTCCACCCCCAGCCCACGATTTCAATCCTAAAGTCGTTGTTAGTTTAAAGCTCAAAGGAAGTTTTCCCTTTCCTGGCCTAGTAGCGTCAATAAAATGGGGGAACATGGAGTTGGGAGCTGTGTCCCTGGATGCTGACGTCCAGGATACCGACGTCCGACGTGCCTCGGCTTAGAGATACGTAAATCGCATTCATTTGTTATGAGGGGTGTCAGTGTTCTGGCGGGGCGCGGTGACTCACGCCTGTAATCCCAGCACTTTGGGAGGCCGAGGTGGGTGATCACCTGAGGTCAGGAGTTCCAGATCAGCCTGGCCAACATGGTAGAACCGTGTCTCGTTTCTACTAAAAATACAAAAATCAGCCGGGTGTAGTGGCACGCTCCTGTAATCCCAGCCACTCGGGAGGCTGAGGCAGAAGAATCGGCTTGAACCTGGGAGGTGGAGGTTGCAGTGAGCCTAGATCGTGCCACTGCACTACAGCCTGGACAACAGAACAGGACTTCCTCTAAAAAAAAAAAAAAAAAAAAAAAAAGTATCAGTGTTCTTTTGTTTCTTTTTAAAAATTATTTTAAATTATTATTTATTTATTTTGAGAAGAAGTCTCACTGTCACCCAGGCTGAAGTGCAGTGGAACGATCTCAGCTCACTGCAACCTCTGCCTCCCAGGTTCAAGCGATTCTCCAGCTTCAGCCTCCCGAGTAGCTGGAATTACAGGCATGCACCACCACTCCCGGCTAATTTTTTTGTCTTTTTAGTAGAGACGGGGTTTTGCCATGTTCACCAAGCTGGTCTCGAACTCCTGACCTCAGATGATCCACCCAAATCGGCCTTCCGAAGTGCTGGGATTACAGGTGTGAGCCATTGTGCCCGGTCTCGGTCTCTCTCTCTCTCTCTCTCTCTCTCTCTCTCTCTCTTTTTTTGGAGACGGAGTTTCGCTCTGGTTACCCAGGCTGGAGTGCAATGGCGCGATCTCGGCTCACCGCAACCTCCGCCTCCTCAGTTCAAGCAATTCTCCTGCCTTAGCCTCCCGAGTAGCTGGGACTACAGGCAGGTGCCACCATGTCCAACTAATTTTTGTATTTTTCGTCGAGACGGGGTTTCACCATGTTGACCAGGATGGTCTCGATCTCTTGACCTCGCGATCCACCCGCCTCGGCCTCCGAAAGTGCTGGGATTACAGGCGTGAGCCACCGCGCCCAGTTCTCTCTTTTTTTTTTAAGACAGAGTCTGACCCTGTTGCACTCAGAGAGTGTGCAGTGATGAAATTACCGCTCAGTGAACGCTCCACATTCCTGATTCAAGCAACCCTCCCACTTCAGCCTCCTGAGTAGCTGGTACTTTAGACAAATGCCACTATGCTGGCTGCTTTTTCTTTTTTTAATTTTTAAATTTTTATTTATTTATTTAGTTATTTATTTAAAGACATAGTCTCTCTCTGTTTTGAGGCTGGAGTGCAATGGCAGGATCTCAGCTCACTGCAACCTCCTACTTCCTACTAATTCAAGCGATTCTCCTGCCTCAGCCTCCGGGGTAGCTGGAATTACAGGCACCCACCACTATGCCCAGCTAATTTTTTTTTTTTTTTTTTTTTTTTTTTTTTTTTTTTTTTTTTTTTTTGAGACAGAGTTTCGCTCTTGTTACCCAGGCTGGAGTGCAATGGCGCCATCTCGGCTCACCGCAACCTCCGCCTCCTGGGTTCAAGCAATTCTCCTGCCTCAGCCTCCTGAGTAGCTGGGATTACAGGCACACACCACCATGCCCAGCTAATTTTTTGTATTTTTGGTAGAGACGGGATGTCACCGTGTTGACCAGGATGGTCTCGATCTCTTGACCTCGTGATCCACCCACCTCGGCCTCCCAAAGTGCTGGGATTACAGGCGTGAACCACCGCGCCCGGCCTTTTTTTTTTTTTTTTTTTTTTTTAGTAGAGACAGGGTTTCACCATGTTGGCCAGGATGGTCTCGATCTCCTGACCTTGTGATTCTCCGGCCTCAGCCTTCCAAAGTGCTGGGATTACAGGTGTAAGCTACTGCACCCGGCCAATTTCTTATTTTTAGTTGAGACAAGGTCTTGCTATGTTACCCAGGCTTCTTTTGTTTCATTGACATTTCACTCTCTAGTCAACATAAATGTCACCTCAGAGCAAACTTCCCTGGCCCAGCACAGTGGCTCATGCCTATAATCCCAATGGTATGGGAGGCCAAGGCGGGAGAATCACCTGAACCAAGGAGTTTCAGGCCTTCCTGGGCCACGTAGCAACACCCCGTTTCTACTAAAAAAAGAAAAATACGTAAATATAACCTTCTCTGTCATTCTATCACCAGGGGTTCTCTCATATCTTCTCCCTGTTTTGGTCTCTTTTTTTCTTTGCACTTTTCACCTTGTGAAGTTATCAGGTACCTTGCACAAGTGGGCACTGAATTAATATTTGTGGATTGTATTAATATTGTTAACAAAAATAAAATTGCAAGCTGCCCCCCAACGCCACCAAATGAATGGACCCCCTCTTGGCCAAAGGACACCAAAAAAATCATTAAAAACTGAATTCCCATCAGGCACAGTGGCTCACTCCTGTAATCCCAGCACTTTGGGAGGCCGAGGTGGGTGGATCATCTGAGGTCAGGAGTTGGAGACCAGCCTTGGCCAAATGGTGAAACCCTGTGTCTACTAAAAATACAAAAAATTAGCCAGGCATGGTGGCACACACCTGTAATCCCAGCTACTTGGGAGGCTGAGGCAGGAGAATCTCTTAAACTCGGGAGGCAGAGGTTGCAGTGAGCCGAGATTGTGCCACTGCATTCCAGCCTGGGACACAGAGTCAGACTCCATCCCTGGGACACAGAGTGAGACTTCATCTCAAAAACAAAAAACAACAAGAAGACAAGGCCAGGCTCAGTGGCTCACACTAGCACTTTGGGAGGCCAAGGCAGGAGGATCACTTGAGGTCAGGAGTTCGAGACCAGCCTGGCCAACACAATGAAATCCCCATCTCTACTAAAAAAAAAAAAAAAAAAAAGAAATTAACTGGGTGAGGTGGCACATACCTATAGTCCCAGCTACCTGGGAGGCTGAGTCAGGAGAATTGCTGGAACCCAGGAGGTAGAGTTTGCAGTGAGCCAAGATCACCACCGCACTCCAGCCTGGGAGACAGAGTGAGACTCCGTCTCAAAAAACAAACAAACAGGCCGGGCGCGGTGGCTCATGCCTGTAATCCCAGCACTTTGGGAGGCCAAGATGGGTGGATCACGAGGTCAAGAGATCGAGACCATCCTGGTCAACATGGTGAAACCCTGTCTCTACTGAAAATACAAAAATTAGCTGAGCATGGTGGCGCACGCCTGTAATCCCAGCTATTCAGGAGGCTGAGGCAGGAGAATTGCTTAAACCCAGGTGATGGAGGTTGCGGTGAGCCGAGATCACGCCATTGCACTCCAGCCTGGGTAACAAGAGTGAAACTCCGTCTCAAAACAAACAAACAAACAAATAAACAAGAAACAAAAACAAAACTGAATTATTATTATTTTTTTTTTTGGCTGAGCACAGGGGACTTTATTGATGGTACACGACAAGGTGACAAGGTGGGGCTCCCTATGCCCCTCCCTCTTCAAGGGTCTGCATGGAAAATGTGAGGAGGGGCGATTCAGTGTGGTGGGGGACTCAGTGTGGCAGGGACTCCCCAGCAGTGAGGGCCTCTCTTCCTCTCGCTGGGGCTGGTGGTCCAGGGGTCTTACTCCTTGGAGGCCATGTGGGACATGAGGTCCACCACCCTGTTGCTGTAGCCAAATTCATTGTCATACCAGGAAATGAGCTTGACGAAGTGGTCATTGAGGGCAATGCCAGCCCCAGCATTGAAGGTGGAAGAATGGGTGTCACTCTTGAAGTTAGAGGACACCACCTGGTGCTCAGTGTAGCCCAGGATGCCCTTGAGGGGGCTGTCCAATGCCTGCTTCACCATCTTCTTGATGTCATCATATTTGGCAGGTTTTTACAGACAGCAGGTCAGGTCCACCACTGACACGTTGGCAGTGGGGACATGGAAGGCCATGCCAGTGAGCTTCTCGTTCAGCTCAGGGATGACCTTGCCCACGGCCTTGGCAGCGCCAATAGAGGCAGGGATGATATTTTGGAGAGCCCCACGGCCATCATGCCACAGTTTCCTGGAGGGGTCATCCACAGTCTTCTGGGTGGCAGTGATGGTGTGGACGGCGGTCATGAGTCCTTCCACGATACCAGAGTTGTCATGGATGACCTTGGCCAGGGGCGCGCTAAGCAGTTGGTGGTGCAGGAGGCATTGCTGACGATCTTGAGGCTGTTGTCATACTTCTCATGGTTCACGCTCATCACGAACATGGGGGCATCAGCAGAGGGGGCAGATATGATGACCCTTTTGGCTCCCCTCTGCAAGTGAGCCCCAGCCTTCTCCATGGGGTGATGATGCCAGTGGACTCCACCACGTACTCAGTGCCAGCATTGCCCCACTTGATTTTGGAGGGATCTCACTCCTGGAAGATGGTGATAGGATTTCCATTGATGACAAGCTTCCCATTCTCAGCCTTGACAGTGCCATGGAATTTGCCATGGGTGGAATCATACTGGAACATGTAGACCATGTAGTTGAGGTCAATGAAGGGATCATTGATGGCGACAGTATCTACTTTACCAGAGTTAAAAGCAGCCCTGGTGAACAGGCGCCCAATACAACCGAATCCGTTGACTCCGACCTTCACCTTCCCCATGGTGTCTCAGGGATGTGGCTGGCGATGGGAGACAAGATGCGGCTGTCTGTCGAACAGGAGGAGCAGAGAGCCACAAAACTGAATTCTTAGCCAGCCGTGAAAGCAGGGGAGGTCAGAAGCACATCTTGTTATGCTTCCTCCGTTTTGGTGTTTAAGCACAACAACTGACCAGCGTCAATGTTGAAATAGAGATCATAAGATTAGCAAAACACACTCTTTGTGAAAATAAGATATTGAATTATAAATGGACTTAAGGCTATGACACAGGACAGTTAAGTCACACACATTTACAGGTCACTCTGACCCAATGTATTGGCTAACAGCCTTCCTTAAACATTTCTTTCTGCTGACTCCAGATTTTTAGACTGTTTTACTCCTTTAACCAATTACAAATTCCTTTTCTTTTTCTTTTTTCTTTTTTTTTTGAGAGGGAGTTTCACTCTTGTTACCCAGGCTGGAGTGCAATGGCGGGATCTCGGCTCACCGCGACCTCTGCCTCCCGGGTTCAGGCAATTCTCCTGCCTCAGCCTCCTGAGTAGCTGGGATTACAGGCACGCGCCACCATGCCCAGCTAATTTTTTTTTGTATATTTAATAGAGACGGGGTTTCACTATGTTGACCAGGATGGTCTCGATCTCTTGACCTCGTGATCCACCCGCCTCGGCCTCCCAAAGTGCTGGGATTACAGGCTTGAGCCACCGCGCCCGGCCGTATATCTTTCATGTATTCATTTATATCTTTGACTGTAACTCCTATCTCCCTGAAATGTATGAAACCAAACTGTGGGCTGGGTGCGGTGGCTCATGTCTGTAATCTCAGCACTTTGGGAGGTCAAGGCAGGAGGATCACTTGATGCCAGAGTTTGAGACCACTTTGGGCAATGTAGTGAGACATCATCTCTACCTCCCTTTCCCCCCAAAATTAGCCTAGCATGTTGGTACATGTGTTATAATCCTAGCTACTTGGGAGGATACCTTGGGCCTAGGAGTTCAAGATGATAACAAGCTATGATGGCACCACTGCACTCCAGCCTGCTGGGCAACAGAGCAAGACTCTGTCTCAAAAAAAAACAAAAACAAACAAAAAAAAAACCCCAAAAAAAAACCCTTAAGAAAATCCAAATTGTAACTTGATGACCTCAGGGACACTTTCCTAGGACCTCTTGAGACTGTGTTTCCCCAAGCTATGGTCACTCATATTGGTGAACAATGAGAACACATGGACACAGGGAGGGGAGCATCACACACTGGGGTCTGTTGGGGGGAAATAAAGGAGGGACAGCAGGGGGTGGGGAGTTGGGGAGAGACAGCATGGGGAGAAATGCCAGATATAGGTGAAGGGGAGGAAGGCAGCATATCACACTGCCATGTGTGTACCTATGCAACAATCTTGCATGTTCTTCACATGTGCCCCAAAACCTAAAATGCAATTAAAAAAAACCTTTTAAAAATATGGCCGGGCGCGGTGGCTCAAGCCTGTAATCCCAGCACTTTGGGAGGCCGAGGTGGGTGGATCACGAGGTCAAGAGATCGAGACCATCCTGGTCAACATGGTGAAACCCCGTCTCTACTAAAAATACAAAAAATTAGCTGGGCATGGTGGCGCGTGCCTGTAATCCCAGCTACTCAGGAGGCTGAGGCAGGAGAATTGCCTGAACCCAGGAGGCGGAGGTTGCGGTGAGCCGAGATCGCGCCATTGCACTCCAGCCTGGGTAACAAGAGCGAAACTCCATCTCAAGAAAAAAAAAAAAAAATTTTACAGTTTTTTGTTGTTGTTGTTGTTAACAACATATTATTAAATGGGCTTAATAACTGCACTTCTTTTTTTTTTTTTTTTTTTTTTTTGAGACGGAGTTTTGATCTTGTTACCCAGGCTGGAGTGCAATCACGCGATCTCGACTCACCACAACCTCCGCCTCCTGGGTTCAGGCAATTCTCCTGCCTCAGCCTCCTGAGTAGCTGGGATTACAGGCACGTGCCACCATGCCCAGCTAATTTTTTGTATTTTTGGTAGAGACGGGGTTTCACCATGTTGACCAGGATGGTCTCGATCTCTTGACCTCGTGATCCAACCGCCTCGGCCTCCCAAAGCGCTGGGATTACAGGCTTGAGCCACCGCGCCCGGCAATAACTGCACTTCTGGCAATGCGGTGCAATGGAGTAGAAAAGAGTAGGCTGGGTGTGGTGGCTCACGCCTGTAATCCCAGCACTTTGGGAGGCTGAGGCAGGCAGATTACCAGGTCAGGAGATCGAGACCATCCTGGCCAACATGGTGAAACCCCGTCTCTACTAAAAATACAAAAATTAGCTGGGTAGGGTGGCATGTGCCTATAGTCCCAGTTCCTCAGGAGGCTGAGGCAGGAGAATTACTGGAACCTGGGAGGCAGAGGTTGCAGTGAGCCAGGATCATGCCACTGCACTCCAGCCTGGGTGACAGAGCGAGACTGTCTCAAAAAAAAAAAAAAAAAAAAAAAAAAAAAAAAGCATAAGTAGGAGTGTAGGGAAAGCCTAACCTTCACCTCCCCTTTAATGAATGTGAATAAGACAATTGTAATATTTACTTTCACAGTTTATAGCTCTTCTCTAAGTCATTTTATCTTCTCCATTTCTTCTCCTTTAGAAGAGAGAATTGGGCCAGATTCATGATTATAAAAATACTTTCTTTGGGGCCGGGTGCATATCCCAGCACTTCGGGGGGCTGAGGCAGGTGGGTCACCTGAGGTCGGGAGTTCGAGACCAGCCTGACCAACATAGAGAAACCCTGTTTCTACTAAAAATACAAAAAATTAGCCGGGCATGGTGGCAAATGCCTGTAATCCCAGCTACTTGGGAGGCTGAGGCTGGAGAATCGCTTGAACCTGGGAAGCAGAGGTTGCAGTGAGCCAAGATCGTGCCATTACACTCCAATCTGGACAATAAGAGTGAAACTCCGTCTCAATAATAATAATAATAATAATAATAATTAGCTAGGCATGGTGGCGTGCCTGTAATCCCAGCTACTCGGGAGACTGAGACAGGAGAATTGCTTGAACCCAGAAGCGAAGATTGCAGTAAGCCAGCTGAGACAGGAGAATCACTTGAACCCGGGAGGCGAAGATTGCAGTGATCCGAGATCTGCACTCCAGGCTGGGCGACAGAGTGAGACTTTTGTCTAAAAGCAAAAAACAAACAAAAAAACCCACTTCATTTTCTATGAAATATTAAGATTGGCTTTATTGATATTCTTTTGGTTAGGAAAATACCAGCCCCGCCTGGCATTTTGCTTAATTCCATTTATGTGAAATACCTATTCACATATTGTTTAACTCCATTTATATGAAATACCCAGAATAGGTAAATCCATAGAGATAGAACACAGATTGCTTGTTTTCAGGGACTGAGGAGAGGGGGTGAATAGGGAGTAACTGCTTAATAGATACTAGGTCTCCTTGGCAGGGCGCGGTGGCTCACGCCTGTAATCCCAGCACTTTGGGAGGCCGACGCGGGCGAATCATGAGATCAGGAGATTGATACCATCCTGGCCAACACATGGTGAAACCCTGTCTCTACTAAAAATACAAAAATTAGGTGGACATGGTGGTAATCCCCGCTCCTCGGGAGGCTGAGGCAAGAGAATCGCTTGAACCTGGCAGGCGGAGATTGCAGTGAGCGGAAATCGCCCCACTACACTCCAGCCTGGGCGACAGAGCAAGACTGTCTCAAAAAAGTTACTAGGTCTCCTTTTGAGGTGATGAAAGTATTTTGGAACTAGAGAGACGTGGTAGTTGCAGAATATTGTGAATGTTCTAGAGACCACTGAGCCAGTCCAGCGCTGTGGCTCACGCCTGTAATTAGGGAGGCTGAGGCTGTAGGATCGCTTGAACCCAGGAATTCTAGACCAGCCTGGGCAACATGGCAAGACCCGGTCTCTACAAAAGTACAGAAAAGTAGCTGGACATGGTGTCACGCGCTTGCAGTCCCAGCTACTTGGGAGGCTGAAGTGGAGGATAGCTTGAGGTCAGGAGGCTGAAGTGGAGGATAGCTTGAGGTCAGGAGGCTGAAGTGGAGGATAGCTTGAGGTCAGGAGGTAGAGGCTGCAGTGAGCTGTGATTGCACCACTGCACTCCAGCCTGGACGACAGGGCGAGATCTTGTCTCAAAAAACAAAACAAACAAACTGCTGAATCATTCACTTTTTAAATTTTTTATTTTTACCTAACAATAATAACTTAAGCAAGTTATTTACTTTAAAGTGGTTAATTATGGCCAGGCGTGGTGGCTCATGCCTGTAATCCCAGCACTTTGGAAGGCTGAGGCGGGAGGATCACCTGAGGTCAGGAGTTCAAGATCAGCCTGGCCAAGATGGTGAAACCCCATCTCTATTGAAAATACAAAAATTAGCCGGGAGTGGCCTGAGCCTGTAATCCCAGCTACTCGGGAGGCTGAGGCAGGAGAATCCCTGGAACCTGGGAGGTAGAGGCTGCAGTGAGCTGGGATCGTGCCACTGCACTCCAGCCTGGGCGACAGAGCAAGACTCCGTCTCAAAATAAAATAAATAAAAATAAAAACTTTAAAAACTGGCTAATTATATGTTATGGGCAATTGGTTTAAATTTAAAAAAGCCCACCTAGGTTTAAAGCGCCTGGCTGGGCTGAGAGCTCTTTAAGAGCTTCCCGGACTGGAGGCGGGCTAGCGGGGGCGGACCTGTAAGAATCACTTGAGGCGGCGCCTGCGCAAAAGGGTCACGTGGTGGCTGGCCTGGGAAATGGCGGCTTCAGCAGAGAGCGGGACTTCGGGCGGCGGAGGCAGCACAGAGGAAGCATTTATGACCTTCTACAGTGAGGTGAACACAGAGTGAGGAGTAGTGGCACCGGGGTGACCTCTCCCGGGCCTGATTTCCCAGTGGACAAAGGCAGTGGCCGCCTGGCCTGGACCGTTGGGCTATTCCTCCAGTCCAGTCTTCGGGGTGGAGGGGGTCTAGGGGTGTGTGAGCGTCTCCCACCGATAGCTGCTGGGAGATGCCGCCGGCAACGAAAGAGGGGCTGGTGTTCGACCTATCGAGGGGGGTGGCGAGTGTGTCCAACGTAGTGCGGGCGCGCGGGCAGAGTGCCCCAAGTCCGCGGAGTCGGGAACTGTCAGAGGCTGGGCCCTTCCTGGGAGTGACTTAGCCTTCTTGGTCCCCAAGACGTCCCTTAGTCCTCTGTAAGGAGTTGTTTTCGTGGTTATTTATGCCATTCACGAACGCCAGGCAGTGTGTATCATGCCAGTTAGGCATTATATTACCCCCATTTTACAGATGACGAACCTGAGGTTTAGGGAGGTGAAATAGTTTGGGGCCTTATAGTAGGTTACAGCCTGGTGGTATGTTAGAACAGCAGTGGGCTTGGTCTGAGCCTCCTTTACTGTCGCATATCCAGCGCCTAGTGTGTCGTGGATGCTCGGTAAATATTTGTTGAGTGAATGAATGAACAAAATAAACGCATGACATTTGGAATCAGAATCTCAGATTAAATTCTTTTTTTCTTTCTTTATTTTTTTACTTTATTATTATTATTTTTTATAAAGACGGGGTTTCACCATGTTGGTCAGGCTGGTCTTGAACTCCCGACCTCAGGTGATCCCCCCACCTTGGCCTCCAAAGTGCTTGGATTACAGGCGTGACCCACCGTGCCCGGCCTCAGATTAAATTCTTGCAAGGGGCCGGGCACAGTGGCTCAAGTCTGTGTTCCCAGCACTTTGGGAGTTCCACGTGGGAGGAATCCAAAAGTTTGAGGCTGTGTTGAGCTATCATCGGACCACTGCATTCCATTCTTGGCGGTAGGGTGAGACCATGTCTGTTTAAAAAGAAAGAAAAAGACTAGAAAAAAAAATTACTGGAAGGCAGTTAACCTGATTGGACTGAGATTGAATTCTTTTTTTTTTTTTTTTTTTTTTGACACAGAGTTTCGGTCTGGTTACCCAGGCTGGAGTGCAATGGCGCGATCTCAGCTCACTGCAACCTCCGCCTCCTGGGTTCAGGCAATTCTCCTGCCTCAGCCTCCTAAGTAGCTGGGATTACAGGCACGCGCCACCACGCCCAGCTGGTTTTTTGTATTTTTAGTAGTAGAGACGGGGTTTTACTATGTTGACCAGGATGGTCTCGATCTCTCGACCTCGTGATCCACCCGCCTCGGCCTCCCAAAGTGCTGGGATTACAGGCGTGAGCCACTGTGCCCGGTTGAGAGATTGAATTCTTACAAGACATTAATTTTGCAGATCTTCACGTTCCATATCTGTAAAAGCCAGAGAGTTAATTTTATTTTATTTATTTTGAGCCAGGGTCTCACTCTTGCCCAAGCTGGAATGTACAACCACTGCCTCCTGGGCTCAAGTGATTCTCCCACTTCGGCCTTCCCAGTAGCTGGGACTACAAGTCTGTGTCACCATGCGCGGTGGATTTTTTATTTTTATTTTTGTAGCAACAGGGTCTCTCTGTGTTGCCCAGGCTGATCTTGAACTCCTGGGCTAAAGCATTTCTCCTGCCTTGACCTCCCAAAGTGTTGGGTTTACAGGTGTTAGCCACGGTGCTTGACCAGAGAGTTAATTTTAAAATAAGCGTTTTAATGAGTACTAAAGGAGTTAATGTATAAGAAAGCATTTCATAAAAATAAAGCGGAAGCATCTTTCTCAGGGTTAAGCAAGATAGAGATGGGACCTCCGTAGGTTGGGATGGCTTTGAGGAATAGACTTGCCCCCAGCAGGCTGTGAGCTATTCAGGGGTAAGGACCATATCACATTCATCTTTTATTTCTTGCATTTGTAACAGTGCTTGTTACATAGTAGTTTCTCCAAAGTATTACATTTAGGTCTAGACATCTGGCAGGTGCTGCTTGTAGTCTCAGCTGCTCAGTAGGCTGAGGCGGGAGGATCCTTTGAGCCCAGGAGGTGGAGGTTGCAGTGAGCCATGATCACCCAGCTCTGTGACCTAGGCTGCTACTGCACTCCAGCTTGAGTGACAGAGCAAGACCCCCATCTCAAAAAAACCAAACAAAAAAACCAAATACTAACCTTTGTTTGAATTGTATGGGAAAAAATATCTAAGGAAGGATGCTTCAGTCATTTAAAAAAAAAAAAAAAGAGAGAGAGACAGGGGCTTGCCATGTTGCTTATGTTGGTCTTGAACTCCTGGGCTTAAATGATCCTCCTGCCTCAGACTCCCAAAGTGCTGGGATTACAGGCATAAGCTACCACATGGCCTCATTCATTTAACTGATGTTTATTGAACATCTGAAGTGTACTAGCTTGCTATTTAGATGTTGGGGATACGGTAGTGGACAAGAGAGAAAAATCCTGTTTTCATAGAGCTTGCATTCTGTAGAGCAGATTAAACCCAAATATCCTACATGGTGTCAGGTAGTGATAAGTAAATCTAAGAAAGAGGATACAGAGTATGAAGGGAACGAGCGAAGAGGGAAGATGCCTAGAAGGAATGACTTTTTATGTTAATGAAATTCTTTCCAACCTTGTTTTGGCCATAGGAATAAAGATGGTATATAGCATACCAGAGATTCATTCCAACTCTGACAGTGACACCAAAAATGTTTTCTGGGGACTGCCTGGTGCTTGTTCTCCCTGGCATTGTCTTCAGGTCAGGGATTTTTCTTTTTCTTTCTTCCCTTGTTTTTTTTTTTTTTTTTTTTTTTTTTTTTTGAGACAGAGTTTCGCTCTTGTTACCCAGGCTGGAGTGCAATGGCACGATCTCGGCTCACCGCAACCTCCGCCTCCTGGGTTCAGGCAATTCTCCTGTCTCAGCCTCCTGAGTAGCTGGGATTACAGGCATGCACCACCACGCCCAGCTAATTTTTTGTATTTTTAGTAGAGACGGGGTTTCACCTTGTTGACCAAGGTTGGTCTCGATCTGTTGACCTTGTGATCCACCCGCCTCGGCCTCCCAAAGTGCTGGGATTACAGGCTTGAGCCACCGCGCCCGGCCGGTCTTCCCTTGTTTTTAAATTAAAAATAGAGGTGGGGTTTTGCCATGTTGCCCAGGCTTGTCTCCAACTCCTGAGCTCAAGCAATCCACCTACCTCAGTCTCCCAAAACATGGATTATGGGTGGCAGTCACTGTGCCTGGCCAAGTCTGGGATTTTTCTAACTCTATTAGAGTTAGGTGGTGGAGTTATTTGTTCCTTCCTATCACAGTTTTAAATGTTGCTTGTACTTTATGTCTTACTGTGATTGTAGTTTTCCTTTTTTTGCTCTTTAATTTTTTTCTTTATTTTTTTCCCCCACAGATAAATCTCTTATTTTTTTTTTTCTTAAAGTTGTAAGTTGTAAATGAAGTGTAACCACACAGAAGTACATCTTCCATCATTAGAGTGGAAGTTCTTTAAAGGCTGTGACTTATTTATCTTTGAATCCTTTTGATGCCTGCTGTGGGGTCAAACTGTTGGAGTTAAAATTCTGGCTTACAAGTTGGTTAATTGGGAATAAGTCCGTTACCTTCTCTAAGCCTCAGTATTCTTATCTGTGAAATGGGTATAATAGCAGTATTGACCACATAGGGTTGTTGAGATTAATGAATACATGTAAGATTTTTATGTTAAAATTCAACAAATGATAGTTTTAATTATTTCTCAAAGCATTTAGCAAAATGTCTTGCACGTGCTAAACATACAAATAAATGCTTCTTGAACATGTCAGTAAATATTGTGTTAAGATAAACAATTCAGTTTATTATTGAAATCTATTAATGAAGTTTTTAATCCTCATAATTTTAGGTGAAACAAATAGAGAAGAGAGACTCGGTTCTAACATCCAAAAATCAGATTGAAAGACTGACCCGTCCTGGTTCCTCTTACTTCAATTTGAACCCATTTGAGGTGAGCTGATTGATGTTACTAGGGCCTCTGTAATGGGGGAGCTTTGCATAGCTGCAGGTGTACCTACATCAGAATACATACTTAATTTATATCATAGTTAGGATTGAGAAAAATGGTGGAGTAAAGTGATGGAATCTGTACAGTACAATACTGAGTATTCCTTATCCAAAATGCTAGGGACCAGAAGTTTTTTGGATTTTGAATTTTTTTTGGAATTTTGGAATATATACATTCTACTTACTTACTGGTTGAAGCATCCCAAATTAGAAAATTCAGAATGTCAGTGAGCATTTTCTTTGAGCATCAATTGACTCTCAAAAAGTTTCAGATTTTGAAGCATTTTGGATTTTGGATTTTTGGGTTAGGGATATGAAACCTGTATGTAAATTGTCTTTAAACTTGGGTGGTTTTACTGAGCAGAGCTGGCGAGGCAGCAAGTTAAGGAAAGTGAGAGGGTCTCATATTCTCCATCATCTTTTAGCAACCCAAATATACAAGGATTTAATTTCAGATGTGAAAGAGTGGCTAGCTCTGATAAATTTAGGATTCTTGATTTAGACTACTTGTTGAAACTTTTCTGTTTCACTGTAATAAAAAATGCCCAAAATCCAACAACAACAAAACAAAGATCACAAGATTTTAGATAAGTGAATATACTTTTTGATTTTAATTTTATAACTTCAAACTTTTGCTGACTATAAAAGTAAGTCATATTTGTTATAAATATACAGAAAGCAGGAATAATCATGCATATTCCCACCTAAGAGAAATAGCCACTAGTGTTTACACTCAAACTGTTTTGCTTAAAAACATGGAGCATCATACACTTAATGCTTCTGCTGCTTCTTTTTATTTATTTATTTTTGAGACGGAGTCTCCCTCTGTTGCTAGGCTGGAGTGCAATGTCCCAATATCGGTTCATTACAAACTCCGCCTCCCGGGTTCAAGTGATTCTCCTACCTCATCCTCCTAAGTAGCTGGGACTACAGGCGTATACCACCAGCCCAGCTAATTTTTTGTATTTTAGTAGAGACAGGGTTTCACCATGTTGACCAGGATGGTCTCTATCTCCTGATCTTGTGATCCTCCAGCCTCAGCCTCCCAAAGATCAGGAGATAGAGACCATCCTGGTCAACATGGTGAAACCCTGTTGGCGTTAGCCAATGCGCTTTTTTTTTTTTTTTTTTTGAGATGGCGCTTCTCTCTGTTACCCAGTCTGGAGTACAGTGGCACAATCTCAGCTCACTGCAGCCTCTGTCTCCCAGGTTCACACAATTCTCTTCTCCTGCCACAGCCTCCTGAGTAGCTGGGGTTACAGGTGTGTGCCACCATGCCCGACTAATTTGTTTTTTTTTTTTTTTTTTAGATGGAGTTTCACTCTTGTTGCCCAGGCAGGAGTACAATATCATGATCTCAGCTCATTGCAACCTCCACCTCCTGGGTACAAGAGATTCTCCTACCTCAGTCTCCCCAGTAGCTGGGATTACAGGTGCCCATTACCATACTCGGCTAATTTTTTGTATTTTTAGTAGAGATGGTCAACCATGTTGACCAGGCTGGTCTCGAACTCCTGACCTCGTGATTCTTCCACTTCGGCATCCCAAAGTGCTGGGATTACAGGCATGAGCCCAGCCTAATTTTTGTAGTTTTAGTAGAGATAGAGTTTCACCATGTTGGCTGGGCTGGTCTAGAACTCCTGACCTCAAATGATCTGCCTGCCTGCTTCAGCCTCCCAAAGTGCTGGGATTATAGGAATGAGCCACTGTGCCTGGCCTTAATCCTATATTATTAATGAAAATATGTTTATATAACATTTTCTTTTTTTTTTTTTTTGAGACGGAGTTTCGCTCTTGTTACCCAGGCTGGAGTGCAATGGCGCGATCTCGGCTCACCGCAACCTCTGCCTCCTGGGTTCAGGCAATTCTCCTGCCTCGGCCTCCTGAGTAGCTGGGATTACACGCCACCATGCCCAGCTAATTTTTTTTTTTTTTGTATTTTTAGTAGAGATGGGGTTTCACCATGTTGACCAGGATGGTCTCGACCTCTTGACCTCGTGATCTACCCGCCTTGGCCTCCCAAAGTGCTGGGATTACAGGCTTGAGCCACTGCGCCCAGCCTATATAACATTTTAAATGTGTTTGGTAAATTTAAAAGTTAGAAAGAACAATTTTTTTTTTTTTTTTTTTGAGGCAGAGTTTCGCTCTTGTTACCCAGGCTGGAGTGCAATGGCATGATCTCGGCCCACTGCAACCTCCGCCTCCTGGGTTCAGGCAGTTCTTCTGCCTCAGCCTCCTGAGTAGCTGGGATTACAGGCACGTGCCACCATGCCCAGCCAATTTTTTGTATTTTTAATAGAGATGGGATTTCACCATGTTGACCAGGATGGTCTCGATCTCATGACCTCGTGATCCACCCGCCATGGCCTCCCAAAGTGCTGGGATTACAGCCGTGAGCCACCGTGCCTGGCCGAAAGAACAATTTTTTTTTTTTTTGAGACAGAATCTCACTCTGTTGCCCAGCAGCTGGAGTGCAATGGCATGTTCTTTGCTCACTGCAACCTCCACCTCCCAGGTTCAAGTGATTCTCATGCTTCAGCCTCCTGAATAACTGGGACTACAGATGCGTGCCACCATGCCTGGTTGATTTTTTGTATATTTTTATTAGAGATGGGGTTTTGCCGTATTGTCCAGACTAGTCTTGAACTCCTGAGCTCAGGCAGTCCACCTGCCTCAGCCTCCCAAAGTGCTAGGACTATAGACGTGAGCCACTGTGCCCAGCCAAAAAAAAAATTTTTGACAACTACAACAAAAAAAGAAAAAAATATTTTTTGCAATTTTTTTTTTGGTATCCTCCCTGCCCACCTTTTTTGCAATTCTTGACAAAATGTTAAAATCTTTAATTGTAAATGAACTCTTCAGAAATCAGTACAAAGAGACTAACATTACATGAGAAGTGGAAATAAAAATAACAGAGGAAAATGGAATAAACACAAATGAGTTATAAGGGTATATGAAGATGTTACAGTTAATACTAATAGTTGAGAAAGCAATTTCATTATAAATTACATTATCATTGCTTACAAATATTGATACCTAATGTTTGTACAGCTTTAGGAAATGAAGAAATACTGGGGAAACTTAACTCTCATCATGAGGAGTTTACTCAAAAAGGTAGATTTTTGCATAAACTTGGCCCCATAAATTCCACACCATAGGAATCACTCCAACAAAGTAGTTGGATACACTGACATGTACATACGTGCTTACTACATAGAAAATGTGTAAGTATTATATCATCCCCAGGAAACTACTTATTTGTTAAACGGTTTATAAAATAATAGACTGGGGGCAAAAAAAAAAAAATTCTATGTAATTTATTTAATCATTTCTTTCTTTTTTGTTTTTTGAGACAGAGTTTTGCTCTTGTTACCCAGGCTGGAGTGTAGTGGTGGGATCTTGGCTCACCGTAACCTCTGCCTCCTGGGTTCAAGTGATTCTCCTGCCTCAGCCTCCTGAGTAGCTGGGAATACAGGCTCATGGCACCACACCCAGCTAATTTTTGTATTTTAAGTAGAGATGTGGATTTTTCCATGTTGGTCAGGCTGGTCTCGAACTCCCGACCTCAGGTGAGCTGCCCACCTCAGCCTCCAAAAGTCCTGGGATTGTAGGCGTAAGCCACTGCAACCAGCCTATTTTTTTTTTTTTTAAGGATAGTCTTGCTCTCTGTCGCCAGGCTGGAGTGTTGTGGCACGATCTCAGCTCACTGCAACCTCCTGACTTTCTGGTTCAAACAATTCTGCCTCAGCCTCCCAAGTAGCTGGGATTACAGCCAGGTGCCACCATGCCCAGCTAATGTTTGTATTATTTTGGTAGAGATGGGGTTTCACCGTGTTGGCCAGGATGGTCTCAAGCTCCTGACCTTGTGAGCTGCCTACCTCGGCCTCCCAAAGTGCTGGGATTACAGGTGAGAGCCACTATGCCTGGCCCTCCTACTTTGGGAGGCCAAGGTGGGAGGGTCAGTTTAGGCCAGGAGTTTTAAGATCAGCCTGGCCAACATGGTGAAACCCCATGTCCACAAAAATAATACAAAAATTAGCTGGGAGTGGTTGTGTATGCCTGCAATTTCAGCTGCTTGGGAGGCTAAGGCCCCAAAATCGCTTAAACCCCAGAGGCGGAGGTTGCAGTGAGCCAGGATTGTGCTACTGCACTCCGACCTGGGCGACAGAACAAGACTGTCTCAAAAAAAAAAAAAAAAAAAAAAAATCGTTTAAACTATTTTTAGTTTTACTATTCAGTGGCATTAAAGTACATTCACAGTGTTGTGTAATCATCACCACTGTCCATATTCAGAAATTTTTCATCACCCCAACCAGAAACTGTATCCAGTAAACAGTAACTCCTTTTCTCCCTGACCCCTGGTAACCTCTATGAATTTGCCTCTTCTAGGAAACTCATATAAATAGGATCATATAGTATTTGTTATTTTGTGACTGGCTTATTTTACTTATCATGATGTTTTCTTTTATAAAGATGAGGTTTCACTATGTTGGTCAGGCTGGTCTTGAACTCCTAACCTCAGGTGATCTGCCCGCCTTGGCCTCCAATGTGCTTGGATTACATGCGTGAGCCACCACGCCTGGCCTATCATTATGCTTTCAAGTTTCATCTATTTTCTGTTTTTTGAAGAGTAATTTTTCAAGAACTTTTTCATTTTGAAATCATCTCAGATTAACAAAGATATCAAATATAATGTGAAGACTTTTTCTTGAACTCTTTAGGAATAAGTTGTTAATATCATGGTCTGTCACCCTGTAATACTTTAATGTGTTATTTTTTACTTTAATGTGATATTTTTTACAAATATCCTCCCACTGAATCACAATATAAACTATCAAAATCAGGAAATGGATATTGATACATTGTTACTGTGTAATCAGCAGACCCCATTCAGGTTTTACTAATTATCCCAAAAAGGTCTTTCTCAGGGCTTCTCTGGATACATTGTTACTATGTATCAGGCCCCATTTGAGGTTACAGTCAGCTATGCAGTGAGCTGAGTGACAGGCCCTGAAAAAGATTTTTGGGACAATTAGTAAAATTTGAGTGGGGTCTGATGATTACATACTAAAAATGTATCAATGTTCATTTCCTTATTTTGATACATTTGAGACTTGGAGTCTTGCTCTGTTCCCAGGCTAGAGTGCAGAAATCTCGTGTGACATTTGGTTGTCCTGTCTCTTTAGTCTCTTTCAGTCTGGAATGGCTTCTCACTCTTTCCTTAATTTTATGATCTTGACACTTTTGAAGATTACAGGCCAGTTATTTTGTAGAATGTGTCTTAATTTGGATTTGTCTGATGTGTCTTTATATTTGATTCAGCTTATGTAACGTCAGCAAGGATATCCTAGAAGTCGACTGGGTGCAGTGGCTCACTCTGTAATCCCAGCACTTTGGGAAGCCAAGGTGGGTGGATCACCTGAGGTCAGGAGTTCGACACCAGCCTGGCCAACATGGTGAAACCCTATCTCTACTAAAAATACAAAAGATGTTAGCCTGGTGTTATGGTGCGTGCTTGTAATCCCAGCTACTTGGGAGGCCGAGGCAGAAGAATCACTTGAACCCAGAAGGCAGAGGTTGCAGTGAGCCAAGATCATGCCACTGCAGCCTGGGTGACAGAGCAAGACTAAGTCTCAGAAAAAAGAAAAAAAAAAAAAATACCATGGAAGTAATGTTACATTCTTCTCTTTGCAACCTACAGAGTGATAGATACTTTTGATTTATCCCTTTACTAATGATATTTATTAGATCAGCTAATTAAAACGGTGTCTTTAATAGAACTCTCTTTACTAGATCAGTTAATTAAAGAGGTGTCCGCTGGGGTGCGGTGTCTCATGCCTGTAATCCCAGCACTGAAGTGGGCGGATCATTTTAAATCAGGAGCTGGAGACCAGCTTGGCTAACATGACGAAACCCTGTCTCTATTAAAAATACAAAAATTAGCTGGGTGTGGTGGTGCGTGCCTGTGGTCCCAGCTACTCGGCAGGCTGATGCAGGAGAATTGCTTGAACCCGGGAGGCAGAGGTTGCAGTGAGCGGAGATCGTGCTGTTGCACTCCAGCCTGGGTGACAAAAAAAGAGAGATGTCATGAAGTTACTATTTTTTCCCTTTGTAATGAATAAGTATTTTAGGTGGAGGTGCTTTGAAACTGTAAATACCCTGTCCTTATAAAAGTTTTAGGTCATTTATTTGCCAGTATGGACTTAGGGTTTCCTATTTTATTCAGTGAGTTGTAATTTTATGTTTATTTTTATGCTCAGATTGTCCCAAGTTTGGCCAGTGGGTTACCTTTCAAGCTAGCTCTTGTATCTTTCGTATGTCTTCATTCTTTGATTAGCAGGCTTTTTATGCTTTTCCTGACTCAGCCTGGGATTAACCATTTCACCAAGCCGCCCTGGTTCCTTTTGGCAAAGAATGATGTATAAAAATCAAGATTTGGGGGCCAGGCATGGTGGCTCACGCCTGTAATTCCAGCACTTTGGGAGGCCGAAGTGGATGGATCGCGAGGTCAAGAGATCGAGACCATCCTGGTCAACATGGTGAAACCCTATCTCTACTAAAAATACAAAAAATTAGCTGGGCATGGTGGCACGTGCCTATAATCCCAGCTACTCAGGAGGCTGAGGCAGGAAAATTGCCTGAACCCAGGAGGAGGAGGTTGCGGTGAGCCGAGATGACGCCATTGCACTCCAGCCTGGGTAACCAGAGCGAAACTCTGTCTAAAAAAAAAAAAAAAAAAAAATCAAGATTTGGATGCCCGGTAGATTCATTGGTATATCGCAGCTTACAACAAACCCTGTAGTCTGTGTGTGTGTGTGTGTGTGTATGTGTGTGTGTGTGTATGTACACATATGTGTTTACACCCAACATGTATTTTCAGTCCAACCCTACAGGATTTATTATAATAGTTAGAAATCTGGCTCCCACTATTTTTCCTTTATTCTTCTTTTCTTTTGTAGAGACGAGGTCTCACTACATTGCCCAGGTTGATCTCAAACTCTTGGCCTCAAGCGATCCTCCTGCCTTGGCCTTCCAAAGTACTGGGATTGATTATAGCATTATAACCAGTACACCTGGTGCTGGCTCCCACAGAATTTAACATCTATATTTACTTAATTTATCTCTCTGTATGCAACTAACTTCCCACTGCCACTCCTTTCCTCTGAATGCTCTCCTCGCCCCACTGTTCTCTGATAGCAGGAGGAGGATGTGTCTATGCAAAAGCCTTTCTCACCACGCCTGGGCTCTGAACTCCCATGTCAGGCCACCCTTCCATGTGGGTGTGTTCCTTCATCCTCTCTGGCTTTTTTTTTTTTTTTTTTTTTTTGAGACGGAGTCTTGCTCTGTTGCCAGGCTGCAGTGCAGTGGCACAATCTTGGCTCACTGCAACCTCCACCTCCTGGGTTCAGGCTATTCTTCTGCCTTAGCCTCCTGGGTATCTGGGACCACAGGCGGGTGCCATCACACTTGGCTAATTTTTTTTGTATTTTTAGTAGAGACGGGGTTTCACCATGTTGGCCAGGGTGGTCTCGATCTCTTGACCTCGGCCTCCCAAAGTGCTGGGATTACAGGCGTGAGCCACCACACCCAGCCTCCTCTCTGGCTTTCTGAGGCTGCCTTCTACCTGCTGAGGGCTGTTTTCACTGCATGGGCTCCAGCATCCCACACTGATCCTCCCAGCTGAGTAGGCATCTTCCCTACCCTGCTCCGGCTTTGACATCCTCTGTCAAGCCTCCATGAACACCTTTCTTTTCTGACTTGGGCTCTGGCTCCGCTTTTCAGGTCTCTCCATATCTTTTGAGCTCTGAACCTTGTGTTGGGCTGCCTTTTTACGCTGGGTGCCTTCCTACTTGGACACTCTTCTCTCCATACCCAGGCTTCCATACCCCATGCTTGGCTGCCCTTTGTGAGAATTTCCTTGCTTGGGCTCTTGTGCCCTGTGCCAGGCTACCTTCCCCTGTGGACACCCTCTGTACCCTGCTTGGTCTCAGACACCCTGTGTTGGGCTGTACTTCTACACAGATGCTTTCCTCATCCCTCTTGGGCTCTGAAATCCAGCACTGGCTGCCCTCTCATGCTCACATTTTTTCCCTACTTAGGTTCTGATGTTCCTGTGCCAGCCTGCCTATGTATGGGGATGCCTTTCTGAACTTGCTTTGTACTCCATGTCAGGCTGTCCTTCTTTGTGGATGCCCTTCTCACCCCATTTGGGCTCCAGCACCCTGTGACTAGCCACCACTCTTTGTGTGGTCACTCCTTTCCTTGTTCCAGGTGGACTCTGATGCTGCACTCTGGGCCATGTGACTCCCACCCAGAGCAGATGTCTGCTTTGCCTGACCCCACTTAATGGATTTGGATTTATTTCTTAGGAAGGGAAGGGGTAGATAAAAAGTTTGAAAAATATATATATATATATTTAATTTTTAAAATTATAAAATACACATAAAATTTACCATCTTAACCATTTTTAAGTATGCAGTCCATTGGTTTTAAATACACTCATAGTGTTGTCCAACCATTACTATTATCCATCCCCGTAACTCTTTTTTTTTTTTTTAAGCTGATATCCCATAACTCTTTTCTTTTCTTTTTTTTTTTTTTGAGACAGAATCTTGCTCTGTTGCCAGGTGCCAGGCTCGAGTGCGGTGGTGCAATCTTGGCTCGATGCAACCTCCACCTCCAGGGTTCAAGCGATTCTCTTGCCTCAGCCTCCCGAGTAGCTTCCTGACTATAGGCGCAAGCCACCACGACCAGCTAATTTTTGTATCTTAGTAGAGACGGGGTTTCACTATGTTGGCCAGGATGGTCTCGACCTCATGACCTCATGACCTCATGATCCACCCACCTTAGCCTCCCAAAGTGCTGGGATTATAGGTGTGAGCCACCACACCCAGCCCTAACTCTTCATCTTATAAAACTGAAACTGTATACCCATTAAACAATAATTCCCCATTCCTCCCTCCCCAGCCCATGGTAACCACCATTCTACTTTTTGTCTCTATGACTTTGACCAAGTACCTCATATAAGAGGAATCATAGTGTTTGTCTTTTATGTGTTTGGCTTATTTCATTTAGTACAATGTCTTGAGTTCTTCAATGTTGTAGCATATTGCAGAATTTCCTTCTTTTTAAGGCTGAATGGTAATCTTTTTTTTTTTTTTTTTTTTTTTTTTGAGATGGAGTTTTGCTCTTGTTACCCAGGCTGGAGTGCAATGGTGCAATCTCGGCTCACCGCACCTCCGCCTCCTGGGTTCAGGCAATTCTCCTGCCTCAGCCTCCTGAGTAGCTGGGATTACAGGCACACGCCACCATGCCCAGCTAATTTTTTGTATTTTTCAGTAGAGACGGGGTTTCACCATGTTGACGAGGATGGTCTTGATCTCTTGACCTCGTGATCCACCCACCTCGGCCTCCCAAAGTGCTGGGATTACAGGCTTGAGCCACTGCGCACGGCGGATATACCACATTTTGCCTGTTCATTCATCTGTTGTTGGACCTCTTAGCTATTGAGAAAAGTATTGCTATATACATGGGTGTACAAATATTGAAGAGTACAAGTGATATGATTTTGGGGAGGGCATAGGGGAAGATGGTGTGCTGAAGAGAATTTATGGTATGTTCTAGCCATACTTTAAAATTGAGCATAGGCGCCGGGCGCGGTGGCTCAAGCCTGTAATCCCAGCACTTTGGGAGGCTGAGGTGGGTGGATCACGAGGTCGAGAGATCGAGACCATCCTGGTCAACATGGTGAAACCCCGTCTCTACTAAAGATACAAAAAAAAATTAGCTGGGCATGGTGGCACGTGCCTGTAATCCCAGCTACTCAGGAGGCTGAGGCAGGAGGATTGCCTGAGCCCAGGAGGCGGAGGTTGCGGTGAGCCGAGATCGCGCCATTGCACTCCAGCCTGGGTAACAAGAGCGAAACTCCGTCTCAAAAAAAAAAAAAAAAAAAAAAAAAAAAAAAAAAAAAAAAAATTGAGCATAGGCCAGGCATGGGGCTCACACTTGTAATTCCAACACTTCGGGACTGGATCACCTGAAGTCAGGAGTTCGAGACCAGCCTGACCAATATGGTGAAACCCTGTCTCTACTGAAATTACAAAAATTAGCCGGGTGTGGTGGTGTGCACCTATAGTCCCAGCTACTCAGGAGGTGAGGCAGGAAAATCGTTTGAACCCGGGAGGCAGAGGTTGCAGTGAGCTGGGATCATGCTATTGCACTCCAGCTTGGGCGACAGAGCGAGACTGTCTCAAAAAAAAAAAAAAAAAAAAAAAATATATATATATATATATATATATATATATATATATATTTTTTTTTTTTTTTGAGGAGGGACAGGTTGTTGGGGATAGGATTTTAGTACCCTATTAGTTAATGTGGTTCTGAAAGTGGAACTCATTGCCCTGTAGCCTTTGTTCTCATTATAGGAAGTACGTTTAAATGTGTGAAGATATGGCGAGGTTGCATACTCTGAAAGGTGCAAGATTATGTCTGAGTGGGCAGTGGGCAGGACTCCATGACTGTTCTTTTTTTTTTTTGGAGATGGAGTCTCACTCTGTCACCCAGGCTGGAGTGCAGTGGCGTGATCTTGGCTCACTACAACCTCTGCCTCCTAGGTTCAAGGATTCCTCTGCCTCAGCCTCCCAAGTAGCTGGGATTACAGGCGCCTGCCACCACGCCCAGCTAATTTTTGTACTTTTAGTAGAGATAGGGTTTCACCATGTTGGCTAGGCTGGTCTCGAACTCCTGACCTCATGATCTGCCTGCCTCGGCCTCCCAAAGTGCTGGGATTACAGGCGTGAGCCACCGTGCCAGCAGCTGTTCTTTTTATTTATTTATTTTTGAGACAGAGTTTCCCTCTTGTCACCCAGGCTGGAGTGCAGTGGCACAATCTCAGCTCACTGCAACCTCTGCCTCCTGGGTTCAAGTGATTCTCCTGCCTCAGCCTCCTGAGTAGCTGGGATTACAGGTGTGTGTCACCACATCCAGCTAATTTTTTTATTTGTAGTAGAGATGGGGTTTCACTATGTTGGTCAGGCTGGTCTCAAACTGCTGACCTCGTGATCCACCCACCTTGGCCTCCCAGAGTGCTGGGATTACAAGTTTGAGCCACTGTGCCTGGCCTTTGGACACATTTCTAACTGTTAGCCATTATGCAAGCATCTTTCTTATGTATTTGGCAATTACTCTTAGGTTAAGGGCTCTCCCCAGCTTCCTTACTTAAGCTTAGATGAACCTGTGCCCCTGCTCAATTCTGCCCTCTTTGTGTTTTTTTTTTTTTTGAGATTGAGTCTCACTCTGCTGCTGAGCCTGGAGTGCAATGGCGAAGTCTTGGCTCACTGCAACCTCTGCCTCCTCGGTTCGAGTGATTCTCCTGCCTCAGTCTCCTGAGTAGCTGGGACTACAGGCACACGCCACCACGCCCAGCTAATTTTTGTTTTTTTAGCAGAGAGACGGTTTCAGCATATTGGCCAGGGTGATCTTGAACTCCTGACCTCGTGATCCGCCCACCTCAGCCTCCCAAAGTGCTGGGATTATAGGTGTGAGCCACTGCGCCCGGCCTCTTCTTTCGATTTAACTTGTAAGGCTTTGTCAGGCAAGCACCTTCCTGCTTGTCTTACTCAGTACTTTGGAAAGAAAGGTGCTTATCTCACAGGACTCTGGAACTTGCACATCATTAATAGGTCAGAGAGTTCAGGTGTGACCTAAGACTCGATTCCTATTTCAAGCAGAAGATCCTAAAGCAGACTGCTGTTACAGTTTGAGTTCAGGAATTTATCTGAATGCCACAGTTAAGCATTTTTGTTTCTGTGTGATGATTAATTAGTTCCCTGAGGTTTAAGACTCTGTTTCTCCCTCCATATCCTCAAGGTCTGAGACACAATAGGAGGTAGAAAAACCTAAGAATCCGGAGACTTGTGTGCTTAGAGCCATTTTGGTAATAAGGTGTTTATCATTTTTGTCAGAATTACTTGTTACTTTTTTCTCCCTTATCTGCTGAACCTTAAATTCTGTGAGAATAGTAGAGCTGTGGTTAGAATGTGTCCCACAAGTTCATGTGTTAGAAGCTTAATCCCAACAGCTTTGGGAAGCGGTGCCAAATAAGAGGTAGGTAGGTAGGTCATGAGGACTCTGCCCTCAACAAATGGATTAATGTCCTCATCTTGGGAGTGGATTAGTTATCTCAATGATGGACTTGTTATATCCATGAATTCAGCTCCTTCTTGTTTGCTATCTTAAAGGCCCTCACCTGATGATGGCCACTCAACCTTGAACTTCCCAACCTCCAGAAGTATAAGATATAAAATTATTTTCTTTCTTTTTTCTTTTTTGAGATGGAGTCTCGTTCTGTCGCCCAGGCTGGAGTGCAGTGGCTGGCCATCTTGGCTCACTGCAACCTCCTCCTCCTGGGTTCAAGGGATTCTCCTGCCTCAGCCTTCTGCGTAGCTGGGAATGCAGGTGTGTGCCACCATGCCTGGCTAAGTTTTGTATTTTTAGTAGAGATAGCATTTCACCTTGTTGGTCAGGCTGGTCTTGAACTCCTGACCTCATGATCTGTCCACCTCGACCTCCCAAAGTGCTGGGATTACAGGTGTGAGCCACCTTGTCTGGCCATAATTCTTTTCTTTATAAACTGCTCAGTCTGCCGGGCGCAGTGCCTCAAGCCTGTAATCCCAGCACTTTGGGAGGCCAAGGCGGGTGGATCACAAGGTCAAGAGATCGAGACCATCCTGGTCAACATGGTGAAACCCCGTCTCTACTAAAAATAAAAAAAAATTAGCTGGGCATGGTGGCGCCTGCCTGTAATCCCAGCTACTCAGGAGGCTGAGGCAGGAGAATTGCCTGAACCCAGGAGGCGGAGGTTGCAGTGAGCTGAGATCATGCCATTGCACTCCAGCCTGGGTAACAAGAGCAAAACTCCATCTCAAAAAAAAAAAAAAACAAAAAAAAAACAAAAAAAAAAAAAACTGCTCAGTCTATGGTATTCTGTTCTGACAATACAAAACAGACTAAGAAAAGTAGTGAGCACAGTATCTAGCTGTCTTAGAAACTTTTTGTGCTCTAAAAGTTGGTACTTAATGTATAAAGCTGACTTCAAAGAAGAGGAAGAGGAGTTGGATTGGCTTTGCAGGCACTCTGAATATTTGCTCTGATGTAACTCTTGGAAAAATAACTTTTGGGGTGTGTGTTTGTATGTGTGTGTATGTATATATACTCTCTTCCTTTTTGCCCAGTCATGTGGTAAAGTAAGCTACAGACATTGTTAACACTTAATGCCTAAATACTTTAGCAACTTTGGCATGCATCTCCTCAAAACAAGAACACTTCGGTGACACCACTGTCATGGAAAATAACACTACAAAATAATAGAAAGGCTGGGCACAGTGGCTTACACCTGTAATCCTAGCAGTTTGGGAGGCCGAGGTGGGTGGTTTGCTCAGGAGTTTGAGACCAGCCTGGCCAACATGGTAAAACCCCATTTCTCCTAAAATACAAAAAATTAGCTGAAAACCCCATTTTACTAAAATATGAAAAATTAGTGTGGTGGCATGCGCCTGTCATCTCTGCTACTCAGGAGGCTGAGGCAGGAGAATTGCTTGAACCCAGGAGGCAGAGGTTGCAGTGAGCTGAGATTGCTCCACTGCACTCCATCCAGCCTGGGTAACAGAAGACAGAACAAGACTCTGTCTCCAAAAAAAAAAGAAATCACCTCATCTTCACAAAAAAACCTCTAATAGGCCAGGCATGGTGGCTCATGCCTGTAATCTAATCCCAGCACTTTGGGAGGCCGAGGCAGGTGGATCACAAGGTCAGGAGTTCAAGACCAGCCTGGCAAACATAGTGAAACCTTGTCTCTACTAAAAATACAAAAATTAGCCAGACATAGTGGCGCACACCTGTAGTCCCAGCTACTTAGGAGGCTGATGCAGGAGAATCGCTTGAACCCTGGAGGCGGAGGTTGTGGTGAGCTGAGATTTCACCACTGTACTCCAGCCTGGGCTACAGAGCAAGACTTTGCCTCAAAAAACTAAGTGAAACAAAAAGCCTCCAATAAAGTTAGAGCTTAGGAAACTTTAGCCATAGGAAAATAAGATTAAGTAACTTCATCCAGCATATAGTCAACGTGCAAATGGACCCAGCTGTCCCCAAAATTTCCTTTATAGCTATTTTAGTTTTTCCTTTAGCTCAAAAACCACTATAACCACTTTACTATCTGTATATATCTCATAATATGTTGTAAGCCCCAAATATACACAGCAAAATTTGTTTTTTAAAAAGAAATCAATCAGAGTTTATGAATTACATTTTGGCACGATTAGTTGGAAGCTCTTACTTTATCAGAGGCTTTTGTTGTAAGTGTGGGACAATTTCTATTCTTTCTCACTTATTTTGAACACCTAGGATTTCTTGGACTTTGGTTTGCCCCTACAGAGTCCTTTTCCTCAGAACTAATGGTTATGAATACTTTTGTATGAGCAGTTACCTCCCCTCTTCTGTAAATCTTATGTGACTTTGCTCTTCCTATTAAATGACTTTTCCAATTCCTTTCTCCCTTGGGAAGGTGTAAGAGTGGAGTGCACTGACTTGAAAATTTTCATTTTAAAGTGATTCTTCCTTCTCCTGCTTCCCTGTTGTACCCCCAATATCGGAAAATGTGTATGTTCCTGTCAAAACCTTCGAAAGTTTATTTATTTCTTTATTTCTTTATTTTGAGATGGAGTCTCGCTCTATTGCCCAGGCTGGAGTGCAGTGGCGCAGTCTTGGCTCACTGCAACCTTCGCCTCCCGGGTTCAAGCAATTCTGCTGTCTCAGCCTCCTGAGTAGCTGGGATTGATTGCAGGCACCCATCACCATGCCTGGCTAATTTTTTGTATTTTTATTAGAGATGGGGTTTCACCATGTTGGCCAGGCTGGTCTCGAACTCTGCTCATGATCTGCCTGCACTGGCCTCCCAAAGTGCTGGGATTATAGGCAAGAATGCCCGACCTCAGGTGATCTACCTCGCCCAGTGGATTTTTTGTAATTTTTTTTTTTTAATAGAATTGGGAGGTTTTACCGTGTTGCCCAGGCTGATTAAGAACTCCTGAGCTAAAAAAAAAAAAAAAAAAAAGAACACCTGAGCTCAGGCAATCTGCCTGCCTTGGCTTCCCAAAGTGCTGAGATTACAGGTGTGAGCCACTGTTCCCGGCCATAAATCTTGACATTACTTGTTGCCAGGTTTTTCTTTTCTTTTTTCTTTCTTTTTTTTAAATCGTACTTTAGGTTCTGGGGTACATGTGCACATCATGCAGGGTTGTTGCATAGGTACTTACATGGCAAGATAGTTTGCTGCTTCCATTCCCCATCATCTATATTTGACATTTCTCCCCATGTTATCCCTCCCCACCCCCTGCTGTCCCTATGCTATCCCCCTCCAACTGACCCCAGTGTGTAATGCTCCCCTCCCTGTGTCCATGTGTTCTCATTGTTCAACACCCGCTTATGAGTGAGAACATGCAATGTTTGATTTTCTGTTCTTTTTTTATTTTATTTTATTTTTATTTTTTTTACCTTTTTTTTGAGATGGGGTTTCACTATGTTGGCCAAACTGGTCTCGAACTCCTGACCTCAAGTGATCCACCTGCCTTGGCCTTCCAAAGTGCTGGGATTACAGGCGTGAGCCACTGCGCCCGGCCTTGATTTTATGTTCTGTGTCAGTTTGCTGAGAATGATGGTTTCCAGATTCATCCAAGTCCCTACAAAGGACAGAAACTCATAGTTTTTTTATGGCTATGTAGTAATCCGTGGTGTATATGTGCCACATTTTCTTTGTCCAGTCTATCATTGATGGGCATTTGGGTTGGTTCCAGGTCTTTGTTAATAGTGCCTTGATGAACATACATGTTCGTATGTCTTCATAGTAGAACGATTTATAATCCTCTGGGTATATACCCAGT